>NW_023596297.1:7427731-7514291 GCF_011947565.3 Pollicipes pollicipes | reverse complement strand
ATGTAATGGTCTCGTGTGACAGAGTCAAAATATGGTAGATATTCCTGTTGTTACCGAGAAAAGTTGAGAAGACCAAAAAGGCCCCGCACTGTGAACAGTTCCAATGATCCAGGCTGCGAAATAGCTGCCACCTTACTGCATATTGATATTGATCTTTGTCAGCATGTAAAGCTCCGACACTATGATGCTCGAGGTCTACGGCAGGGCGTTCTTGTGGTGATAAAAGGACTGAAACCCAGGCGAGTGGTAGTTCTTTCATCGTGATAGTAGGAGGGAGGAAGTCAGTCTGTGCCGCATCCGCGTACATCATACACACGGGACACATAGCTTCCTCCTCTTAGCAGCGCAAGCACCAGCATGTCCTCGCTGTGATCACGTGCTCTCCGTCGCTCATGTCCTCATGCAGTGCCCTCACTGTCCCACGGAGCGCTATTGTCGCTTTGGTCGTCATATGCAACATCAATTGTCCTTGCGTGCACTCATAGGCGAGGACTCCACCATCGACGTGAGAGCAGGTTCTTGCATTTCTCAACGACATCGATTTCACGATCATTTATTCACGGTTACGCCATATTCTGACGCCGCACGACCCTAGCTAACAGCACCCTAGCGCACCTGCGTTGCACTTCGCGTGTTGCGACCGTTCAATTTGCTCATCTTGTGTTTTTTCACACGTTTCGGAAACATACAACAGCGATCTTACTTGATTTAACGCAACATAGTCTTGCACAGCCATAGTTTGAGCGCAAAATGACCGTGGCTGTCGACGCACCTTTAAGCCCAAATAACAGCAAAGAAGGCCACGCTCACAGTGGAATATATATGCAATGCAATGCAAATACAAATCACAATATGGTTTGATAGGAGGCTTCGTTCGAGCTAGGAAGAGGTGTAGGAATAAAAAGGTCTTTGTAGGCCTTTGGACTAAGAACTAGGACGAGGTTCCCTGTGGTGAATGCGTTAAGGCTCCTGCGATCAAGAGGAATACTTGACAATGTATCGATGGGCAGTGCAGGCCAGTCGAATGGTTGTATGAAACTGTGCAAACGCTGGCATCTTATCTGTATTTGACAGCCGGGTAGAGACAAAATCGGAGACAACAGAATCAACTAAGATTCCGTTAAGTCAAGGTAAAATTGATTCCCTCTGACTTGTGTACCTACTGAGTCGCAGATGGGTCGACTAAAGCAGCGGGTAATCAACAAACACAACCGCAAGTAGCAGGGTGAAGGAATTTTTAGTCACCTACATGTCCACCAGCGTGATCATGGTCATGTGTAGACACGTCTCCTTGCGAATATTGGTGGCTTATGCAGCTTTGCCATGCTTGTAGAGTGTGCTATCTTCCAAGCGCCCGAAGATGCCCATAGAACGGGCCACCTCCCAACTTGTGTACACTGAAATCGACCTCATCGCAACCAGTTACGGAATGGGACCATAGCTCTTTCAGTCGCTGTCGGATTCCACCCGAACATGGACTGCACTGTTTGGCGACAGAGCTGAAATCGATCCCGTGCGCTGCGACCTGGAAGAGGAAATGATTCCACTGAAGTAAAGTTGAGTACAAACCTAGCTTGCATTGCACCGGAATCGCAGAAACTGGGAGGTGTTGATTTTGCCTGCATTTATATTTCTTCGAAACGCTGACTACTCCGTACTGAAGCAAAGTCACAGGTTATGTTCTATGCATTAAAGAAGAACTATCATCGCCGTCGTTGGTGTTCCGTGCATGCTGGTTCCATGCTCCAATGAAAAATTCACTTCATCCTACAATGCTGCGGTGCAAAACAGCTATGGGTTTTATCATGACTATAATACGCAGGGATACCGCCTAAGCCTGAGGAGGACACGTTTACCTTGGTAGCCCACCTTGAAAACTAGGCCTCCCATCCTCAAAATAGTGGCGCTACCCCTAGGTTGGCGTTTAAACCACGGCCATCGGGTGGTTGAAAGCCCTCCTTCAGGAGCATCAAACCAACCTACCGAGAATCTACTGCATCCAGAGCATACCCACTTCCAAAACTTCAGCTCTCACCGCGCACACCCGCAGACACAGCCGCCGTTTCTGCACGCTGATGCCACGCTTGGCGAACCCCGTGACCCGTGCGGTCAGCAGCCGGGTCAGGAGCGGGCCGCATGTAGCGGCCCGTCCGTCAGCGTGACGCGGTTCGGCGGCCGGTCCGGCGCCGGCTGGCTCCCCGGGGTGGGAGGCCGGGCGGCCACGCCGATTTAGGAGCGCCGCGTCCGGTCGGCGGCCACACCTGCGTCCATGTCAAGTGGCCGACACGAGGCCCCGGGGCGTGGGCAGGCGGCGACCCTCGACAGGCGCCCGGACAGGTCCGCCCGGCGCGCTTTATGGGCCGGCCAGAGCGTGACGGCCGGTCGCCAGAGCGGCAGGTCCGGGATCGTGTGTCGGGAGCGATGAGGTCAGGGGATGGTGTGGCGAGAGCGGTGAGGTCAGAGGATTGTGTGACGGGAGTTATGAGGTCAGAGGATGGTGTGATTAGAGCGGTGAGGTCAGGGGAATCGTGTTGACGGGCAAGGTGGGGTCAGAGGATGTGTGGCGAGAGCGGTGGTAATGTCAGGGGAGGGTTTGTGACGGGAGCGGTGAGGTCATGGGGATGAGATTCAGGGCTGGTGTTGTGACGGGAGCGGTGTGGTCAGAGGATGGTGTGTGATTTCCTCGTGACGAGGGCGGTGAGGTCAGGGGATGGTGTGGTGAGCGCGGTGAGGTCAGGGGATTGTGTGACTGGGGTGATGAGGTCAGGGGAGGGTGTGACGGGAGCGGTGAGGTCAGGGGATCGTGTGACGGGAAAGGTGGGGTCAGAGGATGGTGTGGCGAGAGCGGTGAGGTCAGGGGATTGTGTGAGTGAAGTGATGAGGTCAGAGATGGTGTGACGAGAGCGGTGAGGTCGGGGAATAGTATGACAGCGGTGGTGGGTTTTTACTGGCAACAATTTTCACCATGGTCAACCAATCTCGCTACGTCAAAAACGACTGTCCAGCAACGACGCATAACTACTGGGTTGGCGTACCCGCACATCGAGGTGTAGCGTTCGTATCATAAATATAGCCATGGTATGGTACGTCTTGGCTCATTTACTTATGTTAGCCTCTCCAAGAAAGACAACAGCTGAAAATCTGAGCCTGTTTTGTAGGGATATGTGTCGGTAAAGTCTTCTGAGCTCACATATCAAGCAATGTTTTAAAACAACTTTAAAAAGCTTGCATTAGTAGGTGCGGAGCTCAAAAAATTCCATCGAGTATCGCGGAGGTTTCCGCGCCCAGCGACACAGCTGACTGTCAGTCAGCTGCGCCAGCGCCATCGCGGCGGTGCTGTCTCATCCGCGTGGGATGGGCGTGCAATCACTGCACTGCGAGGGAGTAACTTGAACGGCGCGGGAGAAGTCAAGTGACCGGGGAGCGGAGGCCCGGTGCATCAGTTAGCGTCGTTAAATCTGTGGCACAACTCGAGTAGAAACTAGTATGCCCTTCTGAATGGTGTATGCGCGTCCACCGCGTTGATAAACGGAGAGTAATGGTGCCATGGTAACCTAATGGCGCTGATTACGAATCTGGCCTCGGATTTGGATCCAGATGTCCTGGGACTGGCGATTTAAATATGGCTAAAATGGTATGAAGCGCGCCTACCCGCTTGTTGTCGGACATTGGTCCAAATATATATTTTTGCAATTTCTGACTATCTACCACAAAGAACATGTAATTATAGCAGTGATTATCTAAATCTCAAATATTTCACGTATAAGCGTTTTTCACACTCGCATATAAAAGTTCAGACCACACGCTTACGTAACTTGCGCACGTCGCCCCCCCCCCCCCCTCCCTACCCCCCCCCCCTACCTGTGCCTTCTCGCGCCTGACTCCAACAGAAGTCCTGCCATCTGACTGGTGCCCACTTGGCCACGGCATCACTCTTCCATCGCCGGAACTTCTTGATGGAAACGCTCTCCATGCTCGTCACTAATATCGCCGAGGTTCGGTGGAAAAATCAAGATGTCAGTGCAGGAAGTGAATCTTGGGGAACATGCGAAACCAAGTTGGTGGTAAGCGTCGGGCAGTTCTTTGATCGTGTCCGCACAGCGATCAATTTTATGGTTGCCCATGAATTCTCTCATGTGTTCTTGAACGCGGCCCACTGCCCTCAGCTCGTCGGGCTTGAGAGATGCATCGAAACTGCGCATCAATCATCAGCTGACGGATCTGGATGCTAACAAAAATTCCCTCCTCTAGTTTGGCGTCACTGATTTTGGCATACGTTGCTTCAGGTAGACGAAACCTGTGCCATCCTTGTTCATGGCCCTGACAAAGCTTAGCCCAGCTTGATATGCAGAGGCGATAGCAAAACGACGATTGGATTAACAGTGAAACATTGTGCATGCTATTCACACCAGTTCCTGAGTCATGGGCTGGCAACTTGCGCTGAATGTTATGATGCTGCACACAGGCAGATAAAAAAACAGCGTTTAGCGAAACCACGTGGTACCCCCATCAGCAGGCCAACTGCCTTCAAATCGCAGCATGTCTTCCACCGTAACTCCTCGTAGTGGTTCAGGTTTATGACAGCTTGCATGGATTCATACGGCTCTTTCATTTCAGGAGCAAGAACTAAAGGTACACTTGGCAGGTCATTTCCATTATGAAGCAGTACTGCACTCAGTCCTGATTTGCTGGCATCAGTTATAGGCATTCACTGATCGTCATCATGCTCCTTTCCTAGCGCACCAAGAAGTACCTCGACGTCACCACAAAATAGAAAGGTCTAAATTGAACACGTTTTCAAGTCTATCTGCCGCGCTCTGGGCGCCATCATATTCGTGTCTGGGTGCAGCAGGTTCCACTCATGCAGCTGGGGACAAAGCAGCTCGGACTGCCTTTCTCACAGATCGAGGTCGCGTGGGAGGTCATTAAAATTCCTCTGGGTCAGCAAAGGAGGCTTCTTAGCTTCAGCTCATTGATATTCGTATTCTGGATTAGGGTAGAAGCTACCTCTTCTGTCTCATGTTCATCCTTGTCCTCACCATCTGAAGGCAGAGCATCTTTGCATGCTGGCGGGGTTGGAGCAGTTAGGTGCTCTGAGTGATTCACAGGCTCGATCGCAGGTGAGACATCTGGATGCGCTATGCTTCCTTTGCTTTTGGACATGAACCCCATCAGGTTTGTCACGCAGAAGAGGCAATGTGAAGTGTGGTCCATGGGCTCCCTGCACAATATTGGGACTTCAAATGGCGTGCGTGCTTTCGTGCCTGCAAACCAGCTGCGAAGTGAATTCGAGCCTATCGTACAACATATGTGAGGCGCCCATCGCGTGCCCTGGCCGCCGACTTTTACGTTGAAATAGGTGAAAATATGACATATCACGGGCACCGTTATGTTGCGTCTGTGCTGTTTTGGAGTGAAACGAAGACGTGTATCACAAAGAAGTCAGGGTCGTTAATGCGAACACGCGGCATCGCCATGACCGCCCGACATACACCTGCCGCCAGCTGTACTGGCGTGTGCAGGGTCCTGATTCTGGAGGCCCGCCGAAAGCCCATCTGCTTATTTGTGGAAAGGATTGCCACCAGGAGACAAACGTTTCTTGCTTGGAGGTATCTCCAGTTAGAAGCATTGTAATCAAATTATGCCACTGAGTTCAGCGTACCTACGAGCTGGAATGCAAAGCTGCATTATGCAGTGCATAATATGTGGGGTTATGTATATAGATGGCGTTTTTTCTCGGAAAGTGAGCCTGATGAAGAAGAAGGGTGGCATCCAAAATGCGCACTACAAAATGGTCCTGGGGAATCCAATAAAATCTCTGAACGATAACCGCTGTTGCGCACTGCAAAAGTTCCTGAACCAGGAACGCGTTAAATCTACGCAAGACTGCAATCTCGTGGATCATTTTGAGGTGGGCGCTCTTCGAGCTCATGAAGCAAAAACCAAGGCGTCATTGAGACTACAGCTTACAGCTATCACGTTTTTGGAACTGGAAAGGGATCACAGTGACCCGGCAATGAACTGAGACGAAGATTAAGTAAATCAGACAGGCGGGTCTGCAGGGGGTGGGAGGCGGACCCTGCTAAGTGTTATTTACACTGATTGTGACGTGCAGCGTGTAACATTCGACGTGACTTGAATAAAAGTGATTTGACGTGCTTTAATGACTCATCACTGGCCGCCATTTAGCTGTATGCTTAATGCTAATGAGTTATTTTCTACTATTATATAATTATCATATAATATATATTTATATGTTATATTATACTGTTATATATTATATAATTATATTATGATATGATTATTGTCGATGTTGAAACCGATTTAGCTCCCTGTGAAGCGATGAGATCTAGGGATGGTGTGACGGTAGTGGTGAGGTCGAGGTATGGTGTGACGGTGGTGGTGAGGTCGGGGATGATGTAACGAAAGTGATGAGCAGGAGGTGATGATCTGACGGGGATAGTGAGGATCAGCTGATGATCTTATGAAAACGATAGGGATCAAATGATGGTACGGCGGAAGAAGTTGGAGTCAGAAGATCGATTGTAGAGGCGAGGGAAATCAGGAGATGCTTTTGTGGAAACGCCTGAACATCTGGATACGGCAGGGCGTGAGCATGGGGTCGGAGCAAAGCCAAGCTAACTCCCTTCGTGCTTTTGGGGTTACAAACTCCACATGCATGATGCGATGGCCTGCACTGTCATTGTAGGCCCTGTGCCGAGCCTGCGGAGGAGCTGACTGGCACAGATTAAGCTGAAACGGTCTGAGGCCCCGCTGTCAGAACGTCGCAGCTGCAACGCCTGGAGAGCGGGCATGTCGGCATGTCCAGGCTCGTGAGACTCGTGCCAAATGTCATTAACCGCAAGCTTCGTTTAGAGATGGGCATTAGCTCGACAGCTTGTCTATCATTTTGTATTGCAAAAGATCATAAGAAGGTACTGGCAGCGTGGTGAAAACCAGTGGAAAGAAAAATAGGAGTTTCCGCAGAAAACCAGTTTTTAATTTGAATCCGAAAATCGTGGCCACTTCGATTGAAAAATGATGCCTCCATGGTACCTGAAATCTCGAACGGAAAGCACAACTGGTCCCACTGGGGTCCCGAAGTCCCACTGGGGTCCCGAAAGCGGGGCCCGATCGTCTGCGCGAAGCGGCAGGAGGTCTTGAGCCGACAGCGGCCCGGTGCGTCTCATAGTAGGTGCAGTCCTGGACCAGCAGGGGCCTGACGTGTTTCAGGTCGAGTGCAGTCCTAGCCCGGCAGCGGCTCCCTGTTTCTCAGGACAGGTGCAGTCCTGAACGGACAGCGGTCCGTTGTGTTTCAGGACAGATACAGTCCTGAACCGATAGCGGCTCACCGTGGCTCAGGACGGGTGCAGTCATAAACTGATAGCGGCCCGCTGCGTCTCAGGGCAGGCGCAGTCCTGAACTGACAGCGGCCCGCTGTGTCTCAGGACACGTGCAGTCCTGAACCGACAGCGGCCCACTGTGCCTCAGGACAGGTGCAGTCCTGAACTGACAGCGGCCCGCTGTGTTTCAGGGCAGGCGCAGTCCTGAACTGAAAGCGGCCCACTGTGTCTCCGGACAGGTGCAGTCCAGAACTGACAGCGGCCCACTGTGTCTCAGGACGGGTGCAGTCCTGAACTGATAGCAGCCCGCTACGGCTCAGGACAGAAACCGCCTAATGCCGGAGCGGGAGCCTCGCGTCCCATCAGCGGTTCGCAGGTCAAAGGGCGAACCTCGGTCCTCGACCGACAGAGGGCGACGACCTGTCCGGAGGCATCAGACGCCTCCGGACAGGTCGTCGGACGCCGGCCCGTCGGCGACCGGACAGGTCCCGTCACGGTTGACACACTCGCGGGCAGAGACGGACGGCTGGACCGGTCCACCACGCCAGCCCAAACCGTCCCGGCCGTCACGCGGCGTCCGCGGCCGGCGGCGCGCGGCCGGCGCCGCGCTGGCGGTGCGGTTCGTGCCGACCAGGCCTGGTCGTGTCTAATGAGCCGCCGTTGCCGGATGCTGAATCCCGAACGAGCCGGGCGGTTAATAAATGAGCGCACTGTCACCCCATCACTCGGCCGTCGCCGACCGGCGATGGCGGCACATTGCTTCAATCTGATCAATTATACAGCGGCTGGAGATTCATGGCTTGCCAATTGACTCTGCGCCCGCGGCAATTCACCGACGGTGAAAGTTTTACGTTCAGGGACGCCCGGAAACCGAGGTGCTGAAAAATTCACGAAGAGCAGCTCCCAGCACTCTCATCTCAACACCACCACCTCGGAAAAGGTTAAAAATCCGCCCGCAGAATATCGCCAGAACGGGTCGCAGACATGATGAAATGTGGAACTTCGAGAGGCGTCGAGCCTGGCCAGGTTATTTCGTGGCAGAGCTGATGTGTTGTGGATTTGATCCGCTCAGATCGTTTTCATGCAATCCACGTTTTGTGCTCATCTGATTCACTATTTTTCGAATCAGGCCTCGTTTGATGTAGGGTATGTCTTTGTGGAATCCATTTGAGGTGGCAACTTTGATTTACAACGGCACTCAGACATAACTTACGCTGATAGTTGGCTTTGATTTTAAATAGTATTGTGTATATGAAACAGAATAGAAACGCATACATGGGCAAAACCGTAAATGCCAAACGCATGATGAGGACTGCTTGTGTGAACTCTATGAATTGAATACATCTTTGTTGCCTTAAAGGTATAATTGTATTGATTTATTTTGGCATATTGCTCCCTTTGGGAGAGACGGCCAAACAATGTTCCACTGATCTTTCCTTCTGCAAACAAGGCGACAACCACACATCTGTTGTGATATAAGTGTGAAGTGGGTCTATCAAGTATCATTATATAGCCGTGCTTAATTATATTAGTAAGTAATAGCCATCGTAGGGACCCCGCTTCTTTCAAACTACACAGTAGCTCGTATGTGTTGGCCAGCAAAACTTGCGGTTTCGAGAAAATCGGTGAGCCCAAACCGTTCAACAACACCTGCGACGAAAATCACAAAAGTGGAGCATGCCATGTTAGGCCGTAACCCTTACTGTCACGATAATGCCTCTGCATTAAATTTTCTCCGTACCGTTTCCCAAGAACGGGTAACCAGGAGTGTCCCTCCCTCTATTCCAGCGACGCAATAAACTCTACGTTAACACCAGAAAACATAAAATCAAGTCGCGGCACTCCCAGCTAGGAAAAGGAAATTAAACACAAAGAAACAGGCGAAGAGGTGGTACAGATCCGGCAGGAATTGTGTTATGCAAAAGGAAAGGAAAAATCATGCATGAGAAGGGTTGAGGTAGTCATAGCTAAAGTCAGCTGATGACAGCCCGCTAGAGCAAACCAATAGGCTGCTACCACTCATTCACGGTGTTAGTAAGGGTTGCATAGGAACACAGGTCGGGGGGGGGGGGAAATTAGCTGGTCAATTTCATGCTGGGTTTTGAGCTGAATGTCCATTGAGTCCACCAGCTAAGCGGAACTTGTTGATTGGAGAACATCCGGAACCAGCGCCACGAATTTAGGTGCAAGTGAATGAATTTTACTTTATCAGAACGTGATTATAGAGCATGAAGGAGGTTAAGTATGCAGTGAGTTGCATGCGTGTAGGGCAAAAATTGTAATATCTTCAAATATGTTGGTTGCATTAACACGTATTCATGAAATGATCGCGGATGATGTTCTTAAGGATGGTTTTTAGTGCAGAGATATCGGTTATTCTTGGAAAATATTAAATCATAGCATCGTTCCACAGCTTAGGGTGAAGGCAAGATGTTGTAAAGAGTCTATAATTACTATTAGAAAAAGGGTGGTCTTAATGTTTTAGTCGCCTCATATCTATTCCATTTGATTCGTAGAGCTAGTATATTGAATCGAATGGTGCAGATAGCTGTGAAGTTAACAAATTTTGCATCACAATGAACATTCACGATTTAGCGATATCCAATAATTTCAAAATTTTGTACCGCTTAAAGATTCACTCGGAGCTTTGCGGGGAGTGCACAATTTCTTTGAGATGCACAGCCCTTTCTTGCAAAATTGCTGACCAATTTAGTTGAGAAGCATAATTTACGCCTCAAATCAAGCAGTAGTAATTTAAATAAGGAAGAATTAAAGTGCTGTGGAGTGGATGCGACGTCGTTTCATCAATGAGGTGCCTAATCCTACTCATCATTTCAATATTTCTACTAAATATATACTTAATACTCCCGCCCCTTCCCTAAGAAAAGCTGCTGGCTACTTCCACCGATTGCTTAGCCGCCTCTGCTCACGCGGTCCACCAGCGGGTTAAATATCGCGGCCCGTGGCGCTTCGGGTTCACTCCCGGCTGTAAAGATGGCGCTCGTGAGACTTGCGCAGCTGCTCCAGCTGGTCAGCACCTTCCAGTTGAGTTAATTTGACACGGATTATCACACCCGTGTAATGAACAACAGCATGCCGATGCTGCCCACTCCCTGGACGTGTTATGCCTTACGGCGGTGGTGTAGCCTGGGGACCGTGTCCTGTTGACTCGATTACATCGCGACAAAAGGAGGTGGATGGGCGTCTCTGTGTCATAAAGTAGAATGCGGCTGCAATCAGAAATGTTGGATGTGCTTATTCATGTCGTATTCTTGCGTCCTTGTGTCCATATTTATATCTCAGACCGGGACCATAATGCAGCCAGCCCTTGGAGACAAAGGCGTCCGAATATCTCACAGCAGTATTACACTCGTCCTATCTCTGTCCTCGGTCTCGTAGGTTCAACACCGCTGGTACCGGCGAAAAGGTCTCCAGCGCCGCGAAACTCAACCAAACTTACCAGCATTAAAGCGCAAGATGTCCTGAAACCAATGTTTTCTTAATGTCTGGAAAAGTACGACCTAGCCCCTACTAAATCAGGTGATGAGCATCGCTCCGGAATAGGTGGCATTGCTCTTAATGGCGATCGTTCTTTTTAAGACCATATTTTTTTCAAAATAATACCCACATATTGCAGGTGCGATAGCATGCCTTTTTGCACCAGGTGCGAGGCGCATACACAAAACGATAGTTTACTTGGGTTGCCGATACATTTATTGTAGTTCTTCGTAACAGTTTTATACATCCTGATATAGCATGCTATTTGCATTGCACAAACTAAACGCATCAGTTTATTTTTTTCGCCATTCTAAACTATGGAACATCGGTGTAAAACATCCTGATACATCACATTTCCTTTGCACGAACTGAATACATCACTTTAACCTTCTCGCCGTGGTACGACAGCACTGCTGCGAATGATTCCTGCGTGGTATTTCCTAAGGGAATATGGTTTCACCAATGGAATCATTCTTCGTACTACCGTCCCCGCCTGGCGTGTAAATATGGACACAACGTCCCGACCAGTTAACTCTCCAATCGTCGTTTGGTGTTATGAAGCCCTGGGATGGGTTGGGTGACGTTTGGAGGCCAGCCGTGTATGTGTCACAACCCGAACGCTCTCCTCAGAATTGCTGGGATTCGAATCAGCGTCTTTTTATTGCGAGTCCAATGCTCTATCAACTGAGCTCACGGAGGAGAACAAGGGACAAAAGGACGAAGCCCAACATCATCCAGCTCTTCTCAGTACTCCATAAAACCTGGCGACGGCCGACGAGTTAACTGACCGAAACATTGTGTACATGCTAGCACACCAGACAAGAACGAATAATAGGACGTACGAATAATAAAAATACTCCGATAGAATTACAAATTATGAAAATAGGACCTACGAATAATTATTTCATCCGTGATGCTAATACCTTGCCTCAGTCCTTCCGTAAAGCTGACTAGATTGATTTATAAGTCACTTGTAAGTGGTAAACTGTTATCTTTCCTCGCATTTACATTACCCTCATGAGCAGCGAAAAACATGCTTTACGCAATGCTGGAAAGTGGGTGTTTGGCCACCTTGATCATTTTGATCATCTATGTACCTGGGGCAGTGCTACGGTATTGCACATGGACATATCTCTTCTCCTTGCCTAATTGTCGTAGATGTGAGGAATAGACATAGAAAGAGGAGTATACCAAAATGTGTTAATCTAGTAATCATTGAGAAACATAGATGATGACAATTATTTCACAAACTCAGTGCACCACATGGCTTTAACTGAAGGCCGTTTCGCCGCAAACCTCGCTCGCTGTGCACGTAAATGAGCTCACAAGCGCATGATGTTAGTAGGCTCATGAAAGCGCCAAAGTATCAGCAAGGGCCGACTTGACTGCCTCAAAATCTATCCACGTGCCACGTGACTTACACCACCGTCTTCTCGGCTGCCTGCTTCGCTGGCGCGATGCCGCACGTCGCGCTCTTCAACAGGCCCTGGCTCAGCCCGTCGATCCACAGCAAGGCCACCCACCGCGGCAGCGAGAAGCTGCTGTAGCGCCACGCCTCCATTGCCGCCTGCAGCTGCACGCGCATCTGGAACTCGGCCAGCGCCGCCTTCTTCCCGCCGACGTGGTTGGCGCAGATCGTCCAGGCGGGGCGCAGCTGTTCGACCGCAACGCGGTAGCAGGCGGGCGTGGCTCGCGACACCGCGGCCGCCACGTCAGCTAGCGCCGCCGGCGCCGACGCCGACGGCGGCCGCAGCAGCGCCGACACGTCGGCGTCGACGAGGTCGACGAGCTGCGCGGCCGAGCCCAGCGGCTGGTCGGCGCCGTGGCGCAGCAGCACGAGCACCGTCAGCCGGAACACGTCGCGCTCGGTGAGCGGGCCGAGCGGCGCGTGCCGCGCCAGACGCGCCAGCAGCGCCGGCGTCGCCTGCGCCATCAGCGCGCAGTTGGCCGCGTGCTTCTGGCAGAAGCGTCCCGTGCGCCAGTCGTTCTCGCCGACGGCGACGGCGGCGGCGGCCGTCACCAGCGCGGCGAGCAGCGCAGTCAGGCACAGCAGCGTGCGAGCGGTCGGCATGGCGGTGAGAGCGGCGCGGCGGAGCTGGGAGCGGCGCGGCTGACGCCAGACCGCCGTGTGACGGCCGGCGGTCGGCACGGGCGGGTGACGGCCCCGGTCGGATGACGCTTGTGTCAGCCGCTCGCCGCTCTGGGTCACCCGCAGCCGCTCTGACTGCAAAGCGTGAGGCCGTTTCGGGCGGGCTTCGCTGTCAGTTGACAGCGAGCCCTGAAAGTCGTCTGAATCAGCGCAGCTCACACAGCTGTGACCCACATTGTTCAGGGGTGAACTACGCCATGACATCTAATCGGTGCGATGCATGCTTTCAAGCCAGCATTTGGTCACTAAGTAAGCCTGCTAGAAAGGGCAACTGCTCACGGCCGGCGACCGTCCGGAGCCACAGACCCAGACACAGGGCCGGCCATTGTCGCAGGTCAGTGTCAGAAAGGCAGTCGTGGTAGCTGCTCTCAAGACAGCGCGGGTGAATAGCGCCAGCGTATCAGGGGTCGGTATTGGCCTTCACCGGTGGCACTGTGGATCCACCTATGAGCGGCCTATGCTTTTTCTTGCTATACATAACCCATATATTATGTTCTATAACCCGTGTTATATCTATTGTAATAACACGGTATTGCTCGAAACGCACAGATGATGTATATATACATATGTGTGTATGTGTGTGAAAGCATATGATATATAATATATGATGTATACAATATGATTGCATATAATATATGATATATAAGATATGACATCATAATATATATATATATATATATATATATATATATATATATATATCATAGGCCTCCAGCAGAGTGTACTTTTCTATTCAGTCCGGGATTTTTCATCCTCGAACTTGGGCCCTCTCCCATACACTCTGAGAAGAAAGTGGGCCTAATCTGGGGAGAAACCCGTTTGCTGGCATGTTTTGGGGTCAAGTCAAACTAGCCCTCATCGCTCGCCCCCCCCCCCCCCGAACTCATTGGGCAAAACTACGCCCTGGAGTCTAGTTTTAATTCCCTATGGTCCGTACCAGGGAAATTCGTTTTAGAAGTAAAGAAAACAGGTTGGAACTCGTGCATTACGTATCGAAGCGAGCTAGTCGCATTTGTTATGATCACCAACGTCTTAGTAGAACGCATGCCCGGAGGAGGGGGATGAGGACATTGACACCTTAATGTCCGCTCCGAGGGACCTGTCAGAATGGTGTTCCTCCTGAAGGAACGGAATCGTCCACGGCTGCCTTGGCTCCCAATGCCACTGGAGATTATGCATGGTTTGACAGTGATGCCAAGATCATGATGTCTGAAATGTCAGGTTACTGTAGACATAGATCAAGTATGTAATAGTAAAACCAAGGTCAGCGGGCGACTGCATAAATAACCCCGTAATCACAGTCGAAGATGTTCTATACGAAACACGACATTGATACTTAAACGCGCGTTGATATCCGCGGGCAAGCTCTCAACAGTTAACCGAGTAGCACATGGAATGTCGCGTTAAGGCATGTTGTAACACAAATGCTGACATTCAAGTTTAGACAAGGTCAAATTGAGCCCTAGTCAATGAGACACTCCACACTAGATGTAGTTGCGGAGCACTCAAACTGTATATAAATTTCAAATGCCCGTAGACAGTCATGCATCACCGTCCAGCACATGAAAGTTGCAGGTGGTGAACTATGAACACTTATATCCAACATGTTCACTCACCGCATATCGCATAGGTCTATCGCACTTCAAGTAATCGCATACACTGTGGCACTCTTTTAGATACCCTGTATCTCTGGTGTTCCAGACGCGTAGCGGTTAACGCTGACGCGTTAACCAATACTTTATCGCCACCTCAAACCAGGTTCCAACGTTTGTTACGTCCGATATTTTAGGAACACACACGAAATATCGACAGCTGCACATGTAGTGCAGCAGGGGACATTACAGCAATATTCATCGCTCACGTGCTTACAACGGACGGGACGGTAAGTATGGGCATTTAATGTCTAAAGATCGCGCAATACGGCTTGACGAATCGACTCCGCAATGTACATGACTTTCGTCCAGTATCCATCGTTGCAGTCTTTATTTTCGCTTTTCTCTGGCCGGTTGCTTAGCGTTATACTGCGACCAGAGCTTTTACACATTGGGTAGGCGTGTGGCCGCTGAAGAAGTCATCCCACATGGATTACACTTCCACTGCTATGATCTTAAACAGCGGTAGGAGTGTGATCTTACCACATCGAGTAAGAGCGCTCACGCACTTTTGCGTGCTCTTAACTGGACTCTACGGTCCACGCGCAATGTTACTCTGCTACGCTGCGTACGCCATTGTTTTTGTTCTGTACATGAAGCTACGGTGAATGAGCCGCCAAAAACCCTAATTGCTTGTGGGGAAAGTAATCAACAGGAACCACCGAAATCGCGCTGCGACTCTACAAAATAGGGCTTGTTGTTGACGTGAGGGGTTGTGGCGCTAATGCGCTTCGAAGTGACCGAAATGACGATTGCCTGCGTTTAGGTGTGCCCTCCCTCAGAACTGTTATGTGTGAAATGCTGCGATACTGCCACCCTATCCCCTTGATAGCTTCCCTTTCGCAAGCCATCGATCTTTGACTGACAGATATGCAGAGTGATTCTCGACTAGGCCTGTGCTTGAGACTTCACCTAACTTCTCTTGGAGGAATCGATTCCGAGCTCGAATGAAAGGGACATGGCCAAATCCCAGTATCATTACAGCTACTACTAAATCTACTAGTAAATCCTAGTATCATACAGCTACTACTAAGAAACATGAACCGAATCAAAAGGAAGTTAACTCATATCTCACTCCAGCGTTGTAGGAATCGACGGTTTTGTTTTCAATTCTGACTCCGAATGCAAATCGAGTTTGTGTTGAAAATAGCAAAACAAGAGCATGAAAGTAAATTTTTACCTAAACATATACGTCTATCCATATATGAATTCACATATGTACATACATGCATGCATGCATATATACAACTACACGAATGCGCATATTTGCGTACGACTATACTCTAAAGGGGGCGCTATCGCGTTCGAGGTTAAAATGATTGGTTGAGCAACGCACACCTACTGCCATGCATCTTTATAAGAGCACAGGAATACACTTTGCTGTGTGCTGATGTTTAACAAGACATGGTCTATGTGCATAATCATACGACAACTTGAAGGCGTGGACAAGCCCAGGGTAAAAGACGAGGCATTCTGGCTTCGAGTAATGATCTTTTTGGGGCATTGCTACATTTAATCTCTCTTTATTGTGGGCTTATTCTTATGAGGACCGGCTGCGCAGATGCAACACAAGTTTCCATGCTGCGGTTAACGTTATCACACACTACCTGGGTAACTCGCTGTGTGCACTATAAGTCTCAAAATCCGCATCCTGCCCATGTCAACGTCACAGATGCTGCAGTTCAGTTAGTTTACGAGTCAGATATTCTCCAAGCGGAGCCAAACCATTAATGATTCGGGCGCAAACGACTCGTATCAGTTCCAAAGATGAGCTGGCTGAATAACCAATGGTAAGAGCTCTGAATCTGATTCCGGCTGTGGTGGGGCCGATTCCAGAAATGGATTAGATTACGCTGGAGGTAACCGCGAGTTTCTCCTCGATACGGGTGCTAGGACGCACCGTGCGCACCGCCGTCATTGTGTTGTCCCAGGAGCGCACGCAGGATCCCACGATAGCGGAGGCACAACTTACACATTCTCTCTGAAAAGCGAGTTTGGCGCGTCTCAGACGTGTGCAATTTCTTTGATCGTAAAGTGACATCGCATGTTCTGGATCTTCTTAATTTTGCGTGTCTTCCTGCGATTCTTGACTGTCGACGGCTCACTGCGTACATATTAAAACGCGACACACATTTGGTAGCGGGGAGGGGGCGCGTGCCCCGGGGGCTACTTTGTGCGTGCACCCGCGTGTTATGCACGGTATGCACGTCACTGCAGTGGTATATCGTTCAGCGGGTCGATGCCCTCACGGGGATTTTACTGTTATTCTGCGTTAGTCGCTCGGCTGAACGGCTATTTGCGCGACTATATAACGAATATGTTTGGAACGGGTTCAAACCATGGCCTTGAGCTGAAAGCGCTTGGTAAGCAGGGCAGTTATGCGTATCATGAACCCCCATCCAGGTAGGCCGACGCATCCGTTCACCCAGCAGGCTTATACACCGATCATAAACCTTCCACCAGACATTGACTGTGGAAGATCTGCGTGTTAGCCTATGCTACGAAAAGGCCCGCCAAGGCCTCATAATAACGTCAGACCGACCCCCCTTGGCTGGTTGACGACTGATGCCTCCAAATCCATCGGGGCAAACAATGCGGCCGCTCTGGGACTGATTCTGTGACGCTGAATCGAAAGCCCAGAATTTTTTTCCCCAGCCTACAAATACGGCACAAACAGGATTATCCTTAAAAAAACAGACAATCATATATCAAGATGTCTATATTTGCAAGTACAACGCTTTCCTTGATAATGTAATGGAGGCGTAATGGCCGATTTTTTAGCGCCTTAGGCTTTCACGTGGGGGTTAGGGTCCCAACGCCCATTACTCAATGGCCCCTGGGTGTTGACACGACCAACGCTGTCACTGGCGCTTCATAACAGGGTCGTTTTCTCTTTAGAAAAAATGCGTAAAGTTGCAGAAAGCTGCATGGCATCAATCGTTTCAAGCTCTGGGCATTTTCACTAAACTATATGTTTTTTGTCCGATATGGACTTGTGAGAATGTGTTCGTTTTCAATATGTTTGTGTCTCTACGTCTTTTTTAGTTTGCTTGCATTTTTAAACATGTTTGCGATTATATATACAGATGCCCAGCGTCCCTTGCATCCTACAAGTGTATTTGAAGCCGCCAAATGGCATCGAAGCAGATGACTGAGGACTGCCGAAAAGCAATGAAAAATATAATGAGTATAGCCTACATAATTATAATGAAAATCATCTACATTTCATAATCTATCAAGATAATCCACTATGCGCAGAGATCTATCAAAAATTGTTCTTTTGTAGGTGGACACAAACTTTAAGCATAATCTAATAAATTCGTATATTGCTTGTGTACCGGAATACATTCCAAGGCAGAAGTACACCACCGAAGGCCGACACTTTCCAAAAGTTGGGTTGTAACATGCATATGGAATTTTTGCGGACATTTCTTTCCATGCGTAGCCCTTCGTTCGGGGGTCTCAAAAGTGCACAAAGGGACATCCTAGTTACAAACATCCACGTAATTGGATACTGTATATTAATATATAGCGAATATACGACTCACATGATCGACCACTATGTGCATCCTTGAAATCCTAACCATTCTTTCATTTGGATAACTAATGCATCACCAAAGTCTGATGCTTCACATGCGACTTCGGATATGCCAGAGCTTTGGTAACCGATCAGCAGCGTGACAAATGATGCACTTCAGCGCTTGTTTTGTTCTCACGGACGCAATTCTTCGGCAGTTGCTATTTATCGGTGGGTACGGGACGTGTTGGTCCGGCTCTGCCATCGGAGGTACCGCTGGTCGACTCCGCGCTGGCAGGTCCGGGTCGCCCTAACCCTCGAGCCCGATGAGTCAGCGCACCTGGTCTCTGTTACGTCATAGGGCAGAGGTGAGAATCGCAGGTCAGAGGGCTCTGGGTCCGGCGCCGCCAGCGGCTCACACCTGACTGACGGAGCCACAGACAAGGTCACAGCCATGGCTGGCGTCAGCCATGTGACCAAGGTGGTTCATAACGGTGTGTGTGTGCCAGGGTGTCCAATTTGAACACTCGCTGCCAAAGTTTAGGTCCATGTTCCACATTTGAAGATATTGGAGCAAAATCATAAGCTTACTCCACCATCGGATGTGATGGAATAAGCATCCTTTGGTATACGTGTATTATCTCAACTATCCATTAATATGTAATATTCTATTGAACTACCGACGTACGTTTAGGCGGAAAATATCGCTCTAGCAGACACATTTTCGCGGTTGGGTTAACATGCTCCTCAATGCCTCATTGTTTGATTTCGTCATCGCACCTCGCACAACATTGATTGAAAGTTAATTGGCGGTCCTAATATCTGGAAATCGTGCTCAAGGGTGCCAAATATGTCAATAATGAACATCTGCGAGCTATGTAGCGACAAAATTGCGAAAATGGAAACAATTGCAACAAGCCATACCAGTTAAACAAATTTTAAAGCTTCGTATTGGTCTGTACTCACGAACGCTTGCAGCGTGAGCTCGTGCAGAGCATATGCCGAAACATTGACGTTTCGCTTTATAAGCATGTTGAGCCACTAAATGCTTCCAAACGTGGCCGCTTACATCAGGATAGTTTTTAGCAGGTGACATGAATATTCTGCAAGCTACACGATCAGTGCCGACGTCGCAGATCACTGCTGACACAGTGCTTACCCAATGTCCCTAGATCAGTGTACTTCACAGATTTTTCAGCCACGATTCACTCCACATACTCAACGGTAAAAAAATACCAAATAACTAGGCTTTTTCTAGTCGTAAGAATCGTGGCTGGCAGCAGCATCTTACGGCGAACGTAGTCAGTCTGCTACGCGGCGGTTTAAATCGTGCCATTGGAGACATATGGCTTCGAATGGTCGCCAAGCTACTATGAATTAATTCCATTGCAAGGCTGTAGGCTGCCACTGGCCGCCTTCGTGTCGTGAACAGCTCACCGGCTTGAAGGACGTAGCTAATTGTTAGTTTTAACAATGTTATGTGGCTTTTCTAAAGATCTATCATGGAAGGCATTCCTGGTAGTAGCGTTAGAAAGCTGGGTGCCGGTGGGCTTTTTGACAGGCGTGAAATAGCACGCTTTTTGCTGTCATTATATTGTAAAGAAAGCTAAATTGAAGAGGCTAGGGGTGTTTAAAAATGTATTGTGCATCTGCTCATATCAGACTTGTATGGTTTTCGTGTTAGATTTCTTTGACTGAGACTGTGCTAGGGCTGTATGACCGCGCAGCCGACGCCGTTAGTACCAGAGGCCGATGGTTTCCCTGGCGCAGGAGTACTTCAGTTAGGAGCTAAAATTGCATGATCTTGTTTCAATTTGTGTTGTTGATTTCCGGTGCTTACAGGGTTCTGGTAACCAATAGATGTAGGGCCGCAGGGATACAGTTTTGCAAAATACATAAGAGTAAAGGGGATGGGGGTGGGGGGTGGGGAGGGGGGGGAGGGGCTGAAGAATAACTCAATAGCCGAGCTTGTCTGCGAAAGGCAATTCAAGCAGTTTTTCCCCAGGTTCGACCCATTTCCTTCTCAGAGTTGGGATCAGGGGCTCAGGTTCGCAACATAAGTGGGATGTGGGGCGGGGGGGGGGGGGGCGCGGAGGGATGGCTGAAAATGGTACATGAGGGAAGATGAAGAATGGAAATGGTAACTACAAATAACAAGTTACATTCGTGGATAGGCACAATCCTGCTAACTGAATAGAAAACTACACTCATGCAGGACTCGTTATGTTAAGTATGCCTTTATTTGATAATTGCATTAGATTTAGTCGCAACCATCGTTGTGTGTTTGATGAGTCGCTTAAGGTCATCCAGTTCGGCACCTGCTCTAGAACGAAAGCCAACCTAACAGCAATGACATTGGAAGAGACCTAGACTATGGACACCTCAAAGTGTTTGCTTGATGCGAATCTGTCCCCGCCTAGCTACACGCACGCACACACACACATGCGGTGTATTTATGAAGGTCATTGGCCAACAGTCAGCTGCATTCCAGTGTGGATTCGGTAATCACCCTGCTGCATGTCACGCAGTCGTGAATACCAATATATTAGGTGTAACGACATTGGGCTCAAACTGCTGCTGAAGGTGGCCGAATTGTTTATGTGTAGTTGATGCCGTCTGGGAGTCCTGCAAAGCCTATCATGCTGTTGTTGTGCTGCATTTAATTCAATACCCAGTTAACGGTGATCTTGGAACTCTTGAAAACTTGGTAGCCAGTCAATTTTTATTTATGAATACCACGGGGATGCTGGAAGATTTTGAAGATTCGGGTCGCCCCTGGTAAGAGCATTTACTTTACGCATCCCCTTTCTTTTGTATGTCAGGTTGATGTCAATGGGTATACACGACTGAAAATTTTTATTGCATGATGAGCATGCCAAAGATGCTGTTTGTTCGTGGCTCATTCATTACCCCTCGCCCTGATTGGCCGTTTTCCATAACGTGGACTGATGAGGGGATCGATACGACCCCTTTTCCATTGTGTTTCGAGCCTACTGAAGATAGAGCCTCGTGGAAAGAAAATGGCAGGTTGTCTGAACTAGACCTCGCTATTGATAAAAAATTATGCTGCTAGATTATAGATCGAGTCAAATTTTCCTGAAAATCGAACTTTCCCAGCTTTACATGCTTTTATGTATGAGACCATACTCCGTGGTGACACTAAATCTATGCAAGAGTGTTCCTTGCACAATTTTGAGTGTGATGGTGCGTAGTTTTTTGTGTTCTGAGCATATACATGTTATGCATGCTTCCGTTATGTAACAGTGTTGGCCTGCCGCCCGCACTGTCCATCGGATCACAGTGCAGTGCTCCACAAACCATCGCAGAAACTCAGAAACCAAGAGCGCCAGGGACAGGTTTTTTTATCTCAAAACGCGCACAACAAATGCCTCAGAGGATGCTGAAAATTTTGGCCATTCGACTGATTAACGAACGAAGTTTGGCAACCGATAGCACGACGTACCGGACAGACACGCTCAGAAAACCCTAAGGAGCACATCCCCTAACGGGGCGAGGGCTAGTCTGTTATTTTATAGGTTGATTGCCAGTCAGCTTAACACAATGTCACTACTTCCGTTCTGTTCCACACTCACACAAGCTTTCGCCTAATGCGAAGGCATAACCTATAGCAGGCTCGCACGACCACTCTGCGGTTTACAAGCTAACGCTATGCCATCCCCTTAGTTTCACCTACCAGGGCATAAATATTCCCTGTACCATCTAAGGTTTAAGGTTAAGGTCAGCTTTAAAGTTTACACAGCGGACAAATATAAGTTTGCATTGTTCTATGCATCACGCAAAGGAACACCTATACGAAAGCTTGTGTACGCCAATTCAGCGAAGAAATCAGGCAGACGTGGCTGTACGTAACATTCAGGATAACAGCTTGACCAGAACACAGTCAAGCAATTACAGTGACATCCATTTTTAACAACACAGCGGTTCTTCGGTGGTTCCCCGTCCCACAGAATTGAACGATCACTACGGATCAACAGACGACGCGCGCCACCAGGCATGACGCTCCATGTTGGAGCCACGTTCCTCGCGAAACAGTGCTGAGGACCAAACGCGCCGCAGAAACACTCACAAACCGACACCGCGATCGTCGGTCACAGCGCAGTCACACGCTTTCGTCATTGTAATACACCAATCTGCGATCGCCTTCGGATTTAAGACGCGCAAGCCGTTCCTAATCAACCGCTTTCACAAACTTCATTGTCAGGCAGGACCTCAGGCATCGGACGGGCCTCCGCTGAGACGTAGAGCACAGAACAAATCAGATCAGCTTCTTCAGGTGCGCGCTGCTAGCTTTTGGTCAGACACATACACTGGCACTGCAAGCACCAAGATGTTTCCGCGAAACTCACCGTTGAGGCCACAGTTGCTCCCTCCACAATAACCCGGAACTTGTTTCCCTCCTACTCCACGTGTGGTGCCCTACTGCAACCGACATTGCCGCCACTTGAAGTAGGGTCCCGGCAGCTCTTCTTGAAATAGTTAATCGCACTTGAAAATGCAGACTTATCTCTTTATAAATTGTCACGAGGACACTGTTTATGCAGAAATAAATCAATTTCGACCTATACGCTCTTCTTACATTAACATAATTCCGTTTCGCTTCAGGACTTCCTTTTAGCTGGGCGTATGCCCTCAGCAAATCGTAAGCCAAGATGCGGTAGCTGTCGGAGTGCCTTGCAAAACGTACAAAAGAAGGAATGTTGTTCAGATCTCTCTCTCTCTCTCTCTCTCTCTCTCTCTCTCTCTCTCTCTCTCTCTCTCTCTCTCTCTCTCTCTCTCTCTCTCTCTCTCTCTCTCTCTCTCTCTCTCTCTCTCTCTCTCTCTCTCTCTCTCTCTCTCTCTCTCTCTCTCCTCTCTCTCTCTCTCTCTCTCTCTCTCTCTCTCTCTCTCCTCTCTCTCTCTCTCTCTCTCTCTCTCTCTCTCTCTCTCTCTCTCTCTCTCTCTCTCTCTCTCTCTCTCTCTCTCTCTCTCTCTCTCTCTCTCTCTCTCTCTCTCTCTCTCTCTCTCTCTCTCTCTCTCTCTCTCTCTCTCTCTCTCTCTCTCTCTCTCTCTCTCTCTCTCTCTCTCTCTCTCTCTCTCTCTCTCTCTCTCTCTCTCTCTCTCTCTCTCTCTCTCTCTCTCTCTCTCTCTCTCTCTCTCTCTCTCTCTCTCTCTCTCTCTCTCTCTCTCTCTCTCCTCTCTCTCTCTCTCTCTCTCTCTCTCTCTCTCTCTCTCTCTCTCTCTCTCTCTCTCTCTCTCTCTCTCTCTCTCTCTCTCTCTCTCTCTCTCTCTCTCTCTCTCTCTCTCTCTCTCTCTCTCTCTCTCTCCCTCTCCTTTCCTCTCTTTCTGCAATGAAATGTCTCTGATTGATAAAAGAAAGACCCTGGGCTGGTGGTGTTTCAGCATAATGAGTCGAGAACCCTTATCCTGAACATAATCAACCTTCATGTACCAGGAGATACTGTTTAAACGACGCCATCAAGCCAGCATTCCCTACATCGACAAAATTCGACGTTTTATGCTGTGCTCATTCTCACGAGCGATCACGAGTCCATCATGAGTCCATAATGAGTCCAAATATTCAAGTTTCCGCTTTATATTTACCTTGAAGCACGCCATGAAACACGGTCAGGTGTTAAATGTCAGTTGGCGGGACGGATCGCGTCGATCACTGCGGCACGTTCAGCTTTCATTAAGCTTTCGTCGCCAAGTTCTGTCGATGACCCGGATTTCGCAACCGATTGGAGCGGCCAGGTCTCACTCCTCAAACACTGCTAGGACGGTGGGGCCAGGGCTCACTTCACAAACGCTGCTAGGATGGTGGGGCCAGGGCTCACCCCTCAAACACTGCTAGGATGGTCGGGCCAGGGCTCATTTCACAAACGCTGCTAGGATGGTCGGGTCAGGGCTCACTTCACAAACACTAACTAACAGTGCCCCAGGTGGCCAGAAACGGCTCACTGAACGTCCCGAGGGACTAAGTGGGGCCTACTGAGTACCCAGAAGCGATATTTGGCTATTTTCGAAGCTTCTGTTTGGCAAAGAATCTCTCTTGGCGTGTTTCTCAGTTTGTGCGATGATTTTTTATTTGCGTTGCGCGGGCCGGATCACTTTTACAATAAGTTCTTGAGCAGCTTGACATATATTCTTTGAACCCCCACATTTTTTGTTTTGGGGTCCGGGGAGCCGACCCCCGCCCCGACTCCCACAGAATCTCTCGCCATGTATGCAAGGCTTATAACGATTGTGCGCCTAGTGGCTGAGGTCTGCCATGAAACCATGGAGTTAATGGAATGGAAACAATATGTCGTATAGGGCTAAGTTTGATCTGATTTGGTTAAGTCCAATCTGCTCTCATTTTACGTACGCTTGGTGTGGCATCCAGGCATCAGGTTGTCAGATACACTTGGCCAAGTCTAATCCACAGGCATGGGCCTGCGCTACGTCGATTCCACTATTGCTATTTCTGAATCCTTTGAATCGGCGAGTCCGTACCCGATCCCAAGTCCTTTGTGAAGGCATGGGTTCGGCTGAGAAATCCCGCTGTCCACAAACCGCTTGACAGTCTGACCAAATTTGAACTGACGCCACGTAATTAGAGACAGCCATGAACATCTGCAACTAAAGGAGGGAGGGACGAAAGGAAGCACAGTTCGGTAGCTCGGTAAGCCAGAGAGAAACTGAAGCTTTTTGACATCGGCCAGTTTTGAAAGGAAACTCACCAATTTTCGAAATGGGGGGCGTCACCATCGTCCGGTAATCGGAGAGGGGGCAATAAGAACCTTTGAGAACTGAGAAGGTTTAAGGTGCATTCTTTACCTCAACACCACAGGCATTATGTCAAATACTCGCGATTATTGAGAAGAACGTGTACCGGCCCGTCTCGTGTTGCTGCCCCTACGCACCGGATCTCTTCTTCAGAACAATTCAAACAATTTGCTTGAAAACTCAACCACCGCAACCAGTACAACCACTCAATTGACGAAAAGACACTACTAAGGATGCATTGGGTTTGACAGGGGGAGCCAGATGTTCCTGTCCAGTGGAGCGGGCAACTCGTTGATTACCTGTAGAACACCTGTCCTGCAGCAAGGCACTAGGTCATGCCGCGACCTAATGTGACGGCCGGGGAGCGGCCACTGTCTGCGCCGCATACCGCACCGCCGCCAACTGTCGCCAATGACGCGAGCCAACCGGTGTCGAGTTGGTTAATGAACTTGTTGCAAGATAGTCGATCAGGCTGTTCTCCACGTACTGGTAGCACAGGCAGCACAGGTGGTCGTATTGTGAGATGGAGGGTGGGCTCTGTATATCTTAGATGGAAGCTGCGCACTCGATCTTTTAGGACAGAACAAACGATCAGCGGCAATGCAGAAGCGAACAGAGGAATAGTCGTGTTAGAACGGCTGTGGCACAAGTACGTGTACTGACAGAGCGATGCATTTGTCCATGTGCACAGGACAGTTGGAGATGACGTTGCTCATGACATCGTGATTCATTAGGCTGGGAAGGTAGCGGACAACTACCAGCGTCTGCAACAAGAACCGCCGCGGTCGCCTCCCGGTGATTGACATCGGCCCACGCACCCTCAGCGCGTCACCACTCGTCTGGCGGTGCCCCCCCCCCCCCCCTCCCACCTGGCCGGCACGATGCCCCCGCCACCCGCCTGACGGCTCGCCGCCCACTTTGGCGGTGCCCCCTGCACCTGGTCGGCATGATGCCAGCGCCGCCACGCGGCCGGCTCACACACTGCTGCGCTCGCACAGGCAGCGGCGCCAGCGCATTACTTCAGGTTCAGCAGGTTTTGAACGCTGGAGCATTTGAGCGCTGGCCCAACTTTACAAAGAACGCTTAAAAGCACAGTACAGCGCAGCTTAAAACGTCAGTGTTCACGCTTTAACCAACGGTCGCCTGATAGCGCCCTTTAACCAGTGCCCCCTGGCATATTAGAGGTCGATAATTGTCAGCATAACACTGAGCTCGAAGTGAGACAGCCGCCACGCAGGCTGCGTGGATACGGGAGACTGCAGTCATGCTTTCGTGGTGTCACACCCTGTGGCACGTTGCCTGGAAGGAGGCTGGTGTGGAGGTCGTATGCTTTTCGAATGTCCTGGCTCTTAAACATAACAGATAGAGGCCCCCATCCTTACTCTGGATCAGGCTGTGATCCACTGACGCTGAGACGGTATTGTTAAAATGACAGCGCACCCATTACCTGGACGCGCTAAGCCAGACATTTACAAGTGACTGAGCAAAGTTCACAACCGTTGTATTGCCAGACGATACACACATACGAGAAACAGTCCATAGATCTCCCAGGTTGAACCCCGATCCGGTGTACGGCTCTTCAGTACCCACTGTATGCAGACTGGGGAGGAACTGGTGGGGATAACAGGCAATTCAAAACAATACGCGCTTTACCGATCGTGGTGTTATCACATATGGGAGCAAAACACCGTTATTCCACCTAGCAGACCGACCCATTCACTACAAAGAACCAAAACAACCAGGCGGAGCCACATCACAACAGAACGCCGCGCCGCATCGACCGGCCGTGACTCTACTCCGCCGCACTAACAGCCGGCCGGTCCTGGGCCCCACCAGCGCTGGAGCCCGCCCCCAAGCCGGCCACCGAACACGCGACCGCCGCACTTTCATGGGCCCGCGGCGCGCGCCCGATCAGCCGACTTGCAGGATCTCGCGGCGCGCGCTGGTCTGCAGGAGATCGGGCGCCGACAGCAGCGCCGCCAGCGTCTCCATGAAGGCGGCCGCATCCTGCTCGGACACGGCCCGGGCGTCGTACGACAGCGTACAGGTCAGCAGGGTCTCCGTGCTGCCGTCCACACCTGCAACGGCGGCAGCGGCAGGTGACGGGCGCGGCTGTGGCTCAGTACAGCTGTCAGATCAGTCCATCTCACCTCACATGCGCCACTTTCGAGTACAAATACGGCCAATCTACTGCACAACGTGCCAGAGGTCAAGACTGCAACACCCAATCTCTGACACTTCCTCCGATGAGGTAATGAGGTGATCGGATCATGCCAGGTGGGTAAGCTCTGACGGACAACCACGTCATAACACAACGCTTAAAAACCCGTTGACTATAAAACATTCATACGAGGTATAAAACAAACTCATGCGTTACACAAAACGTCACAAGTATTCGGTTTTTTCCGTGCTGAAGTGTCGGTCGAGCCACAGAGGTCCGGCGGCGGTTCGGGGGTATCGCGCCGTCAAGAAGCGGGGCCCATACCCGGCTCTGGCCGACCGCCGCCCACCGCCAGGATGCCGCACTGCGGCGGGTTGATGATGGCGCTGAACTCGTCCACACCGAACATGCCTAGGTTGGATATCCTGCGAACGGCACAACGCATGTGAAGAGCGCCGGCAGATGGAGGCCAGCGCGGCGTGCGTAGAACATCTGCAAACAGACAAGGAGACGGGGGAATCCCCTTCGGGTGTTTTTCAACAAAAGAAACTCTTTAACCCGATAGCGAAATAGCGTCAGTACAAATGCACACCAATTTAGACATCTAGCCTCGAGGAGCACGGACAGGGATCCACGCCACCGATGCGCTAATTCTGCCGCCGTTTCGTAGCAATCACAGAAACAATGTTTTGCGATGATACTAGCATACAGATGTAAACCATGCTTGCCGAGAGTATACATACTTACTTTTCGTTTACTGAAACAAGCCTTGCCCCTTGTTTCCTTGAACGCTTCAAACATCGCCGACATACAAGTTTCATCCGAGCGCGGCCAGTCCTACATGGGCAGTCCCCCCCCCCCCCTCCCCGGAGGACGGGATGTGCAAGGCCCGCCAAATTTGTGGTATTGTTTAATGACCACAGCAGCCAAGCAGATGTACCTTAAAAAAGTCCCAATTTTTTGAAGGATGGATTTCTGGGATCAAAGCTCACGCTAAGCAGTCCTTGTATGAGCCCTGATCCCTATCCGATCGTGAAATTATGGGTCAACAACAAGGCTAAATAGCGAGCACCTAAAGCGACTCGAACCCACCTCAACACAGGGGGGTGGGCCGGAAGGCAAACGCTCTAAACCCACCTCGACACCAAAGGGTGGGTCAAAAGGCAGGCGCTCTAAACCCACCTCGAAAAGGGAGGGTGGACGGGAAGCCAAACGCTCTAAACCCGCCTCGACGCAGGAGCGTGGGTCGGAAGGCAAACGCTCTAAACCCACCTCGACACGGAAGGGTGGGTCGGAAGGCAGACGCTCTAAACCCACCTCGACCCGGGAGGGTGGGTTGAAAGGCAGGTGCCCACTGAGCTATCCAGTGAGCTATCTGGACGGAATATTCGACTTTTTGTGAAACATATCCGGAGTCTCGCTCGTGTTGAACATCAATGATGCCGTTTTTTAATCTTCACGTTTATTAGCCCCTCATCTCTCCCGCCTCACTGCGATCCTTCACAAAGTTCTTCCCGGCTGTTATCTTATGTCTAGATTAACGGGACCCTGGGAAGCCAATGTTGGTCTGTTACGCAGTTAGCACCTTAAAGTGCTGATAATTCAGCACGAAACTAGCAAATGCAGGTCACTGAATTAGCACACGCAGGTCACTGAATTAGCAGATGAAGGATTTTGTAGACACCACCACCAGCTATAAGCTTTAAACAGCTGATAAACCGTGTTTTCATTTGCGTTTTGTAATGCAGAAAAATTGCAAACAATCGCATTCTCAAGTTACGATATTTCTCGCCGTCTGTTCGTCAGGATATATGCACCGAATTCAGCAGGTGCCTACAGGCTACAGTGCAGGGCGCACGCGGCAGTGCAGGGTGCCGAGTCCCCTCCCCGCCTCCCGCCGCTCCGCCTCCGGCCGACTCACGTGAACGTGCCGCCCTGGAACTCGTGCGGGCGCAGCTTGCCGTCGCGTGCGCGGCCGGCCAGCTCCTGCACGAGGCGTCCGATCTCCGCCACCGAGCGGCCGGCCGCGCCGCGCACGATCGGCGTGATGAGGCCGGCGTCCGTGGCCACTGCCACGGCCACGTCCACATCGGCCGCCCGCTCCAGCTGCCCGGCGACAAGGCGGTGACGGTCAGAGGTGGCCGGCGGGTCACTGGCACCTACGCGTCTGGGAAACCAGAGGTGGGGGTTCGATTCCCCGCGGTGTCCGCTCTCCCTGCCAGGGCGAGAGGCAGGCGACGCCGTATAGCCTCAGCAGCTGAGTGCGTCGTTAAGCCCCATGATACACACGTCACTGGTACTGGTGTCACTGGACTGGCGGGACGCTGGAGGGCGGGGCATCAGCTGACGGATGGGACGGTGCGGTGGGCCGGTAACACGGTCAACGGGAACTGACGACAGATGGTCGCTTTGTCATGACGACCGAACGGATCACACTTCTTACGACTGAATGGCTTCAATTGCCGGTTGTGGCTACCGCGGTGTGACGTAGGCGGGGTCAACTTGAAACTAATGGGCATTAAATGCGCAATCAACTACAAAAACACCGTGCCGGCCAAATGACACACGCAGATAATGACCACCGGGCCAATGAACTGCACGGCACAGGCCACTGAACTGGCAGAAGCAATTCACTCGCAGATGAAGGATTTTGCAGACACACTGCCACCAGCTGTCTGCAGGTGCCCGCGTGAGACAGGCCCCATGTCCTTCCTTTCTGAACCTTCTTCACAGCGAGCCGTGGGCCGAGGATTCTTTTCAGCGCGCTAGCATGGACGCTGCCGGGCGGCCGCAGACTAACCAAGCACACCCAGCCCGCGTCCCTGCCGTGATCCCACGCACCGGGCCGTTGCATCATCAGCCGGCCTGCTGGCTACCTCAAGGCCACTAGCCACGACGACAGAGATGTTCGTGCATCCATAGGTCGCCCAACAGGGTGCATTGCGCCCCTCCAGACTTTTCGGAAACACAACAGACGGCCGCAGCACAAGAGCTCCACCATTACGAAAGCCGAGCCCGTTCGGGACGATGAAGCTCTGCGTGAGTAACTGAGGGAGTACCTGTTACGGCGCTGGCCTCGCCAATTTGCCACACACGGTTAAATAAACCGTAACCCCGTTCCTTGCAAGGTGCCACGAAGATCGAGCGGAGGTCAACTGGTCGAAGCCGGGCACGACCGCAAGGCGTCACTGGACAGCCATACACGGGCCACCAGGTTACTCACAGGGACATTTGTGAACCCCTGGACGCTGGATCAACATTCGCTTAACTGCCCATCAGGAAAGAGGCCAACAATCCCCATTGGCCTCCGCCATCCGAGCCAGCCAGCGACATGTTCCACCGACCTGTTCGCCGTTCCAGACACAGTTAACTTCGGGATGCAGCCGGAGAGCAAGCGCCACCGTCTTGATGATGTAGTCGTTAAGGGAGGCCTGGACGCCCTCAGTTTTCAGCTGCTTCCGCAAGCTGAGCAGGCGATCAATGCGAGCCTCGCACTGCATGTAGGCGTGCGGTATTTCCGTCTGCGAACAACGGACGACTGAAAACGGGTACGGAAACACAAATGATACCACGACAAATATCGTCACACGGCGTTGGATCCAGACGAGGCCACCATGGCTAATTACATGTTTCAGCAACGACCCAAGTACATATTTGATGGGGTAGCCACAATGTCTTCTTATTGTAACGTGCATGGCAGAAGCAGCTGTGCGAAGCCCTGAGCCCTGACCATGATGCACTGACTGCAGTCGACAGGAGGCCAAACCCGTCCACAACGCTGCCCGGTAGCGACATAACCATGGCGTTAGTCACTACCTTGGACTGCGTGAGACGCTTGGCGATGGTCTTGCGCATGCTGGTCAAGGGCAGGTCAACATAGCCCTCGGCTGAGGCCTCCTGCTGCGGTGCCGGCGTCGGCGGGGCGGCGGGGCTCGTGGTGGAGGCCGGCGGCTGGCTGGCCCCATCTGGGCCGGGTACTGCCCGCGTGACAACGAGTCAGCGCCCGCCTCTCCGGCTGTCATCCATGCAGTACGGTCTGCGACGGTGAATATCATCCCAGCCGCACCGAAATTCTCCACCGGTGCACAGGGTAGCAGTCGGTAACGAGCGGCGGCGGGAGCCGGATGGTAATGTTGCAAGACAGCAAGCATTTCTCTTTGTTTGGCAACCGGACAGTGTTTTACATGGATGGCTTTCGGTGCCGCGTGTTTGTGAAGCACGGCTTATGAAGAAAACCCTCATCCATCATCCCGCATTTTGACGCCTGAACGTGTTCTCAGAACATTGTAAAGGCAGCATTACTGTCAAGCTTCATTGCAAACTGCGTGGTAACGAACCGGTTTTTTACAGTTACGGTGTCGGCAGGTATTTGCCCTTAACACACGATTGCGAAGGCGCCACTCCGTTCCCACCGAAGTATGTTGGAAGTACAGTCTCTGTACGGCGAATTTTTCACACTAACTCATACGGTTCAAGTGTTAAAGGTCCGCTCTTCGGAGAGCTGTAAACCGAGTCCCATCAAGACCATTTTGATGAGCCCGGCACCAACAGACAAGATTGTTTAATTATCTTCCGCTAGTCATTGACCATGCTTTGTTTATAAAATCCAAACTCTCACGGCGCACTGGGTCAGCTTTCATACACAGCACGCCATGAATGGTCCGACATTCGGGTACTTGTTTCCCACTCCCCTGTCGAGCGTGCCTGAATTGTTTGATAGCAGGCAGCAGTCAATGCACGTTATCAGTGCAATGCAGTTGACAATTCCTTCAGTCTATCAAACAAAAACATGGACATAACGTTCATTTAAACTTCAAATACATGCACGATTGTAGCATCCGTGCCCCGCTACCTTCAGCTACAAGCTGCCAGTTGTTCACTGGTAAATTAACGTTTTAGCCCTTAATTAAAAAAGAAGAACAAACTGGGATGATCCAGTAGATTTGTCCCAATATATCGCCCATTGTGCACTTCGTTTTTCTTTGCTTTCATAACCATATTGTACAAGTATGTCCATTTATAAATAATATATATATATATATATATATATATATATATATATATATATATATAGCCAGTAGATTGGCAACACTATATTAAATTACTAACAGACGTGTGTAACCGAAAGAGGGGCATCAGCTGTACATGGTATAGACCGGCACGCAAGCCGGACAGACTTAGGTAACCCGGGCGAAATACGGGCAACCAAACCTGATGGTCCTCTTTTTGTGAAAGTCACGTGTTCATCAGCCTATATCAACACTTAATTTACTCGCACCGTAGATGTCATTGTTAACACTATTCGCCGGTTGCTTATACATGTGGGTTTAGATTGATGTGATGCACAATGCCGATCTCCGCCGAGCACACTCTTGGAATAGCCAATTCCGATCTAGCGGTATTATGTATCTATCAGTATGCCAATCTGGTCCTGAAAATCACGCGCAAATATACACTGAGCCGCGTCCACGCGCACATCTACACAGGGCTCCTTCATCGCAGCCGAAAGAGATCGCTCTCCATCGGGTCCAGCAGCAGTCAGCCAACTCACCTGCCTGGGGCGCCTGCGGACTCAACCGGTTGGCGGTGATGTAGGCGAGCACGTCGCCCTTGACGATGTTGCCGTGGGGACCAGAAGGGGTCACCTTGGCGGCGTCCACGTTGTAGAGTTCGAGCAGCGTGCGCACGGCCGGACCTACCGTCCTGTGAGGAGAGAAAGCCATCGGAAGATCACGCCTTCGAGCAACTTACGGCCACAGTCAGATGCCTGACATCAGAGCACGCTAATAAAATGGAAGCACTGCATCAAACGATCAAACATACACAACAATGTATCATTCACGACAAAATGACGACATGGCATGGTAGTGGTATGACAGTAGGCTTCACTGTGAAGTGGAGTGTGCATCATAGACACTGTGAAAATAGAAAAAAATAGTGGAGTAATACAAAATAAAACTACAAGGGTTAATATGTGCACATCCTTCCTGTGCATGATGTGACTGTGCCTGCCTATATTGATGCAATGTCAGCTAGATTTTAGCCTATGTAGTGGCATGAATATGCAGGAATTTGGTTGGCATGAAGCCCGGTTATTACGAAGGAACAGCTCCAGCGTGACGCATTCCAGAGTATTCTTTAGTTGCTTCGGGTGTAGGTTGTGGCGATGTAGAGACAGGTTTAGTGGAGTCATCCGATTCTGGAAAATAAGCAGAGTAAGCCAGTCAAGTGACAAATGTGACAGCTGTAACTAAGCATTCAGCCACACATAAAATATATCAAACCACAGAATACTACACAGAAAGCTCTGGTAACAAATCCACACAATGATATCCAATGGGAAAGCTAACACATAATTCACGGATGTGAATGCTTAAATGTGCTTTTAAAAGGACACCTTATTAACAGATTCAATAATTTGGTTTCATTGTTGTGGTGTGAGCAGTAGATATGTGTGCAAAGCTACCATAATTTAATGCCTGATTGAAGTGTTCTTTAAGAAATACACTAGGCCTTACCCAAGCTTTCTGATGGCACCTCCACAGACTTCCAGTCCTCTCCTGGCTGGACCATTAGGGCAATCAATTTCCCAACAGAAATGTCTTTGCTGTCTTCTCCCATCTAAAACAAGCAGTTTATAGTCAATGCAGCTTACTGATTTTGCCTGCATCATGAAAAAATGGCCAAAATATTAACTGTTTTATCACAAACATAAAGGACACATTTATGTACATGACATGAAGAACCCTCAGTGGGATAAAGCCATCAATGCATCCAACATTGAAACTTGTAACTAAAATCAGAATTGGTTGGTATTGTACCTTTTCAGGTAAGCATAATTAATGATCCTGAATGAACAGATAATAGTAAGTGATACTTTATTTGAACACATACAACTCACCAAAAATGAGGCAAACACATGTACTTAGAATGACCACCAAAATAATCACTGGCAAGTGGCAGCCATACTCTGAAAATGTCCAGATCCACAACAAGACATACCAAAATCTTGGCCAAAATGCCCTCCTCTTCTACTTCAAATGAGACAACAGCTTTGTCTGTTTGTATATCACAAATGATGTCGCCTGGCTCCACTGTTTCTCCTTCTTGCTTCAACCATTTTACAATAGTTCCCTCAGACATGGTGGGGGACAGAGATGGCATTTTGATGGGAATGCCAGACACTGAAAAAAGGATCCATGAGCCATATGTAAATTGTTAGTCTAAAAGTTACAAAGATGTTCTGGCTAGAGCTGTGTATTTGGAGTGTTTAAATCTCCTGTAAGTAAGGCAATTGCAACACAGCCAAGACAACTAGCACATTTGTTAACATATACATACTATGCTGCTGACATACCTATACCAAAGCTGTGTGCACAAACATGCTACATAATGTTGTTAGGAAACATGTTGGACATAGTCTATGTCCCTCATAACCTTAATATGAAATGCAATGTTTAATCTATGAATAAAACATTGCGCAACACAAAACATTCTTGCAGATTATGAAGGAGATAGTTCTGTAAGGAATTTCATGTCTATCCAGCCTGAATTTTCTTACTCGGAACACATACAAACAAGCTTGATTACATCTGCCTCTAGAAGCATATACAAATCAGTCTAGTCAATCAAGCTGTGCATGAGTTTGAGTTGTGTGCTTAAAACAAGTTGATGTGCCACATCCAGCTCTCTTGGACATTTAAGAGCACTGCATGTTAAATGAGGTTTAAGGAACACAAACATTTTCCTCTGCAATGAAACATTGCACAAAACCATCCACAAGTGTTTTTTTTTAAATACACAGCGTTTTCTACCATAACATCACTCACCATTGCGGAAGAGTAATACATGGGGGAAAATAGTCTGCTGCATTGATGGGAGTTTGTGGGAAACTTGCCCATTGCATAATTTTGTGAATATCCTAGGCGTTCTTAGCCTGCCAGCACGAGCCAAGCACGCCGCCATCCTTGGGATGCTCTCGCTAGTCCGCGGTTCTTCTCACTAACAATTATGTATTTTATCCCAGGCTTGCTTTCGTGAAATATTACAATGTCCGACAGGTTGGCTGCACGTAACCCCTATCCCCAGCGTTGAGCATGGAAAGCTAAAGTATTTTTCGCTTTGTGGAAACAGGCCCGTCCACATCGATGTTCTTTACGCCCGTATCTTCTCGGTCATATTTGTCTTCATATAGGTATACGTTTATGGCGCAGCACATCTGAAAAGGGGATATGGCCACTAAAAGCAAATATGTCAGGTGTTTTGCGTGTACGCAGGCTGTTTATGTCAACATTTAAATTTAAAAAATTGTATGTGGCAGCCTTCTTCGCACAGTAAGCACCGTATTTGATCTTAGAACAACTTCAATTGAGCAAAAGACAACCATATGGTGAAACGTTGAATGCTAGTATGTATTTGGCATGCAAACCTGAAGGACGATAAATGTGACGGAAGCTTTTAGCAGTGAATTAGAGTGCTGGGGCTAGTTACTTTAATTACATTACCTTGAAACCCTCCGCGCAATCACTCATTCAAGGAAACGTTTTGGGAGGTTGGTTGCGGGGCTAGATTGCTATATTGTAACTGATCTGTTGAGCGTATTGGCCGTTATTGACATTATCGCGTGATATTCTTTGGGTGAGTCAGTTAAGCAATCGATCCGAGCTGGGGTGCGTGAATTGTCACTATTGGAGTGTCATATCGCATGTGGTTTTGTATGCGTTCGGTTCAAGGAGTGGGGGCGAAACCTTGCCTTCTCCTTCTGCCATACTTGGTTTCTGTATTGTAGGACATTGTTCCATCTGTATGAACTGTTAAAGATGGATTTCAGTTTGGCAATTTAGGGCAATTTGGCATGGCATTTGCTTGACATACACCAGGTTGAGGTTTGTGCATCAGTGTATTAAGGCATCCTGTGCAATGGGTAATTTTTTTGCACACTTGGATCCCTATGGGTGAGCACAGCTTCCTAGCTGACTGGAAGGCATGTTTTCAAACTGAAATTGTTAATATGATTTGTAAAATATGACACCATGGTGCAGACAATAAATAAACAACAATGTACTGAACATTATATGAAGCAAAATGTGTTATCAGGTTATCCTCAAATGACACATGTAGGACCCCAAACAGTCAATGATGTTTGATGTGCTACCATTAAAGCTTAACTGGCCCTTGGCATAACTTAAGCCAAGACCGGGATTGTGATTGAGGTCCATCATGTGCTGGTTCTGTTGAAAAAAGAGCCCTTGCCATGAAGAAGGGGCTGCCATAAGCAGTGACGTTATGCTGAAATGAAATAAGTTTGTTGGTCAGATGCACGAGCTCTCGGCTTTAAAACATCTTATGAAAAGTGTCAGTTTGTTGGTAGAATTATCAACATATGGTTTTTTAACAGGACAGTTTAAGGGTAGGGAGGTTTGGTTCATTTGTATGTGGTTCATTTGGTTTTTGGTTTATTTGTGTGTTGCTTCTCTCTGCATTATAATATCAACTCACTCAATTTTGTAGCATTGGTAATTCTTCTCTCCTAGCCATATGACCTGTCACCAGCACCAGAGGTGATGAAGATACATGGTCCAAGGCCCCATTTACCATCTCTGTAGGTGTGCACAGCTATCACTGTTCTTACAATGCAGGTGTTTAAATGGTTGTGGGGAAGGGCTGGCAGGCTTCTATTTGGACTGATTTGATACCTGCCCTCAGATACCACACCGGAACTGGACGCCGAAAACTGGGGTGAGGCAGGGGCCGGAGTCCTGCTGCTGTTCGACCATCATGTCTTACATGCTGCAGCATCTACACAATGGCTGGCAAGTGGACCAGGCCATCCTGTCGGAGGAGGACCGGACAGTAGTGATCCGTTTCGGCCACGACTGGGACCCGCAGTGTATGAAGATGGATGAAACTCTGTACAATATAGCTGAGAAGGTGAAAAATTTCGCCGTCATCTACCTAGTGGACATTACAAAAGTCCCGGACTTTAACAAGATGTATGAGTTGTACGACCCATGTACGGTCATGTTCTTTTTCCGCAACAAACATATCATGATTGATTTGGGGACGGGAAACAACAACAAAATCAACTGGGCAATGGAAGACAAGCAGGAAATGATCGACATAGTGGAAACCGTATACCGGGGTGCGCGCAAGGGCCGTGGTCTTGTGGTGTCACCAAAGGATTACTCCACCAAGTACCGATACTGAGACACTTAAGATCAGGACAATGAGGATTTTTTGTGCGGCTGTTACTTGTCTGTGTGGTGGACGTTCGTGACCATTGGTGTACATCAGGGCCGTAAACATTGGCTGCTCCTCGTGCTTATATTGTTTGGACTTGTCCTGCCTTGTCTGTGCTGGACATAACCACCATTGTCTGCGACGTTTACTTAGGTCCTTCCACCATAACGTGAAATATATGTAAATGCATCAAATGCACTTGCTGTATCAAACCTTACAATTTTGATCTGAACGTGGATCTAAGATGCAGGCATGCGGGACACGCTTTTGTAGATTCACAAACCAAAAATGAGTGCACTTGAACCATCGGGGGATTGTGTATCGACGCAGACAATTGGCAACGCTATGCGCAACGCCCTGATATCTTCGCATAACCAGGGCCATTCACACCCGCGGCAAAGGACTGGGTGGACTAGTGTGATGCCAAAGTCCCAGGCGCTAGCGAGGCGATGGAACAGCCACCGCTATGCCGAGTGCGCCGAATGTGCGTATGCGTGTTCGGCACAAATCAGCCTATCTTCCGCCAGTCTGTCGCATTTAGTAAGCCTTGAGTGTGCATGTGGCTTGTGTGTTACGTCCACCTGTGGCGACGTCCTGGGCGTCGTCGCTCGGACGCTCCAGAATTTCGTCTCCAGGAAGGGGACGTGAGTTTTATGTGGGTCGTTACCGTGCAGCAAGATAGGGTTCAGACCTTGTGTATCTACGATGTGTTTTTCATAGCGTGGGACAAAATTCCGATTTTGATATGAACGTTTTTGGTACCAGCGGCGGCAGAACGATAGAAATAGTCTCTGCATTGATATGTGTATAACTACAGCTAACCTCGCCCGTCGCCTAACCATGCCCTGCCGGGACGGTCTGCTGTTTCGTCCGAGCAGATTTCAGAGTTTTACGCAAATTGTAGAGTTTTTTTAAAAATAGTTATGCACATGATGCCAAAATCAGTCAAGACTCCCGGCGCAAAGCGACATTTTCTGCCAAAGAACAAAACAACCGGTCTGAATGGTTACCTGTGGTCAGATGAGCTGATGAGGTGCGTCATGCTGTGTGGACACTTAAACGCATGATTGAATCTTCTGCATGCACTCACAGAAAATTCAGCTCGTGATGGTTGAAATTCAGGAGAACTGCAAATACAATGCAAACGCAATGCATTCAGTTACTAACATGGTAAGTCACTGGAGGTTCAATTTATTTCATGGAAATGGCCTTGCGTGCGTAGGCTATTCACAGTCAGTTTTCAAAAAGTGATGTTTGTGAATCGGTGGGCAAGTGCTGCATCAGTGGATCCCTGGCTGTTAAGCCCTTGCAAAAGATGCGATTCCGGAGGCATTGATCAAACCGTCATTGAGCTGAATGGCCAAATATGTAAGGCTCCATTTACCCCAGATATTGACATCATTCGCGTGGTCCAAATTGGTAAGTAACGTTTGTTATCTCCTCGATGGTCCCGTCCCGTGTAAATCGCTTTGCTGGCACGACAGTCTTTAGTTCTACCACACTTGTATATTCAAAAATCGTACATGCACAAGTTAATAAAAAATGAGCTAGTTGCAATCATATATCTCTGAACACATGCTGCAATTTCCATGTAGTATTAGCTGCTTGCAACACCAAAATTAAATCGGTACGGCACTGATGAGCAAACATCAAATCTTTACGAATTTTAACGCGCATCTGATATACACACGACTGCATAAAATTGTTTCAAAGTATATACACATTTTATACTGTACACATTTTCCCAGTGCGGAGCATTCGTGGTAGCAGCATTGCATAGAATTATCAATGTGGTATAAACCCGCGACAGAAAAATTATTTAGCAGTAAGCGATGCAAACCAGAACAATGCAGACCACTTCACGCAAGCCAGTGTCATGGTCGGACACACAAAAAAAACTGGCGAGGAGCTATGGTGCTCAAAGCGCCACAGCTTGCTCTCGTGGTGATCGCACGCATTGCAAGCTGACGCATCGGGACGGAAGTGCAGAATCAGCGATTTCTTCGGGCGGCGCCCTGCTTCTAGAATGTCACATCAACCAGCGCTAGCCCAGCACAGCAGGACCGCCAGCTTATTGGAGCTGCGTCACGTCCTGGCTCGCGCCAGCTCAGCGCCGTAGCTCCGGTGCTGAGCTGGCGGGCAGCTCCGGTGCTGAGCTGGCGGGCATCTCCGGCTCTGAGCTGGCGGGCAGCTCCGGGCTCTCTTCAACCTTGGGCTCCTCCTTCGGCACTTCTCTGAAGAAGGGGTGCTGCTTGGAGCCGCGGACGTACCGGCGCGTGAACCTGAGCGTGCGAGTGACGCTGGTGTAGACGCTGGGCACGCCCTGCTCGGCGCAGCCAACGCTCCAGGCCGCCACGCCGGCCATCACGTACGTGCCGTCCGCAGAAGGGCACGCCAGCGCACCGCCAGCGTCGCCCTGTTGGCGAGATGACACAGAACGCAACGGGTGATATGTATGAAATGACATGCCCCTTCAGTCCGGGACCCAGGTCACGCATCACGTGACAGTCAGCCGGAGGAGGAAGGGAAGCGGACAAGAGTGCACTGGGCCTTGCCCTCAGCACCGTCGGTCGGTGGCGCCATGGTCAAAATGGGCCGGAGCGATCAGCACTCTAATCTGATTCACTAGATCACAGATATCCTAAGATAACCTTTGAAAGAATTGGCAAGTAACTATGATTAATACTTGTTGCCTGGCTTGCACTGACCATGTCAGGTGTGACCATGACGCTTCCGCGGACTGTCAATGTTCGCCGGAGCAAAACCGCGAGGTTAGCGGGAATCTCACTGGACGCCGGACTAGACTAGTTCCCGGATGGGCGACATTGACTTAGGTGTCCTGGTCCGGCTGCACCGTTCTCCCACACAGGAGGGTGGGGCTGCAAGCGCGGCCCGCCGTCGATGGAGCGCGTGTTTGAGGACGCACCCGGCACGCATCGGCGTCCTTCTCGCCGCCGGCACAAAGCATGCTCTCGCCCAGTCGGAAGAAGTGCCCCAGGTGCGTTTCCCACAGGCTGCTCTCACACGCGGGCGTTTCCACTGTCGGGAGCTCCAACTTCTCCATGCGCTCCTGGTAACGACCTGAGACACGAGCCATGGTGTTACTGTTGCTTCCTGCGAGCCTGTGGTCAGGAGATGTGCCAGGTGCCAATTAGTGGAATGTGACTATATCCCCGAGTCAGCATTTTTGCTCCGTACGTAACCTCGTTCTGCCGCTACTGCGCTTTCACTTGTCGGCTTAGCGATCCAATGGCCCAGCAATTTTTTACACCGCCATCGCCTCTGCAGGAGAGCGGAAAGTGACGACATTGCGCAGCGTGACTTCAAGTTTACCGGATAAACAATTGCCGACAGTTTGAAACTCAGCAGATGTGTGTCATGATAGATGACTCAGAATCATTGCGGCATAAATGTTCGACGAATCACATAGCAGGAGTCGCCGCTGTTATGTAAGATAGGAGCTGTCCGAGTGAAATGCACAGACAGTCATTAACAGGGACGTGGTTGAAAGAGCGATTTGATGACAAACAGCAAAACTGGCCTGTGCCAACTGGTCATCAAAATCACATATTCGGTTAAACAATCAGCAATAATGCTTCAAGAGCCATTCTTGTTGGATTTGGATGCTGGCCGCGTTACAAAGCTTCCCGGGTATGCAACTGTTTAAGAATGCCATTTTTTGCGAGCAGCTGGCTGCATTGCCACTTTGTCTCGGAGTTTGCGGGCAGATATGGGGTATGATAAGACGTATGTGGTCGTGGCGTTCCTTCAGATAATAAACAGTGGCATGGCAGCTGGTTGGCGAGCTTGGTCATTAGTTCCACCAAAGCCTCCACACAAGCCGACGTTTTCTGGGCACACTTTCATGTAAGATGCCGATCTTCGCAACCCAGAAGTCCTGATTGAACAGCTTGCGTTTCTTACATGTTGTAGACGCAGAGAGTGCATATCGAGTGCGTCATGAACCTCGTAAGTACATATCAGGGTATAGGGACCATTTTACGATTTGAGAGATTCTGATCCTCTTGGGTACGACTAACTGGCCTGTATTCTTGCACGGTCAAGGCAATTTTGCATGAGACTACAGCTGAAAACAAGGTCGTTATGTTTCCTGTTTTCTACACTTACGACTTTCGGAAGCAACAGCAAAAAAAAGACTGACTTGTACACATTGAGACAGCTGTGTAAGCAAAAGGGTTGTCTCCTTTTGCCAAAATCAAAGTACAAAACACACAAATGTTAGGAACCTTGAAACTGTCGTCACCCGCGTGGGAGGTTTGTTCCTCCTTCTCGTCACCCGAATCCGTCCCACCGAAGATAACTCAGCTCGCCACATCATCCGAGCAAGGGTGACGTCACATCGCGAGCCGGTAGTCCACAACGACTTGAAACGAGTGGCAGTGTTTTAGCGTAAATCCTCACCAATAAAGGCCGGCTTGGCCCATCCGGACACCACACATCTGCCAGTGAACTTCTGGTTGTACTTGGGGAGACAGATGGGCTGGATGTGGGGGGTGAACTTCAGATGCCTTTCCAGTTCGATGACGGCTATGTCGTTGAAAAGAGCGCCTCTTTCTGCGAAGAAAGAATGTGTCATCACGTGCGAGTCCGTGGGCCGCGCGCGTATTGAATTTTGAAACCATTTTAAGCTTGAGTGACCTCGTCCTGTTTCGGATATCATGTTTTCTGGAGCCCAACATTTTTGCATTAGCTATTCGCATGCATGATACAACATTTAGCCGTCGCGTCGCATTATTTCGGCCGCAAGCGAACTGAAATACTTAAATGCTTTGGTGCAAACAGTTTTGAAGTTTATATGTTTACATATACATGTACATTTACATGTACAAATTTGCTGTTTAAGTTGACATGATTTCCCATCAATATGCGATAAACCTACGCCGAAAACCCATCATATTCGGACTTTTAATCACATTGAGCGGACCCAATGATATGGGTATCCAAAGACGCCTCGCTTCTCTCGCGTGTTTCACCATCATCACCTTGCCACGTCGATAATCCACACTCTCCTTATGCTATCGTTTCACCCACTCCGCACAGCGCAAAACCCATTACTGATGATACGTAAGTTTGCAAATTAAATCCGGCACAGGCCATTGCATAATACATCCGTTAAGGCTTTTAAACATAATGAAATGTTTCGTTTTCACTCAAGCTATCGCGTACAACATTTGCTTCCAGATGTTTTGGGCCTCATTTCAAGAAAATAACAACAAATATTGTCGATGAAATACAGATCTAATCACCTGTACATATCTGCACGCATCAATTTAAGCATTTACAAATAAATGAATTATTTGAAACTCGTTTGGTTAAGAATTCCGTCACACACTTTCCTGCAAGAAGAGCTTAACCAAGGCAGAGGCAGGCAAGGCGACTAATAATAAGAAACCGGTGGTTAGATCTCTCTATTGCACAATGTTTGTCCTTTTTCTGCAGAATTTCAGGCACTGCAAGCCGTCGTGCCGGCAGCGCACATCATGTACGCTTTCTGGGAAGGTAGGGGAGGCGCACATGCTGCACAGACTGCAAAATTCAGACGGAAATCGTTGCCCTTGAACGCAAAAAAGCAGCATCTCCGTGGGAAAAGAGCGTAGCGGTCGTGAGTATGTAGCAGTCAGATGGTAGTCCTAAATCGTCACCTTGAATGGCGGCTTCTCAGTGGGACAATGATGTAACCGTCGTGAGGGTGTGACTGAGTTTTACGTCAACGATTCAACTACCAATGTATAACGGGATGAACAAACCCTCATTGTGGCGCTGTATGACCTACAGCTGTCGATGCGCCCCAAAACCCCAAATCGTCATCATCATTATCATAAAACTCTCATCGGTATAAAAACGTTGTTACATGGCAATGCCACATCAGTCCTCATGATCCTCTCCGACAACAGGTAGAAGCACGCCACCCAGCAATGGCAACACCGGCCATCACAGTGCGGAGCGTTGCAGAATGAGCCATTCCTGCACACGAAATACTTACCGGGGTGCGTTTTGACTGAGCGCACATCGATGTCCTGGTGAGCAAGAGGCTCACTCTCTTGGAAGAGAATAAATTCCCCAACTCTTACATACAGCTGAGAAGTATTGTAACTGCAAGGAGAAGAACTGTGTTACACCCCGCTGCTTACTAAAACAATGTTACCACGTGTTGTTCTCAAACATCTGAGCGGGGTTTACGCTAAGATGATCGGGATGTTTTTGTTAGGAAGGCAAGAAGACGGTAGTTCATTTTTCATTACCTTGGTTCACAGAACACCACCCTCCACTTAAGAGGGCTAGGCTACCTGAGATCATCTCCTGGCTGGGTCTAACTTTGATGCCGGATGGCCGCAATCCTGCGGCACAAATTTACAACAGGGACACTGGTGCACTTTGGATAAAACAGACACATTGACAGGGGCAACTTAACGTCCAGCGAACGAAGCGCAGAGCTGTCTTACAATAAACGCAATGCTGACTTCTGAATGGATGCATGAATGAATGGAGGTCAGAAGACAAGTCGTGACGGGCGTGGAATACCACAACAAATCTGGTGTCAAAAATAGCGTAGCGATTTTACAACTGATGAAAGCACGGTTGCAAAAGTCAAACAACAGTTACATCTTTGCTCCAAACATATGGTTCGCATTTGCACACGATAAAGCGACATAATAATCCATTTTACATGCATGCACTGTCGCAAGCTAAATCCTGCAGAATCACACTAAACCGCCCAGTTCTGCAAAATTCTTGGAAGATGCCAAATCTGATCTGAGCCTTGCTTGACGTCACTGAATTTTCACGAACTATGAGTTACTGTTAGAAACCTACAAAAATACGTGATTTTAGACGGGATTAGAAGGAAGCGGGCAGGATCGGACCAGGCTGAAATCGGGCACCGGACGGAACCGGACGGAGCCACATGGGCCCGGACGAAACCGGATGGAACACAATGAGAAGAAACGGGTCTGGGTAAGACCGGACTACACCGGACTGACAGGAGTGGACTGGAAGCGATTGGAATCGGCGATGAGATACCGAACAAAGTCGCAACTGTGGGACGTCAGACGTTTCGTGTCAATCTCCTGTTTGCTCAGGCTGATGAGATACCGAACAAAGTCGCAACTGTGAGACGTCAGACGTTTCGTGTCAATCTCCTGTCTGCTCAGGCTGGGGCTGAGGTTGCTCAAAGCATTGGCAACGCCCCATAATGATGGCGGACGGCTGTTTGGGGTCTGGCTGTCGCGGTTAACAGCATCCAGCTAACGGAATGAGAGGGTCACAGATAAAACAAAACACGACACAATGAACGCGCGCCGTCTTGGTGCGCACGTGGTGGGCATGACAATCCGCTCTGGGAAGACTTTCCCGGCGCTGAACGCGTAAGCTGCTCCCGTTGCTGCACGCCGTCGAGCCTGTTGTCTGACAGGTGATCAGGTGGGCGGGGGCTTAGCCCAGCAACAGACGTAAGTCTCGGCGGCTTCAGTGATTTACTGGGGTTTGAGGTCGACATAAACGTGCTTGAACCAGAAGACCTTGGCCAACGTGACGGCACGATTAGGATGACCTTCAAAGGCAGACGATAAGTTTGATAACCACATAGGCATCTCAAAGTACGTATTATGAAACACCTGGCAGAGCCGTGTGAAGGAAAGTTTTCGATCGGAAACACGAAACGGTAAGTTTTTGGTACAAAATACCACGTCACGCACTTCATACAGGACAATCTAAGAGCTTGCGCGCAGTACACCCAGGTCTGTCCGCGCCCGGAGCACCGCTCGTTAAGTCATGTCGCGCGAGAGGCGGCAAAGCCCCGGCACCTCCGCAGTCTGCCGGAAGTGGTCAGGCCTGGAGGAGGGACTGATGTGCGGCCGACGGACAGTCGCCTCTGTGCATGGCCCTCACGTTTCCACGCAGTGGTCCGATGTTATGATTTGGCGATTACTGACGATAGTCCCGCCGCAAACGAACTTGTCGGTTTCCTTTTCAAAGATTGTGGCTTGCCACGGAATCTCCCCTGGAAAATGCCGTAAAAAGTCACCACATGCATGTCCGTGCTGAAAAGCTTAAGCACATCGATTCCACGCGTGGTCTTTGCAGCTGTCAGAAGACGAAGTGGCCTTCATACGGACTGTTCTTGGATCATTGTCAGAGAAATGAAAGTAGTGACCATGCTCTCTTCGAAAACGAAAACATGAAAAACGCCTACGCCGCAACAGGTATGCCGTTGTTGTATCACATTGCAACGACTTGGAGCTATCAGATGTGATATGGCTGACAAGTCAGTCAACAAAACAGAGCAAAGTATGTTTGGGCTGAATGTACAGCAGCTATTATGCCACCGGTCACATGACACGTGATGCATGAACTGGTTGCCACGGTGAATAGGCATGCCTTCGAAACATACTGTTTGTACCCAGATCAAGAAACTGAGCAAGCATACACCACCCTTCCCAAACCCCGGACCGCGCAAATGGTGGAGACTCGTCCATGGCCGGGTGCCACCGGTGCTGCGTTGCCAGCTGCCTACACGTCTGAGCGTCTGAGCCCGCCGCCGGCGTCTGAGCCCGCCGCCGACGTCTGAGCCAGCCGCCGGTGTCTGAGCCTGCCACCGGCGTCTGAGCAGCCGCTGGCGTCTGGGCCAGCTGCCGGCGTCTGAGCCTGCCGTCGGTGTCTGAGCCAGCCGCTGGCGTCTGAGCCAGCCGCCGGTGTCTGAGCCAGCTGCCGGCGTTGAGCAGCCGCTGGCGTCTGAGCCAGCCGCCGGTGTCTGAGCCAGCTGCCGGCGTTGAGCAGCCGCTGGCGTCTGAGCCAGCCGCCGGTGTCTGAGCCTGCCGTCGGCGTCTGAGCCTGCCGTCGGTATCTGAGCCTGTCGCCGGCGTCTGAGCCTGCCGCCGGTGTCTGAGCCAGCCACCACCGTCGAAGCTTGGGGCGCAGTGGACGGCCCAGCTGTCCACGGGACGAACGCGGGCAGGGACTCGACTCACCGAACACCGTCTCCCGGGCGTGTCTGGTGTTGTCGCCGGGCATCCTGATGTGGAAGCTGTGCCCGCACGTGGGCAGCTTCAGGCGGCGGGGCCACTCCGGGTCGGGCAACCGGCAGCAGCGCCCCGTGCCGCCCCGCGGCAGCTGGCAGAACTATGCACCGTGACGGTGAGGCGCGCGTCAGCCACAGCAAGTTGGCAGGTGTACAGTCAAGCCCGGCGTGCCGCCGGACGGAGATCCAGCGCAGCGTGTCAAGTCCAGCACACCGGTTGACATCCGGAACAGTATACAGTCAAATCCAGCATACCATAGGACATCCAGAACAGTGGCGTACCTTCAGACACCTGACACAGTGTGTGCACTGAACAGAAGCGCACCGTCGGACACCCTGACCTCGAGCACAGCGTACACCATCAGCATGGCGTGTCGAGGGACGCCACAACATTCGTGCAAATGAGCCTTTGTAAGGCAGTTACTGATGAGGGAGCGGTCTACTGGTGGGAGTGGTTCACTCTACTCGTCTAAGTTCATTCGCGCAAAGGCAAAACGCTTATGAAGATCTGTGGACTGCACATTTATTTGCGAATACAGTCTATGGCTTTCCGAATGTTCTTCACAAGGGGACGCTATGACTCCCTCTTTTTTGGTACAATGAATGCAAAGGCTGTTAGGGACTACCAGCGCCTGCACCGTTAGTCTTTAGAATCGCACGTGTTTGCTCCCCACTCTTGCGATGTTTTTCTTTTCTTTTCTTGGCACCACAACAAGCAATGGGTAATGATGAATCTTTTGAGCCACTTACGTCCGCCATAGCAATCCCATCTCCTTGGCTGACGAATCGGTGAAAAACACACGCCAGAAACATCTGGATTGGCACATCACAACCCAAAAGAGGGTGGCGCTGATCATGCAGCGGAACAGGATAAGATGAGAGGGACGAGTGGAATTAGGCCCGGTTGCAACAGATCCACGGGCACCTGAGCCGGATGGCGCGGCGGGGTAGCGCTCAGACTGTACCGGATCTTATCAGCGCGTGCTGCACACTGCGCAGTAGCGCAGCGGAAATCATGTCAGACGGTGTTAGTCGCCCTCTCGCCCTGAGACCAAGGGATGAAATCTTCGGGCGTGGGAGGGGGGGGGGGGGCGGCTCTTGGAGGTCAGGAGAAGTACCGCGGGGACGCAAACCTTATTTCCGGTCGATAGCACAGATCAGAATATTCTGAGTCCAGAAAGGCTTTGCACCGCTGCTCTCCTTGTAGGTTTTCAGTTACGGATGATTGATATGTTTGTTTTACTGACACGTAGGATACGATGGAGGTGCCCTGTTTCTAGCCCGACATAGCTGGGGAGTTTCTCATTTCCCATTGCGACCATATTCTGTCCATTGTCACCATCATAGCAAAGCGTACCTCCAAAGTCTCTCTTGATCCAAACGTCAAGTGCTGCCAGCGATGTACCATGCCTGCAGGTCCCCCCTACCAACGTACCGTGTCGAATGGTCCTAGCTCTTCGGGTGGCAGCTCTCCCAGCCGGTATTCCGCAGGTAGTCCGAAGATCGCTGTCTCGTCCGTCACGTTCTGGATGAAACCTTTTTCGTCGCACACGCCAGGGCCTACGCATTTTTCGTTGAAGTTGCATAAGATCTCGGTCCTTATTATGGGGGGGATTTTGCAGCAGATGCCCTTTCGTCCGTACTTCATCTTGCAAAACTGGAACAGACAGCAAAATCCCACGTATGAAACGTCTTTCACAACAGCACATGCATGACCGAAGGCCTTAACCACGGTTTTCAACCCGAATTTCACTCCTTTGTTTCATTGGCTCAGTCCTATGTTGGAACAGCAAGCAAGTCTCCTTAGCAGTAACCATCGACACTATTGACTAAACGCCATAAGCGTGGGAACGTCTCAGAAAGTGGAAAGACTGACGCCAATTTTGACGTCGACTCTTTCCATGCATCGCCATGTGGTTAATGTTAAACATTCCGAGGGGCCATGACCCCTCGCCCTCCCCCTCCACTCGCCCTACGCCCATGCTCGAAGCTGGTCACTGAACAACAAGGCAGTCCGCTTCAGCGCGACGTTCCGATCAGCGAGGCAGCACGCGGGCCAGATTTAAAGAAGGCCCCGACAGCTTGCGTCACTCATCGCGGCTTCCCGTGTGATATTCGTGGGCAGGAAGAATGCAGGATCTGCTGATCGCCACTAGGAGAGCAAAACACAAAGGCTTCTTCTTCAAAAACAGCTAATAACTGTTTGTGAGAACATGGGAATATCGCCAAGCAGCGTTGAAAAAGACCATGGCAACGTGAGTTTTTCAGCCCAACTTGGGAAACGGCGCAAAACGACCGCAGACGTTGCGCCCAAAAAGCTACATCTTGATCGCTGCAGGCCGAGCCATCAGTCAGGTTTATGTACCGCTAATGAACTGCACTGCTGAGATTCCCACGAAGTAGGACAGCGAGCGTCAGACCAAGGCCACTTTGCACACCAACCGTGCCCAGAAAGGGTGAGGTGACGTACGTCCTTAAAGCCATCGATGACGGGCACTGGGCTGGGCTTCACGGAGTAGTCAGAGATGAATCCTTTCTCGTCGCAGAAGTTGTTCCGCACACACCGCTGTTCGTCGGGCTGACACTGGACCTCGCGCGGCTCGGGCGGGAGCCGGCAGCACACCCCCTCACGGCCCGCCCGGATCTCGCACGGCCCATGCTGCAACCAGGGCACAGGCTGATGCACGCGCACGTGTCGCAAACCGTGGCACAGACTGATGCACGCGCACGTGCTGCAAACTGTGGCACAGGCTGGCGTCCGTTGCGCGCGCTGCAAACTGCAACACATTGTGATACTCACCACGCGCACTGGAAACACAAAAGCACTATTCATCACCGCGTATACTGCAATAACGCTGTCCCACACCGCACTTACTACAACACACACACTGTCGCAAACCACCGATAATTACATGAAATAAGTTCGAGTTAGGCGCATTCAGCTACATGGCCGGCCGGGCGGATCAGTGCACTATATCAGATCATCGGCAATCAGTGCACCGGCCGGGCAGATGCACCCAACCGGTGTACTGATTGCCGATGATATGATTTGGTGCACTGGGCAGAGCCGGCCGGTGTACGTGCACTTGTGCCCGGGCACAGGTGCACATACACCCGCCGGATAGATGCGCTCGGCCGGTGTACCCTATGCACACGTTAAACACTGAAACTTGTCGGCAGCTTCCGCGAAGGCGTTATCTAAGCCTGATATCCTTATTCCTCAGATTTTCTCGCAAGTTGCTGCGGGTGACAATCCCCTGCTAGAGTATGTTGCATGACCTTATCTTGTTATCTTCTTTTGTCTTCGGAATATGGCCGAAAGGTTCGCAAGAATGGTTTTGCGGTCAGGTTTACTGCAAAGCATAGCTTATTCTGAAAACCTTAACCCTACATTCCGGAAAGACAACGGCAGCGTAACGGATAAATTTCGCTGAAAAATATTATTGTGTCATGCAATTCAACGTCACGGCCGCCCCCTTTGCCAGCCTGACCCCTCATAACTAACAGTCGGTCGGCCATCTTTCACGAGCGATGAAGCCGAGCGCGGTTTTTGGGACGCGAGCGCGCATGGTCTGTCACCACAGTGTTCAGCCGTCCAGCACTCTACTGACCTAGCTGCGGGGAGAACTACACTGTGACAATGTCGAAAAACAGCTTGCAGCTTTTTTGCTGAATCGAAATAGCAAGCACCTGTTCAGTGTTGAGGGTGGCCTCGGCATTGGCCACTGACGTTTTGGAGCTCTCTCGTGTTTTTGGAACGCTCGTTGCAAAACAAAGTGTTATTTTCTGTCGACAGCGAACAAAATTGCAATTGTAAAACACACCTAAAACGTTCAGAATTTAACATGGACTTTGTTTCATCCCGAACAGGATTCTTGCTCCAATGGATGGAAAGCTTTCATCTCATAACATTTGCAGCGTCAAGACCACCATCAAAGCGAGCCATCAAGCAAGACCATCTAACCCAGCGAAACCGCTGCGTGTTGGTGACAAAGTTTGCCGTTATAATTTTAGCTTTGTATCCAAATAAACGAAAGAATTGACGATGATTAACACGCGCTCGGGTGGGTAGGGGAGGGGCAATCCGAACCCACCCCCCACCCCTAAGGTTTTTTTCCTGAGTGAATTCTGAAAGGCGAAGCGTAGCCACTCCGAATTTTTGTATAGCTGTAGACAATTGAAAAGCAGATCATTTGATATCAAAGACTGAAATGTACCTTGCAAGATAGCTGATCAAAATCAAAAAATAAAAAATAAAAAATAATAATACAAAATTAAAAAATAGTAGGTCAAAATCAGGCCATGGATTCAGTGAAGACAGTTTCTTGGGAATCATTCAATCTGATGCAACAGCGGGGTGTTAGACAAGCCATACATTTTTGAGATGGCTCTTAAGCAACAAAACAATTGAATGATTGAATTTCATTGACCTAGGGTGAAGTATAAATGCCAGATCAACGCCAAAACCGACGTGTTTTATTACTCTAGAGCTTATTGTATGGAGCAATTTTGGTGCTCATTTCGAATTCATTAACAATAAGGAGCGGCATTATACATCTGGATGGACTTAATGGGCCTAAAAAGGTCAAAATAAGTAACTTACCTAAAATGACCGAGTTTGACATCTTGTTTATAGGAACGTACTACCTAGCGTAATCTCTGATGCTTATTCAGACGTAAAACTCAAAGCAGTCTTGTATGGTTCTGGTCACCATGACCTTGTAAAGGTCAAACAAGGTCAATGACCTTAAATGAGCACCAGCGGTCTTTTGCTTAAAGCAGGTATTTAGGCTCTTGGGGCACTTTGGACACGAATCTGGCGTTTGAACTTGTTTGACTTAAGGTCACGTGACGAAGGTCACGGCTAGCAGTTCCAAATTGTGGCACAAGCACGTTCACGTATCGGTCAACACACTCTATGAATTTGGTATCCCTAGCTTTCTTAGTTTCTGAGCATTCAGCGTGGTCAAATTGCCCCACCAGAGCGAAGAGTATTCAACTGGCCACCCGGGCGAGTGTGTATTATGCTATTGTGAGACACAATTTGCGAAAATACTTTTGCCGATCTTAAAAAGGTACACCTGAAGATTAGCGTTTCACGTTTATTACTTACAAACATTAAACGGGGCAGAAAGAAGCTAATTTTTCCCTCATTCGAAGTGAGACAACCCTCTTTCTTGGGATCGATTATTGTTCGAAGGCGGCGTTGAGAAAGGTAGTCAGTAAACGTGGATAAACTTGATCAGTAAGCACAATTATGTGGTGCAGCACTGACATTTGGCGGAAAAATCATGTTGAAACACATCTCACGATGTCACACAATTGGAACGTTTATCGATACGTGCAATGGAAGCTGCTCGTCGTCATGATAGCTCTCCAATCATGTGTCCACAATTGAACACAAAGCAGCGGTGTTAACCAGTTTTGGAACTTGATAAAATTATTGGTGGGCGCCGAAATAATGCTTGCAAGGTAGAAGGAGGCCTAAGGATGAAGGGGCCATGGCCTCAGGAGATTTCTGGGGCCTCTCCAATATTTGTTTCTTATTCAACAATGGGGTTATAGTATTACCTGGGGGGGGGGATCAACATGGGAGACATGGCCCCTCATCGAGATACGAACCTTCACCTTCAGTTCTAGCTACACACAGGTGTCCTAGCTAAGTCGAGCACCACAAATGTGTACATTTTGCAGCAGTAAGCTACAGGTAGGCTGAAGAAAATACAACTTTTATGGTGAATACTAATTTTTCTTCGCCATTTCCAGATAGAGGAATAAAGTGAATCTAGAAAGGTCGAATTGGGGCGCACCTAAGGGCTTGAGGATACCAGGTGTGATGCTGTTGTATTTCACGAGGTCAGCTTACTAAAGCGATATAAGATAATGATGCTTTAACACATGCTCGGTTGGGGAGGGCGCAGTGGGATTCTCTCGAACGTTTTCCAAGATAACTTCCCTACGGCGCGGCGCAGCCACGCCAAACTGTGCATAGCAGAACGTACCTGAATAACATGTATCTTGATATAAAATTAGAGATACCTTGAAAAGTTGCTGGCCTATGTCGCGTCAAAGACATGCCATGGCTGTCCACGAAGGCGATTGCCAGGGAATCGTTCAGTGTGATACGCCAACGCAGTGCAAGACAAGTCATGCAATTTTGCGATGGTTTGAAAGGCAACTAGATCATTCCAATTACGATTACGACCAATTCCATTGGTTTTGGGTCTGGTATGGAAGTCAGATCAAGGTCTAGACTAAGCTGCTTTATTATTGGAAAGTTGCTTTAAGAGGTAGACCTTGACGCTCGCTTTGAATTCCTGGACCCAAACGACGTCAAAATATTTCGTCTTTTTACTTATTGTAGGTCAGGGGATATGACAAACCTAAAACGTTCTAGATCCATCTTTTGCTTTGAGGAGCATTACACCCAGGGTAGCACTTCGTGCCGATGACAAACCAAAATATTAAAATAATCGCGCAGTTTTTTTCCATTTTTGCCCTCTTTAGGTCACCAATGTGAAGATGTAAAGAAGTGAAGAGCAGTGGCATTTTGCTTATAAGTGATATTTATATTAAAGGTGGTTGCGTGAGGCTTCGTGGAACTCGGACACCGGTCTGGGGTTTTATCTTGTTTGACCTTAATTGACCCGAAGGTTAGGGCGAAGGCTGTTCACAGTTCGACACAAGCGAGATTGCATAGAGCTTCATGGACTCGATGTATGTTGTGAATCTAACTCTTATTTTTTAGGATCTCAGGAGTCATAAGATCTCATCGCGCTTGTCCTGATTTCTCACCAATTCAGATGCTTTGCAACACACGCATGTTACTTCACTTCTCCAAAATCCCGAAGACCAAAATTCCGAGGGCTACTGAACCACTGCCCTGATCCAAGGTCATTTTTTAGGAACAGCTATGCACAGAAATTAAGCCGATTCAGTAAGTCGCCCCGGAGAAGACAGCTGAGGATTTGTGTTCAGTATCTTATCAGCCAATCTGCCGTTAAATTCAGCTTACCAGACGGCCTCCAGAGACTCGTCGGATTATCCCAAATAGAGCACGCGAGCTTTCGCTGACAGTGGTCTATAATAATGAAGCAAAGCACCACTGTTCAGTCAGCGGTCACGGCAAGGTGTCAAGCGTTGTCTCCATTTACCGCTGGCAACAAGCTGTGGTGTTCGGACAACGGCGTGGCGACATTTTGTCCACGATTGAGTATGTTATAAATCAGTGTCAGAAATATGTCCGGCATTTCGATGGAGAGATGACACCCGAGGGACGAGTGTTAGCATGGCAGGCATTGCGGTGATGTCGGTATCTCTTATTGACTGTTAAACAGCAAGATTAACCAAGGTTTGGATGTAAGCCATTTCCGACAAGTTTTTCCGCGCTGTTCTCTTCATTCTTACCTGGTTTTACTGCGGTGAATGTCAATGGAATTCCTCGCGGCTATGATCTCGGCACACCTCACTTTTGAGATATCACAGTCTATATAGGCTGACAGAGATGTCACGATGAACGACACATTCACCTAAACACACGGGGTTTGCCCTGCCATGTCTCTCAGAACTCGTTATTCAGTATTGCAAAGATTCAATTTTGTCAAAATAACGGTTTGGCATGTGTCAGCAAAAAAAAATATTAGAGGGTTTAATGCGATCCTAGCATTAAGTTAATTGAAGCTGGCATGAAGCTAATTGTTGAACATCTTGAAAAGCTTTCAACGAGTCGAATAACATGTTACGTTGCCTGACAAGGTTAAGACAAACAACACAAGTGACCGCAATGCACCGCGTCTGTTCCATCCCGTGGGGTAAGCGCACAATACATGCCAATGAAATGTGTGACGTGTAAGTAGGCTGTCACGTGGTGTTTGCCCAGACTCACCTGATCGAGGTAGTCCACGTCGGGCGCTTTCCACTGTCTCCGATTGATATAACGATCGGCGTCGCAGCGTCTGGGCGGCACGCAGTCTTCCTTTTCAGAGCACACCACCATCCTGGGGGGCGGAGGCGGCGGGGGAGGCGGCTCTACGCTGATGAGGGACCCGGGCGGCGCCACCCCTTCTCCCGGCGCCGACTCCAGCGGACAGCAGACGCCCACGAAGCTCTCGGTGGTCACGCATGCCTGCAATTCGAAACGAATTCCTCGCACTAACAACCGCGGCAGCAGCCAGCAAGACAACGTCCGGTCGGCTCCATGAAATTTAGCTATGCGCGCATGTTTAGCTCACTTTACTCTATCGGTGTTATTGGCGTTAGCGTGCGACCTACCCAGACAGAGAAAAATCGCATCGCAATTTTGCCTCCAATTTCGTAACACTGATAAGTCGACAGCCATCTCTTGCATCACCAATCGCCGCACCTAGGTAAACCCTGTTTGGACCAGATCGTCTTAATTAGAGTCAGCGGGTTTCAGGGACAGTGACTACACACTACCAATAGTTATTGCTAAAGATACTTTGATCAGCGTCAGAACGGTGAAGTACCGTGTCAGTAAGTACACAAACAACATTCCTGACCAGCACATAAAAGAGGAACTTTAAACAATGACATGGTATTCACTATTGGCCAGTTAAAACAAACAAAACATCAGCTTGGAGTGAGCCTACAAATGTATTTGTGGCTACGCACCGTACGAATAACGAGTATCTCACCTCGCTAGATGAACTTGAAACACTGCAGGCGCTGGCTTCCACGCAAGACGAACCAAGGCCACACTGGACAAGTGTGGCTTGGGCGCTCACAGCCCCGCCGCCAGCCGAGCTGGCCTGCGTCGGTTGTTGGGAGTGGCTCTCGCCCGCCTGCGGACCGGGCACGGCGCCGGCCAGCGCCGCACACAGCGCCAGGCATGCGATGCGTCCCATGCTGCCCGCCGTCCTCCCCGCTGGAGAATGCCGTCGGCCGCTGGCCCTCGCGTGCCTATAGGCGGGTGGTGCGAGCGGGTCGCTCTGGCGGTGGAGGCCGACGGGGTGAGGCGTGCGGGCGGCCAGCCCACTCCCTGAGACCGACACACCGTCATCCAGACCGAAAAGCGATTACGTTCCGCAATATTTGGTTTACTGCATTCTGCGACAGCCTCCTGCTACAGCGTGTGACAGGTGCAGCCGTCGGTTGGTCTGTTGGTCCCAGCCTGGCCCTCACGTTAGGCGGTGGGATAGCGGCCGTCGACAGTTTGTGAAAAGCGGCATTTATAACTCGCCTCCGGTACTCTGAAACGATTTCGAACAACGCAAAAGAGTTTGTACATTGTTTTACTGAAATCGCTTTTTCTTAAACACTGAATTAACTTTGGATTTTATGAAGAAGGATAGCAATGGTAACTTGAAGAGTTTAGGGATTATTAACTAACGTTTTGAGCGAAATTGGAATGAGGATGTTCACCTGGCCATTTTGGAAGGCCCTTTTTAAAGGGACCATACATTTTTATATACTATTCACTTCTGACGTGATCAAACGCAAACGATTTGATCAGTAATACCAGTTTTCTCGAAATCCCCCTGAATAGCTCAGGGTTTCCATTTGAAGATGTTGTTCCTGCGGGAGAAATCCACTTGGACTCCCTGCCCACCACTATGAAAGAAATAGTGTGTTCTCTGCTATGTTTACAACACAGTGAGATATCAAAATATGTGTGTACCAAATTCTACAAAAGCTTGAAAATCTCTCAGACAAAATTGTGCCCGCACATGAAGCCATCATCCCGTGAATCCAAAGAAACGTTATACTGTGGCTTTGATTTCTCCCTTATGGCGTTTACTACAGTGGTTCTTTTCAAAGCGCGCTCTGGGTTTGGGAAACGGAGTATCGCATGGTCTAAGGTGGCGCACTGGTTCAAACTTGCACGAACAAACTTTTTCGTAACTGGCTCTTGCCGCCCACCATACCAAGCAAAAACGTTCAGTTATACTGACGTCATTCAGTAACAACTAACTCAGTTTTATCCACAGGGCCAAAAAATACAACTAGTGGACAATATGGTTGGTTCTACCCATAAACTGGGGTCCCACACCTCGCAGCATCTTCTATATCTCGATGGTTTAATGGTCGAATGATTAGCACATCGGACCTCCATGAGTTAACCATTCGGTGTGGCGACCGGGTTCGAATTCAGGTTGCACCACGGATCCTGGACGTTAGTGTAGCCAAGACATTCGCTGGCGCTTCATAAAAGGTCGTCGCGATTGTCAAGACGTGTGTCGCGTTCCTTCGTCCTGCAATGGAACGCGACGCAAAATTAGAATACAAAATCAAAATTGTCCTGCACCATGATAGGCTCAGTTTCTTCCCGGAGCAATTTCAGTGAAGCAGAATAAGGCACATGCTACGAGCACAAAATGAGCATAAAATGTGCTAATGAGCTAATGAGCATAACTTGTTCCTGTCATGCGAGCCACGCGATTAGCAATGACCTTACTAAGTTGAGATGCGTCTAGGGTCTATCACCATGGGTGTACATACATGGCGGCCCGCTGTGGACATGCCAGCTTCCAGCTGTGTTCAGTCTGACCTACACATGGGCCAGCCGGAAAGGCGCGAAATACTTGGAGCGTGTAATCAGTTTCCTGTACTGATGCGTATCTAAAAGACTAACAAACGTGCGCCGTCGAAAAATTGGGAACAATGCCTGAACCTTCATTTTGCTATAATTTTCACCGTTCTCCGCTTGTCGATCAGAGAAATAGGTCAGTTTTCCTAACGTCCTGAAAAATGTGTTAGTGATGCCAACAAGTTTCTGATATTGCTCGGCAAATCCGCCACCGAATCTTCAAAATGACTGTTGCAAGTCCTTGAACCTCAGTGTCCAGAAGATGAGATTGCACGGAAGTGGTATAAGCGGTCCTACACGGGGAAGTGGAAGCTGGCATGGTAAGCTTAGCGGAGATGAAGCAGTCACTGCAGTCAGTGCCGACATAGCGTGCATGTGGTTTTGCAGCATGGGATAATGGTAAGTGCTGCGAAAACCGAAATATTATTGTGCGGCGACCGCCGACAGCTTAGTCGAACACGGAGCATCCGTCCAGATGTTCATGGATCGGGAGCAATAGCGTTCAAAAACTGTACGGAATCCCGGAATCGTGATGGATCCATTTCTGCATGCAGCTTTCATATGGATCAGGTGGTAAATAAATACTTCGAAATCTAAATAGACATGCTGAATGCTAAGCCCGCACTTCCTCCAGCCGTGTTCCCAGGATCATCGATGGCCTGGCTGTTTCATGCACGTTCTTGTAACCAAGTGTATGGTAATGCAAGTCGTTCAAACATAATATGATCTCACATGGAATGTGATTAATCTCTTAGGCTGGGCTGTCCGCACATGAGTTTATTCCGTACTTTGATATCTGCCTGTTGCACAACGTTCTGACCACTGCAAGCCTGTCGTGCTACGCTCTGCGCTGTTGTATAACCCTGGTCGCGTGATTCGAGACACAAGGCAGTCACTCCATCTGAGCCTGCCTCAGGTGAAAAACAATCGTGAAGAGAGACGATGTATGTATCGCGCGGCGCAGCAGCATAACGAAAAGTGATCACTCAAGGCCTGTCCAACACCTCAAGGCGCCCGTTCAAAACTAGGATTCGAAATGTAGTTCGACAAACTCGACTTTCTTCTTTACCACATGGCCGGGTAGCCAGCTGGATGCCCTTCGCTCGGGTGGGGCGTCAATTTGAACCGCTGAGATCTCGGGAACTAAGAAAGCTAGACACCAAATTTACAGAGTGTGTTGACCTATACATGAACTCACTTAGGTTAAAGTTTGAGTTTCCTAGGTCATGACCTCCGGGTCAAATAAGGTGAAATAAGGTCAACTTCCAGGCTGGTCTCCAAAGTGCCCCAAGAACCTAGATAACTGTTTCTTAGCAAAAGTTGTCATGCTCAGTTAAGGTCAGTGACCTTGTTTGACCTTTTAAAGGCCATGGTGACCAAAATCATACAAGGCCACTCTGAGTATTGCATTTGAATCTATGACAAATGTTACGCTAGGCAGTATGTTTTTAAAGACAAAGTGTTCACCTGGGTCAAATTTTAGGTCAAAACAGAATTCTGGCCTCTAAGAAGTTCATGGAAGATGTACAATGCGGTTCCTGCTGTCAATGAATTTAAAATGAGCACCAGAAAATATCGCATACTGCAAGCCCTAGAGTAAAAAACAGGTTGGTTTTGACCTTGGTCTAACCTTTGTACCTGATCGTAGGCTAACGAAATTTGCTCATTCAATATCGGTGCTGCCTAGGAAAGCATCTGAGAGATGTATGGCTTCGTCTAACAATCCGTTGTTGCATCAGATTGAACGATTCCCTAGAAATTGACTTCGCTGAAAACATGGCCTGACTTTGACCTGCCATAGGTCAGCGACCTTACCAGGTACATCTATTATTTATGCTAAATAATTTCCTATTCAATTGTCTACAGCTCTGCAAAATTTGGTGCGACTGCGCCGCGCCATTCGGAAGCCATTCTGGAAAAACCCTCGGGGGTCAATTTGTCCCCACCCGAGCGCGTATTAAGTGGGCGTGTTTTGTGTGCGGTGTGTGGGTGGTACGGGTCGGAGGGTGGGCTTAAATTATTAGTCGCATACGACCTGTCGTGGACTATGGAAGTTAACCAGAGTCTGAGAGTAGCCCGATTGTCGTGGATTGATCTGAACATGTACAATACATTACAATACAATGTAATACAATACGATACAATACAAAACAATACGTAAAGCACATACGATCAGGGATGCAGTCAGGGGTGAAAAAGCTTGTGACTTACCGGATATCATCGGTGACAAAAATTGACATTTTGCAAACCGACTGGTGACAAAATTGCAAAAAGGCAAACAAATCTTAATAGACCAGATCATGTCATAACTCACTATCCCAGCTAAACGGAACTCAAAGCTTAGTATTGGTCTGTGCTCGTTAACATTTGCAGCGTGAGCATGTGTAGAACACGTTTTGAAACGTTGAAGTCTCGCTGTACGCGCAAATTGCGCTATAATATGTTGCCAAACATAGGAGCCTTAATCACGATAGCTTTCAGCAGGTGTCAGAAACATGCTACAGACTATTCTATATCAGTGCTTACGTCACAGATCAGCAGCGACACAGTGCTTTTCCAATGCCCCTCAGATCTGTGCTCTTCACAGATTTTCAGCCAAAATTCACTTCACATACTAAGCAGTATAAGATACCAAATAACTCGGCTTGTTGCTAGTCGTAAGGATCGTAGCTGGCCGCAGCACCTTGCAACGGGCATGATCAGTTGGCTACGCAGCGTTCTAAAGCGTCGTGCCATTTGGGACAGATAGGCTCGAACGCTCGTCACGCGGTAATGCGTTTGATTCAGTGCAAGGCTGTGGGCTGCTGTTAGTTCTGTTCATGTCGTGAAAAGCTGACTGGCTAGAGCGTAGATCATTCTCGGCTTTATGATGTAATAACGTTAAAAAGTCCAGCCGGTTTGGGAGGATTCTTGTTCGTGGATACCTGGGCTCCAGGGGTAAACGGAGGGCATTGGAGCGGCCCATGTTAAAGATTCATCCCGGGCTTTCTGCTGCTGAGAGAAAAAGCGGCTTTGAGGTAAGAGATTGAGCATTACTGTTGCAGGCCTCTCACAGTTAGTGCCCGTTGCACCTCCGGCTTAGCATACTCATTGTTGAACAGGCGTGGGATAAAACGCTTTTTATTTTCATCATATTGCACATAAAGCTGAATGAAGGTGGTAGAGGTGTTAAAAAATGTCGTTTGCAACTGTTTATACCAATATTGCATGGATTTTGCTCTAGGCGATTGCGATCACGTTAGGAAGTGTGAGTCCTGCACCGGTAATGATTATACGTAGATAGGGAAGGTCACCTGCGCACTCAGCTGATTGTACGATAACGTCACAAAACCAAAGGTGATATCGTTTTCATGTGCTTGTAGAACCATGTTGCCGATAAATATGGGGCTAATGGGATGCAGTTTTGCAATATATGTGGGGTTGAGGAATGGAGGATGGAGGGCACAAAAAAAACGACTGAGTCTGCCTTCTAACTGCACTCAAAACAGTTTTCTCCAAAGATTTGACGCATTTTCTTCTTAAGCTGGGAGCAGGGGTGTAGCTTCTGAAAATAAGTTTGGGGGACTAGACCCTAAAAATTGCATTTAATGAAGAATACTGCTTAAAACATAAATAAGAATAGGAAACCACGTCCATGGCTAGGAGGCACAACCCTCTCCCCCTATCTGAACAAGAATCTGCGTGCCTCCCAGCTGGTTATATTAAGCATGCCTCTGTCTGATAATTTGATAAGTTAAGTTCCAAACATCATTCATTGCTTGATAATTAACAAAAGATACTTGAGTGCAAATGAACTCTCGAAACATAACGGCTTGGTTGTTTTGCCGCACTGCACTAAATTTGTCTTTGTTTTGTGGTTTATTGCATTTAGAGTTATACTGCAACAATTTCTGAAAGATTCGGCTCCAGGCGACAATTTAGACGGTTCCGATTCCGCATTGGGCGCCCGACCCACACCATCACACCAGAAACGGTACGAAAAACGGAGGGCATTGCCCATAAAACTCTTCGCGAACGATAGTAAGAGATGGCAGAACGAGAACAAAAACGTTGAATGCAGGCAATGGAATATCTTGCCATATCATCAGAAATACATTCAGCACGATGGAAATTTTAGCGAAGTGTGCACCATGCCTACTGACAGATTAACAGCGCCAGTGTCGTGGCACGACTGTATCGTAGCATCTCGCTCGTCCACATGGGGAGGGGAATAATTTCTTCCGCGGCACCGCCGCAGGCGACGAAGCCCGAGCCTGTTCATAGTTAGCGCTGAACAGACGAAGTTTAGGGCGACAGGGGCCGTTATCGCCACACCCCAATAAGTCTAAGTGCGGCATGGAAACTCACAAGGTCATGGACATGACGTTCTTTGATCTCAAGGTCGTCGCCTTTGAGCAAGCCGTCCTGAAGTGTTGCAGCGTCACAAGGGACTACGCCTGGCAGACCCATCTATGTCTTGAGCTTCATGAGAAACGCATCGTCGTGCTGCAGCACAACTCAGCACCGCACCGGAAAATGGAAGTTCAGGGTTTGCTGGATGCTTGGCGGCGGAAGTATTCGGGCAGCTTCGTGTTCTCCTGACTTGATTCCGACCGGAAGAGAGAGGATGTTTGCCAGCGAAGAGAACAATAGTGGAATATACAAGACAGTTCTGAAGCGCGCGGCCTACATGGGAGTCAGTGGCGGGGCTGAAGGGTTCGTGATTGTACTGTGCTGTATTGAATCTTTAGCAAGCGCCCGGGTGGCCGGTTGAATACCCTTTGCTCGGCTGGGGGTCAATTTGACACCCACTGAGAAATCATAAACCAAGATAGCTATAAACACCAAATTCACGGGAAGGATTGACCCGTACCAAAAATCAGCTCTGTCAAAGTTTGAAGTTCCTTATCATGGCCTTGGGGTCATATAAGTTCAGACAATGCCAAACTCGAGACTGATATCCAAAGTGCTCCCGACCTGCTCACACAACCGTCGTGAAGCTAAATACATGTTCTAAGCGAAAGTTCAGTGGTGCTCATTCAAAGTCAGTTGCCTTGTTTGACATTTGAAAGGTCAAGGTAACAAACAAAAAACTACGAAATCGCTTCTATTCTTAGATTGGCCACTATGCTACGCGGTGTGTTCCTAAAAGCAAAATGTCGGCCTGGTCCACCTTAGGTCAGTGACCTAATCTGACCTTTAAAAAGTTCATCGAACATGTCTGTTACGGTCCCTGTCGTTGACAAATAAGCAATGAGCACCAAAGACTGCCTTTTGAAGCAAGCTCTCGAGTAAAAAAGCAGGTTAGTTTTGTCCTAGGTCTGACTTTCATTCCTGACCCGAGACCATTTTAAGTTGTCATTCGGAACTCATGTGATGTGTTGCCTTAGAAACGGTTTCAGAGATGCGCTGTTTCGTTTAACGCTCTGCTGTCGCACCAGATTGAAGATTTCTTCAAAACTTACCTTCGCTGATGACCATGGCCTGCTTTCTTTGACCTGTCACAGGCCAGCCATCTTACAAGGAAAATCTAATTTTTACATGCCAAAAGATCCTTTATTCAATTGCCTACAGCCATGCAACGTTTGGTGCGGCGACGCCGCACCGTTCGAGTCATTCTGGAAATAACTTCAGAGGGTCAAATCGACCCCACCATCCGAGCACGTCTCAACCCATTCATGCAGCATGGCTTTGAGGATTACCGTGATCGTACACAAGGTATGAAGCAAAAGGCTGCAACAGACACGCATCATGATAAAATTGGGACAATAGTCGTGGGAACAATCCACAGGTACATGCACACGTTGCAGGTAAAAGTTGTTAGTCAGTGGATTTTCCAAAAGCCAATGCAGACAAACAAAGAGCGAGCGGCTCTCAGGCCTTCAGTGTTCGCAGCGCCGCACGAAGCGCGGGCAGTGTTGGACGCTTAGTAATGGCCGGAGGCAGCTGATTCTACGAGGCGGCAGCACGGTAGCCAAACCCCCTGTGTGTGTGAGGCCGAAAGTTTGCACCTTGACAGTTCCAGAGCTCGGACCTCGGATGAATGGGTGGACCGGCGAGACACCACGGATCGAGGGACAAACAAGCGACGAGTGGTCAGCGGGCCGGGCTGGTTGTGAAGGGCTTTATACACTTTAAGGATGTCTCCTTTCACTCCAGCTGCTTCACTTGGCCCCAACCCAGGGACGTCAACACCGGACCGACCCTCTCCCGGCGCTGCGCCTCAGTCAAGATCCGAGCACTGAACTTTATGACCTTTTTTATCCGAGCTACCTGATTTCTGGTTGTTCCGCTCCACACGGAGGTGCAGTATAGATGCGGGAAAATATGTGCGTTTCGATCAGCGATTTCAACATTTCCTGGCTAAAGTGGTGGCGCAACCGATAACGGGATATCAGAAGGGTGTTGCATCTTCAGCGTTTGCTGTCACTCGACAGTCCAGTGACAGTGAAGGTCATCCGTAAATAGACTGAAGAGGATCCCAGCGATGGATCCCTGGGGCATCCCAAAACAGACCGGCTGAGTCGCCGTACTGCCTGAATCACCAGCTATCTCCCGCCGCTCAGATAGCTGCGGAACCATGCTGTACCATCCTAGCTTGTTTGAAAGGATGCCATGGCCGGCGATGTCGAAAGCCTTGCTGAAGTCGGTGGCGGTGACTGAGGAAACATCACCGTGTTCTGAGTGTTGCTCGACCCATTCGACAGCACCGAGCACAGTGTCCTCGGTGCAATGGCAAGGTCTGCACGCATATTGGTCATGGAATAAGATATTGTGGTCACACAGATACCGAAAAAGTTGATCGCGGACAATTTTCCCATTAATTTTAGGCAAGTGAGACAGCATAGAGGTTGGACGATAGTTATAGGGCTCGCGCACGCCGCCATTCATTTTATAGCCGGGGACCATCTCGGCGGTTTTCCACGCGCCGGGAAAATATTCTTCGTCACAGACGCGTTGATAATGTGGCAGACACGTTTGCAACGTGGTTGTGATAATGGGGCAGAGGTGAGTGAAGACCGAGAGCGACTGTTTAGGATGAGAAACATCTGGGTTTCTGATGCAATGAGCTGAATGTTTCCATGCTGCTTGTTTTTGTTTTTTTAGATACAGACCCACTCAGCGAACCTTTTGCATAAGCTATGTACCTGCACAAGGGTACGCAGAAGGATGCGTATTTACGTAATGTGTGAAGGATTTTACATGGTATAGATCTTGTGGAGGTTAGCTCCTGTTCCACCGGGCCCCTGCCAGGCGACGCTCACCGAGCCCCTCCCCCCTCCCCCCTCCCGATGGATAAGGGTTGTCCCTCGCCAGGATGAGTGTTCAAACCGCCATATGGCATATCGGAGATGCCTCCAGAACTTTCCTGCGCATCGCAATGAAATTCTGGCACGAAGCGTAATGTGCACGGCGCTCGTGGGCATCAGTGTTTAACGGGGACACCAGCGACGTACAATGGCCGCGCTCTGTGCCTGCTCTTTACTTGCGAGATAAGACCACATGCGTGACCACATGTGACCCGGTGTGGAAACGGTGCCCGCGTCTGTCAGTGTCGTGTCAGGCAGGCGACAGTGACCGCCCGTCGCGTGCCTCGGTGGTGATGAGCTCTCCGCACTCCGTCTGTTAACCCCAGCAGATCTGAGCCCGATCCATGTCAGCCATGCTGACGCTCTGCACTCCGTGCCGCGTGTGACCTCGGAGCGTGACAGCTGGGCTCAGTCCCCGGTCCTGGATGTGGGTTGTGAGTCGGGGGACGAGGCCCAGCCCGGGTAACAAAGACATCCCTAGCCACCCACTGGAATGTCGCGTCTGACGTCGACGGTACGGCGTTGGCTATCAGCAGCTATGAGATTATTATTAATCCCATGGTTCCTCCGGTTGCTGACTACCCTGCCGCGATCGCGCAAATCTGTAAGGCAAACTTGACGCCAGGTTTGATGAGCTGACAGCCCAGAGGCTGACTACTTTCGTCACCGCACTCGACTGCGGGAGTATCGAACATGTTGGTCGTGGGCATGCATTCTGGGATACACGTGTCCTTGGCTTGATTCCCAGTCCCTCGATCAAGTGATCCGGCGAGAGCGCTGTTCCCACATTTGCCGTAGTTGAGGCGGCGCCACGCCCGAGGCAAGCGGGGGCGTTTTCTGTAGCTGGTACCCGTCTCACGTTCTGGTAGATTGGGCCGCACGAAGCTGCCGTTAATCTATGCTGCTCCCCACTTGTTTGGCCGTACGCGCGGTCTTTGTGGTCTGGGGAGAAAATGTTCGACTCGTAATCCAGAGTCACTAGGCACGAGTCCCAGAGCGGGAACAATGTTTGACCCGACTGAAATCGAAAGGTGAGCTGGCATATAGCCAACGAGGATAAAGTCACGTTAGGGGTAGCCATGCTTCAGCATTGTACGGCTCGTAAAAGCCTTCACGCTTATTTCTGGCGAAAGTGCGAAGGCAAAATTATCCGTTAAACTGGACGACGCAACTCGGGTTTGCGTTTAGTGAGCACGCAAGAAACTATGCTTGGCAGGCACCCTGAACCTAAAGTCTTCCATACATACCATCTAGAACAAAACAGCTTTAAAAATCGGTAAGAACGGTCCCCGTATCTCCTATGGCATCTGATCGGCCTGGAGCTATCACAGCGCGTGGTGCCGGTCTTGTGAGTGATCTGCACGGCGTGAAAGTGACCTTAGGGCTTCCGGGCACGCCATAGGGTTTACGTTAACCTTAAACCCTAGGTAGCCTTAGGGTTTAGTGCATACGGACCTGCTTCATGAGCCACGAGATATGCCCTGAGTAGTAGTCTTCGACTGGAGTTGGCATTGGTATGTTCTTAACGCTTTGGCACCCATACTAATACACGGAATGTTATCAAAGTATATAATTTTGGATACCGCAAATATTTGTACTATGGCACTGATCAAAAACAACCTAACCTAGGCTAATTTTGAAAAAGCGACCTGGACTTCTGAAAAGTTCATTATTCAGCTTTGCGTAATGCCCGCTCTTTACTTTTATTGTGCAGAAAGACCTTTCGTATGCCTCGTTCCAACGAAAAAATAATGTCGAACGACACAAGTGCCTAAACAGTCCGCTTTTTTGTCAAAGCATGACCATTTCACTCATTTTAGCCTTTGGTCGCCACCGAAATGGGATGCTTGCCTCCAACTGTCATGCGGCTCTAATGCCCCCTAATTGCTCACATTGTTTTCACAAATTCGTATCAGAGAGCATGTGGTGCAATCAATCCACCCAGCACAGCATCAGTTCTGTCTGACCTAAACGATATCTAGCCCGAAGCTATTCGTAGTGGCTGGACGTAATGTTGATATGTGATTGACATCTTAGCGACAACTAAAATACAAAAAAATATTCCACGTAAGATACTTTTGCATTGTAAAATCAATTAAACGGTAGCACCAAGTGGCAATGCTGACGCAAGTGAATCAGTTCAACGAGCTAGGCCCGAGGTTGCCTTTACAAAGGTTAGCAAATGGCAAAACGTACCCAAACAAAACGCACTCAAACAAAACGCACGCAAGTTTCATCCGAGCGCGATTGATCTACAATGTACACTTGCGAAAATGAATGCTAATTTTCACCCTTCCCAATGTTTTTAAATTGGTCCCTGGTTTTCTGAATCACCGGAACGACTTATCCATCGCGCTGGAGAGGTGATGCATGCCTATTGGCAAGTTGCCTGCTTCAATCTGGGAAAACCGATGGTGTTCTTCAGTGCCTCAAGTCGTCTTAACTGCATCGCAACATGCAGCGAGTGCCCTTGACTGTATCGCAACATGCAGCAAGTGTCTCGGCCACGACTGCGACCCCTGATTCTCCTGAGATAAAGAACCAAATATTGGAGGCCAGTTTCTGTACACAAAATTCGCCAATGTCCCTGGCTGGGAGAATAAGATCTGCAAACCAGCACGGGTCGGGCTTTCTTGGGCCACGGCTAGCTTCACTGTTCCCCATTGCCGTCACACGACGTTTTGGCGTGAAATGTGCCGAAAAGTTCCACTCAACAATCGGTCAAAACTCTTTGTAATGAGTGAGGACAACAGGCTCTTAGGCGGGGGTCAATTTCGACCCCGAAGCTTTTCCAGAGTAATTCGGACCGGCGTAGGTACGACGCGCCGACCTTTGAATGCTGTATGAAACCGAACAGAAGACCTTTTAGAGTATACATTGGATATGCCTCGTAAGGTCGCCGACCTGTAACAGGTCTAAGTGAGGTCTTTTCTGTCAGCGAGGGCAATTCATATGGAATCATTCGATTTCTTAAGATAACAGCGTGTTGGCAAAGTCAGATAATTTTCAGATGTTTTCTGACACAATTACACAGTTGCAGTTACGATTACGACTAATTTAATTTGTAGACAGGGCCGAGTGACACGCGCCATGCTTCGCCGAAACTTGTCTAACGACCGCCTGGTACCAGGCCTGCGTTGTGACTATGCCCTACCACGCAGGACATGGCCAGGGGTAACCTAAAGGACAGGTACTAGGGCGGTAACTAAGTGACAACAATCATAAAATGAAATGGATCAGTTACAAGCATTACAAGCAATTTACAAAAATGGAACAGATACGTTCAGTTTAAGTGTAAAGGCAGCGGACCGCCACTTTAACACCCGGCTACACATGGACCTTTGGTCAAATATTGGGGTCGGGAAAAGATCGAAGCCAAACCGCTTTATAACTGGACAGATTTCTTTCTAGTGTAGTGATGGATGCTTATTTAAAATCCTGAATCACGCCGTCAACAGATTGCTATATTCTGGTTCGTGATGCTCAGGGGATACCACTGAGCTAAAATGACCTCGCTCAACATTTTGCTTTGAGGAGTATGCCACGCAGAAGAGCACTTGGTGCCATCACCAGATATAAAATAGTATTGATGGTGTTGGGTCATTTTTGCCTTGCAAGGTTCAAATAAAGTCACCAACCTTGTAAGAACACCAGCGAACCTTGTGCTTATAAGAGTTACCTATGTTAAAGATGGTTGCATGAGGAGGTCTGAGGGCACTTGGGCACCAATCTGTAATTTGACATTTTTTCACCTTATTTGATCCAGCGGTTACGACTCAGCGATATCCAAATTTGACGTCAATGAGGTCACAAAGAACTCTATCTCTCTGAGTTAGGTATTTCTAGACGTCCTCAGTTTTTGAGATATTAGGGAATTAAACTGACCTTCCCACCCGAGCAGGTCGTATTTAACCGACCACCCGCGCCCGGTTGTCTGATTTAATGAGGTCAATTTCTTGGGCGGCATCCTGCGGTATATAGGAGACGTTTTCGGCAAGATCGCTGACATGCAATGGCTTCATCGAGAGCAATGGAGGCCTCCGTCTTAAAGAGACTTAAGGATTCTGAACTGAGAGCCATTTCTATGATTATTCCTTGCAGTTCACAGCCATGTCCTTTTAAGACTTTACACCCTATTGTCTGTGAGCTTAACACGCGCAAATCTGTGCAGCCTTTTACGCACCGCCTATTTGTAAGCCACCCAGACATGCAGGGCGCCATAGAGACGTCACGTGAATATCCCGTCTATTGGTTGTGTTGCGCTCACGGTCCACGTGAAGTATGCTCGCTAAACATTCGTGTCTGCCGTGATTCAGCACTAACTGTCCCAACGATAGGAGGTAATTGGCTAACATCCAAATTGCGCGGCTAATTGCATGTCCGGATCACGGAACTCGCTTTACCAAGAATGATGCAGGCATTTGGGCAACTATCAGACATGACGGACATGAGGTTGAAAATCAATAAACTTGGAAATAGCGCCGTAGCCATACAAGCGCAAGTAGGAAGCATCTCATGACAGAGGCAGTCTTTTAGACTTAAAAGCATACCAACAGTTACAAGTTACCTTTTCCCTCATATCTGACATTTGCCTCAGCATCTTCAGCTGTGGAATAATACCTTTAAAACCTGTGTCTGATCCTTAGAGATATCATGATGACAAGTAAGCTTTCCTATGATTCTGCTCAACGTCGCCACAAAATTGTCGACATGTTCGGCCCCTTCCACAAGATATGCAGCGGTATAGGGCACCCATTGGCTATGTCTAAGAATAGTGATGCTATCTTGCGCAATTCCTTGGAGCTGCAGCACTCTGAATATATCCAATGTGAAGACAATACCTAAAACATCTCGTGTCATATTCTGCAAGCCGTTGGCCAGATAGGATTAGTCTTATGATCAATCGCCCCGATTTACATTGCTTCACACGAGAATCACGCCCGTGTTATCCTGTTATCTGATTCCACGTCAATCGCCTCAACCCAGATTGCCTCGACGTCCGCTGAAGCTAGTACCTGCGCGCCCCACGAATGCCTGATACTGGGCACATAGTGTGCAATGGCAGGAGCGACGAGGCTCGTGCAGAGCTGGCGGCCGGGGATAGTTGTCAGTGTTACCCTGTTGCATTGCACGAACAACCGCACTTCATTTCGTGACATTCATACCATTTCTGTATCTTCATTAGTGCTATGGTGGTCAGCAGACATCAACGCTACGTCAAGCCCGACGAATAACCTCGGGTTCTAAACATCGTAACGGGGAAGTCAGACGGGGCTGATGCTGTGCTTGGAGGATATAACACACGAAGTAACCCCTGGTACCAATTTATAAAGAAATTTGAGTGATTAGCAACGCATTAGAACCGCATGACAGTTGGTAGACAAACGTCCCACATGTTGCCTGTCCCATTTGGCGAACTAGCGAGTTGAAAATAGTACGAAGCTGCGTCAACAGTTGCCTCTAAAATCGTACTCTCCCTTTGATGATAGAAGCTGAATCTTGGCTTATATAAGCAAACTTTATCGCCTATCGAAATTATTTGCGGCGCTGTTTGAAGGTTTGTTCGCCAATAATTAGCTTGAGGTAATCATAAAAAGGACTAAAACGTCTAAAAAGGGATGTATGCCAAATTGGGCGCGTCCTCTGCCTTGCTCAATAATGACGCGGCACTGGTATTTGCAATGTTTACCTTCAACGGTGCTTATTTCCGCCTTCAAGATGCTGATGCGGAGGTGAATGAGAAGTGAGCGTCCATGAAATACTCATGGAAAGCACCGATTCTCTCATCTTTAAATGACCGATGCACATGCTTTTGCAAAGATCTAGTACACCTTTTGAAGCAACTATGATATTTTATCGCTGTCTTATCGTCTTGATTTCATCAACATTATAGCCAGCCATCTTAATTAAAAACAAACGCGTGGTAGTTTTTCTGTGAATGGCACAAAGGAAATCAGATTAAGCATGACTGTATGAAGAGAAGCCTTGCATAGGTTGTATGGTTTGATCAACTTAAATGGTTTTCCCTGTTACATTTAAGTAACATGTTGTGAGCACTTACCGTGATTGGCCCTTTTCCAGAACGCGGAGTGATAAGGGATCGATGCGACCCCTCTTCCCTACCGTTTCCAAACCAAGAACGATAGATGCTCGCAGAAAACACCAGCGAATTGGTCCTAATGAGATTCCGCGATTGTTACTACATTTTACTTTCCGAGGTAAGTAATGAAGCAAATTATGCGAGATGTAACGTTAAATACAAACTGTATCAAACATGAATGTATGGTGTTGCTACGGACCATCAACATAATGTGTAGTGATGGTCCTTATGATTCAGCTGTGGTTCGTAGGTTGTGGGACGCATCGCGAACCGTTTTTGCATGTCTGTCCCGGCAGGGATACGCATCCTACCTGCACACAAAAAACTTCCACATGGGCGAGCTTTTGGTGGACGCTGAGTAACAGTTTATTTTACTGCTACTGTTTTACTTAACTATTATATTGCTGCATCACTTCATTCAGCAGATGGTAGAGAAAAGCAGCGTGGGCCTGTGTTGCGACGCTGAACGGGATGTCATGATTTGGAGTGCCTGGTTCGTTGACATGTCAGGCGGAACTTTTTGTCTGGGATGAAGATGGTACTTTGATATTTTTCGAAATGCACTTGAACAGAGTTTTGATGCTGTTAAGACGGCTTAGACAACAGGAGTGGCATTTTTCGACCGGACAATAGCTGTGTGAATGCTGATGTCTTTTTGGCATTTGTCGCTCTGCGTTTATGGTGGTCATTGTGGAAGTTGGCTAGATAATTCGTTGTGTAAATTATGTCCTATTGTTTCTGTCGGCATTCTTTCTGTCGTTTATAGATCATGTCCGAATATATCAAGTTTCCAGTTGTAGGCATCACATTTTTGAAAGAAGCAGTTAGCAGCTCTTTGAAATACGACGCTAAGAAGAACATTTGACCACCACGGAAGCCTAAGCTTGTCCAGAGCTTTTTGGCCATTGCAAAGGTAAAAAGTGCGGGTACACCTTTTCAAGCACAGAGACTTCACCACATTGGTACACCCATTCCGCAGCAAAACGTGCAGGCTACTTTACGCTTCTCGTATATTTCTGATGCAATTAGTACTTCGCTTTTAAATTCTACAAATCTTTGAAATACACTTTATTCCAATGAGAGAGAAAGCTACCATGCATCCGCCAGGCCGTCGCCAATTCGTTAAATGGAATACCGTGTTTCGGTGACGTCCGAATGCTAAAATGAGTAAAAATGGTCATGTTTTGGGCCATGAGAAGGATATGCAGACACCCGTTTCTTCCCTTATCACTTTTGTTTCGAAAAGACAACATGCAAAGGGTGCTCTCTGCATAATAAGAAGTTGAGAACGGAGATTTTGCGGGGCTCAAACGATGGTCTTTGCTAATTGATTTCTACATGTCAGATAAAATCTAGCACCCATTTCCATTGGAATCTTACACATGACCGTGTCAGTCGTGCTGCGGTGGGAGACCACACCAGCTGTCTCTTGAATGGAACTGAAGTCGGGCGTGGCAGCAAGTCTTTGATCCGGTTATATGCCTTCTCACCTCCGTACCAGTCTCACGATTTTATCATCCGCGTCTGAGGCAACGATGCGCTGTGATGCAAGCACAACCGGTCTAAATGCGGTGGTCCTTCGAGGGGGAGTCATATACGGCTCTCGCGCCCCCACACAAGCATTGAGGCCCTATTTTCAGATTAATAGTGGGCTGTCGGCAATTGCTTTCACCATGACGTGGCTAGACCAGTTGGTGTCCGGTCGTCCACTCAGCATCGAGAGTGACCGCAAACCCCTTGTGACCATGCCGACTAAGGCTCTCAGCGAGGTGTCCCTCCGGCTGCAGCGGATGCTGCTCGCCTTGCAACGGTATCGCTTCGCGATCATGTGTAAGCCGGGCGCTCGTATACATGTCCGTGCAAACGGGCTGAGCAGCTCCGCCGCGGGCGCCGGCGACGTTCACAGTGGGGCTGGAGAAAATCAATCTGAGCAAGATCCTTGTCGTCCCTCCAGATAAACTGGCAGTGGATTGTGCACACTGTCTGAGATCTCCAAAAATGGCTAAGTGCGTGGCGACAAAAATGCATTTTGAGCCGTTTGGCACAGCCGGACAATCAACATACATACATTACATACATTGCAAGCCACCTACTTGAAATTATACACCACATGGGTGGTCCATGCATAGAGCCTTGATCCATGCCACCAAATCTGCTCTACAGTCTCCGGCTTACTGGGAAAACCGCGGCAGCCGGCAACAGCCATGGAGCAGCCACAGCACATCGAGGTCATGGCAAAACGAAGACTAATTGGACCGGCCGAAATCCTGCCAGCTGGCTGTCATTTCCAATCATGACGTAGTCTTACAGAGGATTAGGCGGCTTACTATTGCACTACCTGGCTTGCGGAGAGGCGTCGTTGGGCAACGTGAAATCAAATCTCAGCGGATATTTGTGTGTACTGCCTTGCAATATTGCACAGTACATTGGTGAAAAGCTTATGGCTGATGCAGCGGCCTGTTCGCGGCACGTTTTGGCGGAAAGGCATGGGATTAACTCTCTTTATTCGCACCCGGGCTCACTCCGCTCAGTATCGCGCGAATTTCAGGTGAATTTGAGCTCAGAAGCAGTTCAATGGGCACTGGAGCAACGGCCCCGACGTCTGCAATTTTCGCGTGCATTGATAAGCACGTGCATAAATGGCGAGAGCACAAATTCCACGGAGATGCCTAGAAATGCGAGACCCGGAGCCATGCAGTGTTCTTGTACGCCATACAAGAAATTATGCGCGTTAGCGACGAGTCAAGTTTTTTTCGGCGACTAATTTTGAATTCCCCACCCACTCTGGGAAATGCCCGACACGTTCTTGCATGGCGTAGATAATAGCTTTGGTGGGTTGTTCATTGTACTAAGGAGGTCAAGTAAGGTCAGGTTAAGTAAGGTCAGGCAAATACTGTGTTTCAACTCGCAGAGCAGCGTAGCATACTGGCTTGACCCAGCAATAACGGTTTAACAGTCATATAATTTTTGAGCCTCTATGTACAAAGTCACGGAAGTCGATTTTACGCAGAAGGTGCAGTGTGTAAGAGGATTTTTTACAATCTAGATCCGTTCATGTTGCTTATTATGTTGATATCATGTTAGTAAATTACTTGGGTAAAAAAGCAAATTGTGGGCGTTCGTAATTCTCAACACATTCAAACCTCCACCAGTCTTGAGTGCGTCGGCACGAACAGAAACATTAACAGACAACAGCTGATTTTCAGCGAGTTTTACGCGCTAAAGGGGTGCCATACTTGTGTGCATAGGCGTAGGAACATTTCAAAAGTGAGGGGGCCCAGCTCAGGACGTACTTCAGGAACTTTTCCTGGAAAACGAGCCCGATGACCGGGAGGGGGGGGGGGGGCTAGAAATGGAGGTTGTCATCACTCTTCATTCAAAGTTCAAATGTCCTGTCAGCTATGCTATATATGCAGCTAAAGCTGTTTCTCACCGCCGCACAATCTTGCCAATTCGACTCCTCTATATCATGCGGCAAATAAGGCTATCCAGCTTCCCATGATTGTTCGTCGGTTTCAACATTGTCTTTACTAGGGAGGCGAAGTTCCACGAGCGGGTAGGCATTTTGGGTCATTGAGGAAGAATCTGCCTCTACAGGGTAGATACCAAAATACGGCCTGGACATAGGTTGGTGAGAATTCTAAAAGTACATTGATGGCTCGCAGTGCGATAGATTTTTCATACCCGTTAATTTCGTCGGCTGATTCTCAAGAGATAAGGCTTGTCGCAGCATTTTAGGCGGAAGCATATTCGAAAGTTTGAAACTGCCAAAAGCAATGTGACCAAAGCCATAAAACTGGAGATTCTTCTTCTAAATACCAAGCCACAGAATGGAGGCCCTTCTGTCATATATTCCTTATCTGGGCACCGCTCCCGTCCGCCGTCGGCGGCCATTGCCCTGGCTCGGCTGTCTTCCGCATGACTGACTGCGACCTGATCGTATGGCTGCTTTGTTGCATATTTCTGGATCAGCGTTACTTCTAATTGGTGTGTGAAACATATGTCGGACACCTGCAGGAGAAGAAGGCCTCCGGGAAGCTGCCTGCCTTTGGTATGAACTGGTCTAACAGGTGTTCAATTGTCCAGCCTTCAACGTAGCCGAATTGATCTGGTTTTATGTGGGGGCAGGGGTGTAGCCAGAGCCTAAACAAGAGGGAACGTAGGGTTCACTAAAGCCTCTCTTGTGGTGACCCCCCCCCAAAAAAAAATCCCCAGATATGGTTCACTTATGAACAAGGGACATGTTTTTTTCTCGTTTTGTTGTTATTTTTACCCTGTAACCAGAGCAGAAACCAGAAGCTACCGTGAGACCAATGTTGTTTGTATTTTGAAGTCAACAAACTGCAGAAATTAGGCGTTGAACGACCGCATAGCAGAATCGCCGGCGTCCTCAATTTACAATGGTTTGGTGGACTCTTCCTAAACCGATAAAGTTCAGAATCTTTGTCAGAATCTTTGATCTGGGTTCTACACAACTTAAGGACATCGCGCAGGTAAATTGTAGATCAATATGTGCGATCGAAATTTAAAGATGAAAATTTGATTGTAGATCGAGTGGTCAACAATGTGTACTAGCATGGCCAAGCCAGGTTGGAAATATTCAACTTTTAGTCAAAATCGATCAGTTATACAATATATGTAATGTGGTTTATTAACATGCGCGCTCGCAAATTTTAGCAATAAAAACCTCGACATCAGGCGTTGCAGTCTCCATGGTCCGCGGAGCGTTAGCTTCGTGGCAACTCTTAGTTGTGGTCCACCGGTGGACGAAAACCATGACGCTTCTAAAATAATTACCTTTAAACACTTAGACTGAGCAGTGGTACAAGTTATATAACGTAGCTTTGAGCAAGCGCACTCGCAAATCTTGGTAGCGAAAATATCGACACCAGGCGTTGCGGTCTTCGCAGGCCTCGCGGCGTTGACCGGGCAGCTAATACTGAGCCGTGGCCAGCGGGTGGACGAAAATGATGACGCTTCTGAAAGAAAAATCTTTGAACGCTTTAAGACATTAAATCTCACATGTAGGAGGCAGTCTGGGTGCATATTTCACGTGTGTGATTTTTAGACTGATGATAAGAACGGATAGGGCCTGAAGCCACCAAGAAGTGGTAATGGAATCTGGTGGTAGAGCTGGAAGAGTGAAGGTAAAATCTCTACTTTCCGTGTTTCTGTCACTATTTTTTCTGTCCAGAAGACAGATTGACACGGCGCCCGCCATCTGGTGGCACTTGCAGTAGCCGACGCCGTTCGGTTTTACGGAAGCTGCGACCCAGGCCATTGTAGTCCTTGCTCTCGAGGTTGTAAGCGGGCATGCAAAATCCTTTTGATATGATTTGTTTCACTAATCCATTCCGAAAAATGAACGTTCTCAGGCAAACATGGAATGACCTTGTGCTTTTTTGCTCATTCCGGTCCTCTCTATTCAACCATAATGAGATCCCCATTCTATTCAACAATATTGAGACTTCTTGTTTTCTTCTGAGCAGGGAGCCTCTTGAATAGGACACCAGGGGCATATATATATATATATATATATATATATATATATATATATATATATATATATATATGGGGAAGGGTCGAGTGCTAAAGGGCCATTCCGTCCCCCAATCGCCAAGTGACTTCTGGCTGTCACTCTGGCGACACGGGGCAGGATCTCCTGATCGGTCCTGAGGCCCTTAGAAGGATACGTCACAGCACATTGTTCCCCTTGCTGACACGGGAGGCCGTCTGACCCGCGCAGCTGGCCCCATATCAGCATAGGAACCCTCATTGATGCAACGGCATCCTTGATCGCTGTAGATGGTCCAATAATTATCACATAGGCTCCAATTCCATATTGTTCCGTGTTATTCAGAGATATTGAGGGCTCCCTGAACGTAGATTGCAGATGGAATGGCGTTCCAAATTTGTACACACAAGGCTAACCCACGTTCGTCTTGAAATGTTCCAGATTCAGTCAGGATTGATGACTGATAAAAGCCATGTAATATGATTTTGAACACGCGCGCCCCCAAGTCATATAAACAGCAGCCTCGATGCCCGGCGTTGCAGTCTCCATAGGCCGCACGGCGTTGGTCCAGTGGCTGTCATACTAAGTGATGGCCAATGAGCAAATGAAAAAGATGACATATTTTGAGCAATATGGCTGGTGAACAGGGTAAATCAGCATGCATATTAAGTGTGGTGAAAAATTCAGCCAAACACAACCTTAATCTGAAAAGTGGGGCCAGGGGCAGTTAACACTGCTCGTTCCCGCACCTTGAAAAGGGGGGGGGGAGGCATGGCCCCCTATACGCCCTGCGCCTACAGCCCATGCTTGTGTGGGGTTTGAACCTAAATAACCATCTGGGAGATCAATTGGTGCAGTTCACAGTCCCGCCTTAATTAAGACCTGAAACCTAAATTTTTAACCACACGCCCGCGTAGATGTGCAGACTAGATTAGAAAGTCACCCAGGCATCCATTACGCCATAATAACATTATTCAAATCCTGCCATTGCATTGGTCATGCGGAGCTCAAGGCCGAAAAATATATGATTGTCGAGTCGTTCATATATGGCGTTCGTGAACACGATTTCCAGGTGGAGCGACCGTGATGGCGCAAGGTATGCAAGTTTCTAACACGAATTACGTTTAGTGCCAAGCAATGCAAGAAGTTGAACGTTCTTACCTGCTTCTAAAGAAATGATTCTTGCCCTCGAATGACTTAATGGGCTATAACCGAGGATATGAACATAAGGAAACGTCTTAAACTCACAGATAACTCACTCAAACAACGCTTCAAGGTGACAACGATTATGTGTCTGAACCGCATAAACGTCGTGAAAGTGATGCTCCTTACCGCCGTTGGAAACGACAGATGAATTCTGCTCAGCTTAAATAGAGCTTTAATCCGCTTGGTAATCCGCTTTAATCAGCAAATTCACCATGCCTATGATAATGCGTCTGCGTCATCAAAGCAGGCCTTGAACATGATCCCCCATGCATGTGTCCAGATTCCTACTGGGCCCTCCGCATGCCCCGCACGACTAACGTGCTCTGGGAGGCGAGTGAACTACCTGTGTTTCTTAGAAGGCGGCTTTCTTTAAGCTATGCCACTAAGATCTCACAACTGCTGCACCAGCCTTTGAGTTCGTTCTTCTCACGGTCATTCCCCCTCCCCCCACCACGCGGATACGCGGGCGCGTTGGATGAACGCGGAATGGGGAATTGGACGCTGCAGCGAAGACCGCTGCGTCAGCCAAGAAAGACGTATTCGTTTTGCTTTATTGGCCAGGTCATGACACAGCGGGGCGCGCGTGGAAATTGCCTCTGTCGAACGCGTCCTCGCCTCGAGCCTCGCCTCGAGCCGGCGAAACGGACCGGCAGCGCTGTTCTTTCACCGATGTCCTTTCGTGGGCTGATAGGTTGGGCCTATATCGGGCTGATAGGTCCGGTGTTTTTAACGGCCCATTAGGTGCTGATATGTAGTTCCATCTGCCTGACTGTCTCCCACCGATCATTGACGAACGCGTTGTGATTAAAGTCCTGTCAGGAAGGAGTCCAGGTGCACCAGCTGCCACCCCGGTGGCCCTTGGCCTCATGACACAGTGGAAGGGCGTGTTGCTTCGCGGAGGAGACCCCAGCCTTCCGAAAACTGGACAGGAGAGTGAGGTCAGCGATTGGGCGTGACTGCCGGGCGGATACAGATACAGATAGATACAAGAGGCTGTGTTAGCAAGGGAGGAGTTCTCAGCACCGCACTACCCGCCCGGTGCTAGCGGAGAAAACAAGCAGTACTCGCAATCTTCCTGCATTTACCCCGGACGAAATAAATGCTCACTTTGTGAATGTCGGCCCTTGCGCTGCAGCCGGCCTTGCAGGTTTCAGGCAGTCATCTGATGTCGCGTGTCGTCTGCCCAGGGTGGGCTTTTTGTGGTTTTCGGGTGACTGGCACAACGCTGGCGGGTTGTACAAGGTCATATTCTCCATGAAGCGTTCTGGGGCGTGTGAACCTGATGGTATTTGTATCCCTGTCCTGCTCTTCTGCAACTCATCGGTTTTATCATTCTCCACATTATCAACACATGCCTCACCTCCTGCGATTTTATCAATTCCTTGAAGCACTCCCTGGTTCATCCCACTTTCAAATCCGGCGGCCTAACTCTGGTCTCGAAGCATCGTCCTATTTCCATCGTCCGTGTCATGGCCAAAATTTTCATCGTGTGGTAGACGGCCAGGTGTTCACATACATGTCTGACAATAATCTTCTGTCCACATGCCATCATGATTCTACGGAGAGTGCTCTGCTCACCGTGATCAGCCGCATTTTTCCAACATGGACCGTGGTCATCTTTCACGCCTATGTTTCTTGGATCGCAGGAAATGTTTCAATGTCATTCCTCATTCTCAACTACATTCCAAGTTCTAGTTCTATAACATTGACCAGGCGTGGTGTTCCTACAATGTTTTTGGTTATTTCCCGTCAGTTTGCGCCTCTTCTTGTTCTGATGACAGAGTGGTCCCCATACCACTTCCTATTGAGGCCCAATTTCTTTTTCTCATTTAGACACCCAATTTCGGCGCTTTCACATCGATTATTCCTTCTTAAAGATAGTGTTGTACGGAGATCTAAACTTGATTTTCTCAAACCCGCCCATGACCCTGCCGAAGGTGCATTGAATGCATTTCTGTCTCGAAGTCAATGTGTTAGCTCAAACGCGTCTTACTTCAGGCTCCCTTTTAGATGTTTTCATGCGATTTGTCGCGGTTTTGCCAAACGCTGTTGAACCAGATTCTGCGATATTAGCCCAGGCGAATTTGTACATGGCTACATCAATGCACCCCTGAACAGCTGACGGTTCGCAACCGGTGCACCTGCAGTATCAACCCGAATGTTCTCCATCATGACATGCTGCGCGCTGACTGGCGTGCGGTATTGGTGAGCCCTTTGCTTGCTCTGCCATTCTGGGAGGCCGGAAGGGTACAACTTGCTCCACTTCCGGTGCCAGGAGACGAATGGCACAGGAAGTAGAGATCCTGTTAGGCGATCGAACAATTGCTGAGACTGCTGCTCGCTGAGAGGGCAATCGCTGCAACTCCCCTGAAATGAAAAGAGTTGAGAGACGGCCCGTTGTCTGCCAAGAGCATGTTCGGTATGCCATGCCAGGCTATCTGGTTTTTCAACAACCTGATTACCTCTTCCGCTGTCCTTCTGAACAACCTGTCGCGCTTAATGAAGCCTGAACATGTGTCCATCGTGATCAGATACGCATAACCTGGAAAGTCCATAACAGCACACGACGTGTTCCGCCACAGGCGCGCTGGAACTTGGTGTGACCGAAGAGCCTCCCTTCTGCTGCTTCTATCCGTGCATCAAACGCACAGTGCATCTTGAGATCTACTCCTCCAGTTCTATGTTCATGTCCGGCTAGTATATGGCTTCGCTTGCTCGGTATAGGCATCCCTGTAGCCCTGTGTGTGCCGCGTGAACCCTCTCTTTATACTAACCTCTCAGTTGCTTTCAAACTAGAAGTCTGCCGCCCTTGAAAATGTGTCCGTCTTTTACCGGCAGTTTGTCCTTGAGTTCATAGTAAATTGACAGTTCAGGAGGCACAGCTCTCCTGCTATCTGCCCACCCGTCTCGAACTACCTTCTGTAATCCATTCATTTGTTTATCTTCCTTCGAAACCTGTTATATCATTGTGGCCGTTTTCTCGTCGATCGTCATGTACTCCAACTGGTTCACCAGTCGAATTTCAATTCCCTCATCCGACGCGTCATCAGAGATCTGGTACACTTGCTCCGTGTGCTGCGCTGGCTCCGTCTTCCTCACATACCCAAGGCTGAGCGTGCCAGCCAGGTGCGTCCTTCTGCCTCTCTTGCAGACTACTTCGAAGTCAAATTTCGGCAAATATATCAGCAATCATTATAGCCGTTTCCTGACACTTCAGAAATCATTTTTAAATGTGGCCTCTAGCAGGTTGTGGTTTGGTTCAACTGTAGCTCTTTTACAAAAAAAAATGTAACCCTTGAGCTTGTCGAGGCCAAACACAATCACCGGCGTTTCTTTCTCAATTTGAGCATAGTTTTTCTTGCTGTCGCTTAGCGCCCTTGAAGTGTATGCAAATAGCTGACTATTTTGTACCCATCAAGCAGCGAGGCGATTATGACAGCAGTCCACCTTGCAGGACAATATGCTGTGGTATATCGTAGTACTTCAGAACTGCAGCGTTCGTGATTATCGTCATTTCATCTAGCGCTCGCCCATGAACACTGGCTTCATAGACGAAGCACGTTTCCTTCTTCAGCAGGGTTTTGAAGGGGCTGAAGCCTCTGCCAGATGTGAGGCAAATCGTTGCAGGTAGTTCACTAGCCCCAGGATCCTCTGGACCCCTGTCGGTGCGCCGGTGGCGACATATTCTCCATGGTTTATCTTGTTTTCCGGATCCACTTTCAGGCCTTCTGTTGTGAAAGTATGACCCGTGGATTTTACGCTTGATTGCCGCAACTTTATTTTCTCCAAGGTCAGTCGGAGTCCCGTTTCACTACATCGTTCAAGGAGATCTCCCAGCTTCTTGCCGTGATCTTTCACTGCATCCCCACGTACAGGTCCAACGCCATACATCAAAGTACCGCCGGCTATAGCTCGAACTCCTTCTGAGCCTTACAGAGCTAGATTAAGCCTTCTCTGAAATTCTACCAACACGATACAGTCTTCAAGTGGGAGCCGATGCCAGCAATATTGTTTTCCACGGCGTAGTAAAGGTTAACAGGTAGCTGCTGTATTCGTCCAGCTCGGCATGTCAATATCCACTTCTGGCATCGCATACGGTGGATATTTCGGGACCCTTTATTCCTTTTGGCCTGGGGCAGCTCAGGGATCAAGTTACCACTGGTGGGAAGAGGATAATGGTTTTTCTTCATGGCATTGTTTAGAGGTTATGGGTCGACGCAGATTCTCATGCCTTTCTTGTCTGGTTTCCCACGGGAACCATTGCTGAGATCAAAGTGGTTGGCACTAGCATTTGTGCGATTATACCTTTTTCATGCCAACGATCCCGGTCTCTTGTTACCTCGTCCTTCAGTGCCCCTGAAACGGTACGGGTGAGCAGCTGAACAGGATATCCGACAGTTCCATCAGTTTGAATGTTGAACGCGCCAGGAGAGTGCCTCTACTTGAAAAGATGTCTTTGTACCTTTCTTAATGTCTCCATCAGTCAGCTCGGGCTCCGAGTTTTGCTCTACTTCTGCCTCTAGATTCGCTATATTTTCTTGTCTGATCTCTTTAAGGCTCATGCCCTTAAAGATCTTTGATCTAATCCAAGGCGTGAAATCTTCACGAACCTCGAGGAACTTTACTAGATATGCTGGTATGATTTTGGATTGAGAACTTCCATGGTTGTGTTCCCTCGGTCGTAGTTGTGTTGAACATCATCGGTGACGTTCGGGAGGTCTTGATATTTTTCAGATGCTGATCGTTTGAGACATGCTTGCATACGTGCTGTATAATTATGCTGACCGCGGCGCCTGTGTCGAGATGAAATCGTTATCGGTAGATCTTGTCAAGCAGCAGATTAGCATACAGCTTGCCTTTGCTGATAGCCAGACACTGCGTCGAAGTCCAGATTCGGCACATCAGGGCCCATGTACTCCTGTCGCTTGATTGGACTTTGTTACTGATGCCGTGTGGCCAGAGTTTGTTACTGACGCCGTGTGGCTAGACTTTGTTACTGACGCCGTGTGGCCAGATTGTCTCTGCTAAGTCTTATCTCTGCATTTTTGCACCTGCTGGCGTACTAATTTTTCCCTCCACACACCTGAACGTCTCCCCCCCGCGCAGAACCCTTCCTGAACTCGTGTTTTCTTTCGCAAAACTTGCACGGTCAATTTGCAGCCGGCAGACAACTTGCCTACTGTTGGCAAGTAGGCATTGACATGTAGCTTACCGGCTTCTGGCGCTGTCGCACTTTTACGGCTGCTAAAGCGTCGTCCAAGGCGAGCTTAGGCTGTTGTAGCAAGTGCTTTCGTACTGCATCGTTGAGTATGCCGAGCACAATTTTGTCCCTTATCAGGCCGTCCTCTAGTGTCTCATTGCTACATTTTTGGCCAGCTTTCTCAGCCACGCCATGTTTGTGTCTATTGTTTCGCCAGTGTGCTGGTTCCACATGTTTAATTTGCATCGCTCAAACGCTTCACTTCTTTTCCGATGTAAACTTCGTCGAACTTTTGCAAGATCGACGACAGATTTTGTTGCTCATGTTCACTAGGACACAGCCCGTCCAGGAATTCAGCGCTTCGTGTCCCACGCGAGTGAGCAAAGTTGTCACTTTTGCCTCTCCTACCGTATCGCTGAGGCCTGCGACTCACAGTACACAGTATAGTGCCGCCGGTGTCAATGTCATCGTTTCCAATTCGTGGCGACCGATGCTGGTTCACTTTGAGACAGTGGTAGTGGAATAGGGAGCTTTGCCATGGCAATGGAGGCTTTAAGTCAACAGAGTTAATATAAGTTACGGAGTGCGCTTTTCTGACGTCATGATACACCTTTACACCATCACTCAAGTATACGTCATATAAGTAAAGGCTTATTCGTGTTCAAAGGCAATGCAGTATAGTTATCTCTTGCATTCAATCACATGTTTACATCTCTAATGCGCATGCTCGTGCTTTGCCCCAATGGGAGCACTGCCAAATCACACGACATACAATCGATGACGACAATAAGCTGCACTGGGTTCTGCTGGACGTGAAAGCCCACTCGCAGAAGATCGGATCTTTGAGTAAGTGTACACTAGACACGTTTCAGCGTTCAGTGTCGTGCAATGTGAGATATGTCCATAGTAATTTTCTGATGCAGCAATGATGTGAAATTAAAGACTGTTTGGTACATATCTTCTCATCGTACACGATTCGATATTTTCGTCTCCCGGTTGTGGTGAAATAGAGAATGGAAAGATAAAAGTGAGACTGCGTGAGATCAAAGTGATGTCCAACAGGCTCACTTTATACTTCCGCACATGCTATCGAGCCAACGTCATTGCAGTGATTTGTTAGATACCCAGCGCGACGCAGTTTCAAATGTTTCATTTTTAAACTTTGCTGCCCCCCCCCCCCCCGCACACGCCTTCCCCAAATACTGTTTCCTCCGCTAATTGGCACAACAGCTAGATGTTTTGGTCAAATTTTGCGGGATATAGATGATTATACAGCATGGTATAAAGGCGTTATGAGCTTTGCTTCAAACGTGCATATTGATGGTAAATTCAGGTTTTAGAACGCCTCGCTGGTCTCCGGCAAGGCGTTAAGAGCTTAAACTGCAGAAATTTAAACTCTACATACACCCTAAGCATGCATGAATTTTGATGAAAATGACACCACTTAACCACCACTGAATCGGAGAAGCACGGCAAAAGGTATTCTGGGCTACCCTACTGTGTGCAGCGACATTTAACGAAAAAGATGGCAGAGTTGGACGGAATATAACTGTTTATAAGATATGCGCATTGGAGATCAACGATCACCACAGTAAGGGTGAAACGAAGTGTACTCCCCTGTTATCGTAGTTGCAATTTGTATTTTCTTGTATGAAAGGAAAAACGCTGGCATCAATATACAAACTCTACATTACTTTTATTCAGAGCTCAACAATTGTTGTGCATGTGATACACGAGAAACTGCGTGCTATATTGACCAGTGAGCGAGGCTAATGCAGTCAAAGTAGCAATTTTCTGGCCATTTTATTAAGCATTGATATGGATTCTAAGGTGATGGTTTGTGTCTGAAATAAGAAGACTTGGATGCACCTCACCATCACAATAACAGTGAGGCGCATTCTGATTCCGTGTTCCTATAAATGACCCATCTGACTACTGCTCAAGGAAATTAGTTTCGCAATATTGTGTTTCGCAATGCGCTTTTATTTTTGAAAGATTTTAGAGGTTGTGACACCGTGCCATTGAAGGCATTATTCCAGAAAGGCCCGCCAATTTTGGCTCATGACCCGACCCAAAGCCCGCTGGTCTTTGCCGGGTCAGATGTGGTGGGTTTGCGGGTTGAAAAGGTTGCGTCTGTAATCGGGATCCATGTTGCGAAACTGCAAATCCGCACATTTTCAGCATACATTAACTCTACCATGATTTGTATTCGACCCACAGTTAAGGTGCCCCGGTTGAACTGTATAGTATGAGTAAGTGAATACATTGTTAATCCGACACTACAAACGTAGCGAATCGTTTCGAGAGGCGCAAAATGGTCTCCATGTTACCGAGCTCTTGAACAGCAAATATCACCAGCCTTATTGGTTAAATCAGCGGGCTCGATTTCATGAACTTTTCTCGAGAACGAGGAAACCGGAGTATAGGGTATTATTTCATCTCATTCGATTCCAAACAGGCTCATGCCAATGACCCCTGAAAGTATTTTGTCAACATTGCAAAACGACCCCTATTGTTCGGTCAGTGTTTATCAGCAGCTGCATTTCGTTGCCCCCACTTCTTCGCCTTGTTACTTCTTCGTTGCGAAGACAAACAATGGAGAACGTTATCCGCATGCACGGCAAAAGTGACTTTTAGTAAAGAATGCATGCCTTGGATCAGACGCAGTGGCTAGTTTCATTTGGCTAATTTATTATTTGTAATGAATAAAAAGATTAGCCGCAATTTTTTACTCTGCTCGATAATCTGACTCGAGGAACAGTTTAACAGAATAGTTGTGAGATGGTGCGGAACTAGGACTGCGGTAGAACACACAGAATGGATTTATTAATGTTTGCCACCTAAAAAATGTACCCCGATAGCACTCGCCTTTTTCGATGTTTACACACAGCTTCTGTCGCACTAGACCATGCTGCTTAAACACACGAATTAAGTGTTGCACTAGATTCCATGCGATTTCGCAGGAATCCGCTCCGAAAGCGCAATTCTCAAAAACAAAATCAGAGGACAAAGCTCTGGAAAGGCAAAGGAGACAAAGTTCTGGTTACGCACCTGGATTAAAGAAAGCATTTCACCTTTTGATGGGGTTTTGAACTAAAATAACCATCTCGAAGACTTTTTAATGCTGTTCACAACCCTGCCCTTCTTAAAATCAATACCCCTCTAGTTTCTGAGCTAAATGTCCGCAAAGATGTGCAGACTTTTTCTGCGAATTCAGTTACCTAGCCATTCATGACGTCACGACATCGCCATTCAAATTCTGCGATTTCATTGCCCATGCGGCGACCAGGATGAAAAAATATAATTGTCGAATCGTTTATATCCGACGTTCGTCAGCATGATTTCTAGATATAACAGCCGTCAATTGGCTCTCAATCCATATTGTACAAGGTACGATGTCGTAATCAAACCACGACATTTTGAAGAGCATTTTTGCTAAGCAGAGAAATTGGCCGTCTAGAGCATCCTTTTCTACCTAGGTGTACACAAATAGTTACAAGTGAGTTTTTTCATCATACTTGATGCTTTTTCAATATGTTCAACTGTGGAACATTCCATTTCACTGAGATTCAATTCAAATTGTTAAGACTCAAGTCAATGTAGCGTCGCACCCTTCGTGCAGCGAGATAAACGGCAACCTCCTGTGAGCTCAAACACTGGACAATCCCCCCCCCCCCCAACCCTCCAACTTTTCCGTTCAAATTTTTCTTGATGCAGGGCTATTTGCAATGGTGAGAAGTTCACGACTGCCATGCAAACAAGCAAGCAAAATGCGAGGTAAGAAAACTAGCAAACGAGGTGGATTCGGATTTGCTTTCACATGCGTGACTGCGATTGTTCGCAGGTTGCACTCGTCCACTCATTAGGTCTGAATCAAATCGTCGTGATGAGTTAAAATGTCAACAAATTGGTTAAAATAAGAGCAAGCTCTCCCCCTGGGCCTTCACAATGTCCCACAGTTAAGTGAATCATCAGTTTGCTGTTATGACGGTCTTGGGAAGGATGACAGTAAGACCTCCGCTTCGAGTTCCGTTAGTGCCTGGTGATTATCCGACCCTCACGGAATGCCTGTAACCGGAGACGAGCAAGACCTCATTGCTAAATGCTCTGGTCAGGCGCGCCTTGATGGCGCCGAATGCGCCTGGGACATTTTGGCACGTTATAAGATGACGTCATACAATTGAGAATCATTAACAGGTGATTATCAGGCCATTTCTTAAATGTTGAACAGGTGGAGTGAACCTGACCTAGTGCGTGAGGTATTGCTGTATCTCATTGTTGCTCATGATGGCTGGTTGCACCAGAATTGTCGAACATTTCTCTTCGACGTGCTCAGCATCGAT
>NW_023596297.1:7239518-7427168 GCF_011947565.3 Pollicipes pollicipes | reverse complement strand
TGGAGAGTTATCCTCCTTTGGATAACCTCCGCCCGGCATATTACCCTCCGACCTCCCCGACCATTTACTTCATCTCCACCTTTGGGTCGCCAGGAGCCCAGTGTCGTTCACTCTGCTTGTTTGGCATGACGCCAGGTTTAATACAAATCATTTATCCTCCCCCCATATAGTCTGATCTTCCAAACCATCAGCTGATGGAGCAGGCATTCGCAAAACAAAACAAAACATTGTCCTCCTTCAGCCGTCTGGCAGGGTACCGCTCTATGGACTGGTACAGGTGTCAGTCTAGCCATTCTCTTACTTATCGCTAGGCAGTGGACACAGAAGTGTGAAGCGATTCTGTCGCGTGCCGCACGGAGACTGGCTCACCTATAAAGGGATCCAGAAACCGTATAAGGCCTGCGCGGACTCATCAGAAGGCGTCGACATGCTCACTAGCGCGGCGGCTGCACCTGGACGGGGGTGGGGGGGGGGGAGGGTGGGAGGGTGGGTGGGGGGGTGGGGGAGGTGCCAGTGGTGTCTCCTGCTGCTTAAAGGCGCCGACGCCAGGAACATTGCCACAATCGAGCTTGGGGTTTAGCCTAAGCTGCATTCTTGCAGGATGGTTTTAGGCCAGTCTTAATTCTAGAAAACTCATGCCGCTTGCTCCCTAGCAAAGGAGTGATCTGTTCGTGGCGCATGCACTGGCGGCATAGGCATCTCGTGAGTCGTGGGTAATTAAGATTCCATGATCAAGGTGAAGTGCAGGCGTGGAGTGGAGTGCCTTCCGATTTCCTGGTTTTTGCTGTTATTGTTTCAGTGGCTCCTGAGCAAGTTAACGTGACGCTTTTTCGTGCAGCCATTATACATGCGTGGCACCCGCTGACCGCACTGCGCTTTGAATTTATGGCGTCTGCTGGAATTTAAGCGTCGAAACTCGCGCTAAAAATACAATATTTTCTGAGAAAAGTGCGCTTGTTGTGGGGCAGTGACTACTAAGAGTAAGTTCGTTCCGACGCTGTCATGAACATAGAAAAGTCTATAGTAAATGATGGTTTTCATTTGGTGACCCAAAATGTCACACTGCTCGATGTCAAACTATCCCTACGTAATCTAAAAAGGTTTGTTTTTCTGGCGTATCATCGCAGTTGTTTCATACTTCCCATAATACACCGGAAATATCAATCCGAGGGCACATTGGCCACGCGTGGCTCGGGAAGAAGCCGCCGTTCTAAAGCAGGAACACAGGTTGAAGATAGTTGTGTGTTGGGACCTGGTCACACTTATTGGTATCTCAGTGATCACAACTAATAGATGTTGTGTGATTAAAAAGAAAACTAACACGACCAATGCCACAAAAGACTACGTAGATTCAAGGCATATGCGATGCGATATTTTCTCGACAACATGCAACACCAGCACGTTTTCCAGATAACAGAGGATCCACCAAGGAGATTGCAGAAGAAAAGAAAAGCGGCTTCACCTCTCGTCTTGCCCGGCAACAGCATTAAGTTAATGCTATGTTGCGGACTTTGGACTCCTCTGTTTGGCTTTCCCCTTCCCTTGCATCAGCCAAGCCTCCTTCTTCAGCTACGTTTCCCAGAAACCGCGATTTTTTCTCTTCCACACCCGATTAAACATAGAACTTACGCGGGGCATTTCAAATGAGCTGAATTCTCCACCAGGTTCTAGGCTTCCTTCAACCGGCACATCCATCATGACAGTTTCAATGCCTATTCTTCCCAATCTTCATCATCACACAAAACTAGGCGCGTAATGTGCCTGAATCACGGTTAAAGAGCGCACGTGACCGAGGAGAGCAACGGTATAACGCTTTTTTGTTCTTCCACTAGCTTGTTGAAAGGCATGTTTCCCTCACACCGGTCAACATATACATAGCCTGCGTCACAGTGCGATCGGGAATCAGGAAACATTACAGGATCATGGTTTAACATACGTCACAATATAATGGAAACAAGGCAAAATATCCCGGCAATTTGTCACAGCATCAGCTTAACACTTAAACATTACGATGGAGATAACCTTGTCACTTTCCTACTTACGTCAAAGCTCTTTCTTCAGTTATGTAGTGAACATTCTTTTATTGACGTTCGCCATCCTTTCGTTTACATCTCTAATTGAATGTACAGATCACTACTTATCAGTCCTGCTTCACTTTGTACCTGCGCATAACACGTACCATGATCACATTCGGGAATCCTGCTGCGCGACCAAGCGGTATTGTAGGAAGGCGCGTGCAGTATAGTGTGTAACGCGCGCTTTCGGCACAGAGAACACCAATTTTCCTGTTGTCATCATGTTGAGTTGCACTGGTCCAGTTAAACGATACACAAGCATTACAAAAGTGTCACTCAGTTCAAACATGCATCCGTCTCAGCACACAAAAATTGTCAGCACATTCAACTTCACTGTCGAGGACTCATTTTTACATTAATTAGTATTTTCAAACACTCTGGTCCAAGACGTGATCGTCTATGCCGTTGTGTTGCCTTGTCAGCTTGGAAAATGTTTGCTTACTCAGCCCAGTTACGACAATAGTGACACGAACGACGGCACCACAGATGCATATGAATGCTGATACATTTTAAACGGATATGTAGTAAGACACCAGTTCTTATGATAAGGTGTTTTGCGATAGCGTTGCATCCATTTCACATCAGAGATTGAATGGCGACTATTAGCCATGTTCACGACGGATTGATGTGCTGGAAAGTTGCAAAATGTTGCTATGAACTTTTATTATGTACTAAATACCTTGACGAGGAAATAATTGTGTTCATGCCATTTCATTGACATGTAATAGCTAAGTTACGTGTGAAAGCAACTAAAATAAGGTTAGTGACATAAAACGAGTTTTTAAAAAATAAATTTGTTGTCTTTAGTCTATGCATTTAGTTCGCGCAAATTCTAGGGCGAACACCGGGAATGGCAATCGACCGTGTGAATTGGTCGGGGACGTGTGCTGAGTGCGACATTATTGTCAACATCGGTTCTGCGTGGAGCAGGGCGGGCTTGAAGGATCATTTCACTCAAGCATCATTCGTCGTGAATCATGCTTACTCATGTAGGCTTTGCAAGTACTGCATATCTAAGGAAATGGACACGGCAGGATATTGGAGTTTGTTTTGTCGCGCCTGCGTCAGACATGTCACCGAATGTTCAACCTAAGACGTTCTGTAGAATAAGATCTGGCATCATTCCCGACAATAAACGTATGATCTTGCTTAGAGTCCGTCACTAGAAGTGTTATCAAAATATAGTCTGCCAACCTGTTTCTTATGATTATACGAAATATTTGTAGCCAGTGATCGCTGATGATAGTTGTGTCGTCAGGAAATATCGCCGAAAAGGTTTCAAAAAGCTTTTAAAAGTATCGTACTGTAAATCTTCGTCATGACGGCTTATGCTATTTGCTAATGATCATGATGATCAATCTCAGACCAGGTTCACAGCGCAGACCCATCTTTCACAGCGCAGTGATATTGCTGGAGTGGAGGGATTGATTAAATGATTGCAATTTCCAGGGCCTCCCATAACTGCATACTGACCGACTGCCTGTCACTGCATTCTTGTACACTCGGCCAGACATTCATACCGCCGTCCGCTCCACATGCACCCGCCAGGACAAGTATGGATCAAGTCGGTGGTACCGCTGCCAGCGTCACTGGCGTGAAGTTGCGTGTTTTCCCCCACGTCGACTCCCAGCTGTCAGTACCTTGGTCAGCACTAGACACTACCCCTGCAGGGCCAGGTAGAGACTGACTGGCTTAAACCTGGCTGCCATCTGCCGGTGGTCTCGGTGAACTCGCGCTGCGCTCCACCGCCGATCGGTGGCGGTGGCGGCGCGGTTCCAGCGCGCCCGGCGCGTGCGACACCGTGCGCCTGTAGGGGCGGCCCGTTGACGACATGGTGCGCTGGAAGGTGTGTCCCCCGGACATGGTGCGCCGGTAGGAGACGCGGCCGTCCGGACGCCGGCAGCTGGGCCGGCGCGGCTGCAGCTCCGGCCGGCGGGGCCGGCTGCGCGCCTCGGCTCCCTGCAGCGGGTCCTGCCGGCCAGAGGCCGCCAGCCACTCCTTGCGGTGCTCCTTCTCTGCTGGTCCCCAGTCGGCGTTCGGTTTGAACGTTGAGATGATCCGCTGGGGGCGGAGGGTTGGGTCACGTCAAAGCTTTTCTTTTCTTGCCAGGTCGAGGTCAAAGCAGACTTTTCCACGGACGTGGGTTTGGTTTTGCTGTATCACGTCTTTTGCGTAATGCTGTGTAACTGGTATGTTTCCAAACATGACATGATGTGCTTCAAGCAACGATCGCAAAGCTGGACAATTGTATTTATTTGGACAAAGCTGGACAATGCAAACCAGACAATTAATTCCATTTCAGGCCATATTTTTGTAATATCTATTACCCATGTTTAGCTTCTTATATCATGTACCACAAACTGTGATTGGTGTTGGAGTCTTGTACTGCCTGAAAAAAAATTGATCGACAGCCAATTAATGTCTGTTTCATCCAGAAACGGTGCTCACGAATGCCAGACATAAATGACTTGACGATTATACTATTCTTGCCCTTGTACGCCGCATGGCCAATGGGGTAGTAGTATTTAGATGACGTCTCCGTGGCGTCATCCACATCTGAGTGACCTTGAAGTAGTCTGCATGAAAATTCTGCACATCTTCGGGGGTAGATGCCTCAGAAACTACGGGGTTTACATCTTAAATTGCGTATGGCTGTGAGCTGTACCAAATGATCTTTAAGACGGCTATTTCAGTTCAAAACCTACTGCAACTGTGGAACAAAGACAAAGGGGCAAACCAGGCAACTGTCGAAACATAACTGATGGTAGCCTGAAAATAAGACAACTCTCACGAGCAATCGATATCCTTAACCGGCACAAGACTTACCTCAAACCAGGTGGTTCCCTTGGCCTTGTAGACGGCGTACACAAAGCAGATGGGTACAGTGGCAAAGGCGACCAGAATCAGGAGCCAGCCGCAAACTGACGGGAGGTCACGCATAATCAGTCACATTGCCTGGGTACGTGGTGCCTGACATTTACATGAAATGAATACAACAAGTGCCGCAGTGGACGGAACCATAATTTTGGCTACTTCAAGCATTTTCAATAGTAACGACATAGCATGGGCACTTCAACACAAGTGGCTCGTAATGATCATCACGCATTAAAATGTCAAGTTTGATGCCGTGCTCTTTCCTGTCATCCTGCTTACCAGCACTTCGTGGCACTGTACCATCACATCGTTGCATCGTACTTACACAGTGCCGTTATCTTATTGTAAATACACATAATATGAACAAACTTAACCTGCGCCCGGCCGGGGGTCTGAAATACGCGCGCCGGGCCTGCGGGAAGCTGACTTCCCCGCTCCCTGGAATCCCTACCTTCCAGACGTCGTGCGAGCAAAACAAATACCGTTGTGAAGGTCTCGTCATATCACGAAGAATGAAACCAAGTTTTGATCTTAGGTCACCAGAGGTCACGGAATGAGAAAAAGGTTGTTCTGATAGATGCAGTTAAAACATAGGTTAACACGTCACGACGGATAATGTGCGCACAAAAGTAAGCGTTAAGACTGTGTGCGTAACTGACCGTATCTGTCAGACTGTGTGACTGCATAAGCGTTATGCGTACATTCCCACCATTTTGGTTCCACCAAAAGGGTCAGGTCAGGTCAAGTTACCGTTCAAAATTGGTCTACCAGGAGCCTACAGCAATTATATTTTTTTGTTTTCTTTCACGATTTGCTTCTGACTAAATTTATTTTATTGGGTACAGCTGTAGGACAAAGGTATCCCAAACACAAACAGGCGAGTTAAGGCTGACCTGCAGGCCGTTTAAGTTTAACTTAGGTCACAATCCAACTGAGATAATTAGAGTGCTAACCGGGTCTAAGTGAGGTGCACAATGCCTTTCTGTGGTTAAAAATAGTGTGCTGTACATCTACATGTACTCAAGATCGTCAAGTTCTTGCACACCTTATACAAAGTCCCTCCCACGCTTGGCAATGCCTTTGTAACAAACTGAGAATTTGGCACCTTGGTACATTAAATTATACGTCAGCAGCTCCACAAACACCATATAGAGGGAGTTACACGCGTCGCACTTGTTCATCTAGTCTCTCCGCTACTGACAGCAGGGGTCATTGACGTTGTATGACCTCATATGACCTTGCATGTCTTCACATAGCCCATTGTGACCTCATCATGCACTGAGATAATATTATAGCATGTTTTCAGTAGGATATTTGAATTCCGCGTCCAAAGCTATCTGTTAAAACTGCCTATTTTTGGCTCAGCATGTGTTTTACAGGAAGCACCCATAGAGGTAGGTCATGACCTACGCCAATGTCATGTACTCTGTTGTCCGATGGTTGTGCATGTAGATAGTGTTTTTTCCTCATATACAAACACGAAAATTGCACAAAAATGTGTAAAAACTTACATTATTCACAAAAATAGCTAATATTTATCTCACATCAGGTCACTGACCTCGGCTGTTTCGAAAAATCTGAGATAAACAAACTGTGGGTACTATCATGTTCCATTACCGAAGCAAGTGCACGCAATGGCAAAGAATGCGCAAAAACGTTATGTGTGGTCAAATATTTTAGAAGTTAGCCTCTTTGGCCTGATTTAGGTCACTAGACTTTGCAGATCAAAACTTCAGATTTTCAAAACGATTTCAAATTGATTGATAAATAGGTGCTGAAAATTTAGTGTTGCTCCGTGCGATTATTTCTGAGCTGTGCTCGAAAAACCGGCATCCATTGCGCTTCGGCGTAATTTGGGATGAATATAGGATAATTAGCCTCTCTTTAACGTTTTTACAATAAAGTCACTTAGGTTGTTAAGTGCGTTTGCGAGGAGTATTATTCACATGGATAAAACAGCAGTAATAGCCTTATTCCTTGGAGAAAAACCAGGAGTTTGGAGATACAGATGCGCTGATATTTCGGCAACATGCGTGTATCAAAACGAACAGCAGAAGTGAATGGAAAATTGCCTGCTGATGGTTCTACTCTATTTTTCAGGTTTTTTTAAACAGCGAGCCACAATTCTTACAAGACACCAACATTCAGTGGATTAAACAAGGAGCCATTGCCAGCCATTACTATGATGCAGTGCATATCTAGTTGTGAATTAGAGTAAAATACGTGTACCATAAGACTACTATTACTACTGCTTTTCTACGTTTTCCAGTAAAAGCACATTGGCTGTGACTCGTTGTTGGGACATTCCTACCTTTGGAGTACCGTGAAGTAGCGCACCAGAAGAGGACGACAGTTCGAGCGATTATTCCATCTAATTCTAGCCTCTACGCGTGTCACCCCAGGACACCTTAAGTTGATTACGGAATGGAGCCCAGTCAAAGTCAGACCATGTTAGCTGAAGAACGACTAGCGGCTAGCTGCACCCAACACAAATACTCAAACACTGCACAAGGCACTCGCCAAGCCTGAGCGGGCGGTAGCTGGTTGAGGGAAGCACATGGTGTAGCAGATGCAGGCGTTCACACTCCACTCCTCCGCTTGGCAGGTGCGCCAGAGCAGGGGGCGCCACCTTCCTTGTGTTTGTGTGATGGTGATCCACTTGCTTCATCTTCTGCCCACGTCACGTGACTTACCGACAACTTTCCCTTCCTCCGTAAATGCAGTTTGTCACCGAAAGCTAGAACAGTCCCCAGTCTCTTTCTCAACACGCCTCTGCGCTCTTCAAATTTCCTGCCATCTACGGGCGAGTGGTGGTGGGATGCAAATAAAGGCTTTTAATATTGCTGACGATCTTTGTAATTCAGTGCCAGCAGTTTCATATCCCATTGTTTGTGCTGAGAAGATGATATTTATCAGGATCGGCACAGCGTTAAGCGGGAGCGCAAGAAAGATGGTCAGTGAGGTGGAGCCGTGTTCCATGCAGTCAGTATCATTGTTTCGCAGGCCGTAAGTGTGGAGCGAAGCGAGGCGAGACAGCGCGGACCAAGCTTTGGGTCAACATCAGATCTCGCAGCAAAAGAACCTAGCAGGAACAAGCTGGCATGGCCCGGCGACTACGGGCACGGTAGCGGACCACGAGGGCTGATCCGATGCACGTATTAGCTGCCGACCAGAGCTCGTAGGCTGCCGTGCTGTTTACTCACTTATGGCGATGGGAGGATAGCCGACTTGGCCATACTTGAGCGGCTTGATAGTAGCCAACGAGTAGATGAAGATCCCGAGCAGAGCGAGTGGAATGAAGATGGCCCAGCAGAACTTCCAGTACCAGTTGGGTCTCGTTCCCACCATAAACTCCAGGTCATCGCAGAAGTTTTTGATACCATACACCCACTGTATGGCCATCACTTCTATCGTGGCCAGGATGAAAATGATGAATCCTCCACCGAAGTAGTCAACCAGGGTCAAAACAAACTGGCCACCCTGCAATGGTGACACGGAGAAAGTGTAAGCAGGAAGAATAGGCAGAGGTTTATTCAATAAATGCTGGCAGTGGCAGCATATATTGAGCAGTGACATTGAGGAAGTACATGCTTAGCATATTGCATTTTAAGCTGTTATTTTCCCTGTTTTGCATTTTTAGTGTAGCAGGTGCATACCACGACACATATTGCGTTATACCAGTGTAGCAGGTACATACCACGACACATATTACGTTATACTAATACTTTAAAGCACATCTTAATTCATCGCTGATCATGACCTTTAACCAACCTTATAACGAGGCTCGTAGAAAGACGCGTATTCAAAACACTCATGCATGCACAGGCGTGCAAACTTCTAAACCATCAACTATATATATAAACATATATATATATATATATATATATATATATATATATATATATATATATATATATGTACGGCTTAAAGGGATTGCCTGCCCCAGATTTGAAGATATTTAAGCCAACATCAGACATGTTGAAATGAGCTCACTTCTAACTTACAGTGAAAATTGCTCCAGGCACTACAAAGTCTTGGTCGAACTCATATGGTCCTCAACACGACGTTGTTTGATTACGTCATCGTGCTTTGCACAACATTGATTAAGGGCCAGTTGACGGCCATTATATCTGAAAATTATGCTCACGAATGTCAAATATGAACGACTCAAAAATCATATTTGTCTTGGCCTTGATTACCTGCATGGTCAACGTAATAGCAGAAATTGATTGACAGAATTATGACGTCATGGTTGCCTGGGTGGCCTTGAAATAGCCTCTTCGAAATAGTGTGCACATCTTCGCGGGGGTGTCGTCCAGGAAACTAGACAGTTTTCGGTCTCAAGAAGGACAGGGCAGCTGACTGCAACGCATGACCTTCCAGATGGCAAATTTCAGTTCAAAACGCCAAACAAATGTGGTACACTCCCTTTACCGAAACTGACAACTTGATACGCCCTCTAATCCACTGAGCTTCTTACGACAAGAACAGAAACAACATCAGTTTGCAGCCCGGCATTTAATCCAAATCATAGCCGCGTGGCGAGCATTCGAATGCCATCTAAGAATATCATCTGTCTCGAATGACATGACGACTTAAAACACCGCACAGCAGACTGAAACGTTCTTCGCATGGCGCTGAGGTTAGCCACGTTTCTTACGAATAGAAATAAGCTTAGTTCTTTGGTAGCTTATATCGTTTAGCATGTGAAGTGAGCCTCGATTGAAAAATCTGTGAAATGCGCTGAGACGTCAGTACTGATATAGTTTAGTTTGCAGTACATTTACGTTACCTGCTAAGAACTTTTCTGATTAGGGCTCTTGTGTTAAGAGGCATATTGCGGCTCAGCTTGATCACACAGCAAAACGTTGATGTTTCGGCATGTGCTCTACACAACCTTACGCTAGTCAGTAAAGGTCAATGCTAGGCGTTTCATCTGACTGGCGAGGTATATTGTAATTTGCTTCGAGTTTTGCAATGTTGCCACCAAATAGCTTACAAAAGTTTTCATTTTTGTCACCGCTCACACCGTGTTAATCGGTATTTTTTTTAATAGGCAGAGCAGGGCTCTCACATTGCGGCACCAGGCGATAGCACCGGCAGCCTAGCTTTTTAACAGGCGGAGCACGGCTCTGACATTACGGCACCAGGCGACAGCACCGGCAGCCTAGCTTTTTAATGGGCGGAGCACGGCTCTGACATTACGGCACCAGGCGACAGCACCGGCGGACTACCTTTTTAAGAGGCGGAGCAGGGCTCTCACATTACGGCACCAGGCGACAGCACCGGCGGCCTAGGCTCACCGGCGTGATATACACCAGGCCGAGGAGAAACCCGCAGATGGAGACGCCTGCTGCCACCTGCCACTGCTTCAGGCGCGGGAACTCCTCCCTGATGATGGTGATGATGCAGCCCGTGAGAGCCGTGGCCGAGCCCACGCCCAGCGTGAACAGCATCAAGAAGAACATCACGGCGAACAGCTGCGGAAAGACAGCAGCGGCGGTGATCGCGGCAATGCGGTTGCCGCCGAGCGGCGCCGGTCATCCCCAGCGATTTGCTGCCAGATGGCGGATTAGTCATCGACACATTCGACATCGGAAGGCATGAAAGCAATAGCGCCACTACATCTGGTCTGCGTTCGCCATTACCAACAGCTGTCCACAAGTTCCACCCATGACGTCAGAAGTATGTGCGTCACAACAGCTCCTGTGGCTTGGTGGTTAGTCGCCTTATGTATGACGTGGGTACTTGCGACGTCATAGGTAGCAACTCAAGCAGGTACTTTGCCAATGAGGAACGCGGCCCTGGTGGAAAGCGAGAGCGGAGGGAATGAGGAACGCGGCCCTGGTGAAAACCGAGAGCAGAGGGAATGACTGGACGAGAAGTCATCGTCCCATCCCGCCGTCCTCGTGTCTGACGGAGATATGCTGCACCCGTAACCCGGGAGCACCTCGTGCCATTCCCAGGACGTGCGCATCGCGTGACCCCAAAGACATGGGGAGTCACCGGACGACCGCAGTTGGCAGTTTGACATCTTCGGCTTCGGACAGGCGGAGTGTCGCTGCGCCGAACGACATATTCAGATGAAAAGGGTTCTTTAGTTTATGAACCGTGCTGGCATGTTTACGTTGTGGCTTTGTTGGAACTAACCGAACTAACCGGAGCTAAACGATTGTGATCCTTCAACTGGCCTAGCCTTGACCTATCCGTGACTCCGTGGATTGACTCAAGCGTGACTCACTTGACTCGTTCACGTGACTGGACGTTACTCCGTAACCTCCATCTTGACCAAGCCGTGACCCCTGACCTGATCCAACCTTGACCAGGCCGTGACTCTAAGCCAACTGAATCTTGATCAAGTCCTGATCCAATTATGTCACATTTTTTGTTATGTTATGAAATGTTATGTTATGACACATTATGTCAACTTTTTGTCCTAACCTGCGGCACGCCAGGAAAGAAAGCCAGCGCCTGCGGGTACGAGACGAAGGCGAGGGCCGTGCCGCCGCCCTTGATGACCTGGTCCACGGTGGTGTCCAGCTCGTGGGCCAGGTTGCCCAGGATAGCAAAGATGGTGAAGCCGGCTAGCAGCGAGGTCAGCATGTCCGCAATGCTGATGATGGCAGCGTCCCTGTGGCACATCAACCAGATCATCAGTGTACCCCGTCTTTGTCCAAACTCATGGGTTCCCTTCGGTCGAATTACGCAGTTCTTGTCACGTAATGCCCTTTCATAAAAGTATGCGTATCAATAGCTTGAACATTTGATGTCTAGCGTTCCCCCAGATACATGCTATTGGAATTTCACATCTGAGATTCATCACACTGAATGTCAGCTGCACCGTGCCTTGCCACCGGGTCTTCGAAGTCGTTGTAGCTGGAGTACATGATGAGCGAGCCGAACCCCACCGACAGCGAGAAGAAGGACTGCGTCACCGCCGCGTACCACACCTGCAACGGCAGCGGCGCTCAGACCTCTCCAGGCTGCACCGACTGGGTTCACACTTACGCGTATTAGCAAGGCAACAGTTATCCGCAAAGAAATGCAATGCAAAGCCGTGTGATGCAACAGTCTGCAGTGCAATGATGTACATAAAATGACTTGCTTACATCGGCAGCTGTTCACTGAATTGGATTTTGTCGTCACGTTCCCTGAGTTTTCGGGACTGGAGCAGGTAATACTTATAGCACAGCCCTCAAATGCGGCTAACCGTGTATGTCGGGATAGTCCCGGAGGACCGTGACAATATGTCAATCGATTCCACCGCAAAATACTGGGCTTATAGTCCAGTACTTTCCATGTACGATCAGCGCGATCTATGCAGTCTAAAAGGCAAGCGTTGAACAAACTATGCGCTATGGTGGCCCAGCAGATAGGCCTCGGATATAGCGATATTTTAACGGATCGAGTCAGTACACATTTTGGCGTGCGGCCGGCAGTCCGACGGTCGCGAGCTGAGACCGAGCGCGTGACGTCACCAGTGGCCGACCGACACCAGGCATGACCAGGGCACCAGACCCATCGCATTTCCTACACCTTGCTGTTCTCACAGTCCGTCGTCACTTACGTCAGCATTGAGTAGCTGCTCCCATTGGGGGGTGATGTAGAACAAGATTCCATCCACGGCGCCGGGCAGTGTGACGCCTCGTATCAGTAGCGTGAAGAGAACCACGTACGGGAAGATAGCTGCCAGACATCCACGGAAGCGGGAGTCAGCGCACTAGTGCTGCGCAGGGGTGCATCGCGCGGCTGCCTCGCCTGACACAGCACGACTGCCTCGCCCGACACAGCAGGACTGCCTCGCCAGACACAGCGTGGCTGCCTCGCCAGACACAGCACGACTGCCTCGCCCGACACAGCACGACTGCCTCGCCAGACACAGCGTGGCTGCCTCGCCAGACACAGCACGACTGCCTCACCCGACACAGCACGACTGCCTCGCCCGACACAGCACGACTGCTTCGCCCGACACAGCACGACTGCCTCGCCCGACACAGCAGGACTGCCTCGCCCGATACAGCATGGCTGCCTCACCCGACACAGCATGACTGCCTCGCCCGACACAGCACGTCTGCCTCGCTATACACAGCACGACTGCCTCGCCCAACACAGCATGGCTGCCTTACCCGACACAGCATGGCTGCCTCGCCCGACACCGCACGGCTGCTTTGCCCGACACAGCATGGCTGCATAGCCTGGCACAGCATGGCTGCATAGCCCGGCACAGCATGGCTGCATCGCCCGACACAGCACGACTGCCTCGCCCGACGCAGCATTGCTGCACCGTAGCATTGCCGCGACGAAGCGCGGATGGAGCGTTTAAGAGTGACGTCATGGCGGGGTTATGAGGCAGAACGTGACTGAATTCGCATAAACGGAACATGCATGGGGTGATGGGAACTAGAAAATGGGTACCATTGAAATCAGCCGATCAATATTTATCAGCATCGCAGAAATAACGCAGAATATCGTAAGTGCTATGCTAGGTGTGGTGTGAGATGAACGAAGTGATGGCACACTTTGTTGATGGCGTCTTCATAAAAAGAAACCTAAGCAAATGTAGCTTGCCATGTTTTGGAACCAATGTAAGAACGTTTCGTCAATGTTTTGGAATTTCCCTTTTTGAATTTATTTACTTATGTACAGCGCTCGCAAGCCAATTCCCAAACAGCAATTATTAAGATTCGGGTTACTATTGGCCTACCGCAAGCAAATTCAGACGAATAAGTGGCTGGTGAGACTGGAAGGGTTTCCGTTTACAGTGACTGTGATAAAAAATCGCAAAAGCGCAATGTTTGATGGGCGCTAGTAATAAAGAACTGAACTTTACGCCTGCCTAGCTGCCTTAGAACTTTACGCCTGTCATGTTCACTTATGAACAACGTTCGCAAGCCAATGCCCAAACAGGCGATGATTGTGATTTGGGTTACAATTGGCTTACCGCAAGCAAATTGAGACGACTGACTGAGCCGCATGAGCATGAAGGTCAGTTGAGCTATAACCATTTATTAAGAAGTTTAGCAGAAAACCTACGGTGATGCATGAAAAACCGGCACAAAAATAATTTGATCACCTTTTATAATGTTCCCAGCGTCCCTGCACCGGACATCCCAAAGTATTTTCTATAAATTACGTTTGCTGGGACGCAGGCTGCCTATGCATCGCAGTCCGTCTTGCAATGCTTTTTGGATTTAGAGGTAAAAATTGCAATCCGAAATGACGAAGTTCGTGAGGCTCAGGGTGTTTGAGGTGGTGCGTGTCGGCTCCTTTCTTTGGCTTTGAGCTCTCCACGGAAATGATCCTAAGTTGTTAAGAGCGAAGCATGTAGACGAAATATCACATCTATCTCTCAGTTCTCCTGTTCATTCCACGACGTATGAGGAATGACATTAAGTTCATGTAGAGAGCCAGAGCACTGACACTGCAGTAGACCCCTCCGTATTGTGTATAACCACGTTACCTGTATTCAGGATATGTGGGAGGCAAAACTGATGTGTGGGTGGCATTGCTTCATTTCCCGTGTTCTGCACCTACGCATATACCTCCCATCAACCCGTGTCCTACACCTACAACACCTGTGACGTTTTGTGCAATCGTCAATATGGGAGCTTAGGTCTCTTTCAAGTCCATTTCAGGCGATTACGACTAAAACGAATTATTTTACCGATTCGTTAAAAATCTCGTTACAGCTCGTTTCAGTCCGTTCCCAGTGTGTCGAAGACGGTCCAGCACTGGGTAAAATAAAATCCGAAATTTGGACGTTTGGTGATAACTGGAGAATTACTCATCATCCAACGAAACAAAATCCCAGAGCAGTGTCTGGGTGATGATCTAAATGCTGGCTGGGTCATGTTAGCCGCAGTTCAAATAGCTCAGGGTCAACGACACCATCAGTAGGAAACCTACATTGGTGGCCATCTCAGACAACAGTACTGAATAACAAAATTATCAAAATTTCTAGTCAGGTGACGATAAACAACCGGGGAAAACATGCCATGTTGCCATGTTTTACCACGTAAAACATGGCGAGCTTGTAACGTAAGTGTTCCAGTTGGGAGTCGGACGAAATCAACATGAGCCACGGTCAATGGCATATGAAGTAAATGGTAAACTGGGCACGTTGAGGGGTCTAAATCCCTGGCGCAGCTCATTCTGATAACGAGTGATGTTTCCCAGATGTCAACGCACACGTCTGGAGACGTAAACGTACGTCGTGTTCCGGATCCTTCACATATTGTCCATGCCCGTCGTGTCTTTCCCGGAACGGCAGCGCCAGTTTCCGGCCGCTAAGAATTCAAACGGAAGTATTGCATCAAAATGCCTCTTTAATCATTCAAGTAGCTCGTCAAAACACTTGTAAATCTACTGTTGCAAAAGGCAAGAACTTTTCTTGATGACTAGCGGCGCCCGGCTGCCCGCACTTTTGTAAGTGTTACCGAAGCAGGATATAAGCATTAATTAGCGGGATTCAGTAAGTAGTGGGTTTAGTGTATGCATCGATCTGCACAAGTATTATCAAAACAGTATATAAGCATGGTTAAGTGTGATTATATTAGTGACGAGTTTAGTGCATGTGTCGATCGCACAACTTTATTTTGGGACAATGTTACACATGCCAACGCAATGGGTACCGTTGTGTCATGTGTCATGTGTGTCATGTGTCATGCCAACGCAATGTGTACCGTTGAGACCATCTAGTAAAATGCACCTGCCTTACCTGTGAAATATGCTACTTTGCCCGAGCTTTGCACGCCCTTGGCCAACGTGAGGAAGAGCACCACCCAGGAGAAGAGAAGACAGAGCGTCAGGCGCCACTCGGGTACTCCGATCCCGTTGTCGATGTTTGGAAGCTCCTGAAGTACGTTGAGTCTGACGACAGAGACAATGTGCGCTTGATTATGCACTTCACGGATAAGGATTTACAAGCGTCATGCTTAATGCTATCTTCTGTGACATATTTCTTATCAAGTCAGGCAAGATCCATACCCACCCATTGCACAGAGCCTGCACCTCAAAGATAATTGATTGGTTCAAATGGGCACTCGCGACATTTGACCCACTGGTGCGATTGTTTTTCTCCGCGGAAAGCGAGCTAGCTGTCATTGAAAACGTGACTGACGGTGGGAGATTATGGTGAAGATGCATCTGTGATTCTGCAGATCACGGGTGTCTGACACTTGGCGAAGTCATCTCACATTAACGCGAGACGGCACACGGCAGACCGCACCCTAGCGATAGGGTAACCAGCGTGAGAGAGAGAGAGAGAGAGAGAGAGAGAGAGAGAGAGAGAGAGAGAGAGAGAGAGAGAGAGAGAGAGAGAGAGAGAGAGGGAGAGAGAGGGGAAGGGAAAGAGAGGGAGAGAGAGAGTGAGGGAGAAAGAAAGAGAAGATAAAGATAGATAAAAGTTTTTGCACACACACACACACACATACGTGTAATATATATATATATATATATATATATATATATATATATATATATATATATATATATATATATATATATGTATTTATTTATATATTTATATTTATATTTATATTCATATTTGTATATGTATATATAATATCTCTCTCTCTCCCTCTCTCTCTCTCTCTCTCTCTCTCTCTCTCACTCTCTCTCTCTCTCTCTCTCTCTCTCTCTCTCTCTCTCTAAAACCTCAGCCAAAATAAACCAATTCGGCAAGCAGATGCTCAAAATGTTTATAATATAATCTTTCTCCCCTTGTGGTAGGCGTCACCTCCCACCAGCGTCACGTGCGCTCATGTCTGAAGGTATTTTGCCACCAACTGCCTTCTGGCAGCGACCCAATAACCGCTGTTGGCCCTAGGGCAACCCACCACTGATGGCTGTTTACTCTTGTGCCGCCCAGCCTCATCCATCACCACAGGACGTGTTTCATATCCCAGTGACCATTTTGACAGGCGTTTTCAGCCCATTTGTGCAGGAATTTACCTAGTAAATAATTTACGAAATGCAGATTGCCATATGTTGTACAGGAGGATATACGTCTCATAAAATAGATGCTTCCACATGCTACTAAAGTGGACGCCGCTGTTTTACAGCACGGGTGTAACTCATCAGGCCTGTGTGTGACATTTAACCACTTTATGGTTGCTTTTATGACGTGTCTTGAGTGTTGTTTTAATCGTTAACTTTGCTCTACCCCAAAGCCCTAATATAGTTACAGAGTGAGATTTTGCGGGAAGACCAACTCCACTTTTCGCCAATTTCTCATTTAAGTTTCCTGACTCGCTATGGTTTGTTTTAGGGGAGAAACTTCACAAACTCTCAGTGGGCTGGAAAATTACCGCCACTAACCCCGCTACTTTGAAACAGATTGGCCCAAGAAAGTGAAATATACGCACCAAAGCAAGCATCGGTGAGCGCACGCACTTGCGCCACCCAAATCCATATCCATGCCTGCATGTACACAAGCGCACGGTATGTCACCGTGCACCAGACGAGGAATTCTTATCACTTTCGTTGTTGTTCATTATTTCTCGTCGGGTTTTCTTTGACACTTAGTCTCATGTGACAGCTCTCTATTCTGTTAATCATTGGCACCACTAGGATTGTCTTTAGAGTCTGTCAGAGTCCATGCAACCGGCTGTAATCGTAATGGACATTAATGTGATCGCCGCAATTTCACGTAAATTTGTGCCTCGTCTCAGTGACTGACGGGAAGCGACATACCCAATCCTGGTTCCAAGATGATTTGGGTTTTGGGGCGCGCCGACTGCCCCGGTCATATGAAGTCATTTGATCCTGGCTCAAAAAGCGACAACGTTTAGCAGTCATGTTGACAGGCGTGTTTTAGTCACGTCTCTGCCAGGGGCGGAGGTTGGACCTGCGACCAACGAGCGGCTTGACCTGATCTAGCGCCGGAGACGCGGTCCTTGAGCGGCGGTTCCGCTGCCGGCGTTGGCTGCCGGACTATGCGCCCAGCCGCCCACCGAGCGGCGTCGGCCGGAGCGTTGCCATGGCGACCGCCGCTGACAAGGCCGCGTGGCGCTCCTGTGTTGCAGAACCAGGCCAGTCAGCCAGGAGCTGACCATTGTCTGATGCTGGCGCTGGTTGCACGATCGAACCAAGTTTACAAACGTATAGAATGCAGTCATCATGGAGCAGATGGCGCAAGCTGTGGCCTCTGAATCCCGCCGCGCTATGGGGTTTTGCGGACAGATTGCTTCGCGTGCGGTGATCGATAAGGCTCAAACAGCGACAGTTGACAGTCCGCCACAGGTCGCCGAACTGGAATGTGATCCACTTCACAGCTGCGTCGCGCCGTCCGTCATGGCTGCCAGACCCACGAGAGGTAGAGAGGTGCTGTGGAGGTAGCTGGCTGAATCACCGCAATCACTTTTTTGCCGGAAATCACACGTCGGAGACAACATTGAGCCGAACTGTAGGAACAGCTATGAGTCAGGATACTGCCTTTACACTATGAGATGTAAGTGCAAATGCACCTAAAACATTCCAATGTCGCCTTTGTTTGCATCCCAAAGGTCTTGAAAGGCTGCAAGACAAGAGCTGCTGAACAGTTGATTTCCTCGCAAATCGCTTTCAGCCCCATGTACGCCCGGACTACCTTCCGAGGGTCAGAGCTGAATAAACCGTCGCCAACCTCACGTTACGGCAGCTCCGCTGTAGAGGATGGCGCGGTCCAGAATGTTTTCCGCGCGCGTTGGTGACGTCACAGTGTACTGCTTCACACTCAGCGACAGTCTATAAATTTGACGGCGTGTCTCAGTACCCGGCCTCTAAATCTCGAGTATGTTAAAGTCACCCACGATGAGAAACGGGCAGACTGGCGGAGAAGATATTCGGCAAGAAGGCAGCGATCGAATCTACGTTACGGTCAGGATCTGACACACGGCAGCAGACAGCCATGATGGCAGGGAAGATGGTCCCCAACTGGATCGCCAGCACCTCGCAGCCGGGCCACAGGTCTCATCGGTGAGCAGGGGACGGGCTTGTCTTCACTGCGCAGGCAATGCTTCCCGCTCTGCTGCTCCTGTCCTTCCGGAACCAGACGTGGCCTGAGAGGCCCAGCTGTAGCTTAGAATTTAGCACGCATGGTCAGAGCCATGTCTCGGTCAGGCCGACAACACCGCAGCCAGCCCGTTCACCACCATGAGAGCGCTGAGTGCATAACTTGTTCTTCAGACTGCAGACGTTCTTCAAAACACTCGTATCGCTCTCCGTGTGCTGGTGCTGGCCTCACATCTATATCTCCAGAGAGAAGGAAACTTGCCAGAAGCCAGCAGCGCCAGGTGGGTGTGATGGGCTTTCGCCGATGCTGCATGACAGACGGGAACAAACCACTGGGTCCGAGCTCTCGCACAGAGGCAGCGGTGCCAACAGCTTCTGATTCTTGTCTCGTGTCATCGCAGAGGCCATCATGTGCCAGAAATACGATGGCAAATAGCAGGGCTAAAATTTAAGCTCCCGGTGGGACTTGAACATGCGACCGCCCAGTAACTGCACACCATTGGGGAAGAGCGCGTGGGGGCAGATATCCTATATCCGCCGCCACCAGTCCGCAACATGCTTCTGAGGCCCCAGGCGTGCCCGGGCTTTGCGCCCTCTCACTGTTTTCAGGCGGGCCCTGGCGACCGTGACAGCGCCGGCAGCACCCTTCGCAACACTCACCGAAGCTAAGGCCTATCGTCGGAAGCGTACCGTATCTACTCCTACAGCTTCAAAAGGAAGTTAAGTGCGTACAAATCAAGCTGTGCACTTCATCGTTGGTCGCTGGTCAAGAAACTTCTTCTGTGCTTGACAAATTTCCTAGCTATTGAAAAACGCAGTTGGAAAGCTTCTTCGGGTATCAATTTCTTCCAATACCATGACGTTTATAACCAAACTGGCACAACATCCGAAGCTGGAGCTGAGTGAATAATGCAAGACAGCACTTTCAGAACTGGGAATTTAGCGTTTCGTTTTAAAATGTTTTCAAGGCGGTGCGAACAGCAATTATAATGACAGACCTGAATGAAACCTGACTGATGAAGGACGTAAAGCGCTTGTAATGACGCGTTAGTCAAATAAAGCAATACTGTAGCGATAATTGGCCTGCGGTCTGGAAAATTGAGCAAATACACCACAGTGCATAGTTCATTTCAAGGATCACGAGAAAACCCCAGAACCTCGCTGATTCTCCGTTAAATTGCATAAGCTTCTACAAACAGCACATAGCTGATTTATCAAAAACTAGAAAAGTGTAAATTTACCAAGCGGGAGGCAATGCAGGGCAAACGTTGGCCACCCAACGAGACTTTACAGAGCAGAGTCACGACATCCCTCAGCAGTGCGCAAGGTGGTGTCGCGCCCGCACAGCGGCGCGTGCACTCACTGGAAGTACATCTCGGTGGCGCCCATTGGCTCGCTGCCGTTGAGCAGCGACACGTTGGTGCTGGGGTCGACGCAGCGTGTCATGTCGGCCCAACTCGGGTCACACTGCGTCCAGGGCAGCACCGTGGCGAACGAAGCGAAGAAGTAGAACACGGTCAGCGCCATCAGCGCCACGTAGTAGGAGACCACGGCCGAGGTGGCGATCATCTGGCCGTATCCCACACCTGGTGGACAGAGGTGGTGTTGCACAGACACTGTCGATGCACGGAGGCAGTGTTATATAGACACTGTCGGTGGACAGAGGCGGTGCTGTACAGACACTGCCGGTGGACGGACACTGTCAGTGGACAGAGGCAGTGTTGTACGGGCACAGCCGGTGGACAGAGGCAGTACTGTACAGACACTGCCGGTGGACAGACACTGTCGGCGGACAGAGGCGGTGCTGTTCGAGAGCCGGTTCTGCACACACCCGCGGCTTAGAGGGACGGTGCAGTGCAAAGATACGTAAATTCCCTTTAAAACGAATTGGACTCATTCCTAAATCCCTTTAAGTAAACGGCATGCCCACGCCAAACCTCAAATATGGTCGGTTGAATGGATTGCGGGAGCGAATGCAATACGTCCGCGATCTGTTGAACCCGTAACAATACACAATCAAATAAAAAGGTTGAGGCGATGTGATTCTTTCGTGATGTTGCCTATGCTGATTCATTGCCTATCTCATAGCTGGCATTTTTCCTGTTCGGCTGCGACGCCTGAAAGGCAGCACTATCAGAGCGGAGTGTCAGACCATCGGCCCCTGTAGTCGGCACGAGCACAGGGAGTGAAAGTGAAAACGGACCATGGTTCGGTTTCTGAACCTGCTACGCGTTCTGCAGCTGAGCCTTGTACGAGGTTAACTGGAACTGAGCACGGACAGCTGAGATGAAGGTACGAAAAAAGATAATCAATTAGTTGATACCAAGGATCAGGTACAAATGGCTGGCAAATCTCACAGATCTTAACAAGTCTCGCCAACAAAATCAACACAACTATTGGCAAGCACATTCGTATGAGCTTTAGGTAACTGAGACCGTGATGTTACTGCCAGCACAACCCCAGCGCTGGCAGGCGTGTTGCGCGCGCGGGCAGAGGGCCAGCTGGCGCCCAGCATAGACCTCCAGATGCGGTCGCTCCATAAACAGACGGGTGGACAGCGGACCACTGCATTCCGTTTACCCGGGCAGAAAAGAGACCAGCGCTGGACGTATGCCGCCGGGCCAGTCTGTTTGCCATGGTCGATACGTGGCGGCCGGCTGGGGAGGGTGGCGGTCGGCCGGGGAGGGTGGCCGGCGGCCAGCTCGCGCCAGCTCGCGGACGGTCCGCCGGCCCCCGGTGGCCGTCCGCCGGCCGCCTCTGTTCGGCTTTTTGTACCGGCTGCCTCCGTTCCGCCCCCCCCCCCCCCCGCCCCTTCCCGTGCCGGCTGCCCCCCCCCCCTCCCCGATTACGCCAGTCCCGGCTTCGCTAGCCCGTCTCTCCGTTCCGGTTCCCCCGTTCGGACTTTCCAGTCCTGGCTCTCCCGTGCTGGGTGCCCACCCCGGCTCACTCGGCTCTCCGGCTCCCCCGACTCCCCCGGCTCGCCCGGCTTCCCCGGCTCCCCACTCCGGCTATTCCGTGCCGAGTGCCCACCCCGGCTCCCCGACAGCCCTGCTCCCTAGCTCCGGCTGTGTCGCCCCGACTCAGCGGACTCCGGCTCCCGCCGCCAGCTGAGAAAGGCCTGAGTGGGTGGGGAATAATCCGCGTCGCGATTATTGCATTCCTAGCGACTGATCACGGCCAGAGAGCGGCGATCCGGAACCCAGAGCCGCAATAACAGAGCAGTGGCATACGATAATGCTCGCAAAAAGCTCCCGAACCCTCGGCGGCTCCGCCCGCGCCAGAGGGCAGGCCGAGAGGAATCTATTAAGCAGGGCAGCGATATTAGAGCAGCACTGTTCAGTACGGTACATGCCAGAAACTCATCACGCCCTTGCCTTTGCCAAACCAAAATGTTCTGAACAATGAAAATGTTCCCAAATGTTCACCGAGCCAGAGGACACGCGGTCAAGAGATGCGTCACCGAGCCAGGGGACCCGGCTAAGAGATGTGTCACCGAGCCAGAGGACACGCGGTCAAAAGATGCATCTCCGAGCCAGGGGACCCGGCTGGGAGATGTGTCACCGAGCCAGAGGACACGCGGTCAAGAGATGCGTCACCGAGCAAGGAGACCCGGCTAAGAGATGCGTCACCAAGCCAGGGGACCCGGCCAAGAGATGTGTCCACAGATCAGCTTGGCAACGCGGGCACTACAGGCATGAATAAATGACCACTTTGAACTCCTTCACATCATGCTGTCTGATCCACGTCCAAAATTATCTCACAGTCTGCATGGAATGGTTGCGAATGCTCTCTGTTGTCTTAACTTCATATACACAGGCCCAACACTAGAAGCGGTGGCGTGGAATATGTTATACGCGGGCCAAGTCCACCACGATGTGTTTACGTCATGGTGGCACCGGCAGAGCCGAACCAGTCTGAAGGTCAATGGGGGCGGTGGAGTGCCTGCAGTGCCCGGCATTCTTACTGCTCCCGGGGACGACTGACAGACCTGGCACAGACCTGGTGCAGAGTGACAGGCCTGGTACAGACCTGGTGCAGAGTGACAGGCCTGATACAGACCTGGTACGGACCTGGTGCAGAGTGACAGGCCTGATACAGACCTGGTACGGACCTGGTACAGACCTGGCACAGACCTGGTGCAGAGTGACAGGCCTGATACAGACCTGGTACGGACCTGGTACAGACCTGGCACAGACCTGGTGCAGAGTGACAGGCCTGATACAGACCTGGTACGGACCTGGTACAGACCTGGCACAGACCTGGTGCAGAGTGACAGGCCTGATACAGACCTGGCACAGACCTGGTGCAGAGTGACAGGCCTGATACAGACCTGGCACAGACCTGGTGCAGAGTGACAGGCCTGATACAGACCTGGTGCAGACCTGGTGCAGAGTGACAGGCCTGATACAGACCTGGTACGGACCTGGTGCAGAGTGACAGGCCTGATACAGACCTGGTACAGACCTGGCATAGACCTGGTGCAGAGTGACAGGCCTGATACAGACCTGGTACAGACCTGGTACAGAACTGGCACAGCCCGACAGACCTGATACAGACCTAGTGCAAACTGACGGACCTGGTACAAAACCCTGGCAAAAACCTGGTGCAGACTGACAGGCCTGGCACAGGCCTGGCACAGACCTACAGACGTGGCACAGACGCGGTACGGACTGACAGACCTGGTACAGAACCAACACAATACGACAGACCTGGTACAGGCCAGGTACAGACCGACAGACCTGTCACGGTCCAGACGCTCTGCGGGCCATCAGCTTCCGGGGACAGTCTGACTTAATGCGTCCAGACGGCATGCGGGTGCGGAGGTGGTCGGCCACGCCCCGACCACGCGATCTCTCACCTCTGACGGCGGGGACGACGCTCCACACGCGCACGCTGCCGTGGGCCGAGAACTGGCCCAAGGCCAGCTCCATGTAGTACAACGGCTTGCCTGGCAGCAAAGCACACACGCTAGATCATGTGTGGCTACAGCAATAAAACGAGGGCATTAATAACTGGTAATGGGGTTTATACTCGCTTCGCTAAACGTTGTTTCAGAAATGCGCTCGCGATTTTGCCTTCTAACACCTTGAAGTAATATAACAGACCTGCCAGTCAACCCACCTATCGTCAATAGGACGATCACGTAGGGTATCAGGAAGGCGCCACCGCCGTTCTTGTAGGCCGTGTATGGAAACCTCCAGACGTTCCCAAGGCCCACGGACATGGCGATGCAGGACAGCAGAAACTCGACTCGGTTTCCCCATCGTTGCCGTGGAGGTTCACCGTCATCCTGCCAAAGCAGAATCTGGTTAACAACCGAAATGACGACGAAATGGCATTTCCAAATGACAATCAGCATCTTTTGGTTCATGCAGCTTCCGATTAGTGTTATGTACCCGATAGATTTCAAGCCCCTTGGAAACCGAAACTTTTCGAAATCAACGAAATCAACTTTTGCACTAATGTCATTATGGAAACCACTCAGAATATTCACTCCAGTGAAACCAATTGTGTTGAGAGATGTTCACGCGTTGTGATCTGCAAGCTATTATAGCAACGGCGTGGTGAGCTCTGGCTCGTAGGCTGTGGTCTGTCGTGAGCCCCAGAGATTTGGGAACAAATCGGGACCGCACGAACAACTGATACGAAGTGGGGATTGTCACTGGGTGACGCAAAAACGCGTCTTTGACGATCACTTCCGAAGGGCGAAAAACTTGGTCCAACTGGGGACATCTGCTTGGTCGGGCCGCCCGTAGACATACCCGTGATGTCCCCAGAAGGTTTAACTCACAGCAAGGGCGTCATCTGTCTGGGCGTTTGCCTCCTCTGCCGGTAGCCCTCCGGCCGCCGGCTTCGTTTGGTCCGGTCCCGACAGCGGTAGCTGAAGACAAGCAGTGTCCTGTAAGTTTGTGATGACGGGCCAACGAAGTGCACCTGACTCTTTTCCCTTTCATGCCGATGAGCTATTCTTGCAATGTCAGGGACAAAAGTGTCTTCAATGGTATCTTATCCGGCTACCCTTCCACATAATACCCAGCTCGTCAGAAAGTTGGATGGTGTCGTCACACCTGCTTTGGCAGATGCTACCGGCTGCACTTACATGCAGCTACATGTGAAAACTGTGGTTGATGGTGCCCAAAATATTGCCATTCTCACTAGGCCGGCGGAATATTTTATACACCTTTTGGTGCACTTCGCATCGAGGATGCTGGTCGTTGTCAAGACTTAAATGAAAATATGGGCTGGGGATGTCCCTGATGTCAAAGAAACTATAGAGAGGCTTGGTTCCAGAAAGTGTAGCCTGCTCCTGGGTGTCCACGCGATACGGTGACGCATCCCTTCGTAAAAGGACGACTCTCGACGTTCAGGCTACTAGACATAAACATACCAGTTAAGAACTCATAAAGCCCGATGTGACCCACGCTCAGTTTAAAGTACCAGCAGACAGATTCGTCTTAAAAAGAGCATTCCACATTTGTATGAAATTTTGAACTGGGATAGCCATTTAAAGATCTATTGGGGGATGAACCCGAGAAATATTTAGCGCCGTCCGTCCTTTGTAAGCTTTAAAATCCTTCGGTTTCTCAGCTTATAAAAACGTCGCGTGAATGCTTTGACACCATAGAAACGTTCTGCGAATACTGCTACCTATTGGCCACGTACAGCTCAAGGCCACGAAAATATTATCATTGTACTATTTGTGTCTGGCGTACTCAGGCAACGCGTTTTGCGTTTCATGCAAGCTTTGAGCGCAAATCACGTTACATTCCATGCAGTACAGAAACTTGGACATTGGTGCGAGTTGCGACGGAAATAAAACTGGGAACCAGATAACTTGAACAGAGGGTTTCACATTTGTAGGGGGGTTTGAACTAAAATAACATGCATATGGGGGTTTGAACAAGTAAACGATATAAAATCACGGACATTTATGCAGAAGCACCACGAGAAAGGGAAAAACAGGCACACGTAACGATATTTGCGTTCTGCAAACAGCGCAACGATTATTACGACACCTCCCGATAAGTTTGAGTACCACAAGTGAGTCAGTCCATCCGCTACAGTGGCAATTCTGACATGGCCAATCTGGCAGCGACTGACGTCATAAAGACGTTTCATGACACAATAAGAAATGACATATTAAGGATCATATATAGTACAAAGTGAATTGTGTGGTCTAGAGCAGTCTTGTAATTCAAAACAAACCTTTAGTTACCAGTGAGCTCATTTCATCACATTTGATGCTTGTTTGCCTTTTGAAATGTGAAACACTATTTTCGACCGCTTACGAACATCGGGGCTATATGGCAACGAATGATGCACGTGCTCGTTCCTTTCTATGCAATAAGGAGCCTTTCCTCACATAGAAGATGCCGCCGACTAATGCCATCCCACAGCTGCACGTGTTCCGAGCTAATCTCCGGATGATGCCATGGAAGGCAGCGGACCAATGAGACCTTCCCCACCTCCTTCCCCCCCCCCCCCCCCTCCCGATGAAGATGACATCAACTAGAGTTAGAGACATTGCCAACTTCGGTTGGAGCGTCGAGGTCTCCACCATCATACTGGCCGTCTCAACAGCGCCAGTTACCCCCGAGGTGCTGCTGGGTGTAGTGACCTGCACCTGCTCTGCGAAAGGCAAGGCAAGTAGCGCTGCCCGCTGCAGTTGCAACAGCAACAGCGCAGGCCTTTGGCGTCAAGACTACTGTAAGTGCGAGGAAGAAATTGCGTGCTACGGTCGTTGTACCAGCGAGCAGATGAACATCAAAGAGAATGAAGGGAAGCTGGGTGTACATAGTGACGATGACTGCGAAAAGCAAAATTGGCACGCATTCAAGATAGCGACGGCCGCGTTCTTGAATTATAAATTCTGAGAAATAATTAACTGAGGATAAACAAACCAGATTAATTTGGCCATCCTTAATATACAGAGCGTATTTCCTTGAAAAGTTTGCCGAGGTTCACATTGCAGGACCAGCATTTTTGCCCCTTAACTATAGAGGGCCCTTCAATATAAATGTCATTCTGGGTCACGTTAACTAAATGTCCAATAGGGTGACGATGTAGCCATCACGTAAAGAGGCGATTCATGCACTGCCCAAGCAAACTGGTCATAAAACGGATGTTGTGTTTTGCAGTGAGGCCGAAGCCATATTTCAACTCTAAGGAGAGCCGAGCATATGACAATATATGAAATAGGTTATACAATAATGAGCTTGGCAAGTCTAAAAAGTTACCATATCACATGTCCGCACCTTAGTAATACGATAGGCGCCGGCATTTTTGACGGCGAAGCAGTCCAAATCTTATATGGCCTTGGTCCAAATATTTCAGCCTGATCTGATCGGAGGAGGTACTACTCACTTAAGCGCACATACCCGCGCGTCTATGTTGTAGCATCCAGCTTGATTTAGCTATTTTAGTTTCATCCCGTCGTGGTATTATGATGAGCCCGATTGAACATGTCACTTGGTAGTACTCTAAAGCAAAACTCGTGACCATTGGGCCCACCTGTGACGCCATCAGTGGCATGCAATTTCAGCAAACTTGTGCAGGCAGCCAACAAACTTATATATGTGACGGTCGCAAGATCCAGGGATGTCTTATTACGTCCGATTCACTCCGATCAGGTTATTGGTTCTGGAGACATTCAAGGTGGTTTTGACTCCCTCCACGAGCGACCGGAAGATGGCAAACGTGCCAACTGCACGGAGCTTACGGGTGTTTTACACAATTGTTCACCTAAATTCCACCAGGCCCTACAATGGGTTTTAAAAGTTCCACCTTAAACCGTACCCTTACGGCCCAAATTATCGACCGCATTAGAACGCTGGTCCTAGGGGGAGGGGGCACTCGAGCTACGTTAGAAGGGAAACCCCATGATATCTTTTGATTCTGGGAGCCGCTGTCGACTTTAACTGTTAAAAAGAACCAAACAGTTGATCTGGCCTTTAGCTTGCAGCCCCTCTTCAGACGTTGTAATCATGAAAACATTAAAACGTTATGGCTATACAATGGGCTGATGGCACAACGTCTCCGATGATAAATTTTGGGCACTTTGCTTCCAAATGGCGCAACCTATAGAATCTTAATATCATTCTTGATATTTGCTGCAATTGTATGCAAAACTGTGCAATACTAAGCTTTTTTGTTGCCATGGAGTCGTTAGCCCATTTTCTGAACATTTACGCGTAGGCATATGTTAATAATGCGTTCCGCATCCGCACGGATGAGCTGGGACTTCTGATACACTGCTTCTCATGTAATGAAGTATTTTTCCCTGAACAACTTTAATTTGCCCCAAACGTAGATATTTGACATCAGATGACACGGAAGTGACACCAGATGTAATTCAAGCTGCTCGCTCAGTAGCTTATGGCTATAGGAAACGGATTTCCACCATGCCAGGCACAGCTTGACAGCAATACTTTTCTTAGATAAGAAACCATGTTCGGGGCCTCAGGTCATCGCAGTAAGATGTGCGAAGTGATCGCTGTTATGCAATATTTTAAACCCTCGAAGTATTGGAGACGTGTGCTCACTTGTTTTCTTGAAAGCACTCATTGCACGGGTGGAGCTTTCACGTCATTTTGGAGACATCGCGCTCCATCCTCCAGTGATCGCTTCGGCGCGATCCATATAACACTAATACCACCCAAAACGTCGGAGACACAAAGCGTACAAATGCCTGCACGTTCTCTAGGACGCATGGTCTTTATTTTGTAGTCCCTCAGTGGTTTCGCTGGTCCCCGTTTGTGGACGAGTTTCTTGCGCCTGCGCCGGACCAGGCACCAGCAGCAGGCGCTCCGGGTGTCATGTAATAGGCTGGATGCGAAAACGGCCACATCACGGGTGAGGTAGAGGTCGGTTCCGCCGACCAGCGGGTCCAGTAAACCCTCGCTCTGTCTCGCCCTTTTTCATCACCAGGACTGATAGGGGGGAGGGTAGATGCCAGCCCTGCCACTTCGAAACTCGGGAAAAGACAGCCTTGCGGACTACAACAGTGGATTGGTCTTAACGGGGTTTCATGATTGGTAATAAGTTGCACGTTGCTACGTCATTAATTGAAACCGTCATGCCAGGTCAAATGTACATTTCCCCCTAAAAATACACTATTTCAGCTAAACACGTCCATATTCATGAAACCATGCTAAGTAGCAACATACCTCCTCCAACTCACTCAACCACGGGTGGGTGGATCGGAAGGCATGCGCTCTAACCGACTGAGCTAACGAGAAGGACGACCTCACACGTGTAATGGACACGCTAATGACCTACGGCAAACAGTGTGCGGATGTTGCATCGATTAGCAGACTACAGTGGTAGATGAGTGACCGCAGATGACGTCACCGGAGCCTGATAAGTTGACCGAGCTGAAGGTGGCAGCGCTCTTTGGCATGCGTAGTAGATTTTTACGTAGATCTCTAGAGGTAGTGGATACCGAGATGGTGGACACGCGGTAGATGTAGTCTCCCAGCGGCTGGAGAGATTTGTGTCCGCTGACTCTCTGGGTGTGTTTTGTTTTATTTGTTTCACTTGTTCATTTGTTTTGTCACATAGATCTGAGTTGTATAGATCTAACTTACTCATAACGGCACATGATATAACATAAAATTACATACAAACAATAACATGGACATGTTACTGATGCCATTACGCGTCTACTGGTAGTAGTTATGGATTACATTGCAGCCACTAAGTTATTACTGCAACTCTGCAATTGCTGGAATATTCCCACGCCGCTAATTCTCGTGTATCACAGCCGCTTCTGGCTCGTGTGACTGCCGTTTAGAATATTATCCAGCTCATCATCGTTAAACAAGTTGAGTCTGAACCTGTCCCCAGCATGTAATGACAGGTGAACTCCGTTACCACTGTGAGTGAAATCAAAGCTTTCAGAGTTGGTTACAGCCGAGGAACGAGTAACCGAGTGACCGTGGTTACAGTAATCGTAGATCGAGTAACCCTGGTTAAGGCACAGCCTACAGCTGTTTGATTTTCCGGAAATTGCCTCCTGCGTTTGGTTGGCAACAGGCAACAGTGTTTGATAAACAAGTCATTGAAGTGGCCACGTGACCTTGGACAGCGGCGCAGACGCTAGCGGTAAAGTGCTGCCCGCCCTTAAAAATGCGACCTGCCAGGCAGCAGCATCTTATCCGCAGAACTATGTCCATGATTGCTGCATCGATCAGCGGGCAACAGTGGTAGCTTGTTGAACGCGGATGACGTCACTGACGCCCAATGAGGTGACCGAGACGAACGCTGTTCAGCAAAACGAAGCTGAGAGCGACAGTGGTCTGTAAGGTAATCTCAGGGCTTAGAGTTTCGAAAACTTTCCTCTTGTACAGATTACCGTTTTGATTTTTCAACCCGGGGTAAAACCTGACATAAATTTGCCAGTTGTGCTGGGCTTTACGTCATCCAGATAAGTTCTCCTGTTTTAAGTATAGAGCAGAAATGTCGGTGTTACACCTTTTGCAGGCTGTTTCGTACGATTTGGTTGAAATCTTTTCATAATCATATCTAGTTGATCATCTTCAAACTGCCGAAATCGGACCATATCCTCAGTATTCAAAGACACGCTTCTTCCCATTACCATAAGGCATGCAAGCATTACAGATGACTTCAGCATAACTTACAATCATTCGATTCAATAAGTTGAAGGTTATTCAGCGCAGTGTAAATTTGGGCCACGTCAATGTCTCAAGTCATGGCACAAGTAGCAGTGAACGTTTAACAATATCAAAAGTTTTTAAAGTTAGCCAATGTTTTATCCAAAAAGCGACAGTTTCAAAACTTTCAACACTGTAAAGAGGCCATTAACATTTGTCTCATGACAGTTTATAGCTATTCGATTTTCGAAGATCCGTCTCTTGTGTTCGTTTCGCAACGAACAACAGCGTTCGATAAAGCAGGCAATTCGTAGTCACGTGGTGTGGTCAGTTGTACAGACAACGGTGATAGATTGTTGCCTGTTCTTAACATGTCATCAGACATGGAACAGTGAAAAACAATGTGGAGACATCATGCCTCTGCTGAGTGTGAGGAGGGGTGCAGCGCTCACGACTGAGTTCTGGAAGGATCGAGGCACGATAGGCACGCGACGCCGACAATAACCTTAGCAACTTCCCTCTCGGCACGACAACGGGGACGGACACCGCTGATTTCTGGCAGTTTAGGTTATGTCAGACGCCGGAGCTAGATGATTGGGCGCGCGATTTAGGTGATATTTCGAATACGCTTCGATGTGGTTACTTGGGTTAGAGCCTTTTCGATCAGAAATGATAATTTCAGGTCAGTGAGATGAAGGAGAAGGGACAACGTTGAGGCAGAACTGCATGCGTCTGGGGGCCCACCGTCGAACCTTAGTCCTCACAGGGACCCGTCTGCGGGGTGCACGCTGGGGGCCCGGTCGGGGTCCCCCTCCAGGAGCCTCTCGGCCCGCTCGTGGCTGATGCATTCAGCCTGCATACATTTGAAGGTAATGAAGCAAGCATCAGATGTGATGAAATAAGCTTTCTTATAACTATTGGTTAACTTTTCAGTGGAAAATACTGATCTGGACAACATCATTTCCCGCCAAGAAACATGCTTCTTAATGCCTCATTGTTTGATTGCGTCATCGCGCCTTGCATAACACTGATTGAAAGCCAATTAGCGGTTGTTATACCTGAAAATCGTGCTCACGAACATCAGATATGAACGATTCGACGATTGTGGTCGTCTTGGCCTTGATCGTCGTATGGGTAACGCAATCGCAGGACTTCAACGACGTCATTAGGCGTCATGGATGTCTGGGTAGCCTTGAAATAACCTCCCGGAATAGTCTGCACATTTTCGCGGGTGTGTGACTCGGAAACTGGAGGCGCTTAGGCCCTATAAAGTGCAGGGCTGTGAAATACCCAGAATGATCTTAACAATGGCTATTTCATTTCAGAATCCCCACAAAATGTAGAACGCTCTTTAAGAAAAACAACGCGACTGAAAATGCCAATGGAAGTGGGAGTAATGCAGCCACAGGTGCATTAGTCCATACAGGACGATATTATGTACACAAACGCTCACCTTTTAAATTATCGCACCAATACCGAAACCACCACCTTGTGGGGCGTAGGAGCACCCCAAGTGAGTACCGGCCGTTACATGCAGTCACTTTTGCCCGGGCCCGCTGTCCGCTACATGTGCCGGGGGTGCAGTCTTTCAGTCAGCTGGGGGCCCCAGCTTCCCTCATCTCCCCCCCCCCCCCACCCTCAGCTTTGTGAAGATGTGGACCAAATCGTGGTATAAAACCGCTTTTGCGCATTTTCGTGGTAGGTTTGGCCATTTTCTGCTCAGCCTCTCCAGTTTACTTGGCGGGAACTGCATCCTGCTAGGTGCTATTATTTACCAAAGACAACCTGGCGAGACCTCCTTGCATGCACGATTGCAACGCGGTCCGTCACACCCGTCCGATCATCCGGGCCGTCACATTTCAGCACCATTCAACACCAACTGAAAAAGAACACATACGACCACATTCGCCGCTCGAATTGTCAGACGCACCAGTTTTGTCAGTCCACTGGTTCTGGTCAAGTATTGATCTAAATCAATGCTGATACGTGTCCAGTGGACATTTCTTCATCTACTTCAGCCTAATACATGGCGGTATCCGAAATCAATGGATGTGTGACGGTAGTGGAAAAACCCCTTAAAGGCAGTGTTCGACATTTGCATGGGGTTTTGAAGTGAACAAGCCATCTTGAAGATCATTCAGTGCAGCTTACAGCCCTGCGCTTTTTGAGGCCTAACTCACTGTAGTTTCAGAGCTGTTGATCCGCGAAGATGTGCAGACTATTTAAAGGAAACTGTTACAAGGTCACCCAGGCACCCACGACCCCATATTAATGGCATTCAAATCCTGCCATTGCATTGGTCATATAGCTTTCAAGGCCAAAAAATATAACTGTCGAGTCATTCTTATGTGGCGTTCGTAAGCACGATTTCCAGATACGACGACCGTCAACTGGCTGTCCATTAACGTTGTGTGGGGTAAGATGACGTAATCAAACAATAACGTATTGAGGAACACATTTACTAAACAGAGAAATGGTGTTGTCTAGAACGGTCTTTTCCATTTTAAAGTATATCAGAAACTCTAAGTGAACTAATTTCATCATACAAAATGATTGCTTTAATATCTTCAGATGTGAAACATTCCCTTTAAACTAAACGCCTGACGTGAGTGCATACCGGTTCTGATCTAAGGTGTCGATGATTAGACTAACATCTCGCTCAGCGCAGTATCGGTTTCGAGCCAACGTGTGGCGGGCACGTGGACTCACGTCCCCAGCATCGTTCTCGTGTGTCTTATGAGACGGCTAATTGGCAACCAGTCAAGAGAACCAGGCGCAAAAAGCGCAAAATCATGCAATGATATTGCATGGCACGCCACATTTTTTGAGAAAAGTACCTTGCATTGAAATTGCGTTATTGGACCAGGGCGTATGAACCGAAGTATATCTGGCAAGCTTCTCGTTCCTTATCCTTTCTCTGCAAACCGTTCCATAAAATTGCCACACAAGTACCGGATATACCGTATCTGAGCGCATTAGAAAACACCATCTACATTAAGAGCACTGGGATTTGAAAAAGCATGCGTACGCGGTCTAAATGTGCGCAGATGACTATACATACAAAAAGCATCGAGGGAAATCGACGTGCCAGACACATGTTGTTCAAGCTCGTGATGAACAAGCTGATTCAAGCGCACGAAGATCTGGGTGTTGCAAGATGCAAAGTACGTGAAATAGCTGAACATTCAGATTAATGTATACCGAGCGCCCCGAAACCGTGACATATGTACGGAAAGCAATTTGCTGTCGCCCTACGGTTTAAGTAAGGCGGTATCTATCGGAGCAGAGCATGGTCAGGGCGGGCAGAAAGCCGAGGTAGTCGTCCAAGCTGGCGTTGACCACACGCCAGCGAAGCCAGGGGACAGCGACGCCCCATGGTGTCAACCCAAGCACAGACCATTCCCGCCGCCCGTCCACCGGACCCACCTCCTCCACAACCATGGTCACTGCTCGCTGGCTGCTTGCGGCGCGCCTCCGTCGCACGGACCCCGTCGGAGCGTGCCAGCACACGGTCCGGGCTGTCAGCGCCCTGCGTCGGCCGCGTCGGCGCGTGGACTGCTCTGCGCCGCTGACGCCGGGCCAGCGCTGCACGCTCCGGCGTTGCGTCTCCCCCCTCCCCCTTCCCTCCCCCTCCTCCCACATCTCCCTGATGGTAGTGTCAGCGGCTGACGAAGCGGTCGCCGCCCATTCAGAGTGGCTGGCTAACGAGAGGATGGATGCCTCGCAATACGGGCGTGGTCTGCTGGGACATCCTTCTGCTGCGCTCTCCGCTTTCCGCGCTGTGCTCGCCACACCCTGCAAAACCTAACCATAGCGAGACTCTAAGGGCCACGCCAGTGCGCCTATTAAGCTCGGAAGCATTTGATTGCCGCGGCTGTGCTGCTCTTGTCTGATGGTTCTTGCAATCGCGTCGGGCATCTTGATTGCCCCAATCGTCCTTCATCCATGCTCTCTTCTTTCAAGGCAGTATTGTCTGGCGTCTCCTCTACGCGTCGGCTAAGCGTGCCTCTGTCAGACCCCTCTGAGAAGCCTTTGGAGCCTGGATTACTCTTGCAGCCTATTTTTAACTTTCTATTAGCTTGCAGAAAGTGCTTAACGACTTCCTTTGAATATCTCGTGCATTGATCAGGCTGATTCAGGGAATATGAGATACGCGTTGATGGACGCCCACGGCATATTTCATGGCGTTGACCTGGTCGCTGATAACGTCGCAGACTGCGTCAAAGGCTACAATTATTCAACACTTCTTCAAAGAAGTGGGCGCATGAAACTTCATCGCAACAAGGCGACCAAATGATACGAAAGTAATAAGTATGAACGTGCATCAAAACAGCGCTATATACACTATATATATATATATATATATATATATATATATATATATATATATATATATATATATATATGTGTGTGTGTGTGTGTGTGTGTGTGTGTGTGTGTGTGTGTGTGTGTGTGTGTGTGTGTGTGTGTGTGTGTGTGTGTGTGTGTCTGTGTGTGTGTGCCCATGCGCATTGAAAAAATGCGCCTGACAACAAAACAATGCGCCATACAAAGTGGCAATATTTGTGAGGACTTGCCATGAATCACTTTCGCGTGCTGGTTCTTTATTACTCCGGCATTGGTACGCAGCCTGAAAGCACGCAGCAAACCAGCATTCTCTTTTCCGAATTCGTCACATCTGTCACCTGCACTGTATGTGCTCATCCAGTAGCCGTGGCCTGTCAGGGTTCGTCGAAACCAAACCCCGAACCTTTTTCAGAGCCGAAGCCAGGGCTGTAATCTTGCCCAGCTTTGCGTCCGCTGGTGTCCTGGCTCTAACTTACTCATATTGTGCAATGTGCGTACAACCTTCCACGAAACAGGAGCAGGAGCGCGCGGAGCGTCAACTCAGATGGTTGGAGATTTCAAGTCTGTGCAAGAGCACCCACACCTTGCCTGGTGTTGGTGAACACCATTGTCTTTCTGTGTAAGAAACATTCATCTCTACTGACCTGGCCAGACCTTTCACGCGCTTCACTGATCTTCTTACTAAGGGCTTACTAGAAACTGCGCTAACGCGTTCAGTTTCGTCTCACATCGAACACAGGCCTGGCCTAATCCAACGTTACTCGCGCCATGTCGGGACCCCACAATGTGACTGCCGGCTGTCGTTGAAGTAAGCGGCTCGTAGGACCAGTCACTAATCACAGTGTGTCCCACTGCTATTTAAGGAATCACAACTCCGCCAAAATGAAGCGTCGCTTCTGGGTCAGTTCGTCAAAAACTGCCAAAGCAGCCGAATCAGTTGCGTGTCACATGCTTCTGCGACATAATCTACAAATACTCAGCGAACCTGAAATCCCAGGCCATGTCTCCGTTCTCCGAACTCCACCAGCAGTGTCTGGAATGTCGAACGAATGTGCCGGCCATCAATTGGCCCACCCCTCTGACCTGCTAACTGCAGAAATCCAGCTTTTGCCGCATTACAGCGTAAGGTTTCTGAATTGACCTCATTTGTAAGCCGAAGCGTACTGGAGCGCGAGGCCAATACTGGTGGTGGACTTCAGAAAACAAAGCGATGACAGGATTTCAGATTCACTGAGTCTTTGTAAATTGTGTTGCAGAAGCATGTGACATGCAATTGATTCGGCTGCTTTGGCGGTTTTTGATGCATTGACCCAGAAGCGACGCTTTGTTTTGGCGGAGTTGTGATTCCTTAAATAGCAGTGGGACACAATGTGATTAGTAACTGGTCCTACGAGCCGCTTACTTCAACGACAGCCGGCAGTCACATTGTGGGGTCCCGATATGGCGCGAGTAACGTTGCATAAGGCCAGGCCTGTGTTCGATACGAGGCGAAGCTGGATGCGTTAGCGACAGTTTGTAGTAAGCCTTAGCAGGAAGATCAGTGAATACGCGTGAAAGGTCTGGCTAGGGCAGCAGAGATGAACCGGTTATTGCATAGCGCACGTTGTTCACGCACGCAGTGGTGCAGACGGGGGAGGCAAGGGGGCACGTGCCCCCCCCCCCCCCTCTCCTCCTCTTGGTTTCGTCGGGCCGGAAGGGCCCCTCGGGACCAACGATTAAGATCCTGATTGTAGGGCTCGAAGGACCCAAAAGGCCAGCTAGAGTTCGTGCTTAGGGGCCCGGCCCGCAGGGCCGGGCACTTCAACACTAGCTAGAGGGCTACGGACTATATGTCGGTCAGACACCATCAGTACCGCACAGTCGGCTCCGCGTCAGCATGAGCCTGGAGGTCAATTTCCCAAGAAGGACAAAGCCGAGGTCAGCGATTTACATTGGTCGAGCTCCAGCATCTGTCAGGGGCACACAGTGCCTAACAGGGGGCCTTGTGTTGGTAAGGGGCCCCGAGCCGGTCGGAGGCAGCATTCGAGGAGGTCTGAAGAGACCCTCAAGGGCCTGCAGGAATCCACGATCAAGGGCCGGATTGGAAGGCTTAAGGGCACGAAGGGCTGATCGGAGCCCTTTTCAGGGTCTCCAGGGTCTGCAGGAACGGGCACTCAGATGACAATCGGATGGCGTTTTGCGCCGATTGAGGGCCCCTGAGTCGCCAGGGGCCTGTATATCAGCCAGGCACCATCAGTACCGCACTGCCGGCTCCGTGTCGGTGTGGACCTGAGGGTTCGCTTCCCAAGCAACGACAAATCACAGCCAGCGATTTATACTGGTCGGGGCCCCTGTATCTGTCAGGGGCCATAGTGCTGAAAAGGGGTCCTGTGTTGGCAACGGGCCAGATTCGACCAAGCGCAGTGTTCGGTGATGCTCGAAGAGTGACCCGGGGGCCCACTGAAACCAATGATCAAGAGCCAGATTGGAGGGCATGCGGACTGACTGTAGGTCACGTGTGGAGGGTATGCGGACTGACTGTAGGTCACGTGTGGAGGGTATGCGGCATGACCGTAGATCACGTGAAGGATCCCAGCCCGTAGGACCCGGACCTGAAATATCACTCAGAGGGCCCCTTGCACCGACTGAGGGCCTCTACGACAACGCGGTGTTTATGTCAGACAGAGACCACCGACGCCGATGTTAGCTTCATATCGTTTGAACTTCGGAGGCCCATTTTCCAAGCAGGAGCAATGCCGGGTCCACGATTTACGTTGGTCTGGGTCCCTAAATCAGTGATCTGGGCCCTGTGTCGGTCGGGGACCTGCGGCGCCTTGCAGGGGTCCTGTATCGACAAGTGGGCCTCCTCTCGGGACTGTAGCTCAGGGGCCCAATTGGACCCGGACCGGCATCCTACCCGTTGTGCTGTGATCTGAATTGCATTCAGAGAGCCTGTATTTGGGCCATCTTATTAGAACCTCCTTATTAGGGCCGTCGTATTATGACCCGCTATCCCTATTACAAGGGGTCTCGACACGAAGTCAAACAGTCGGTTCCGTGTCGGTCTGAACCCAAGGGACCCATTTCCCAAGCAGGAACAAGGCCGGATACGCGATTTTCAATGTTTGTGTCCCTGGCACAATGAGTGGCTCCTGTGTCGGTCAGGGGCTCCAGTGCCTGACAGGGGTCCTGTGTCGGTAAGTGGGCTAGAGTCAGCATGGAACCGTGTTTGAGGAGGACCAAAGGAGGGCCCAAAGGGTCTCTCGACACTCAAGGTCGAGGGTTCGATTGGAAAGCTAGGGGGCCCGAAGGGTTTACTGTAGGTTAGGAGACCACGCCCGTAGGGCCGTGATCTAAAATGTCAGTTAGAGGACCTCTTGCACCAATTGGGAGCCCCTGTGCCTTTGCTTTGGCTAAAGATCACGAACACGGGAAAGTCGACTCCTTGTCGGTCTGAGCTCTAAGGGTCCATTTCCTATGTAGATACAAGGTCAGGCCCGCGATTTGCATTGGAGGGAGCCCCTTCAACAATGTGAGGCTCCTGTTTCGGTCAGGGGCTCACAATGGCTGAAGACAATGGAGACAATAGAGGCCCTGCGTCAGTCAGGGCCTCTAGTACCGAATGGTGGAGTTTATTCCAGTCATGGAAATTGGACCGCCGCTGGGTTGCCTAAGGGAACTGCGGGTCCAGGCGTCGAAACTTTGGTTGCTCAAGACAAACTGAATTATATGTGTCAATGGTTGGACCATCTTCGGCAATCAGGGATCTTGTTGAGTCAGTGATGGCTCTTGCGTCGATCCGGGGCCAACTGCACGGGTTAGAAGGCCTCTCACGTCAGGGAGGGGACCAATGCGATATGATTTATCATTTTACCGGCCCCCGGATCGACCAGGACCCTTGCCCCCGTGTAGCCAGAATGGGCGTGATGGCACCCCGCGCTTGGCCGAAATGGCTCTTCAGCCCTTGACCGGGAACGATAATATGCTCCCTAGTGTTCGACTCAAGGGTACCAGCTACCTGGAGAAAGTAAGGGGTCCCATAAGTGTTGAATAGAGCGGGCCGAAATGAGTCCAAAATTGAAAAAGGCCATCCCATGGCTAACTAAGAACGTTCATTTTTTTGGAGAATTGACTAGTGAAACAGGATGCATCGAAAGTTGATAAGATGCCTGAAGTGAGCCTGCATGTTCGCAAAGTCAGAAGCAAGAGCAGCGACGGCCGAGGTTGTAATTTCCGTAATGCTGAATGGTGTCGGCCACTGCAAATCACATCAGGCAGCGGATGACGTGCGCAAAGAATCGCCGTCGTGAAACATTGTTTCCGGAAGTTTTTACTGACAAAAATCTATGCCACTCAAAAATTTGACTGCGACGCATCTGCATCTCCTATTTTAACGTTGAGTCCATGACGTTCTTGCTATTTTCGTGTCACAGTTTGAGTAGCTTTTCCACGCAAATGGTGGGATTTTTATAATGGTGCTCCGATTGCCTATCCAGCGCACTACTGAGCCAACCGGGGGGGGGGGGGAGGGGGACAGTTGATAGAACACTGCAGTCGCAATCAGAAGACCTTAGTTCGAATCGCAGTAGTTTCGAGGAGTGAATTTGGGTTGTGACGCGTACAACGCTGAGTCAAACATTACGCAGACCTTCCCAGGACTGTTCAATACCTAACGACGGCCACAGAGTTGGCTGGACAAAATAGTGTGCCGATAAACCTGCTAGCACAAATGTTTGTTAATGATGGCTCCTCCACGACACGACTACCATGCGACACTACTTCCAAAAGAAGAACTTCTGGTTAAGACGTTGTTAAGACGTGTTGCTTGATCTGGTTGCTAAGCAAGGGAATGCCAGCGAACCCTAATTTTAACTTTCCGTTGACTGTCAAAGTCAAACAAAACTAACTGCAATCTCAAACTGTCCAAAGTGCTAAGCAAGCGGCCACCATGCAAAGCACTCGTTATTCATTGTACTTTGCTTTATTTTTCTGTGTTGTTGCTCTCCCGTTAGCCAGGGATAACCTTGCTGAGAGCGATATGCAGCAAATGCCATCTTCAATGCTTTCCCCATACCCGTTCCTCGCCCTACCCTAACAACTTTGCATCTCTTTCCTTACTGCCATTCCACGCCGGCCCTTATTGGCCTTTTCCGTAGCGGCCGGCTCGAAAATAGCTACACTGTGTTTGGGTGTGCTGAATAGTCCAGTACAAAAACAAAATAATGCAATATAACGCTTGTTTTGGTTGTAGGCTTCTCGTCCAAGTCCACCCACAAATGTTTCCGGCGGGTTTAACCACGGCACAGTGCGGGATGATTGCAATGATACAGAGCTGCATTCCAGGTCTCAGAGTCAAGCACGCTTCCAACAACATCCGTCCTGAAGAATCGCGTACGTGCCGCGTGCAGGGCCGTGCTGCCGGCGACCGCGAGCCCGGACCAGCCGGCCCGCCGCCGCCGCTGCAGCCCGGCGGCTAATCTGCCCCTGGCACGCGCGGCAGTGCTGCTCGCCCGCCGCCCCGGCCGCGTCCCGACACGAAGCAGACAGAGGGGCCTGTTTACCGTTAATGGCCGCTGGACTCATCCGTCGGAGACGCCGACGGGACGCGAGACGGGCCCAGTCCAAACAGTCGGCGCGTCTGCGCCCGGCCGTTTGAAGTAATGATGTATGACACGGCGTGTACGCTACGCCGACCAGAAACGATGCGTCTGCCAGATCGTCTTACGGTTTGATAAGCGCCTGGGCATACCAAGATCCCATTCAAAGGAAAATAAATGCTTCTGAACGATGCTGGGAAATGATGAATGATTTAGATATACATATATATATATATATATATATATATATATATATATTATATATATATATATATATATATATATATATTATATATATATATATATATATCAGCCGAGGTATTAAAAACGATGTCGCACAAAACCGAAAAGAGCGATATTGTTTTTAACACCGAGACTGGCAGTCCTGACTCAGTAAAGTTCAGAGCGGTATTCATCATACCGTTCGGAGCATTCAGTCCCGAACGTCCGCATCTACAGCTTAACACCGTCGACGATTCTATGGTGGGTATGGATGATAAAAGAAAAAAGGATGATGAAGCACGACACGCAAGACAAAACGATGGTTAGGCCATAGTCGTGCAGAATTGGCATGATCAATTTCTACGATGATGTCTCGGAAATAAACCCAGGAAGCCTGAACAATGTATAATGAAGCACGACGTATGATCATTCAAACAAAACGAGAATGCCGTGACAAACACGAGGCGACATGCATCTGCTGCGAGTCTAGGCTGATCGGATCTGACTGACCGCCTCTAGCCGGCGGTTCTACCATTGCCATTGTTACTTGAATACGTAACTTGGAAACTGAGTGCGAATGAAACAAAAACTTTATACACTTCAACACTTTCCGTAGTTCTATGCAGCGGCGACGTCCCAGATTTTGAGTTGAGGGTGTGTACTTTCCAGGTAGTTTTTTCCAGCTGACCTCGTTATCAGCCAAGTGGCCACAACAGTACAACCTTATCTGGATGCGCTGCCTTTTGATAGGTAAAAGGGGCCTCCCGTTACAGAGATGGGACCTCCTGACCATAGAAAGTGCCTCCTAACCCAGAACAGGGGCCTCCTAGTCTGTAACGGGGGCCATCCGAGTCAACAAAGGGGTCTATTTAACACTACATTGGGTCTCCTGATCTAGAGCATTGGCTACCATACTCATAAAGGTGACCTCATGATCCAGAAAAAGGGTCTCCTGATGCAGCAAAATCTTCTGAGCCCGACAGTTACTCTCCATCTGTAGTTCGGTTAATGGGGCATGATTGACCTGACTTTTGGCACTCTGTGGATACCCACAATGACCTTAGCTTGGAAAAAGCGGTCTCTCCATTTTGGGGTTGAGGGGCAAAAAACACACTCTTGCTCTCCTGCCTGCCGGCGGAGGCAACTGCCCCCTTTGCCCCTGCTGCGCTGCCCCGGCTCCTATGGTCCAATTCATACAAAGGGGATATACTTAAAGGGACACACACAAAACACACGCACGCACGCGCACGTGCGCGCACGCACGCGCACGCACTCACGAACGCAAAGCACAAAATCTGTCATTGATTAGTGGCATTTGGCGAGAGCAGCGACAATGAACATTGGCGTTAGCATCGTAAAGATGCGACTTTTCTCTCGTGGCACTACTATTGAAGCAAGTGAAGCATGTAGCCTTTGATTACTCAGGATTTTCCTTGGAATTTTCAAAGATATTGAGGAATCCGTGAACTTTGACTGTGGATCGAAATGGGGTCACCAATTTGCATTAACATGGCCAAACTACGCTCGTCTGAGAATATTCGTCCTGCAGTCAAAATTGATGCATGAAAAAATATGCGACATAGTTTTGAGCGTGCACGCTCCCAAGTCAAATAAACAAAAATCCTGACGCCCAGCGTTGCAATCTCACCATGCCGCACGGCGTCGATCCCGCGGATTACACCAGGCGGCGGCGAACAGGCGGACGATAATGATGAGCATCTGAAAAACTTAACTTTGAACACTTGATCACATCAATGTGTGTGCTCAGAAGGCAGTCTTGGTTAATTTATCACCTGCGTGGTTTTTTGCGTGGATAGCAAGAACGTATTATCATTTATGGCGCCGTGAACTGGTGCTGGAATCTGATGGTGGAACTGGAAATATATAATCTCTATATTTCGTGTTGTTATGACTGCCCCGTTAGCGGACAGCCTCAAAGTTATAAAGAAGTAAGTTATATCCAGGTCTGATGCTTAAACGGTACGAATTTATTTTGAACGACTTTCAGAGACCTTTCACGACGGTTGTTTTGCGCGTCGGGCGCTCGTCGCCCCGTGTTTTCTGCTGCGGCCAACGCTGTCCGGTCTTAGCGAAAACAGCAGCCCCGGCCGTTGTTCCTCTTGCTTCTGCGATTGTTAGCTCAGTCGGCCGGTGACCGCGGGCGAGGTCGGGTCGCGCGCGCACCGCTCCGTCTGGCCCTGCCTGCGCGTTGCGAGCGAGCGACCCGTAGAGTGCGCAATGACGTTCTTGACCGTGACGCCATGCCGCGCCCGGCTCGGACACGTGGCGCTCCCGAGCGAGACCCGAGCCGCAGTCCGTCCGCGACGAGGGAGTACCTGGACGTGGCACTCGAAAAGCTGGAGAACCGCACCGCTGCATCCATCTCCCGAGATCTCCTTGGGTTCTGCGAGTCGCTCCAGGCGGAGATCCACTCACTAAACGATTTTCAGAAATCGAAGAGCTGACAAGCGAGCTACGTGCAACGAGGGATGAGGTGAGAAGACGCAACGAGAGAACTGAGAACGCCGAGATGAACTTCCGCATCCTGTGCCTCATTCTTTCTGGACGTGCCATGGCATCCCAACGAGCGCCGCGTCTGGCTGCGCCCTTGCCGCCGGACGGTCATGTCGCGCCCCGGGCCACAGATTCCGGTGACCTGGCTGACCCCGCCGGCTCGCGCAATGGCGTCGGTGGCAAGCGCAGCAGCGGACGCGAGGGTCGCGGACCGGGTGGACGGGACACGAGTGAGCCGGAGGATATCGCCGGCCTATTCATCAGAGCCATCCGAGCCCGTCCGCAAGGACTGGAGATTCGCGCGTTCTAGTTAAGTATACGTTAGAGAGCTGCTGATGGTGCGAGGGCTGAAGCTGAGAGGCGAAGACCTCTTCAACAACGAGAGCTTGACGGCCGAAAAGGTCCGAATGTTGCGCTGGCTTCTGGAAACAAAGAAGAAAAACAAAATCTACACAGTCTATACAAGGTGGGGTCATTTACACCACAAGACCGAGACATTCGATACCAGAACGCGCGTTGACTCTAGAAAAACTGCGCGAGCTGCGCTTTCCTTTGAAGGATTAATACGCACTACATGGCGTAACCGTATTTGTATTTTGATAGCTCCTTTCCTTTCATTTTTGTTTGAATATCTTGTTTTTGTCTGTAATTGTGTTTGGCCCAGTGCTCCACTCTTTGCCTTGATATATTTGTGCATTACGCTTGCTAATTTGCGCAGAGTGGCTTTGTTTAAAAGCGAGTGGTGTCGTGTGCCCTGCCTTTTTCAGCAGTTCATTGTACTTATATTGTTTAACGCTGTTCTTCCATCCTTGTGCCCCGTGCCCAGGCTGTATTCGTGCACATATTTAAAAAAGTAATAGTTTTCCTTTGCTATCAGCAATCGTTGGCGCTCTGCCTTTGCACAATTATGTTGCATAATTTTGGTGCAAAAATAGTCGTGTTTTGTGTCTATTCTCTGCGCTTTTGTTGCAACAGTTATACATTTGAGTGATTTAACTATTTTTTTGCTCTGTTATCTGTTCGGCTTGTTTCCGACCGCAGTCTGTATATCATGGTGGTCAATCGTGCCCGGCTGGCGGTGCCGGCGGCGGCGGTCTGGGTCGGCGCGAGCGGTGTTGAGGGAGGCCTGCTGCCCGGCCAGACTGCGGCGGCCGACGGTGTCGCTCCCGGGAGATGGCGCTGCAGTATTTAATTAGCCCTTTCCCCACCTATAAAAGTAAAGTAACTTTTGCAACTACATAAGCCGCCAATTCAGGTACAAATAAAGTCAATAGTGTTCATAGGCAGAGGAAGCTCCGTCTTCAGAATTTCGTAAAGTGCGTCAAATGGTCACTAAATATTGTGACCTATAAATTGTCACACTTACGCAAGGGGTATCATTAAGTTCTCGAGGCGCAAAGACGTATTTGACTTCCTCAGACGTAAACAGGTGGATTTAATTTTCCCACAAGAGGTGCATGTAGCTCCATGTAGTGAGCACATCTCTCGGACCGGTGAGGAGGGAGAGCATGGCTGCCACATAGCTCTACGTCGGGCGGCGTCGGGATCTTTATCCAGAATAAGACTGAATCTAAAGTAATGGAAGTAATTACAAATGAAAGTAAAGATGGAAGTAAATGAAATATAAATGTATATAGCTCCCCAGACCTCTACGACCCCGCATTCTTAGCGAAGTTTTTGAGTCAGCCAATTCTGGCAATCGCGACAACGTAATAGCTTGCGGTGACTGGTACTCGACCATGAATCCAGAAATAGATGCATATAACTATACATCCGGAGACAGAAGGCCCGTAGCCCGAAATTTTGTTCCGCAAAAGTGTGGTAATTTGAATCTCCATGATGTATGGCGAATATTGAGTGGTACTACTACATCAGTTCTCCACTACTTTATTGAATGGTACTAAATCGGTTCTCGTGCAGAAAAATAGTCCGGTGAAATATGTAATACTTAACTTTTTTATTTCTGTATCAATCCCAAATCAAATTTAATCATTTCGCATAATCCCCGCATATAGATCAGATCATCCATGAATCACTATGCGGCGTAATTTAAACAATAACACTTGAGGAAAAGGTTTTTTGATTGAATTGCGCATTGCTTAAATATTGTAATTATCTAGACCTTGTCAAAACAATCATTCAAGAGATTATTCATTGTTATGCGTGTCTGGTATACCGTGAGCCATACGTAGACAGCCTGGAATCTAGAATACGTATCCAAATGACAATAAATGGTGGTCTTTTCCTAGAGATGCTATTAATGAACATACGGTCAAAAACTGTGTCGTATTCAACAAGAAAGAACAGGAAAGAACAGAAAAGGTGATCCTAAGAAATTTCGGAATGCTGGAGTCACTGCCAAGTCCATCCGAGGAAGACATTGAGAGCACCTCCTTTAAGCAGTCTGAGATGCAAAATACTAGAGTGACCGCAAATGAACGGCGAATAATTTGCTCCTGTGCTGGCTGATATGAAGAAAGCAAAAAGGGTTTCTCTAGATTTTTTTTAAAAATTGGAAACAGGAAGCTTTGAAAGCAAATTGGCGGCATGTATAGACGTAAGCGAGCGTGAGCTATATATTGATGACGAAATCTTATCAGAGCTTGGCGATCATTTCGAGAAATTGTTTAAAAACCTGACCACTTCCAAGTGCCTTGGATTTACAAGGTATATGAACAGCACAGGGTGTCCTAAACCCACAAGGGCTGAATCGGAGTCACTGGAGCTAGATATTTCAGTTGAGGAGCTCGGACAAACGTTAAAAACCTTAGCAAGAATAGAAGCCCCGGCTCTGACGGCTTTTTATACGAACTTTTGAAAGCTTTCTACGAGGGGAGATAAATATCTTGTGCACCAATTGTTTTGAACCGTGTGAAAAAACTTAGGTTTTTAGGGACAGTTTTCGAACCAAAGTGACACAATACTGTCGAAGAAAAACATGTTCTTTAAGAAGGAAGCAATCTTGAGAACAATTAAAATGAGGCAAAATAGGCATTTTACTTTGACCGGGGAATTATTTGTAGAAAAACGTCATCGCTGTCTCAGGTTGCTCATATTCTGTCCTCGCTTCCAGACCCCAGCCTTGCCACAATTAAGGGAATCACTTAAACACTTTTCACTTTTATGTGAGGCTTAAAAAGAAACCCTACAAAAGGAAAATGAATGTGTCAGTTTTGTTTGATAACGGTTCAGCCATGATTGACATAGAATTATCTGTGAAATCGCTAAAAATAAGATGGACCAAGAGATTCATGATGGGCAGAAGTTTCACTTGGTGCCTGCTCTTGCCACACAAAATTCAAACAGAATGCTGGTGGAACTTCAGTGTAGTGGCATTGAAAAAGCTATCAGCTAATATAGCAAACCTTTTCTGGAGAGATGTGATATCTGCTTGGATTTCATTTTCGAATGTGTTTTCTTTACCCCATGACCTTCTTTGTAACGAGTACATCTTCGACCTTGATGTTACTAAGTTTAAAAGCGGGAAATATATCACCTAGGTGACGAGAGGCGCGAGGTTTATGGGGGATCTCTTCCAGGACAAGGAGCTGATGACGTGGTAAATATTTTTTTTAAAAAGAGATATTCTCTGCATACAGCGTGAGTACTACAGCCTACTGCGCAGTACACCAGATCCCTAAAAGAGCTCAGGGAGGGGATGATATCAATAACCATCCATGCAATCATACGTGCAATACCTTCTAAAAATACAGCATTTACAAGATTTTTGTACGAGCGTTGTTTCAAAATAGCCACGGAGCACAAAATGTCATTCGTAGAATCAAGAACAAGTGGATCAGAGGCATTAAAACTTTTGAAATGTTCCCGCTTATAAACGCAAGGAGTTCTTTTGGTGTAACGCGATATGCGTCCTTTCAGTTCAAGCAAGTCATGCGAATTTTAATCACTAACACTTTCCTAAGCCTAATACAAGTGCAGGAAAACAATCTATCCGCTTTGTGCAGCGGTTTGGGAAACTTAAAACACTCATCTTTAACATGAAAATGTGTTAAAAACTTATGAGGTGAAATTTATCGTTATCTGTCAGGATATGGCTTGGGACAGCTCAGCAGCAAAATAAAAATATTACGATTTTCGTTAAACCTTTGGTGACTTTTAAAGGTACATGCCACCTCTATCGCACTAATTAATTATTTTAGATCCGACGCGTACGATTTGCTCAGTATTACTGGTGCGCTCAACATTCTTTTGAGTGGCTCAGAACTTTGAGCAGAGGCCGCTCCTACGAGAGGAATTTAAATGATCTCTGCTCACCACTACAAAAATGATGCATTTTATTTGCTTTTCTTTTTATTTGTGTTCTGAACTGTTTGCAGCACACTAATTCGTCAAAAAATTTTGTAAGAAATCCTACGAAAGCTTGAACCACTCCGTCCAGACAAACAGATATGCGAACATGAAGTTATCCCTCGAATTCAATGACACGTTACACCATGGCTGTCATTTCTCCCGTTTAAAAGGCGTTTACCACAGTGGCCTTTTCGAGACATGCTTTGATTCTGGGAATGGGGTCATAATATGGTCCATGTTGACTTGCTGGCTCAAACTTCAACCACCGGTGTTCTCGGTAACAGGTCCTTGCCGCCGCTGGGCCAATCACACACGCTCTTTCATTCGCACCAACAAAGGCATCACGGCAATTGTCATGGCGACGGGTGCGATCCCGACAACTGCAGTGAAAAAGCGTAGTGGTGTTACAAAGCGCTAACAGCGCAATTTGGACTCTTAACATAAGTAAATGTGATACCCTTGTTAGGTCTTAGTGGCACTGCAGTGACACTACCCAGTGATTTTATTAGACTATCTGGTCCTGGGGTTTCACCAGTACACGTTTTTGAAATGTGTCCCAAAGGTGGGACACTCTTTAATTGCCGGTTTCCATGGACCTGACCGGCCTCCTGAGGACTAAGCGGGGATACGTGTCACTGTGCCCCTCCCCTTCGCTTGCATCACTGCGCGCAACCGCTACGCCGGTCCCAACAAGTGAGTGTTAGACCTGACCTTCACTGTCAGGTCGCGTCAAAAGCTTAATTGGAGTGAAACGAGAACGATCTTGCTTGAAATAGATTCTCAATTTTGTTGTGGTACATCATTGCTTTTTTTAGAGCAAGTTTGATCAGCTTGGATCATGAGCCTTGTTGGAACGGCCTGTCAAGTGAGCCGTCCCGGTCTCTGGCGATGTCGCGCGCGTCTCACTATCTCCGGCCGCAGGTCACTGACTGCATGCAGCAGAAATCCGGCTTTCCGTCGCATCAGCCTGCTACAAAACCTAAACACTATCCTTAAAGGGAGCCTCCCACATTTGTATGTGGTTCTGAACTGAAAAGGTCATCTTAATCATTCCGTGCAGTTCACAGTCCTGCCCTTCTTAATCCCTAAACCCATTTTGTTTCTGAGCCACGCGCCCGCGAAAATGTGCGGGCTATTTTGGTGAACTGTTTCAAGGGCACCCAGGCATCCATGACGCCATAGCAATGTCATTCAAATCCTCCATTCCATTCGCTATGGGGTGATCAAGGCCAGCAAATGAAGTCGTTCGTACCTGGCGTTCGTGAGCACGGTTTCCAGATATAACGGCCGTCAATGGGCTCTAAATCACTGCTGCGCAAGGTACGATGACATAACCAAACAGCGACGTAATGAAGAGCATACTTATTAAACAGAGAAATTGTGTTGTCTAGAGCAGCCATTTTCACTTACCAATACCAATGCCAAAGTTACGAGTGAGCTTATTTCATCACATGTGATTCTTGCTTCAATGTCTTCAAATGCGGAACCTTCCCTTTTGAGACGAAATGCATTACATGTGCCAATTATTGCACCACCTGCGGCGATCAGGGATTGTGTTGCCTGAAGGAGGTTTCTTGCGTTGATGTGGGGTCAACCGCGCGAGTCAAAAGGCCTCCGGCGTCATCGAGAGGACCAGTGTAGTGTGGTATATCCTTTCACGGGCCTCCGTATCGACCAAGGAATTCCGTATTCCCTGTGTCGCTAGAATGGCAGCGGGAAGGCATCTCGTATTGGGACGGAATGGACCTCCAGCCCTTGACCGGGAACGATAACGCCATATAATGTAATCTAGTTGTGAAGAAAAACAATTTCATTGGGCCAGTTAGAGTGGGAAAGCTCTGGGTTAAGCCGGTTGTGTAATGTTCTGGACGTAGCCTGTGGTTGAAGTAAATATGTAGCCACACAGCGGTCACGAAATGTGTCGTCATCGCGTTTTTATGTACAAAATGACTTAACGCAAGGCTGTAAAATGCCGCTTTGTGCAATGAAATCGGCACAAGTCGAGCTGCCCATTCTCTCTGCCTCCCCCCCCCCCCCCCCCACCGAAGTTTTTTCAGATTATTTGCGACCGGTGCTGCGAAGCCTCACAACATTTTGCACAGATGCAAACAATTGAGTAGCACGTCTTTTGGTTTGAGAATTGGGTACGCCTTGGCTGGTCGCTGACCTATGGCAGATCAAATTTAGGCCATGGTTGTCAGCAACCGTAATCCCTGGGGAATCGTCGAATCTGACGTGACAAAAGATTATCATACGAAGCCATTCATCTTCATGTCAGCTGAACTTCTTCAAGGTCAGGGGAGGCCAATGACCTAAAATGGCCCGGATCAGCTTTTTGTTTTAGGAAAGACTCCCAATGCAATCATTTGTGCTTTGGCCTTTTTAAAAATCAAAACAATATCACAGGCTTTTGGTCATGGTGATCTTCTAAATGTCAAATAAGGTCACTGTCCTCAAGTGAGACCCCTTGATTTTTTTCCTTAGAACATGTATCTAGGATAAAGGCGATTACGTGGGGGAGTCCTGAAGCACTTCGGACATCGATCTGGAGTTTGGCCTTGTCTGACCTTATTTGATCAAAAGGTCATGGGCCAAGGACTTAAAATTGACGCAAGTGGATAGGCATACAGGAATATCCGCCGTGTGAATTTGATGCCTCATGCTCTCTGACTTTTTTAGCCTCAGGGGGTTAAATCGACCCCAACCCTAGCGCTTAGAATTCAATTGATCACCAGTGCTCGTGGTTTGTTTGAAGTATCCTCGCAACACCAGGGCAAAAAGCTACAAGCTTAACGGTTCCCTATATCACACTTACATTATGTGTAACCACCTTATCGGATAGCCTTACCCTCTATGCCATTACGTGTGTTGTGTGTGTTTCATGACTATCGCAAAGCATGAAAAGCATCTAGGCTGTCGATGCCTCTTCAGCGGTGCAAAAGGCTTCCACTCGGTCTCACCTTTCTCTACCTCAGGGCAGACCGGCTTGTCTCGCTGCCGCCTGTCATTGACTTGTGACTACTGCTACCCGTGTGCGGATCGTGTGAGGCAACCATCCACTTAACGTCGACTGCACATTTGAAGGACCCCTGAGCCAGCCCCTGAGCAGCGCTCCGTCTGAATACGGCCAGGAAGGAATGAGGCTCTCACCCGGCAGCCGGGGCCTGTGTTGTTTGCTGACATGTTATGACATTTAGGCAGGGAAGTAATTTCTGCTCGGTGCTCGTCTAGCATTTCTGTGGGTGTTTAGAGAAGAGTCAATGAACCGAAGTAGCACCCGGGCGAAGAGTTAGTTGATCCGTACGATGTTGGCTTAGCATTAATTTGTACGGTGATGGTCCACTATATGTACGAGGGTGTAAAAGCACTGGCCAGCACATTACCAATGGTTCTGATCAGGCGCGGGACCATAAAATGCACCTTTGCCTCTGCCAAACCGAATTACTTGGTAACTGACTGGGGTTTTAACCTGTCGCGGCGTAAGACAATGGTCAACGCATAGCATGTAGAGCGGCAGGGAGCACAACATTCCAAGAGCAGTTAGAATATTTGAACCATGAGCCAGCAGCAGGGGGTGGCAACTTGGCTGGATGTGTTGGCGTCACCGTGGACTCTTAGCACGAGCAATGCATGTTGGCAGCGTGTAGAAGCTTGCAAGAACGGTGTCACCGAAATTTGCAGGCTCAACAAGAGAAAATGAGATAGAAGAAAGTTGGTTTGAGGAAAAGTACTAATTGGGTGAGTTATTTCGGTGAAAGATATTCTATTGCCTAAAAAAGCAAAAAGCTGAAAATAAAGTGACTGAATTCCGGGGAATTCCTTGTGAGGAGGGAGAGCACCAAATTTCAGAGGTATCGCAATGAAACCTGACCCCTCCCTTGATGAAATCCTGGCTCCGCCCCTGGTGCATGGTGTGTCTGGCTGATTTGGTGGTTCATTCGGCACCATTATTTTCCACGCGTCCCGTATGCCATTCTGGGGACATTCCTGCTGACGGAGACACGGTGTCAGCCATTGGTGGTGTGGGTCACCCCCGTACTACGGAGCTTCTCCGTTTTATCTTCTAAACCTATTGGTATATGATGACACTTGTATCCGGCTAATCTCTTCGTTAATTCACTCATCTGTCCTGATTTTTTGTTTGCGGTGCGAACAGGTTCGATCATTGATACCGGTGGGACGTTTTATCTTTGGTAGGTGGTTTGTTACATGTGTATGACGAAGGCATGTTTCTGTGAGTTGGTGGCATTTGGCTACAATAGAAAACAAGTAGCAAATGACATACAAATGTCCCAGGAAGCTTAAACGGCACACGACATTTTAACCCCAACGTTGCCAGCAATGGTGTATTCAGATCACTGCATGGGTGACGTTCGGTGACACTATAGAAAGGAGGATTAGCAACTATTACAGTCGTTAGTTTCCAGTGTTCAATTTTTGCCTTTCAGATGCTTATTTATTATTTTATGTTGCATTCAGAACTGTCCTGCGCTTGTAGGGGAGAGGCGGGAGGATTGGGACGAAGGAGAATAGGGACACGCCAATATCTTAGAGGTGGGCAGCTCCGAATCACCATTTGCACTTTAATGTTTTTCCTTTTTGTATCAAGTAACGCTGGAAACAATCAGCTGTCCTTCTCCGGTGCACAGGAAAACTGCACGGGGTGAGCGCCAAAAAACTATACTTTTCGAGTGTTATTTCAAGTTGTGTGTGCTGCTCATGTCAAGCCATCTTTTCTTTTAACTATTTCACATTGTAAGCTCACATAATGTTAATTTTCTTGCCTGCATTTAAAATTATATAAGCCAGCTGACGAACGGCGGAGAACTCGTCTAGTAGCCAGCGTGCGCTGCAGGAGAATCGGGCCACCCGCCCCTATTGTCATGCAGATGTCCCAATTCTCCTGCAGGAACCATCAATGTCACTCGTGCATAAAACTATACATACCTATGAATTGATATAGCTGTTTTTATCAAAACTCACTCACCTTTTTTTCTTCTTTCAGAACCATGCCCCATGTATACGTTAGAAAAGAAAAGGGGTACGCGGACGTATCTAATGATTTAATGCTGCTGGCTGTCAAAGATGTTGTAGAAGGGGGAGTGAGTCTGAGAAAAGCTGCAGAACCCCACAGTGTGAGCAAAAGCGTCCTTGGAAGGTATGTCGCAAAGCACAGTGTCGATCCTGCAGCTCGTCTTGAGCCCAACTACAGTCATTCGAAGATATTCACTGCTGACGAGGAGCAAGCCCTCAGTGAATATGTGATGCAGTGCTCGAAGATGTTCCATGGCTTAACGCACAAGCCACCACGTGAAATTGCCTACCAAATGACAGTTAAAAGTGACAAGCATTTTCCCGCCTCCTGGGCTGAAAATGAAGAAGCAGGGCGCGAGTGGATGAAGACCTTCATGAAAAGGGACACCCAGCTGGCACTGCGGACACCTGAAGCTACATCCATTGCGCGAGCTGGAGTCTTCAACAGGTACAAAGTCGAAGAATTCTTTGGAAACCTGTCTGAGGTCCTGAAACAGACGGGAGTCTCAGGTGCGAGGATTTTAAATTTGAATGAAACTGGATTCACGACTGTACAGAAGCCTGGAAAAGTCATTGCTGGAAAGAAAGACAAGCAGGTCGGGAAGGTCACCTCTGAGGAGGGGGGGGTGAACTTGTCACGATGTGTGTCGCTGTGACTGCCACCGGGGCATACCTTCCCCCTGCCTACGTCTTCCCAAGGAAGACTCTTCGGGAGAATCTGATGGAAGGCACTCCGGAAGAATCGCTGCAGCTGTGTCATAGCATGGGGTGGATGACGCCTGAGAACTTTGAGAAGGTGATGCAGCACATTGTGAAGCACATGGGGGCAAGCAAGGGCAATCCAGTGGTCTTGGTACTCGACAGTCACGTCAGCCATGTCAGCCTGAATGTGCTGACGTTGGCGAAGAACAGTGGAGTCCATATCGCGACTCTACCTCCTCACGCGAGTCACAGGCTCCAACTGCTCGATGTCACCGTCTTCGGTCCGATGAAGACAGGGTTCAACAAGCAGACAGACAGCTGGATGCTCCAAAACGCGCGAAAGTCCATCAAGCTTCTGAACATGGGAAAGTTTATGGGGCAGGCGCTGATCCGTTCGGTCACCCCAGCCAACATCCTGTCCGGCTTTCGAACGACAGAAATCTGGCCACTGGACACTGAAGTCCTTACTAAGGATGACTTCCTTCCCGCAGACGTGATCGACAGACCAGCCCCCTCAGCGACTGCAGGAGCGCCCGGGGTGGCTGAAGACGACACACACGAAGCGGACACAAAGGAAACGGACACACACGATGCAAACACACATGGAGCGGGCGCACACGAAGATGACACACACGAAGTGGATACACACGAAGAGGACCGCGTCGAGAGTCCGGAGCCTCCATACCTGTCAAGGAGGCCGACTGATCCGGTTGACCTGCAGCTGAAAAGGTCACCATTTGCAAGCAACAAGCCGGATGCAGTTCCTGGGCCGTCACGGGCTTCAGCTGAGGTCCAAGGAGGTGACCCACTCAGACCAGCATCTCCTGCAGTCCGGCCTTGTCTCACCGCAGGAATTTCGTGGATATCCAAAAGTAAGTTATTTCGTCCCAATTTCTTCCTTTAACTGATAAAGCAACAATGACAAAGTGACATTAAACAGACCCCAGATAGCCCATACGATCCTTAAGAAAACATTGTTCAGTATTGAACTGTCCTATATTTTCGTGATTATAAATTTCCTTTCATTTCCACCTTTCCTGTTTGTTAATTATGTTGTAATTCCGTCAAAATATAGTTCTTTAATGGATAATTTTGTATCCCATAGGATCCTCCAGTGAGCCATGTTATCCAATGCCTATGCCTACGCTCCATAACCGTATCCTTACACTTCCTGGTCTTCCATCTTTTAAGGCAGGACCCACAGTGGAGTCGAGTCGTCGAGGGCGGAAAAAGGAAAAACCATGATAGCTACGAGTACACCAGAGCCGCAAAGAGAAGAAGAGGAAGAGGAGAAGAAGACCCGAAAGTCGCAAGCCAGACACGAGCGTGCGTCAAAGCCACTGTTCGATGCCAAGAGCAACACCGCCAACACGGAAGGTAAGAGGAGAAAGCTGGGAGGTGCAAATGACTCGCCAAAGGCTGACGATAAAGCGTCGTGTCTGTGCTGTGGGATGCAGTATAGGCTCAGCCGTGAATCGTGGATCCAATGTACAACATGCAAAAAATGGGCGTGCTTGCCGTGTACCGACGCAGCAACCTGGCAGGCACAGTTTGTATGTCACGTCTGCCGAGACTGATGATCCGCTCATCCGCTATGATCCGATGTGATCCGCTGTGTCGCGGGTATCGTATTGGCTGTGCTGATTTAACGTGATTAGTGCGATGTGTAGGAAGTTTTTTGAACGTGTACCTTGTTAAATGGGTGTCTTGGACAGGTACCGATATTGTTAGTCATGTGATCCGCTGTGTTGCCATTAGCGTATTGGCTGTGTGGATTCAACGTGAGTAGCACGATGTTCAGGAATTCTTGTGACAGTTGCTTTGCCTGTTTTGTGTTTAGACTGCCGAGACTATGAGTCCTACGATCTGCTGTGCTACAAGTATCGCATTGGCTATGCTGATACGTAATTATGCGCTGTGTAAGAAGTTTTCGACCGTTGTCGTTGCCTAGTATGTGCCTAGACTGCCAAGGTTGATAGTCACGTGGTCCGTTGTGCTTCAAGTAGCGCATTGACTGTGATGATTTAGCATGATTATTACGACTGCAGGTTGTGTGGCGGTGTCGTCTGGTTGTGTAGACTGCCGGTATTACTACTAGCCGGATGTTATGTTAGAAATACCTTCCCGTTGTTGGCGTTCTTCTGTCACAAACAGAATGGTTATTTGGAGGTGGAAACTATATCCTGAATTCACGTTCTAAAATGTTGTGTCTCAGTTTTAACACGAGATAAATGAATCTGATATGCTACCATTTTCAGCGGAAGGAAACGTTGCCCAACCATTGACAAGCTCCTGAACGCAAGTAGATGACAATGCAGTGCACTCATTTTACCATTTGCAATTTAATTATAGAACATGTAGCCAACTAGAAATGTTGTCCCAATGCTCCTTAGCATGTCCCAATTCATATTCACGTCTGTCCCGATTCTCCTGCGTGCGTCCCGATTCTCCTGCAAAGGAGGGTCTTGTTTTTGCTCCACGCATGTCGTATCCTACCACAAAGTGAAACTTAGTTATTAATATGATGTAAATAAATATCCAATTTATTTATTAGTATGGTGCAATGTTACCTAGCTTTCATACTTTTGCTGCAATGACTCATCAAAGTTGAAGTTGCAAACGTGTCCCAATTTTCCCGTCTCTCCCCTATTTCAATTCAGCCGGTTTCTAAACAAATCACTTATCTTTCGGCGTCATAATAGCTTGGACCGTTTCCGCGATCCACTATTTTTTCTCATTTCAGTGTGTATCAGCCTTAAAAGTTGCCATTTCGCTTTGAAATTTCTAAAATTTTGGTTTGAAAACATTGAACCTATGGTAATTAAAGTATTTGGAGAGTATGATTACACGAGGGATTGTTTTGTTTATTAACAACCAAATATGATGAATTATGTCGATGCCGTAAGCAACAGATAAAGACGCGTATCAATTAGTTAAAGAAAACAAAATTTGTTGCACATTCTAATAACCAAACTGACAACATCAAAGCCGTTTCCTTGGCGATGCAAATGCACACTTTTCTCATTGCGTGTCTTCAATCACGTTCCGTGAGTTCTCGTCCACAAATGTGCGGAAAAAATGTGAGAGACTGGGAGGAAAAGCTTGCCAACAAAAGCTAAAGAAATGTTGATCATGGATTTTTATCGGTGGATACAGGACTACGGTTGGCGTCTGCCTCCCAGACAAGCTTTAGGTCCTATGCCTATTACCGCCACCAGCTCGGAAATGATTGCTTGCGGACGCCAATGAACGAATGTGCTCGCCTCAGCTGTACGGACTTCGGTGCATACTTGGCTTTGCCTAGATAAGGTAACCAAATTACCAAAGCTTAGTTAATGCACAGCAGCTATGTTGCTTGGATTTGTAGAGAGCTCTGGAACGCCTGAATGGGATTAGTATGTGCGCGCAACTCTTATCAGGAAACATAGGAACGCATCAGCACAGACCCTCTCTAGTCCTGTCTGACAAGAAGGTCTCACGGAAAATTACACGATGAATTAGATCGGCTTGTTCCTGTGCTTGGGTTCAGGCGTAACGCAACAAGCTCCGTATTGTAAGTACTATGAACACTAAACCACCCTTACAGAGCATAGAAGTACGGTCCGGCCTGGCTGGGTTGGAGCAGGTGTGGAATAAGGAGGAAGCGTGGAAGACGTGCAAATGGGTGGAGCGATGAGTCAAAATGGTGTCTTGGTTTGAAAAGCAAAATCTTAATTCAAACCTGTAGCTGTAATACCGAGTCACTTCACCAGTTACCAGGCCTCACGTGCTGGTTGCAAGCCGAGTGTGCAAATTTGAGAAATTTATCTGAAATAATGAAAAGGCTTGAGTAACGTTCGTTTTTTACCGGTACTTAACTGCTGTCAGAGGTCTGGGTCCCTGCCCAGGTCCCCAGGTCCCTTTGCATACTACTCGCTGAAAAAACATGCTACCCGTTATTGTATTATCTACAGGCATATCCCGTCGCTTAAGCTCTAATTTAAGCCTTGAATTGTTTGATCAAAAGCCGTTTTGAGTTCGATCTGGCCCACTGGAAGATGCAAAATTCGTGGGCTGAATTTCAATCTCAATATTGAAGGCGTTATCAGACCGCGAGGTGCAAACAACTAACGCAGTTGACGCACCCCTGAAACTCAATGGCTACTTAACAAAACTGAAAAACACAAGATTTGCACGTACACCATGGATTACCAAAGGGATCCAAACTTAAGTGTGTGGCATCGGTTGAAACTGGGAAACTTATTGACGTCATGACGTCATAAAGTTTCATATTCTATCCTCGGTTTTGCTGGCTGGTCCATCCTCCGTTTCTCAGTGACTTGATCAGCTGTTCAACACCTGTGTGTGGGAGGCGCTTCGCCGGTTTCGCTGAAAGCCGGTGACGCCCAGCTGTGCATCAGGTGGGTAAAGTTTCCTCCGGTGTCGTGGGTTTTATATATTCGTATGTCATGAATACCTAACGCGGTCCTCGTTTGCAAAGGCAAACCCACGGTTAAGAAAACCAGGTATTGTTGGGTGATGGTGACTTTGGAAAGTAGGTTGGTGTGCGCCCTGCGCGCAAGGGCACGCGCCGCGTTTTGTGAGTCACCTCAAGAGTACAATACGGGGTTGTGGTTTTTTGATGATGCTGCCATCTTTACCATTTATATAATCTTATTAATGAAGAGCTGTCGTGATAGTCCTATTTGATGTTAACATAACCAGGCAATGTACAGCAATTGTCTGACATGCATGATACTCATGATTATCACAGATGCATGATTTTTGTTGTCTTGATCACATGTTTTTTTTTTGCACTTGCATTGTGGTGCTTATTGGGGGACTTATGCCTTTCCAGGCCCAATTAATCACAAACCATCCAATTTCAGCTTGGCATTCAGAGGCAGCTCCCAGTACAGCTTTTTAGGCATGCTGTGGTGGGTCATGGTTGGCACAGCAAGTTTCCAGACATCTGCTCTCTGGTTACGCCTGTCATGTGTTAAACTAAATTCTATGCACATTTTGTTCTTAATCAGATTTAGACTAGGCTCCATTGCCTGCTTAGCGAAGCCAAATTTAAAGGTGATAAACATGATGTGTGACAATCACAATGGATTTGATTCTCATCTGAAAATCTTCAATTCACAGAATGATTCAGCCACAATTTCTAGGGTGCTAACATAATGTTATATCATTGCTCATATGACTGCATGTGGTTATGTATTTACAGCCTGTGGTGTGCTCCTTGCGAGGACTTGGTTCAAACTCTGAAATAAGTTTAGTTATTGTGACTATGCAGTCAGGTATTACATTACAAGTGAATATGTATTCTGTTCAGGCAGTGTTGCATTCAATTTGTATAGTCTTAATGGTACTTAAGCAGTTCAGCTAGCATTCATTTAATACTTAAGCCTTGGTGTTCTGGTGTAATGACTGAAGCTGATAATGGGGCATTATTTCTGCTGTCTTGTTGGTGGGGTTTGGAGAGCTGCCCTCTGGTGTGCCAATTTACCTATATTTTTGGATGTAGTCAACTGATAGAATGCCTGATAACATTTAAATGTGAAGAGGGCTGGGGGATAGCTGATCCCATTTGAATGTGGAGAGGTTCACTCTGTGCCCCCTCTGGCATGTAGCACTGTCAGCATTTTTCCAACCAGGCTGATAAAATCTCTTAGTGTTTTCTAACTTGTTAGTTTGGCATGCTGTGAGAGAATTTTGGCACCCTGTATGACCTAGAAGCAGGTCCGAGCTCGGTTTGTGGTGGAAGCATTCATGAACAATTCAGTCTTTTCAGATGTATGCATTAGAGGATTATCAAATACAGCCTTTTAAGGGCTGTTTTCCTCTGAGCAGGTGAAGAGCATTTGCAAGAGGGCAGTGCCCTAACACTGGGCATACAGATAAATGCATTGCTTGATAACTTGAATAGTATCTGTAAGGCTTCTGCCAGAAGGAGCCATAGGCCCTGTTTGGGTGGGAGTCAACCCAGTTGGGGATGGGACAACTTGGGTCCCCAACTTTGGGAAGGAATTGGGCTAAATTCAGGAGAAATACTGTTTGTGTATTTTGATGGTAGATCTTTTCATTTCTTTTTTCTGTTCAGCCTCTAACCTATCTTGTGAAACTAAGCCCCTACTGGGAGGAATATGTTTAGTGACCAATATACAGGTATTGCAGAGGCAGATGAAACTGGTGAAAATTGTGGATTCAGGGAAGGTGTGCAGTGAGGTTGAGAGTGAGAGTAAGAGGAAGAGTGAGAGTGTGGGTGAGAGTGTGGGTGATGGTGAGAGTGAAAGTGAGAAAGAGAGTGATGGTAAGGGTAAGAGCTTGGATTTCAATCATGCCAATTGAGACTACATGGGTATTGACAATCATATGGCATTGACATCCAGACAGCCAGGCTGGTACTGCAATACTGGAAGATTGACAGTTTTATGTGTGCATCTCCCCATGTCACCTAAAATCGATTCCCCCTTTAAAGATTTGTATATCTCATAGCTGCCACCTGTCTAAAGCATTCTCACTGTTGGTGACAAATTTGTTTATTTGTTTATTTTCTGTTTACTGACAGAATGGCACTCTTTCAAAATCAGAAGTTGTGTACATAAGATGGGTAAATACACAGTACATAGAATGAGCATAAAGAATGGATGCCATGGCTCATAATGGAGATTTGGGCTTTGGGGCACACCGACTACATTGGCCATGTGCTGCCCATGATGACATGTCTCAAAGCTAAGTGAAGATGCTATTGAGTTAAAGCCCTCTTCATCACTTGAATACCTAAACTGCCCGGAGAAACATCTGTGTTGCTGTTGCCACCAAAAAGTGTTCACAACTCTTAGCAGTCTACAAAACTGAGGGCTCGGTACTGTTCGCACACGGGCGCGAGGTACAGCGAACGGAGTTCGAGTGCGGCTCGATCGGGGCGGCACAAAGAAGGCGAAACAGCTGAACAAGTTTGAGAGTCCGGTGTGCCGTGGACGATACTTTTGAGAAGGAGTAGACCGTGCTAATTTGGATATTTGGATTAGAGCCCTTTCGACCAGAAGTGATCATTTCGGGATTATGGAATGAAAACATAATGGATAATGGTGGGTCAGGACCGCGTGCGCCGGGGAAGGGGGGGGGGGGGGCAACCGCCAAGGACACGCCTGCGGGATGTGCGCTGGGGGCCCGGTCGGGGTCCCCCTCCAGAAGCCTCTCGGCCCACTCGTGGCTGATGCATGCAGCCTGCCCCGGATAAACAGGACGTCGCGGGCATGCAGGATGAAACAGAAGAGAGGATAAGAGGCTCGGATAAATGAAATCGTGCTCCACCCTTTGTGCTGCTGGGGATGGTTTTTTTTAAAGAAAGCAGAAGGCTGGCGTAAGAGAGAGAGGCTTTTTTCCCGGAGAATGTGGGAGTAGTAACCAAATAATAATCTTTTGTTGCACTTGATCGACCCGCACTTTGAAAATCGGCCTCCCCGTCCAGACCACGCTACAATATTCCAAAACAGATTGGACGTTTGCAGAATGCATAGCGACCATTTCGTTTTGGTTGAATTTTGACCTACTGGTACCAAACTGGAAGGCCCAAACGGAAATCAAGTGGTCGCTTGCCCCTACTGCCTTTGTCAGACACGTGTGAAGTGGAGGTTAGTTTGGCATCCAGCTTTGCGTCGGGGGCCATAATTTTACAGACATTCTCAGGCTCAGCTGTATCGATAAAGTACTGGGTCCGGACAGGAGCACGCCTGAGGATGGTCGCAAACGTTTTACATTTTGCTCGCTTGAGGACCAGCCCCCACCTGACCGACCACGCCACCATGTGATAAGGGATCCTCCTGCAGGAGGAGGCCGTCAGCCGGGGACGTTGTTAAGGGATTTTTTTCATCATCGGCATACAAAAGGCAGTCGGATTCAATGACGCATGGAAGATCGTTGACATGCGCTCGGATTGCGAGGGTCAAGTCGGCCCCACCCGTGAAGGCTTTCCCGGAATGGTTTCCGAATAGCACGACGTAGCCATGCCAAATTTTGCATAGATGTAGACAACTGAATATGGGATCGTTCGGTGTCAAACATGTAGATGTACCTTGTATGGTCGCTGACTTATGGCAGGTCAAAGTTATCGCTGTTGCTGCCTTCCTCCGGCCGGCACCGGCGGGATGCTCCGGGACCTTGGCAAACGAACGGATAGACTGATAGGCGAACAGACAAGGCTGTGAAAAACCCGATTTGTTATCGATTATTCTTAAACTCAAGGTTTTTATCAATAACCTTGTTGCCAAAAATCCAGGGTGTTCGCCGAGTTCATGGGTTTGTGTTGGGCTCTTGGGGTGGACGTCGCGAAGGAGGGATGGGTCCCCCTTTTCTCAATAGGAGGGGATCGCTCCCCCTAACAAAATAAAAATTTCCAGATGTTTTTTTCATTGGCATGCATACCCCCAAGATCCGTTTTGCTTTGGCCCATGTGTTTCTTTACTCGTACACATTTATTGTTATTGCTGTTCCAAAGTATGTGCACTGATTAATATTTCGACGAGCGAGGGGAGGAACTGGCCTGAGCCTGAATTGTCATGGCCAGTCTTTATGACATGAGTTAATATTTTCTAGGCATGCTATGCTCTTAATACGAGCTCATAAAAGTAAGTTGCCACCCCCATAGACCCAGCACCTCAGGCGTGGCGTTGCAGGATCAGTTGTGGTCAGGCCGGTCGCATAGCGTGGTATATGATAGGTGTCTTTCTCGGTGCTCTGTGTAACTGCCAGCGCTGCGGTACGGCCGGCCTGCAGCGCCGCCCAGCAGGCGAGTAATAATTACGCGTCGCATCAGGACCGGGCAGCGCTGCCAAGTGACACGCACGTAAAAGTTCTCGGTTGTTTTATGAATGCCTAGTTTGCCGGGCTTAGAATCCCTATTTTTCGAAAATCGTTGATTGCATGTTGAGGCTATTCTGTGCAACCATCCATCGAAATTTGCATAAGAATATTCCATCCATGATTAAGGAGTTTTGTTGTGACTTATCAATGTTCATCAATCAACGTTTTATCGTGCTTTGTCTTCCTGACTTTGGCCAAGAAGAACTGAAAATAGTCAGGCGAAAGGATTCATTCTCATAAAAAGAAAACGCACCCAGAAAAAGTAACATAAAAACCCAGGTGTGCTATATTTTGTTAAAAAATCAGCGTCTGGTCCATGACAGTTCTGATATAAATTAAATGTAAAGTGTAAATGCGAATGCAGTAGTGACTAGAGTAAACCTTATTCAGAATCCACTCAGGTATTCAACGAAGTTTCATTAAGTACGTTCGCTGTGTTCAATGCTGACAATGTTGGTGAGGGTTGCCTAGTTACCGGATACCCCTGTTTCCTCCCTGTGGCGGGCGATGTCGTTGGCCTGTCCCCTCCCAGTAGCGGGCGATCCTGTTGGCCTGTCCCTCCCAGTAGCGGGCGATCCTGTTGGTATGTCCCCCTCCCTGTGACGAGTGATGCCGCTAGTCTGTCTCTCTCTGTGGCGCGCGATGCTGCTGGTCTGTCTGATTTCTCCAGCCGTTGTGCCCAGCATCAATCAGCCATTGCGTGGCTCTATTTCTGATGGCCAAGTGCGTGGCCGGGCCGCGCTATTTTTGTGCGCGTCGGTACCTGACGTGCGGACTGCACAGTGGCGGAGGGGTCGGTCGGTGGCGGCCGGAGCCCGGGCGGGCGCCCGCGCGCTCTCGACCGCGTGGCGGACGTGGGTTTAGCCGTAAGACAGGTGACCTGCGCATGTGAAGACCCGCAAGTCCTCTTGTCCCTTGTGCGTTCCTTTCGCGACGACGTGCCTCGTAGTTGGCGCGAGGATCACGTCTCCTGCGCGGCTCCCGCGTCGCGGAGATGCCGGTCGTAGTGTTTCACGCGTGGTTTTTGTCCCAGATGTAACCTGTGATGGATGTCGGCCACGCGCCGGGGCCTTGGTGGGCTGTGCTTGCTGTGCCGGCTTTGGGGCTGTACGGACCTTCGTTTTTCACCTTCAGTGAATGCAGCGCAGCTCAGGGACGATGCCAGGAAGCCATTTAACCAGATTGGTCGTAACCTCCACCTAGTGGGTTTTTTAATGCTGCGCTTTCGTATCAAACGACGAACGCGACTTTGTCATCTAGTTGTCAGCTCAATGGTGTGAGAAACTTGTATCATATACGATTGAGATCTTTTCTTTTGGGAAAACGAATCTGCCAGATCTATTTTGTGCGTTGGATGACGTCAACTGATCCTTCTACGTCACGCTGTGGGTGCTGGTCAGTGGGAATCACAACTTACATGAAATGCTACGAGTATTGCACTCTAAGAAAATCTTGTCCCACATGTTATGAAGACTGACCATGTGCCAATTCAGGCTCAAGCCGTGTCCTCTACTGGCTGGTTGAAACACAAATTAAGTGTGTCTCTTTTCAAATACGCGATGAAATGAAATGTGTGCAGGTTAAGAAAACGTGGATCCCATACAAAGCGTATTTCGGTGGTTTGCAAGGGAAGCAGCTGAGCCGAGTAAGCCCGAGAATCGAGATTCTACCGGCATAATTGGCTTTGGGCGTGATATGGGCATTGACAGCCAACAGCAGGTGAGATATTTGTAGAAATACCAAGCAGCGTCCAGGTGACTAAGGGACGTGTCTGCCAATGTTCCTGTTTCACTCCCCCACCCCTCGCGGTCATCAAGTGGACAGGATCCCTGATCGTGCGATCCTGCGGTCTGCGTCAGCAAAACGTCGGCGCAATGTGAAGACTAACGACCAAGGCACCCAACGCAAGCGGCAGTGAAGTAGGCCGCCGGCTGCGTGCGGTAAACAGACCGAAGCATGTCAACATATCGCGGTTACAGGCCGGCCGGGCGCAAGGCCGCCTGCCTGCTGCGAAATCGAATCCGCGGCCGGACACGGACCGAATCCCCGCCCGGATACCAACGGAATTTCCTGGCCGGATACGGACCGAATTTTCCGGCCGGATACGGACAAAATTCCCCGAACGAATACGGATCGAATCCCCGACCGCATACTGACCGATTCTCCGGCCGGATACGGACCGTATCTCTGGCCGGATAAGGGCCGCATTCTTCGGTTGGATACGGACTGAATCCCCGGGCAGATACGGACCGAATCCCCGGTTGGATATTGACGGAATTCCCGGACCGGATACGGACCGAGTATCCGGCTGGATACGGACCGAATTATCCGGCTGGATATAGACGGAATCTCGGGGCCAATACGATCCGAATCTCCGGCCGGATGTGGACCGAATCTCCGACCGGATACGGAAGGAATCCCGGTCCACACTGGGACGAACTCCCGGGGCCGGACATGGGACAGCCTCCCCAGCTGGACATGGGACAGTCTCCTCAGCTGGACGTAGGACAGCCTCCCCAGCTGGGCATGAGACAACCTTGCCATTCGGGCGCGGGACAGCCTCCACGGCGGGGCGTGGAACAGCATCCCCGAGCGAACGCGGTACTAAATATCCGGCCTGCGTGGAAACCTTACGCTTCTGGGACCTCTTCATTGTCTTGTAGCAGTTTGATCTCAGATTGCACCGGGCCATCTGGACTCCTCGTCCAGATGGTTGCCTCGTCTAGTGTGTTTGTGTAATGTAATACACCAAAACGAGAGCAGTAGTCCGAACAGTTCCATCCGGTAGGCATTTGCTTACATCGAGTTTGAAGTACGCGCCACGCTTGGCTGCCAGCTAATCTTGGAGAATTCTCCAGAACATTTATGTTTTTCGGAATGGCATTTGGCACTGCGAGCACAGGTTATTCCACTAGTTGTCGCAAAAAAAATTCAGGCCTAGGGCAAATCTCGAATAATTTTCGGAAACTGGTCAAGGTGGGAAGTCATTTCTTCGTCGTGCTTGGCTATTACCCTTTAACTATGCGTGGCGGACCCGTGTGGAAATTAGGGGATGATTTCAGGGGTTTCCTGAAAATGGAAAATTTCAGTAGATGGCTATGAGGGATAATTATTCGTTGAATAATTTTATTGCGGCTGAACGCGCCTTTTCCTAGGCTGGTTATGGTTTAGGGGGTTGCATCAGGGCGTTGAATTTGTGTCACTTATTTGCAAGCTATTGATTATTTGTCAGCCAAGTATACATACTTCTTGAAGCTTTTGCTGTGTTTGACTTTTTCAAAAAGCATTACCAAGGATGTATGTGAAAACTGGTTTTACATTGTTTAACCCTGTAGGAGTTAGTGATATAACTGAATAACTGAATTTCCTTCGGGCAGCTTTGTTCTGCTTAATGGTTATCAAAATGAGGTGCGCATTTACGCTGTGGTTGACCCGTCTGCCTTCCGAAAATTACGTGCAGTGATGACTAGTCCGCAGCATTCATTGCAGGTTTTGTGCGTGACTGCTTCCAGTTAGGTCACTGTCCCTTAAATCGTAAACAGGAAACTGATGTTTCACCGGGCTCCGTTCTTCACATGTTACGTCTGCATTCTGGGATCTAGGGCGCCGACGACGATAAGCTAAAGTAATTTTCGAGTTTGTTGTGCCCTGGCATGCACGGTGTCTGGAAGAATGCCGTGACCCTGGCCCGTCCACGCCGCCTTCGCCACCGGGCGCCGCCGAATGTCATTGTTTTGTCGCCAGGCGGTAGCAGCGGCGCGACGCGTGATGTCGTCCGGTGACGGGCCCGGAGGCCCGGCGCCCGGCGGCCCCCCATCCGACGAGCTGGAGCTGATCACGGTCGGCTCCGGCAACGGCGACCCGAGCCGCCACCCGCCGCAGGCGCAGAAGGTAAACTGCGTCTGGAGGCTGTCGCCAATGCACGAGGCAAGTGGGCGCTCACGCTTGGGTGCCGTTTTCGACTCCATTCGTCTGGCGGTGGTGGATCTGTGGGCGGCGGTGCGGCTCGTGTATGTATGCGGATGCGTGCGCTCATCCGGCGGGGTCTGCTTAATCATTACGCGACGCTTGCCGCTGCACACTAACTAGAAGCAGCTTTGCAGGACAGTAATGTGCTTAATATATGCATGATGTGATGAACATTTTAACTGTGTGTGAAGAGTAAGTGTGGGTTTAACGTGACATTTGTGGGTTGAAGGCATGCATTTAACTTCCTGATGAAGACGTGGCTGGCGTTGTCGTCGTTTTTGACCACTACTTTGCGGACACAACCTTTGAGAAGCGGACAAAAAAGGAGCGGGCCGAAGATCCTGGGAGTTTGTGTCAACGGTCTCAGGCCATATGATTTTAACGTTAGACGTTTAGAACAGGCCAGACATTTTGAACCCAAAATTATGTGCAGATGTGTCCGCCGTAAAACATGACATCAGATAACGCTAAGTTGCGCTCATTCATATCGAGCAAACAGTGGGCATTGCTTGACACACTTGGCGAGAAATAAACCAACCGCCTGTCGCTATATCGATGATCGTTTTCATCTCACACTAGTTGTGCTTTAAAGATGATTATTTCCACGCATCATAATATTGTACCGGTGCACGCAACGTGTGGGACAATCATCGTTGCCATCTGTCACTTCGACTGTCTCACTGGGCCGATGACACATGGAGTAGACCGAAATTAAGCAGCATTGCCCTTTGCTATTTAGGTGACTTCCAAGAAAACCGGAAAATGAGTTCGTTTTTAGATGGCTCACCTCGGCTCTTCAGGACCACATCCCTGCATGATTGGGGACAGAACAACTGGCGTTAAGCAAAGCTTATATGCGTGAAAACCAAATGATTCATGCCCAGACATAATAAAGTCGCTAGAAAATGGTGGCCGGGATGACTTGAAATGTTAGAAATAACTAGTTCTACCGTCCGTCGGCTGATGATCGTATTCCACAAGGCTTGCGAATAGTTAAGACAGTGTTAATAACCTTTTTCCTCGTAGAATAACCAGCAGAATTAACAGATACACATATATATATATATATATATATATATATATTATGTATGTTCATTCTGTTTTCTACCGGCAATAAGGTTATTAATATTGTGTTATGTATATGCATAACGTTTATCGCAAATGCACTTAATAACTTACGTTAATACCTGCAAACTATCCAGATAAAATATACGGTCGATTTGAGGTGGTAATTTTTATTGTACAACATGTCGAATGATATGACTAATGAATTAATGTGTCATGTTGTGTTTGGTCAATTGTGACTGGTCATTTTACATCACGGAGCGGGCCCATAGAAGAAAGAGGATTAACAGCATGCAAGGGGAACGATTTTAAGATATATAAATCCTCAAAGCAAAAGACAGCGTTCAAATTCGCCACGCGTCGCCGGTACATAGTTGGTCTGAGTCGTTTGCATTAACAGCACTCCATTCAAGAGTTACTGATTCGTTGTTTGACGAAAGTTGCGCAGGTGTTCTAAACTGTCTTGCGCGCTTTAGCGTCTTTATTGGTCGTCTAGCGTTGCATCTATAATAGCCGCAAAGATGATGTTCAAGTATTTTGAGCAGCATATTAGCAACAGGACGAACATCATTCAATTTGTACGGCATTAATGCGTCCTATGGTGTCATTTTATGCTGGGTTAGATGTTACTCTTACTTAAGTTATCACTTACATTGCTCCTCTTGGATGCGCGTTTTCAACGTGTGCATTTGGTTATGTCAAATAGCATACTCTGTAGATTCATGAATTGGTATCAGTGTGGATTCTGCCAATGGGTTAAAGTGACCCGCAATGTTGAACTGCTCTTCAGATGACCGTTCATAGCTGCATGTCTTTGGTGCGGGATGTGACGTCAAGTCGCCTGAGTATAGAATAGCATCGTGTGTGACCCCGCCAACGCGGTTGATTGCCTTATGATAATGAATTGGTTGTCCACAGTATCTGCCTGACCAGTACTTTCGAGATGGAATAAGGAAGATCGATTTTGTTCTGGTGCGAACCAGCACCAAAGAAGATGACTGTGATATCAACCACGAGTCGCGCCACGGTGTATATGAGGAGAATTTGGTGCGTGGTGACGGCACGGTTCGCTGTGTCATTTATCGTGATCATCTGATATTTTCTTTAAAAGAAGTGTTGTGTGTGTATTGGTTAAGATTGTTCAGCATGAGAGAGTAATTAACGATATGTAAATGTGTGATGGAAGCCTGGGGTATCGTGCTTCGATGGCACGTGCCGTTCAATTGTTGATCAGGAGGCATGTTTAGTAGCAGTCAACGGCGTGTGGATAGTTGGTGTGCGCTCATCAAGCCTTCAAGCACAGCTGGCGGCGCCGATTGCAATGACTAATCCCACTTGCCACGGCCGAAGGTCAAACCAAGCGGACCCTTTCGTACGCGTCCGTTGCGTGTGCCTAGCCTACACCTGTTGACGCAACTGGTCCAAACGATACCACGTGTTCACGTGCCATATGTGCAGAGGCCGTGCAGGATTGGGCGGGTATTGTCACCGTCCCGCCCGAGGCCCGGTTCTGAGATGGGTCTGGGCGTGTGTCCATATAAGCGGTCCGCTGGTCTGTACAGAGGAAGGAGGGTCTCCACCTCGAGGAGGACACAATTGACGAGAGCAGTCCGCTGACCTTTGTCAAGATACACACGCCATGGGAGGTGCTTCGGCGGTATGCCGAGATCCTGAAGGTTCGGATGCCGATGAAGGAGGTGAGACCGGTGGGGTTCCAGTGTGTGTGTGGGGGGGGGGGGGGGGGCGTTAGCCGACGCGCGTGGGGATGGGGGAGCTGGCCGCAGCAGCTCATAGTCTCTAGCCTTGAAAGTGCGCCTTATTCTGCAGGCGAGTGCAGCAGCACGTGCTGACCAACACAGTGACTCATACGGCCGTGCCTGCCTTGCCGCACATGAGTCCATGGCCTCTTCACTTATTCAGCAATGGTAGAGAGTGTGATCATGGGTCGAGCTATGGGCGAACTGCTGAAAGCCTTCAGCTGATTGCGCTGCTCCTGCTGAGCTGCTTGTCTGACGTACAGTATTTTCGGACGTCGATGCATGATATCTTTGCGGACTGATAGTGCAGTCGGTAGCGGCCGGGGATGTGTGTTCGGCGGCATTCGTTGTGCGCGGCGTGTTGGTGCGCTGGCGGCGGCGGCCGTGCGCGCTGACCGAGATCGTGCGCGCAGCCGGCCGGACTGAGCGCCGACGAGGACTTCCTCAAGAAGGTGCCCGTCATCCGCGAGATCACCACCCTCGTGGACATCGTCGACAAGGGCATGTTCGGCGTCAACCCGAGGAAGTTCCCGCCCAAGAACAAGTACCTGACTGGTGTCTACAGCAGGGACCGAGAGTACCTGTGAGTTGTGGAGCCGTCGTCATCTGGGTGTAATATGAGCGTGTTGGCGCCGTGGTGTAGTTAGGACGGTTTGAAGCCAGGGCTTGCCAGACTGGCATGAGCCAGGTTGAGCCGCTCTTCCACTAAAGAGTGGAGTTTTCAGCGCTGAGTACACGCCAGCTGATCACAGACAAAACTCTTGCACATCCTGTACCGCATTGCACTGTATTCCTGCGCTGTACAGTTATGCGTGATTTGATGTCCTCTTTTACAACCGTCAAGCCAGTTTTGTATTCTTGCGCGAGTACGTGGTAGAAGCGCAGTTCTTTTCAGCTCATTCTAGCTGATTCCATTGAAGGCATAGCCTACTTGGTTTGAGCTAGCTTATCCCAAGGTCAGTCTGCAGTAGTGTCCCAATATTTGGCCACTTAGGTGGCAGGGATGTCAACAATGTGCATGCTGTACACCCCGGTTTGGGTCTCACTGCCTGCCGCCCCTCCCATGGCTCAAAATCAGCCAATCAGCATCGAGGCTGTCAACCCAGTATCTAAGTGCCTCAGGCTTGACAAATGGACCGGTCAGGTCAGATGTCTGGGTTCGGGGTGAAAGGGCGACAGATTAGTGCCAACGAATTGTGGGGCCGCCGAAGAGCCAGAGTTCTTGTAGTACGAATTCATATTTTTCTCCTGCACATCCTACTGGATGAATTTTGGAACTCTGCTATGCGGACTTCTTCATGTTGGGTTGTTGTCAGCTTAGCTTAAACATTGCGTAGTGCACTGCTATTTTTCACGTTTAACGAGGTGCACATTTAAATGCGACCATGAGCAGACCTGTGAAGGCATGTTGGCGGCCGCGTGGTAAGCGTTGCCTCGCATATGCACTTCCTCGTTAATTCTTATATTTCTTGTCACAGGTTTGACATGTCTGAAGACTTTTTCACCCCGGCTGTTCGCGCGCGCGTGGTGTCTTTCATTTTGAAGCGGAAGTGGTTTGTAAAGCAGGTCACCACCCAGCAGCCAAAAATGGACTTCGGCATCGACAAACTGCTGTCGGACAAGACGTATTTGGCCAGCTACGCCCCGCACGAGGTGAGCGGCGGCGGGCTAGCTCCGATCCCTCCGCGGGGCGAGCGGCTGCCAGCAGAGCTCCAAGGTCCGCTGTTGACACGGACGCGCCTGGCGCCGTGTCGACACAGGATCGGGCTCGGACGGCGGCAGTGGCCGACAGATCCACGCGCCTCCCGCTGTCAGAGGCGTCGTCCGACAGCGCTGCCCTGCAGCGCGCCGGCGCCGTCCGCACCCGGTGCGGGCGGGTCATGTTGGAGTGGAGCGCCGTCGTCGGCTGACGGCCGGACGCTGTCGGTGGCTTGGCAGCGGTCGACTCACCGCCCATCCGTGACCACTGGCCTGTGAGCTGTGGTCTGTGACGCGTGATCTGTGACCCATGATTTGTGCCTAGATGTATGACGCATGGCCTGTGACCCGTGATCTTTGACCTGTGATCTAAGACCCGTGATCTTTGACCTGTGATCTAAGACCCGTGATCTGTGACTCGTGATCCGTGACCCATGATCTGTGATCCGTGATCTGTGACCCGTGATCCGTAATCCGTGATTTGTGACTCGTCAGTATGTTCGGCGTCCGCGTCACTCGTGATCTGTGACCCATGATCCATGTGCTATGACCTGTGACCTATGGTCTGTGACTCTCAATCCGTGATTAGATCTGTTATCTATCATTTGCGATCTGTGACCCATGATCTGTGACCCGCGATCTGCGACCTGTGACCTGTGACTCGTGACCTGTGACCTGCCATTTGTAACCGGTGATCGGTGACTCGTTTTAGGGCGACTACAAGCGGCGGGGCAATGCGCGCGCCCTGCTCTACTACGAGTGGGCCTCCCTGCGCAAATTTTACCGGCACCAGCCGCTCGACTACGTGGAGGACTACTTCGGCGTCAAGATCGGCATGTACTTCGCCTGGCTGGGCTTCTACACATATGCCCTCATCCCGCCGGCCATCGTCGGCATCATCTGCTTCCTCTACGGCATCATCACGCTTTACGACGACGTGCCCACGTAAGGGGACAGTGGCAGCCGGGTCGCGTGCTCGCTGGGGGACGCTGTTGCCCGTCCCAGGCTGGTCCTGTTGAGAAAACTGCTTGGTGTGGGATTCGGCCCACCAGAGCGGCCGACCACCTGGGTTCGGACGTGTACACGACTGTTAACGGGACTCAACGCACAGGGCTTTTCGTGTCGTCGCTGGAAACGGCTGAGCCTGGCTGCTTCGGTGATCCGCCAGGATTGATTTATGCGGTGCTGATGGCGGAAAGTGATGGGCACATGCCAGTATGTCTCTGTGTTGTGTTGCTTGAACGCCATTCGCATAACGCCCATTTCCGCCCAGAAACGACATCTGCGAGAACAAGGACGTCCTGATGTGCCCGATCTGTGACGTGTTCTGCGACTTCTGGCGGCTGAATGAGACGTGTGTGCACTCGCGGGTCACCTACCTCGTTGACAATCCGTCCACGCTCTTCTTCGCCATCTTCATGTCCTTCTGGGGTGCGTCGTCTGCCGCTTGCCAGTGGTCTGATGTCCTGGTACTTGGCGGGGGTTTCCAGATATGCATGATTTGCTGATTGCTTTCTGCGGGAGTGCTGTGCATTTTGCTTGACGATTAGTCCGTTGATTACCGTTTGCTCTGTTTAGTTCGGATGGAGCGCGGTGCTTGTGCCATCAGGGGCTGCAGCGTCATCTGAATCACATTTGACAGTCATATGAAGATAAGTATGAGTCAAAGCTTTGAGACTGGCCGATGTGGATGTGACACATCCCTGGTGGCAGCCGTCGAAATAACCGGCGAGTGTCTGTCCAGCCGCGCTGTTCCTGGAGTTTTGGAAGCGCTACTCCGCCGAGATTACCCACCGCTGGGACCTGACTGGTTTCGACGTGAAGGAGGAGCACCCGCGGCCGGAGTACCTCACCAAGCTGAAGGACCTGAGACAGGAGGTGAGTGCGTCATCAAGCTTAAGGATCTCAGACAGGAGGTGAGTGCCTCACCAAGCTGAAGGACCTCAGACAGGAGGTGAGTGCGTCATCAAGCTCAAGGACCTCAGACAGGAGGTGAGTGCCTCACCAAGCCGAAGGATCTCGGACAGGAGGTGTGTACCTCGTCAAGCTGAAGGACCTAAGACAGGAGGCGAGTGCCTCACCTAGCTGAAGGACCTGAGACAGGAGGTGAGTGCCTCATCAAGCTGAATGGCCTCAGACAGGAGGTGAGTGCCCCATCAAGCTGAAGGACCTGAGACAGGAGGTGAGTGCCTCACCAAGCTGAAGGACCTGAGACAGGAGGTTAGTACCTCATTAAGCTGAAGGACCTCAAACAGGAGGTGACTGCCTCATCAAGCTGAAGAACCTCAGACAGGAGGTGAGTACGTCACCGAGCTGAAGGGCCTCAGACAGGAATTGAGCACTTTTTCAAGCCGAAGAAACTCTGAAAGGAGGTAAGTACATCGCTGGGCTGGGGGTTTTCCCACGAAAAGTGGTTACCCCGCGACCTGGTAGAACTTAAGGCGAGAGGTAAGTATCTCATCAAGCTGATGGACCGGAGGCAGGTGGTGAGAACCGTACCAAACTGAGGGATCTCGGACTGAAGTCTCAGTAAACAGGATCTCTATTATGGTGTATCAAGGGTCAAGGATCTCAAGGACACGCGCCTCCGTTGAATGCAGCGCACCATGGAAAAGGGATGTGGGGTAGATGTGAGCGCCGAGTCAGCGTTCATGACTTCGGGGATGTAGGTGGATGCGATTATATTTTTTGACAGGAGAAAACTGTCATCTCAATAACCTTCCAGTCCTATTTATCGCACAAAAGTGGGCGCCCATTTCCGAGTCGGTGAGCTCGACACACATGCGTTGGACGTTGTTCTTGCTGCGCGACAAAAATGCCACCGAGAGAGGTTTTCCCATATTCGTTCGCTTGACAACTTCCGCGATCGAAATATTTCGCAACCAAGCTTTTACTCACAAAACTCCTGCCATAGCTAGGTGCGTCTATCTAAGCATGCGTTGGCATCTACATTTACATGTCTAAGCCTTTAATGTTTAAAAACCGTTCAGGTGAAAATTTTCATTTGATTGACTATTCAGGCAGGCGGAAACAGGAGAAGGAACAGTTTTGCCGAACAAACATGGGTTGGTTGGGTTATAATTAAGTTTTACTCGACACGGCCGCCTCGTGCGTGCCAGAGTTCTGTTTACATGACTTTCTAACTGCATACGTTTCGTCCATACAAGCAATGAAGTGTCGAAGCTTTACCCGTTACGCGGGGTGCTTACAATGCCGCGTCAAAATTGTATCCATTTAGCAGTCGTGACGGTTTCTTTGTCCTAGTTTCATCTCATAGAGTTTGTGGTCATTATTGTGTGGTCATCATTATGTGGTCAATTATTAATACATGATGGTTTCGTTGGCGCCAGTTTTCAGTGCAGTAGTAAAGATGTAGAGTATCTGTAGCAGTCATTGTCTAGCGCTAGGCCTTGCCGCGTCGCGTTGTGGCTGAAGGACAAGAAAGCTCCCGTTACAGTCCTGGCATGTGGCGGTTATGTCCGTAAGCGTGTGGTTGGTGGGATTCGCGTCATAGACTTTGTCAGTAGCGGCTTCGACCTCAGGGTTTGCGTTTGAGCCGTCAGCAGTGGGGTCTAAACGCTGTGATCACGCCTGATGTCGTTGCAAACAGTGCGATGAATTCCTATCTTACCAGATCGCTCTCCTCAGGTGAACGTGGTAACGAAGCAGCTGGAGCCGCATGTCAGCTTCTGGAAGATGCGATTCCCGCGGATCATGCTGAGCGTCTCCATCGTTCTCCTGCTGGTGCGTCGGTACAGACATCTGCCTGATATGCATCTTCTCGATCAGCTATCGCCTGATCTGCCGCGCTCTAGCATAATAACTTGTTCATCACAAAGCAATGGTGTGTGTGCTATCGTCGTGTACTATCGTGCGGCTGGTGTGGGTGTGACGGCGGCGAGCCCGGACCGCGGCGGGGACTGTGAGCCGGACTCTGGCCCCGGCCGCAGATCACCGTGGCCATCGCCATCATCATCGGCGTGGTGTTGTACCGGCTGTCGGTGCTGGCCTCGCTGGCCTACTGGAAGGACGACTACGTCAGCAGCTACGCCATGCTCTTCACCAACGCCACCGCGGCCACCATCAACCTGGTGATAGTGCTGCTGCTGAATCAGGTCAGAAACTTTAGGGTCAGCCAAGATGACAAGTAGCGTTATGTTAAAAGGTCCTCTGCTCACTTCAAAACTCTCGAGCACAGATCTTGTCGGGTTCTGGACACGCTTAACTGTACTAGATTTTGCGTTTTGAAGTTCTCAATTTTCAGCTTTCCAGCTTCGAGGAATGTACATATTCTGCACAGCGTTGTGACGAATCCCCCACCTCTTTGGCGCGCAGTCCCAAGTCTGCCTCTCACGTTGTACTCGTCTGCAAGCTTGCATGGTAGCAACTGTGCGACCGCTTTGGAGTCACCGCTGCGTCTGGCGTCATAAGCTGAAACAGGCCGATTGGGGACTGTTTGACCGGACCTGGCCCATGTTGGACCGGACGCCAGTGACCCGGTTTGTACGTGATCTAACATGATTTGGTCGGACTCCGGCCTGACATGGCCTGATCTGATCTGACCTGACCTGACCTGACCTGACCTGACCTGCGCTCAGGTGTATGACCGGCTGGCTGAGTACCTGACGGACCTGGAGCTGCCCCGCACCCAGTCTGAGTACGACGACAGCCTCACCCTCAAGATCTACCTGCTGCAGTTCATCAACTACTACGCGTCCATCTTCTACATCGCTTTCTTCAAGGGCCGCTTCCACGGCTACCCGGGGAAGTACAACCGTATCGCTGGCTTCCGTCAGGAGGAGGTGAGAACTGCGACGGAGCGGGGCCGCCCGCCGCGGTGGGTCCTCGGGTTCTCGCCGTCGCCGCCGGAGCCGGTTACTTCGTCATGCTCATTAGCACTTGTGGGGTGGTGCGCATGCCTTGTGCTGTGTTGAACTGATCCATGACGTCAAATGTGCATCTGGCTGTGCTGTCCTGAGTTGTCCGCAAGCCTGTCCATTTGAGGTGTGGGCTACGTTTGAAAGATCAGGACGACGGTGCTCTGTTGTTGTTTCGTTGTGAGAAGGTTTGCCGCGGTCAGAAGCTGGCGTCATCCGTTAGGTCTTAACTCGCGGTGGCCACAGCACTGACGAGCCATGCCGGTGACTGTGCCCGGTGACTGCTCCCGTGCCAGCAGTCGGCGTTGTCGGTATGTGTGTGTGTGTGTCCCGGCGCTGACGGTCGGCCGCGTGTCCCGCGTCTCCTGCGACAGTGCGGTCTGGGCAGCTGTCTGTATGTTCTGTGTGTGTGTGTGTCGCGGCGCTGACGGCCGGCCGCGTGTCCCGCGTCTCCTGCGACAGTGCGGCCCGGGCGGCTGTCTGCTGGAGCTCACCATGCAGCTGGCCATCATCATGGTGGGCAAGCAGGCGCTGCTCACCATCTGGGAGATGGTGCTGCCGTGAGTAGTGCGCCGTCGGCCGGACGCCGGCCCGGTGCTCAGACGCTGATTGGGTGCGAAGGAGAAACATATGGGAACGCTCGCTGGTGTAGCTCGGCTGCCGCCGGTTGTGGTCAGCGTCATGGCTTTGGAAAATTCGACGTCGCTGGTAGCGCTGGTCAGAGACCTGAGGGGTGTATTCGCAGCATGCAAAGAATGCTCTATTGTGTGTGACGTCACGTATAATTTTTTCCTTACTTTGTCGCAGCGCGACTCGCTTTCTGTTTATATCGTCGTGACTGCCGTGACAATAACTGCGCATTCAAAGACAAGATTTTCGTGGAAATCGAAACTGCAAATTATGCCCGTTGTAGCATGCAAAACACCTTTTTATCAATTGTGGTCGGTCGTGGGCATAAGAAACAGCCCTGTAATTAAATGTGCTGTGTCTCATTTGCCTGTCTCATTTCGATCGATTCGAGGAAAAGTCGTCTCCGCCAGCCGACACTCTATGTACAAAAGCGGTAATTTTTCCGTAGCTCTGCACTAGTGAGAATGCCTATCTACGGTTTTTCCATGATGCAAATGCATTCTCTTCTTGAAAATCGGAAGGTGGGTGAACTATTTGCTGGAATCCAATACCTCCAAGGCGTGATGCTGGTCACGCTGGCTCGGATTCCTTCAGCTCATCCGTGTTGTACGGCCTGCACTAGCTATGCGAACAGTGCTGATTAAGGAGGTACAGCAGTGCAGTTATCGTTGCCGGAATGTGGCCCCTGACGATGTGCTCTGGCTTGTTGGTGCAGCGCTGTCATCACTGTCTCCCCCCCCCCCCCCCCCCCCCCCGTCAGTCCTTGCCCGCAAAGGAACTAGCTGGGGCCGTGACGGGCCTTGGTGCACTCCACTGGACGGCAGACGAGTTTGTACCTCACGTGCGCCGTGAGGTAAACTGTCGGTGCAAACTCGCCGTATTCCTCATGTTCCCAATGCAGCCGCTGTCCCCAGCCCGGATATCCGGTACAGCTGCCGTGTCCAGTCCTGACGTCCACTGTCTCCCCAACCTTGACATCCCCTGGCCCCTGGTCCGCTGGCCCCTGGTCCTGACCCCTTGCCGATGAGTGGCCCTGACGCTGTCGGTCGCGACTCGGGCAGGAAACTGTTCACCTGGATCGGGGACCTGAGCAAGCTGCTGACCCAAAGGAAGGAGGACGACCGCGTGCTGCCCCGCTGGGCGGCCGACTTCCGGCTGCTCGACTGGGGGCCCCAGAGCCTCTTCTGGGAGTACCTGGAAATGGGTGAGGACTCGCCGGGCGCCAGAGCGCCAACAGCACGCGTTCTAGGCGTTTGGTCGTGTGCGTTTTATGTATGAACAGAATGTGAGGAGCCTGTGTTGATTCATACTCATTAACTTTAGTAGATATAGTTTTCTCCCGGTTTTTCTCCGAGGAATAATATTATTGCTTCTGTGTTATCCACGTGAATAATGCTCCTCTCTAAAACACTGAAAAACTTAACTTTAGTAGGTTTGAACATCCCGTTAGACACTGGGATCCCTGATGTTACTGGAACGAAAGTAGTTATGTGCTTTACCTGTTGATGCATGTCTTTGTGATCGAATCATAAGCCTGATCATATCTTATGATTGTTAGATTTGTATCAGGTATGTTGTATTTCCGTCCCGCCGCCGCTGTTCCCGGCTTCCACTACTGATTCATTACTGGTTTCGTTCGAGTGGTGTGAGCTTGTATATGCTTCCACTCTCGGGATGCTAGATTGTGTTCGCACGCACTGAACACATCGAACGCGCATACTATTGCTGGTACCAGCCGACCCCTGCTGGCTGTAGACCGGTGCTTGACCATAGCTTATATTGGCCGGCGTTGCTAACACCAGGTGACTGCCGGCGCTAGCCGGACATAAAATATCGCGTCTTTTATCACCACCTCACTGTGTCATGCCGATGCGCTGACTGCAATCAGCAGAGCGCGGGTGGGCTACACTCCTGCACAGCTCTGGTGTCCGTGCCCGGTCCCTGGGGCGGCTTTGTCCAACGCCTAGCTCCCTCGCCTCCGCAGTGATCCAGTTCGGCTTCGTCACCATCTTCGTGGCGTCGTTCCCGCTGGCACCGCTGTTCGCCATCCTCAACAATGTGCTGGAGATGCGGCTAGACGCGCGCAAGCTGCTCTCGTTCTACCGGCGGCCAGTGGGCCAGCGTGTCCGCGACATAGGCATCTGGTACCGCATTCTCAACACCGTCGGCAAGCTGGCCGTACTTAGCAACGTGAGTCTGCCAGGACCGCGGCGTCGGGGACAGAACGGCCGGGACGGCGGACCGGGGACGGAACGGCCGGCACCGCGGCGCCGGGGATGGAACGGCCTCGGCCGCGGCCGGAATTGCAGCACCGAGAACGGAACGGCCTCGGCCGCGGTCGGGACTGCACTGGGGACGGAACGGCCCAGACCGCGGCGCCGGGGATGGAACGGCCTCGGCCGCGGTCGGGCTCGTGTGCGCCAGACGAGCTGGTTCTGGGCGCGATGCACTCGCAGATACCGTGTCTTCCTCATGGCCTCTCAGGGCATGCTGCGACTCTGGGCCTGTTGAATCCGCGGACCGTGACCGCGTGGTCATTGGGCGACCTTAGCAGCCGTGCAGCCCACGTACTGTCTTGGCGTGACCGGGGCGGGTGCTGGGCCTGCGGTCTCCGGCTGCTGTGCGTCAGCTCGCTCCGCCGGGTCCGCCGGCTAACCGGTGCTCGTGCCCCGGCCAGGCCTTCATCATCGGCTTCACGTCCAACTTCATCCCACGGCTGGTCTACCAGATGAGGGTCAGCGAGAACGGCACGCTCGCCGGCTACATGAACCACAGCCTGGCCGTGTTCCGCGTGGCTGACTTCCCGGAGCGCTACCGGCCCGTGGTTGACAACGCGACGCGCATCGATACGTGCAGGTCGGTTGGCTGGTGGCGCTGGATTTGCGGTAAGGTGTTTGATCTACGTAGTGTGGTCCTGCGGGCGTCAGGTGGCTGATGTTTTTCTAGTAGAGACGTGATACAAAAATCACGCCTCGGCTAATAAAAACATTGTTCAAAGGTGTAAAAACGCCACTCGCAAAGCAAAACCGCTGCTGCAGCCACTAAATGAGATAATTGTTTGCGGGGCTGCTAGGTCTACGAAATGCCAAACGTAAACGACATACGCCGCTGTGGATGCGCGGCGGGGTGGTGGCGTGGCCGTAAGAGTGCTTGAGGTCCGCACGAAGATAAGGAGGTAACGATACTGGGAAAGGTGAGCGAATTGCACGTAGTCTTTCTTCACGCACTTGCAAGTGCGTGACTCTGGTCAGATTGCCACCAACGGATCCCCTCAAAATAAATGCTTGGAGTTTGATACAAAGGTGCTCTTTCCGGCCTATCCACATCAAGTGAGGAACAGTGAAGAGAGTAGAGACAAAGAGGCGCGCAGTTACCCTCAGTTATTCATGAAAACAAACCTGTTCAGACCACATGGGTGCAGTTTCACAAAATTGGTCCGGGGGGAAGCGCTGAGCAGTGAAAAATATCATCAATTACGCCAATTTGCGCCAACAAATAGGTTTCTCCGTGGAGTTGCCGCGATCATCTTCGCAGAGATTGAGCGGCGGGAGCGCCAGTGGAGAGGAGGGGAGCGCTATAGTAGTGCGCTCCGCGGTTGCATGCTGCTCATCTTTCTGTGCGCGACTGTCGCAGGTCGGCGACCTAGCGCTGGTGGGAATCCAGTGGCGCCCATGGAATGCCCGTTGTTCAGCACACACTAAACCTCGTGTGAGATATTTGTGCGTGTGTGTGTTTGTGTGTGTGTCTTGTACGCGCCACAAGACGCCATAACTTTCTTGGCGCCACTCGATACAGATATCCTGGCAGGGCGTAGCTTCACAAAGTAAGTTCGGGCTGAGCGTTGGAAATTTACGAAATTACCCCACAAAATACGTCGCCGAACTAGTTTTCCACGGACTTGACCAGCTTTCTTTGCGAAGTTGAGGGCCGTATGTTAATTAACGCTGTTTATTTTGCGGCCCCCTGATTTGCTCTGGTCCTGTTCCACTTTGCATGTTGACAGCACCATGGGTTTGGGTTGGGGGCAGGATTTGCCAGGGGCCTCGCGGACAAAATTGGGCCTCCCCGCAGGGGGAGGGGGCTCCTGCGCGGCGGCGTCATCAAGAGTGAGGGGCACTGAAAGCGCGTGCCCCTTATCAAACTCTTACATATAGCGTGCCCCAAGAAGATATGTGTAATCAGTTAAGGAGGGCCTCCGGATCTCGCCAGTGGGCCTCACTATCCCAAAACAGGGCATGCTGATTCGGAACCGTAGCCATCTCATACATGAAAGTTATCTCCTGTTCTAGAAATTGGGTCTCCTGAATATGGAGGGTGCCTCCAAAACCAGAACAGGGCCTCCTAGATTGTAACGGGGTCTCGTAAGCCAGCAAAGGGCCCTCCTTTATACAACATTGGGCATCTTGATATATGGCACTGGCTGCCCCCTTCCTAAAAGCGCCCTCAGGACTCAAAAATGGAATTTTTGATGTAGCAAATTATCTTTTATGCCCAATTTTTTACCCTCTAGCTGAGTTTTTGGGGCCTCTTTTATATGAATTTTAGTATTATGCGTGCAACTACACTTTGCAGTTAGTTGAGAAAAATTGGGACCTCTCCCCCCAAAAAAAGAAATGGGAACAGGGGAACTGTTGCTCCCCTGCCTGCTGGAAGGCCGGGGTCAACTACTTCCCCCTGCTGCGCTCCCTCCCCCCCCCCCCCCCCTGGGCACCACGTACTTCTTCACGCACGTCACTTCAGTGTTTAATGCATCTGTATCGTGTGCGCCTACTTTTATGTTTACAGCATTAGCTGCGTTAGAGCACAGTGAGAAAACAAGTTGGTAGCTTTGTAGCACATTTGTGCCAGGAGGGGAAACTGGAGAAACTACGTACTGGAGAAAAAAATTTCACTAGAAAAACTAAGAACTCAGAAAAAAAACTTTTACTTACTGGAGAAAATACGCGAGATGCGGCGAGTGTGTGGACGTCGCGCGCCAGTGGTGTGTGGCGTTGGGTCCGTTGGCAGTGGTACTCAGCGGTGGTCGCTGACCAACCGCCGTGTGTCCGTCTTGTCTCTGTTCCGTCCGCCGGCCGGGGCCTCTCGTCACCGACATCACGCGAGCGTGTGCTGCCGCCTGGTGACAGGTACCTGGACTACCGGCTGGGCCCGGACGCGGCCGACCCGTACGCGCCGGACACGCTCTACTGGCACGTGCTGGCCGCTCGGCTCATCTTCGTGCTGATATTCGAGGTGAGAGCGCCAGCTGGCGGCCGCTCAGCGCTGCGGTGCGGCTCCGGCCGCGGCTGCTCACCGTACCCGCTCCGGTCTCATCGGCGCCCAGCGCACCCTGCAGTGTTCGACTGACTGTATCAGTGGTACGCCCGTCTCGCAGTCGGCATATGGTGCGCCTTTGGGGACGGATCAGCTGCTGTCAGCAGGCATATTGTGGAGACGCTCGGTGGAAAGGTGGGCGGGCTGACAGCGCGTTATCGGCTCGGGACCTGCCCGTCGCCGGCTGCCCGGCACGCAGTCTCAGTGGAAAGGTGGGCGGGCTGACTGCGCGTCAGCGGCTCGGGACCTGCCCGCCGCCCGCTGCCCGGCACGCAGTCTCAGTGGCGGCCGCGTGTTCCAGAATGTGGTGTACGTGATCATGCAGCTGATCTGCTGGATCACGCCCGACATCCCGCGCAAGCTGAAGGAGCGCATCCAGCAGGAGAACTACCTGGTGCAGGTACGACCCGGCGGGTCTGGCCGGGACAGGATGGATGGGGCCCTCTCCCCGCGGTGGGCTGGGGCGCGCGGACAGGGCGTGTGCCCCCGGGCGTGCGCCACCCGTGCCGCTTGTGAGCGTACTGCGCCGGGTTACGCGGTGACGGGTCAGGGACGGCATATCACAGCGCCGACACTCAGTGCTCCAAACGCGATGTGTTCTCACGACTGGTCAGTGACGCTGACCGAGCGGTCTGTGATAAGGTGAGCGCATGTGGCGCTGTGATGAGTCGTGATGTAGTTGTCACATGGTTCTAAACACCTCTAGATGGCGATGTTGGGCCGGTAAGGAGTTCGTCAAGTTGTGGCTATCCGGCACATTCTCTCGTTTGCAATGCGTAACTAGTTTTGATTTGTTTCGCGTCCTGTATTGTTAGCTATTTAGGGGGCAAAAGCAGACAATCACCGCAGACATCCGCTTCATTTGTCACTGTATTATATTTATGCGGAGGACCTGGCTAACGGGGGGTCTTCTTACATCGCTTCATGCATCCTCTTGTGCTGCGTTTGCCTGGCTTCGAAATTTGCCAGTGCTTCTCTGGCTCAGTTTGAGGTTTTATGATGCGTTCTCTGTGAGTCGTTCTTATGTGTAATCGATTCATGCGTTTCGCAACGCTGGCTTTATGTGAATGGCTCGCGGTTTCGAGTCGCGCAACTGGACTGTGGAGGCTTACTGCACTTTAAAGCATTGCTCGCTTTGCTGTCGGCCGCCTGAAGCCCATTTAAAGCAGCAGGCTGCCCGCGCATTGCCTCTTGCCAGCTGGTGTCCATGCGTTGGAACACCGTTTGACGCCTCCGTGTCTTTCATATTAACCAAATCGTTTCATTGAGTCACCCTAGAAGTTGGATCCATTTGTAGGCATACCATTTCCTGACAATAACGGCACCGCGTCATAAATGCCTCCGGTATTTTTGATGCATGATGGGGGGGGGGGGGGGGGAGAACTGGTCGGTGGCGAGAGACGCGGGGCTTGTCAGCCGGCCGTCCCGTCACCGACGGCCGTCTGACCGCCCGTCCGCCCGTCCGCCCCGGCAGGAGATGATCGTCGAGATGGAGCTTTACCGGGCGCGGGGCGAGGACCCCAGCAATCTGGGCTGCACCCTGCTGCAGCGACTGGTCGGCGACCCCGAGGTAGGTCGAGGTCGTGACCGCACTGGAACCTCAGATGGCGGTGCCTCCCGTGCGGTTCCGTTACTGGCTCGGTCGGTGCGGCAGTCACCGCTTGGTCCCTTTAGATTCTCTAACGGTGTTGTAGATAGCTGCGACCGATGCGAGCCGGTGATCTCACGTGTTATGTGCATCCGGGTGTGAATTTTGACGAGCACTCTGTTCTCCCGCGTAGCTAAGTCTCACGGGATAATGGGCATTCGGGTCTGAAAGCGCTGCTTTGAGAACGTTCGTGAGTACGCAGCGGCCGTGGCCGCCGGGCGTGTCGTGACCTGCTTGTGCAGCTGCTTGTACAGCTGGGCCCCGCAGCTGGCGCCGGCCTGCCGGCAAACACTGACACCTAGCACAGGCCGAGCTGTACCAAGTTTTGGCCGGGCTTGATAACCGTGCTGAGGGTCTGTCCTCGTGTGTGCCGGTGCGTGCCGGCAGAGTCGCAGCCCAAGGGTCGCCGCGACACCCGGTACCGTTCTGCGATGTTCCGTGTACCAAAACACGTCGGTACAAACGGCTCGTAATTATTAATTAGTCCAAATTCGCTTTAACACCGCCCACGTTTGAGGTAGGACTTAGTTCCTGCACTGCCCTATTGCAGGAAAAGTTTAATGTTCTAAACCTGAACCAGGCGCTTCAGAATTGGATGCGACTTTCCATGCGTGGCACTGCTCTTCGTAACTATGGTGCGGTGGCAAACAATGCTTATCCAGACAGTTTAGTCCTGCGTGTAAAATACTACTTCGCACGTGACGGTCTCATTTAATTAAATTCGTAGTCACAACCATGCAATAAGCATGAGGCACACGTGGTTTGTGCCAATGGTAGCCCCCCCCCCCCCCCCCGGGATGAAAGGTGGCCATTTTGGATGGAATCAGTAGGTTGGCATAAACCATTGAGCAGATAAGATCACAATCACCTCATACGGCGGATCTGCGTTGTTCGTTGTTGTTTCCCCTTTAATTTGACTTGAAATAACCTAGGGTTGAAATGCATTGGGTACAAAGTGGTTGTTGCCTCGGAATATGCAGACCACGTTATTTCAATGTTTCGCAGTAATTGTCATGCGTAGTGGAGTATGCGCAAGTTCAGCAGCCCATAGGTTTGGAGCAACCCATAGGTTTGGGCTTTGTCACCATCGGGCAGCTCTCTGTTCGGCTGAATCACGCAGTGAAAAACTATAGGCATGATTCCTTGAGAAGCGGCACAGTTCAACGTGCCCATGAGCTCCCTAAGCAGGCCCTCTCGCCAACGTCAAAAATGCTGACAGGCATGTTCAAAAGAGGCAGCTGGTTGTAAGGGCACAAGAAGGCCAGGCATTGACATGCACGCGTTGGTTTTGTAAACTGCAAGGGAGTTGGGTAGAACTTTCCGCTAAATGGAAGGATATGGCAAAAAGCTGGGAACGGCATAGGATTTGTATTAATGTTGTATCATGTCAGGCGTTAAGTGTGGTGTCAATTTTTTCTACGTTTGCGTGGTCGCCCCCCCCCCCCCCCCCCCCCACACACCTCCGCTGCCTGCTTCTACGCCAATGCTGTCCCCTTCCGATCATTAAAGCCATGGCATCGGAGATTCCATTTTGCCGATTGTATTTGCCCCTCACGGCACTGGTTTTCTTGTAGCTGCCCCCCCCCCCCCCCCCCCTCCACCGCCCCCTGCCGTCAAGTCCCAAGGCCGTTCTCAAGTACGCGAGCCATCAGTTCGCGACGCTGCCTTCCAACGCCAACGCAACGCAGCGCAACGCACAACGCCAAACGTCAACGCAAATTGGCCAACCTCGTATAAGTGTGCTTGCCAAGTCTTTCCGATATTTAACTGTGTATTTGAAGGAGCATCAAAAAATGCCGGAAGTCTAAATTTAGGTTCGAGTCTTTTTGAGTTACAATATAGATGGAAGATAAAAACGAGGCAAATCACATGCACATTGAGCAAGTTTTTTGGACGTTCCAAAACAGGAGTAGATATCACAGATATCGCATCGAGGTGAAGAACAACGGGTATAGGATTTCAGTTTCACTACCGGTTCTTGGCGAAGCGGAAAGGCCAGGATAAATGTGCGGTGACTCATATATGCGGCTAGTGATATGAAAAGCGAGCATTGGAATGCCGTCATTTTCTTTTTGTAGGCGGCATTTCCGGGTGAACGTACCTTGTCGCTTGCAAAAGGACAACTGTAAGCGCGCGGGATGAATGGTGCATTGACTCCCCAGTTTATAGTTGCGTTCGGCCAGTGATGGATCGATCATGTCGAAATCAGACGTGATACGCATCTGTTCAAATAACTCAATGATGTGTGCTTCTTGTCAGGCATGCTGTGACTAACGACTGTGACTAATCAGACTGCGACTACGATGTGCCGGTTTTGCTCGTCAGGGTGCGCTGAAATGTTCGCGCGCATTTGCCGCCCTCTTACACACATGTGCTATCTTCTACTGAGCATTGGCGCGAGGTACCGTCTGTAGCGATGTTCTGGGTAAGAAGCCATTCCACTGGAAGCTCGTTTGACGTGTGTTTTCATGGAACCTCCACGAAATACTGAATTGGGTGAGATTAATTTCCACGGAGTTGGCAATTTTCGTCCCTGCCGGCGCGCATCCATGCATATTTCCGGCCCCTAAGCGGGTTAACTGGCGCGTGCTTGCATTTCAGCATATGAAGCCTTTCGCTGAGAGGTCCATGCTGATGGCCGAGCCCACTGAGCGTCAGGCGGTGTCCCGCAACTCGAGCGGCACGGAGAAGGATCACATCTCGGACTACGAGTCAGCCATTCTGACGTGAGCGCCGTCCTGCGGACGCGGCGGTCAACTGTGGTGTCGCCGGAGCCCGCTGTGTGTCGCGACGATGGATCCCGCCGATGCAGCTGTCGCTGTCTCGTACGCCGAGTTGGCAGTTTGCACGCTCCGTGGCGCGGCCTGTTTTCCATTTTTAATACCTTGTCGCAGTAGGTCCGGCGGACGCACAACACGGATGCGTGCAGGCCATGTGTAGCAGCCGCCGTCACTACGCTACGATTCTGTGATGGGTTTTGCTGCTCAACGGTCTGTGTTCTGTCCATAGCTGTACCAACCGACATTGTGATTAAGCCCGTAGGAACGTCGTGTGCGCTGTTGAAAGACGCTTGGTATGCAGTGTCAGTGCGGGGCAGCGGTGGCGTTGGAGACGGTTGGCGTAGGCCTGCGACAGAAGCGCTTTCGTTCGCCTCGCTGAGGCCGGGTGTTAGGGCAGCGCTGCGTGTTGTGCTACAGCGGGACTCGGTTTCGTCGTTGGTGCCTTTCGATCCCATCGTGCAATGTTCGTGCGTGTGTTGCTATGTGTAAGCAGCTCTGGGCGTGGCGGTGCACTGGCTCTGCCCCTTGTCTGCCATTGCCGTGTCGTTGGAGGATTCGCGATGAAGACTGGGTATTTCTCGTGCTTTGGCTACTGCGTTATCTCCTTCTTAAGGTTTATTGTTCTCGCGTAGTTGGTGTGCAGGGTGGGTGCCGGCCAAAGAATGGTTCAACAGCAGCCATGGACTTCTAGTCGGATCTGATTTAACAGGGCACCCTTTCGCTGCCTCGAACTGGCTTTTCACGTCACCATGCAGCATTGCGTCTGGCCGCACCAGCCGTTTATCAGTCACACAACCTCCGCCTGATCTGTCTCGCATTTTTATTGGTGTAGTTTTACATTTTCCACGGCGCACATCTCTCAACCCGCCTGCGAGGCACGTCGTGTCCACGTGGCCTCGCGCACGGGCCGCCCGTGACAGACGGGGCCCACGGCAGTGATGGCGTGTCTTCCTGCGCGGGTTCGGGTGTCGGCGTTGATTCTCGCCGCCGATGCAGGCGCGTGTTTGAGCGCGTGGATGCGGGCGCGGGCGGGTGTTTAACAAAGCTCGCGGCGTCTCTGGGAGCGATGGCGGAGGCTCGCGCAGAGGCGGCGGGCGCCGGAACTGCTTTGCTCACCATGCGGCTCTTGTCCGGATTGTTGTCCTGCGCTTGTGTTCGGCGCGAATATGACGACCGTCTAATATAACCGTCTAATATCTAATATAACGGTGCGAACGTGTGTGCTCGTCCCGTTCGCCGCGTCAAGCGCTCCGGCTGGCAGCAGAGCTCACATAGGACCGTTTGAACACACCAGGAAGGGCTAAACTCGCGAGGTGTCGGATCCACGTCAGGTAGGTTATCTGGAAGCGGCGACCCTCATCCCGGCGGTGAAATGAGTCGGGTCTGAGCCGTATTGGTCAGAGCTCAGCAAATTTCAGCTGGTAAGCGTGGACACGTAAGGGTGGAAATCATGCGGCGGTATTTAGGGTGGAAACGGTTTTTTCGGGTCTGTCTGTCTGTCGAAACCCTTGTGTCTGAACTGCATGACACAGACTGTATGTGTCGGGCAGGTCTGTGTCAAGCAGGCATGTGACATACCTATCTGACGTTTCAAAAGCGGCTTCTCGCTTATTTGGGTGTTCTTTTTTAATAGCTAGGAACAGCAACCTCACCTAAAAAAGCTTGTCCAGTACAGAATGTATGCACCTGCTGCGTCTCCAGTACCTGCCTGAACCGTTTTAAAGGCCTGGTCAGGCGTGAGCTGCCTACAAATCAAGGTTTTTGCTGGGGGATGCGGCGGCTCACCGTGGGTATGGGGGTACTTCAGGTCACTGGTGGGTGGGTATATCCCCTTCCCCCATTTAGCACGTTGAAACAGGCACTGATACGTGTCATTAAAACCTTTCGGTTTAGTCCCTTATGTTTGCGGCGGACATCGACACATATCTGCCCAGTATGGCGTATTAACTGACAGGGCGTGAGAGCCTGAATAACTAGAATCCTTGTGATGTTCGTGTCATTTTAGCCCCCTCCCCCCCCCCCCTCCCACGTAGGTTTTGGGCGGTGGTGATTTGATTTCACTCCCGAAGGTTTTTACAGCATGGTGTCCTAATGGCCCGGCTACGCAGCGCCAAACTTTGCATACTGAATGCAATTAACACCCTCGGGTGTAGATTTCTTTGACCCCCCCCCCCTCAAGGTTTTTTCCGATATGGTTTCCGAATGGCGTCAAAGTCAATTGCTACGCCATCATTCAATCTGCTGCAACAACAGTGTTACACGGAGCCCTCTGCGGGGTACTTTTGTAGGCAACGCAACAATTGAATGAACAAATTGCACTGAACTGGCGTCAGGTATGAAACTCAGACCAAGGTCAAAACTAGCCTGTTTTAGTTCTCTAGGACTCGCTGTGTGATATAGTTCCTGGTGCTCACTTTAAATTTATTGATTACAGTAACCGCGTTATACATCTTCCATGGACTCATTTTTGAGGTCAGAATAGGTCACTGACCAAAATGACCTAGAGCAACGTATTTTTGGGGGAACATACTGCCTGGCATAATCTCTGTCGCTTGTTCATATGCAAAACTCTAGGCAGTATTGTATGATTTTGGACACCGTGACCCTCCAAAGACGAAACAAGGTCAATGGCCTTAAATGAACATGTTAATTTTTGTTACAACAGGTGCCTAGGTTCTAGGGACACCTTGGACGCTAACTTGGAGTTTCTCCTTGTTTGACCGTATTTGACTCGAAGGCAATGACCTAGGAGCCTCAAACTTTGACTTCAGTGAGTTCACGTACAGGTTAAGACACTCTGTGAATTTGGTACATTTAACTGCCTTAGTTTTTGAGGTCCCAGGAGGCCAAACTGACCCACTACTCGAGCGAAGGGTATCGAACCGGCCACCCGGTTGCGTGTTAAATAGCGAATTTGTCCGAACAAAAGCGTATATGTACCTTGTAGGGTCACTAACCTATAGCAGGTCAAAGTCAGCCCATCGCCATTAGCGGTTACAGTTTCAAGGGAATCGTTCAATCTGATAGAACAACGCGGTGGTAGACGAATCCACACTGCTCGGAGGCTGTTTCTTAGGCAACAAAACTATTGAGTTTAGAACTGCAACAACAGCAATAACAAATTTAATCGATCTACAGTCGGGTATGAAGGTCAGACCAAGGTCTAAACCGGTTTGTTTTTTACTCGAGAGCTTGCTGTGTGGGATGGTTTCAGCTACCACAACCCAACACAACTTCCATTGATTTTTAAAAATGCGGGGGACGTCATCAACCTTAAATGATCCCGGTCAGCTTTTTGTTTTTAGCAGCCGCTTGCGAACAATCCTTGAGCATTTTCAGATGTAAAGATCGAAACAATGTCGTAAGTCATCGTAGAAGCACGGTTACGGCTGAGTAGGCAATACGATTAACGGCTGCGTTAAACCGGCGGCGAAAACACCCACATTGGTGGCAATAATACAATTGGCGGTGGGGTATTCAACTGACCAAATTAACCAATGTATTGAAAGTGACTATTTTGGTTACATTTCAGTCATTTTTGGTGACCGGTTAATAGCGAGTCATTGCTACGCGTCCCAGGATGCAATTGAGGTCCATATGAGACAATAACAAGTGCCACGCATTTTGAGAGTAAGGAGCAGGGCCCTGTGAGGAGCAAGGCTGGAGCTGAGTCGGCGTTAGGGATGCATGGGTTAGGGCGCAGAGCGCTAGGGGTTGGACGCGCGGAACTTGGGGATGGGAAATCTCGTAAGCGTTTGGTTTGTATGTTGGCAACGCCGGCGCGGGCCTTGCTTTCAGTAAGACGGTCCATATCAGCTAAATCTAGCAGAAAGAAACTTAAGTCCATTCCGATAATTCCGTGAGAACTGCAAATTTGTCTGTGTCTGGTGCGATAGAGCTCCCTGCTAGGACCGAGAATCAGAAGAATTACTGCGTTGTTGAAAGGATGACTATATTGCAGCAGTTTTTCAGGGGGATGATGTTGTTCATTTGGCTGATAGCAAAGCATCATCCTCATTGCAAAATCAAACTCAAGCCCTCTGGAAGTTCTGCCAAGCTGAAAATGGTTGTGCAACATTGTCCTTTACAATATTTGAGCTTTAAAGATGATTATATAAAATTAATTTGGCATGCATTCATGCTATTTACTCATGTTCATGAAAAAGGCATGAGCTTTCCTAGCACCTACTGTGTGATGCTAGTAGATATGAAGCCTTGGACATACATTTAGCTGCAATCATGTAAAGCATGTTCCAATTGAAATAACTGCAGTGTGCTAAAGCATGAGCCCCTTATTTTTGTCATGGCAGAACCCTTACAGAAGTCTAATGTGATCACTCTGCTGACCAAATACAACCCAAGTAGGTTACAGTTATTATCTTGTATGTTTCTTCACAGTTAAGGCACAAACTACATGGCAAAGCAATTTTTGTATTGCAATTTTATTGCAAGCAATTTTGCATATTGCAACCTGTGAGATACAATTGTTTTTGTTACTCAGTCCAATCAGATGTGACCCACTGGCTGTTTCCATGTTTAGGTGAATATGTTTCTGAAAGTCACTGAACACTAACATTATGTGATTGCAGGATTCTGGAACATTGCTGAACAGTTGCCACAAATATGGTGCTCTGAGGAAGTAGTACAAGTTTGTGGCATAGTAGTAGCAGAAAAGTAATGCTCTTTCAAAACCTGGTCCTGCAAACAATCATCAAGCGACACTGCCAGGCGGCTGCACACATCTTCAAGGAAGTGTACGGCTGAAGCCCTTCATCATGGACAGACGCTACCTGCTGGTGCTGGGGTTGGGGCTGCTGCTGCGCTGGGCGGTGTCGCTGCACCCGCACTCCGGTCGGCACCAGCCACCCATGTATGGCGACTACGAGGCACAGCGGCACTGGATGGAAGTCACGCACAACCTGCCGCTGTCCGACTGGTACCACAACACCACCGACAATGACCTGCTCTACTGGGGCCTCGACTATCCGCCACTCACGGCGTACCACAGCTACGTGTGCGGCGCCGTGGCCGCCTGGTTGGATCCCTCGTACGTGGCACTGCACGCGTCGCGCGGCCTCGAGACGCCCGAGCACCGGCTGTTCATGCGCAGCACGGTGCTGGTGGCGGACCTGCTGGTGTTCCTGCCGGCCGTGCTGTGGTTCGCGCTGTCGCTGTGCCGCAGCCGCAGTGTCACGCTTAACGTGCTGGCTGTGTTCGCGCTGTATCCCGGCCTTATGCTGATCGACCACGGCCACTTCCAGTACAACGGCGTGTCGCTGGGCCTGACCGTGGCGGCGGTCGCGGCGCTGGTCGGCCGCCGCGACCTGGTCGGCGCCGCGCTCTTCTCGCTGGCGCTCAACTACAAGCAGATGGAGCTGTACCACGCCATGCCGTTCTTCTGCTACCTGCTGGGTTTGTGTCTGCGCCAGCGCACCTGGGCTGCCGCCGTCGGCAAGCTGACTAGGATCGGCGCCGTGGTGGTGGCCACGTTTGGGCTCGTGTGGCTGCCGTTCTTGGTGGACGGTGAGCGGACGGCGCAAGTGGTGATCCGTCTCTTCCCGTTCAACCGCGGCTTGTTCGAAGACAAGGTGGCAAACTTCTGGTCCAGTCTGTCCGTGGCGTACAAGGTGAAGGAACTGTACGACATCGGCACAGTTGCAAGCATGTGCCTGTCGGCGACGGCCGTGTGCCTGATGCCCAGCAGTTTGGCGCTTCTCACAGACCCGACCGCGCACAACCTTATGCTGTCGCTACTGAACTCGGCGCTCGCTTTCTTCCTTTTCTCCTTCCAAGTGCACGAGAAAAGTATACTGCTGGCTGCTATTCCGGCCTGCATGCTCTTCCCCGACTACCCGCTCTCGTGCTTCTGGTTCCTCACCGCTTCAACACTGAGCATGCTGCCCTTGCTGCTGAAGGACGGCCTCCTGCTCGCCACCATCGCCACCACCGTCTTCTTCATCGTAGCCGTCAACATGACGACGGGTGTGCTGGACGTGAGCCGGCGCGCCGCGGCGCCCAAGCAGCGCTCCCGCCTCACGTCCACCAGCGGCCAGCCGACGGTCGACCCCTGCTCGCGCTGGGCGGTGCCCGCCTTCGGCCTCTCGCTGGCCGGCTATGTGCTGCTGGGCGCAGCCGCGGCCGTCCTTAGTCCGCCGGCGCGCTACCCCGATCTCTGGGCCGTGCTCATCTCGCTCTACTCGTTCGTCCATTTTGCCGGCTTCTTCTTGTATTTTCACCTGATTCAGTTCCAGTTCTTCGACGAGAAGTTTAAGATATGCTGAACACGCAGCTTTTCTACTTTTTTAGATGGGAGACCCTTGCCGTTATGGTATTCTGTTGAGTCTTTGTCACGGACACCGCGCACGAGGGGCACGAGAGCATCGCTTGGCATATGCTGTCATTCAGATATATCCTGTCCATGGTGCTAAAGGCTCCCTTTTGTTAAACCGAGTGTCCACCATCGACGGGCAGTTTGTGTGCGACGCACTGCTAGTACCATTGTCAGAATGCGGGGCTAAATTTTCGCCAACGTTTTATGAAATACCTGTCGGTGGGGTTTCGTGCTGCTTGCATGTCCATGGTCGGTTCCATGACGGTGCACTAGCGTGGTGCGGTTAATATCTGCAGTGTCCAAGGTCTGTGTGGCGCGATGAGATCCGTGGAGATTGGGCCGGTGAAATAGCTCGCACTGCCTTATGTTTTGGTGCAAGGTTGTGATGCCTGGGGCTGGTTTTTAATACAAACTCGCTGGGACATGTTGATGTGTGGAGTTTATCAATAATGAGGTTTGAGCAATAGGAAATATTGCGCTGCGGGCACAGTGTCGCCATAGGTGTTTTCCAGCTCCCTGTTGCGCATTGGAAACTGAGAACGGCCCGCTGTCTTGCATAACAGTTGCATGAATTTAGGTAATGGTGAATGACAGACAGCTTGGGAGGCTTAGTCATGTTACGTGGCGTTTATCCCCGATGTGGGCGCGTCGCGCCACATGCCCGTCCCAGGCACCGGACCCGCAGATGAGGCCGGTGGCCGCCTCGCAGACCGCTTCGGGTCCCTCTGAATCTACGGCTCTCAATCATCTTACCCCGCGCCCTGTGGGATGTTTTGTCACCTTCCCCCGCGAGAGGCGGCCTCAGGGCTCCCTACGATAACTAAGCAAGTAGACCCACGGGAAAACGGCATTAGTAGGCCCACGGCAAAGGGCAAAAGGAGGATCTCGACGAACTGCATCAGATAGGTATGACTGAACAATGCGGCAGGTGATCTTCGTTAGGCCAAATCAGGTCATGCGAGTCACACGGCAATTCATATACGGGTACGAGACACGTGACCTGCGAAAAGTCAGGTGAAACGGGCGAAGACGATCGTTACGTTGGCCGCGTCCGACTACATCAAGGGCAGGAACTAAGCTATCTTCATCAATGCATGCATGTGCATGGGCTTTTCGGCCCAGGCAGCATTACAATGATACATGCAGCATTGCAATGGGGAGCAACAGTGTTAGAAACGACTTTCAAAGCCGTGGCACATAAGTCAATAAGTTTTAAATTATGGGACGTTTTGTGGGTCAAATCTGGTTACAAATGTGAAAGTTCGACCTAGAATACTTTGGATGACCTGACCTTGTAAGAGCCGCCAGGAAGATATTGGTGCACTCAAGAGCGAGATAGATGAAATAATTGTCCAGAAAACCTCTTTAAAGGCTTTTCTTGCGAGAAATACACTTAAGTTGTCTTTTTTGGGCAAAATGTCGCCGGTATGACCTCGAGAAAAAATTAGAGCATGAGCGTCGTAGAAGGAAGTTTCGACTTTCACAAACGCGTAAAAATCATGTAAACTTAGCACTTCATAATTCTAGCTGTGTGCTCAAAACAGTTCAGGGGTTCGGAAAACTTAAATGAGGCCTTTGAGGTCACGTACCTCCTACGCGTCCTTTGGCCTTGAGCGGAGCGCTGACAGGCTGTCCTGGCATTTTAAAAGCTCCCAGACTTTTTCGAGCCATTTCGCACCAAGTTAACCGTACGTCATCTGGGGCTGTTTGACCGTCCTTACAAACATTGGCTGCATTTCAGCCTCTGGCCCGTCTTAGCACCTTTCGACTAGAGGAGAGCCATTGCGCTCATTGACCTACGGTCAAAAAAGAAATCTGACATTCTGATGCCGTCACCACCAATGCTTGAGTACCGTGAGGAAAGTGAGGCGCTCTGTTCTCAACACAGATGGCCAAGGATAGTGCACAGTGATACCAGTGCAACACGCCCCGTGATGACGGCTACGCTCGTCCCGTGTGTGTGCAAACCAGCTGGCCCGGCGAGCGCTTGGGTGCGAAATTACAGCTCGCTGCACCCGTCGTTCACGAAATGTTATGAACTTCCACAGTGAACGTCACAGGCAAGCGCTGCGTGAATACTTTCAAACCACGCTAGGTAGCATATCACGGTACGCTTTCCCTGTTAGTTACTTATCGGGACTCTGATAAAAAGCCAAAATGTCCCGCCCTGGTGGGAGATATTGGTCATAGGGTGGAGAGCAGCGCCGGATGTGGATACGTGGCCCAAGAGTCGTCCAGTGCATCTATCTCGCGAAGAAGTGCGTGTCCGCCCGGCAGCTGTCAACATCAGTGCGCCGTTTTTGGTGACTTCAGATCGCTCTGACATCGGTGCAGCCCATCCAATCGATCTGTGGTATTAGGGGCGGCACCATGGGTCTTACGTTAGGTGGCCATGATTTTCTAGGGGGCCTCGTGGACAGAGCGGGGCCTACTCTGGGGTTGCCCCTTTGCAGAGTCGTATACAAGGGGGAGAGTCACTGAGGACATGTGCCCCATTATCATACTGTTAGGTACATGCATCATATTCTTAAAAAGGGTTTCAATAATTTAACAAATTGGGATGGGGCTCTGATTTTTCAGCGAAGAGTATCGCTGTCCTAACATGGGGCCTTTTGTTCCAAAAAGGGCCTCCTAATCCTGAGCAGGATGCTTTCGATTCACGAAGGGGGGCCTCCAAATCTAGCCAAGGGACCTGGTGATCCCAAAACAGGACATCCTGATCGGGAACTGCGGTCATCTGATACATGAAGGAAAGCGGTGTGTCGTTCTGCTGTCAATAAATATCATCCAAATCAAGCATGACGTTTGATTCCAAGGACATTTACGGCTAGCCGGCTTCCAGCAGGTAGCTCGTTGATATGATCAGTTGGTTGCTGATGACTAATGTAGAGGTTTTTCTTTGACTGTGATGAAGGAGTACAAAATATTTCGGCATTCAAATTGTGTCCAGAACGTAAAGCGCAAGTAAAATACGTAAAACAAACTAGATATCCGACGGAAATAATCTATACGACATGGGCGGCGCGTAAAAAAAATTATGTTCAGCAATCGCTAAGGCCAAGGCGTCTAGGAAATTCGTCATCGCGTAGATCTCGGCCTTGTGTGGGTGAAGTAATGTAGCCAGGCCCGTGCGCACGAGCGGGCGGAACGCCCTGGCGACCGCAAAACACGTGTGGCTTTCGGCAACAGAGGAACTGAGATGGGCCCAAGCAACAGCGCAGGGCCTTCTGAGCAAGTGGAAAGAAACCGGGACTAATGTGAACGGTTCCTGAGCATCCGAGAGCATCCTAACAGGTTGACGTAAGGGCCCCGCAATAGGGTGCAGACTCTTACAGAGCCTGTCGGGCGAATTGGAGGACTCCTTGGAGGGCTCTCCGTGGAGGGCCGTGGAGGTGTCGATCAAGATTGTTCCGGTATGTTACCGCATACATAGTGCCCCAACAGCAGCGTAAGACCCTCCGAGAAAGATGCAAATGGATCAAAGGCAACATGGAAGGCTCTTTAGCGGTCAAATTGACCCGGCAAATGGTTACATAGGGCTCCGCCATCAGTGTAGGGCCTCCGGACGGTGTCATGTCTCACTCAATCCCCACCTTCTCAATTAGCAAAAGCTATTTTCGCCAGCTCACCGGCCCTTTTCTTTTGCTTGCGACTGTTCTTGGTCGCCGTGAGGCCAAAGATGTCCAATTTTGTCGTGCGTTGTGTTAAAAACTGTGTCTGTTCGGCCGGCTATAGGCCCTTTCGGGGCCTATGGGTCTCTTCGGAGCCACTGGGCCTCTTCAGGGTCCAAGGAGGAGAGGCAATGCCCCTTGCCCCGCCTCTTCTGGATCCGCCCGTGGCCCGAATAGCTTGATACGCACTGGGATGAAGGCTCCATTTGACCCCTCCGCAAATGGTTTTTCAGAATAATTTGCAAGAGGCGCGGTGTAGCCGCGTCAAACTTTGCGCAGCTGTAGGCAATTGAGTAGCGGATCCTTTGGTATCAAACATTATTTGTACCTTGAAAGGTGGTTGACCTATGGCAGGCCAAAGTCAGGCCTTGGCAATCAGCGAAGGCAATTTCTGGGGAATCATTCAGTCTGATGCAACAACGGAGTGTTAGACAAAGCCCTATATCTCTGCGGTAATGTCTGATACAATTGGAAAAGTTGTTTTAGGATGATGACAACTTCTATTGAACTTGGGTCAGTTAGATATGTTGGTCAAGCTGAGCTCAAAACCAACCTGCTATTTTACTTAAGGCCCTGCTTTAAGAAGTAACGTGTGGTCCTCTTTTCGAATTTTGTCATAAAAGAGACCACGTCAGATATCTTAACTGGACTTACAAAAGGTCAGAGAAGGTCGCTGACCTAGAATGACCCAGAGTAACCATTGGCTTTTAGGAGCACACCACCCAGCATAATCCTTGACGCTTATCGAAATTCCCAAATCAAAGCGTTCCCCTGGGTTGTTAGTCACCGACCCTCTTAAGATCGACAAAGGTCACTAACTTAAAGAGAACGCTGGTGACCTTTTGCTCAGAACAGGTATGTAAGTTTTATGGCGGCTGCATGAGGACGTATCGGAACACATTGGACAACCAATTGAAGTGTTTCTTGTTTGGCCTCATTTGAACCCAAAGGTCATCATGACCTGGGAGCCTCGAACTTTGACGCAAGTGAGCTTACATACAGGTCAATCCACCCTGGGTATTTAGTGCATGTAGCTCTCTTAGCCGTCAAATTGACCGCCACCCGAGCAAAGGGTATTCAACCGGCCATCCGGGCGCGTGTTGGCAGATAGGCCCCACCGACAACAGCGTAGGGCCTCCAAGCAGATAGGAAGTACGCATGACGCAATAAGAAGGGCTCGAACGATCGAGTGTGCCCGAGTAGGTTTACAGATGAGGATCCCTGTCAGGAGTGTAGTGCCCTCCATTCAAACAGGAAGTACCCAAGATCCAACGTGGAGGGCTCCAAACGATCGAATGTGCCCGAGCAAGTCAGCATATAGGCCCCCGATAAGAGTCTAGGGCCCTCCGCAAGTGACGGTAATTTGGCAGGGCTCTACACCATCATACACCACCATCGTATGGACGGCAGGGTAGGGCCCTCCGAGAAAATGAAAGAAATCAGGGGCGGCGTGGAAGGCTCCTTAGCGATCAGATTCCCCGGCAATTGGACACGTAAGGCCCCGGTAACAGCGTAGAGTCTCTGGACAACGTCAGGAGCCTTCAGGCCTCCCCAATTACCACCCTCTCGATCACAATGAGCGAACAATTATTTTATGTGGAGACTTGACATGAACTTTGGTAATTTACGGGTGGCTATAATGCCCTTATTGCGGGAAAATGGCTTGTCAAAAAATTTAGAGGGCAAAACACGCTCTTGCCCCTTCTCCCCTTAATGGGGCACCCCCGAGGTATATGCATGCGCGTGTGGGTGGCAGCGCTGATACTGACGGTGCTCCACGAAACTTGTATGTGATGGTGCTCTAGGGGTGTCATTGTTGGTGAATGATAAGAGGCCGAGCCGCGTGCCCGGCGGCCTAACCTCCTTGCAAAAAATGCGTTTCCTAACGCATCTCATCAACATCATATCTTGACGAAGGGCAGCTTTATGTTAAATTTTGTGGATATCATTTATGAAATAGCTCTCAGTTTGCGTAGCATGGAAGACATGGTCAGCGATTCCTGTCCATAGAATATGCGCTCCGTGAGACGGCCGGCTCTTTCCTTCACTTTTGTAATATTCCAGTAACAAGTATTGGGGCTCAAGGCAACATAGGAGGCTCAACTCAACATTACGACGGGAAGGCAGAGCCCTCACAGATGATTCAAAGCGATGCCCTGTGGTGTTCCAGTCGCCCCGGGATCTAGTGGACGTCAGCCCCGCATCATCGAACAGTTGCGCGCACACTTAGAGGCCCAGGTGACAGTCGTTGACCTGTCGCTTATCCCGTTATTGACAACCCGTCCAATGCCTTAGGGGGAGGGGGCGAGAAATATCCAGCCTTCATCTTGAGTGAGTCTACTCGAAACACATGTATCGATCAGATCAAAATTTGCTTGAGCCTGGTGCGTTAACTTTCATGCGCAGAACACCTGTCGTTGAAACGCGATGAGATGAGGGCTTTTAGCGATGGGATGAGGGCATGTAGCAGTGGGATGAGGGCATGTAGCGATGGGATGAGGGCATGTGACGATGGGATGAGGGCATGCGACAATGGGATGATGGCATGTAGCGATGGGATGAGGGCACGCAGCCCGACACGCTGGCGACCCGCAGGCGCCCCTGTCCAAAACCGTGCAGGTGACTGACGGCACGCCGGCGGTCGGCCACCACACTCGACCCCAATGAGCTGTGGGTCACGACGGCGGCCAAGTTCTCACCGGCGGACGAGCCATTGCGACCGTTCATTTGACCAGCGCCCGTGACATTTCGTCTCCCGCAGGCGCTTGGGGCACGGCGTGTGGCGCGTGCCAATCAGCACGGGACGTCTCGAAGCCATCGCGCCACCCGTTTCGCCGGATCAGTGGAGCCGAAGGTGAAGAGTTGATGAAATTGGTCCAGCTGTTTAGGTACGGCGCGCCGAAATGCTTGTGCACTTTACAGATACGTGCGGATATACGACAACGCAGTGTTTGGCCGAGTGACCGTCGTGCGTGAAATCTCAGTCAACCAAATTGATGCAAAGTGCGCCTTCAGCTGCTCCGGTTTTGAAAAACTGGGAGTCTCTTCTTTGTAAGCCCTGATCGCGCTCAGAGCATCAGGTTGTTTGCGTCCATTTTCAGCCACGGCATCGCTGAACTGTTCCGGGGCTGTCTGGCCGTCTCGAACCCCCTTATCAGCTACTTTGGTTCTTTGATCACATTGGGATGTTATGCGAATGACGTCTGCGATGCATTCGTATTTGGACTCCAAACACGAGTCCGGGTATGTCTGGATCTATAAGAAATTTTCGCCGGAAATGGTCACAACGTTGGCACACAATGCTCTCCGCTGATCCAGAGCGCACCTCGCCGTTCGGGCTCCAGAGGTCAGAGGCGATCAGGCAGGACATCATCTACACCTGGTGATGTGATAATATGATGATGTGATGTGCCTGATACACCGCAGGGGTTGACCTATTATGAAAACTTCAACACAAGGAAGCTTGCACCAGACCATCGCGGGGCGAGTGCCAATGCGATGGTGTTTTTTTTGTATCTTTGTGGCTCTATGTTGCAGAGAGCGCCGGGCATCCTGACGCCGCTCCTGACGCGTCTCGGTGACAGTCTTCTGCATGACTTATGGTCAAACAGGCCATTATTAGGGTCAGATGTTCTCCTGTGTACCGTTTATATGATATTGCCAAGGCGACGGCGCTTTAATGCAGGGCTGGTAGGATTATGCGGGAGCTTCCTTCCCTGACGTCCAAAACGTTTGGCAGAACGCAACGGAGGAAAATGACATAAAAGCGACCTGGCTCTCACATTCGTAGCGTGGATTTGCTAACAGGGTATTGGCCAAGTCGGTGTATATGGCTCCTTGGCCTCTACGGGCTCACTGAGAACGCATCTGACGTGGTGGGGCAAAGCAATTAACTGTTCGCTTTTGTGCAAACCCGTACTCGCAAACCCTTGAGTTTATTTTTGTAAGACTAATCACGCAGTGTTTTAGTCCATAAAGTTTCCCAAGAAAATGAATAGAAGTGGATTTAACTTTATAGGCTGTGTTAACTTTACAGACACATTTTGGATGCATATGTTTCTAGCCATTCGTGGAGGAAATACCTGGAAACTGAATGTAGATTAGAGTAGACTTTATGTTACCCTGCCCTATAAAAGGAAGGTGAAATTGCAACGCAGCAGAAGCATGCCGCGTCATGAAATAAGCGACATTTAAGGGATCCAAAAGTATATTGGAGCAGTCTTGTACAAAATGCGTAGATGTAATGGCGTTAGCGCTTAAAATATTATGGCGGTGAGATCGATGGTTACAAAAATATGGTCGAGTTAAAAGAATCTTCATTTAGTTGGCTTTACGACACGCCGGTTGGCGGCTTCATTCGTAACAATGGTATTGGCTTTCTAGAACGTATTAATGGTTTTGTCTTTGGTGTCCATCACAAAAATAATTATGACTCCGTCTCTATGCAGCACTTATTTCATGAAACAGCCTGTAGAACAATAGTTTGTCTTCGTTGGCACGCTAGGTATTTTCATTGCTTAAAACTGTATTTATTGGCTACGTTTGTCCATTTGAACACAAACAATTATTTTTATCGAAGATTAATTGGAACGCGGCAACGCTTTCAACGGCAACGGTTTCTTGACCATAAACTATGATGAAGTGCAGTTGTTAAGGAAAATCATTTTAAGATACGAAAATTCGTCTCAGGAGCCGTCCGATTTCGTCTCAGCATGACATCAAACTATCCGTGGTATTGCCTTGGAACGTTGGCGTTGGTCTTGGTTTTACTCTCGCTCCACAGACAACGCATGGCGAGAGGCCCATCCCTTTTTACTCTCGGTCATTGCACGACACTGAACGGTGCTTCTGGCAGATAGAGCTCCAGGGTCAGACAGATAAAGGATATAGCGTGGCAGCCAATGTGAAGCGACTTCAGAGTCTTGCCACAGATTATCGGTTTCCAGTACGCACGGGCCGCCCGGTTTTCAGTACGCACTCTCCTGGGACGTACTCGCGAAATGAGGCCGCTTTCGCTGATAGCTTGCCCTCGCGTGGTTTGAGGGTCAATGGTTCTGAACGCGTCAGGTAGTCGGCAGGAACACGTGCCCACGGGTGAAGGAGACCACTGCGATGAGCTCAACAGATTCCCTTTGCCAACCCACATAAAATCTAGCCTAGTCAACCGAAGTGGCCCAGCTGATGGAGTTTGAGGACTTATGACCGGTATCGGTCGATGTCATTCGTCTGTGGGCGTCTATGGATCATGAGATGCCAGTCGCACTGCAGCTTGCTGAAAAATGGCTGTCCGCAAACCGGCGACGTCGGAGATAGACGTTCAGTACGGGTGCCTGCTGTGAAGTCACGCTTGAGAGCCCCCCCCCCCTCCCCCTTCCCCCACCCGCCCACCGACCCCACTTCATGAGGGAGCAAAAAATGGCTAGCTATTGCACGACGGTCACTGCGGGGAACAAGCTCCTTAGCTCAATGTGTGTGCGGTGGTCAAACAGTGATGATGAATATTGGCGATGATTGAATAAATATGAAACATGTCTGGCACATCGGCCAAGAGCGCTCAAACCATTTCCATGCGTCGGCGTGATCCACGAAGGCACTGGAAGGCGTGCATGTAGAGAATTGTAGCCAATCAATGATTACGTGTCTTTCATCGTCACTGATGTGCACTACAAAGGGCTCGGCATTGTCACGAACGTCACGAACGGCAGCAACAAAGGTCGCCATCGAACACCTGCGCTCTTCGTTAGCACGCTGGGGGTTGTCCAGGTCACTGGTGCTGCACAGTGTGCAGCGCCTCATGTCAACACACCTTTCACACTTTCAATGGCTCTAAAGGGGTCGCGCACTTGACATTCCCAGCACCATGCCCGAAATCTAACAAGTTGGTTCAACGAAGCGTGACAACTTTTAAAATTGGTTTCCGAAGCAGTCTTCTGTGCGCGTTTCCACCACCAGTTTCACCGTCCCCGTTTCTCTTTCGTTACACACCACACAGCACGCGTGATATCTCCTGCTGGGCTCTTTCTGAATAGGTCTGCTCCCACACCATTGGATCCGTCCTATGTCGTAATACAAGTTGGGTTTGGCAGCCGATGCCCGCCATTGTCGCCGCGGATCAATCTAGGGTGGGTCTGTTGGTGAAATTGCACGATGGAGGGATCACACAAAGACATCCGGATCAAAGGCAGCAATGTGCGGTCGTAACGGAGCCTTGTGAGATCGACGTGCCTGAAACCAGGCGTGCCATAGCACAGCTCGTTCTTTGATTACATCTGAAGGCGTAAAGTATTCCAACGCAATCTCGTGCATGTTGGTTCAGCAGTTTGGCGCTGCAGTTTGTGTTCAAGAAAGTCACTGCGACCCGCTGGTTGGTTACATATCCATCGTTTTACAATTTTTTGATGGTCTGGCCACTGTTACGTATCATGCTGCGTCTACCGACGATGGGTGTCATAAATTTGCGTCACGCCTGGAGCCACCACCGCTGCGTAGGCTGGTCTCACAGTCCCGGCCGACTCCGACCACACGGGCGGCTGCGAGCCGTTTTAACGCCTCCTGAATGTTCGCGGAATGCAGCGGTGTTGAACTCCTTGCAGGGTGGTGACGGAAATTTAAGTGCAGCTGCCGCGTGTTCGCTTCCCCAAAGGTACACGTTAACGGCAAAACTTTGCGGAATTATTTCGGCGTAAAGAATTATTGGTGAAACGAACGACGCCACATGGAACAGGAAGGTTATCAATAACTTCCCACGTAGTTAATGCGAAAACGATTTTTGGGTGAGCCAAATCCCTTTACATGGAGAATGGTGTCCCAGGTTGACATTTAATTGTAAACGTACTAAGTTGCACTAGGTTGTGGCGATGCATCAACCTGCAATAATTTAGTTATTCTGTTATTCCATATATGGCGTGCCGGCGTGACAATGATGTGAAATTTGTGGACCACGAAGTTCGCTAATTGCGTTACCTTTTTAACGTGCTTTCGCAGAACTACTCTTAACAGGCGAAATGCGTGAAGTAAAGTAAAGAAAATAGGGCGTGTGTCGTTGCCGGTGTCAGTCGGCTGCAGCTGATTTCACCAGCCTGCCATCATAAGCGACAGCTAACGACAGCTGACAAATCTGCATCACAACTTTATGACTGACAATGTGAATGCTGTCCAGGCAGTCCAGGGTCCTCACAGCTTACAAGGTCGTCTCGCGTTTGTAAGTACACCTGGTGAGAACTACTGCCAACCGTAATGACATTCACGTCGCCGGTAACATTTTGCACACATCAACACAGTTTAACAGTTGAACAGCTATTTTGCACAGCCTGATTTTTCAATCCCGCAGGTCTGAGCTACATTCGGCATAAGTTTATGCCGCGCAGCAGATTCATTTTGAATCCAAAGCCCAGATTTGTAGCACCACGCATCTAAAGGCACACACAAATGCGGTATGGCGATTGATCCGTCCTGCCGTTTACGGTCAAAATAAATCCGAAATGAGCCCAACGGATTGAGAATGAACAGCAAGCCCAGATCTGTGGCATCGCGCATTGAAAGACAAGCACAGATATGGTTTTGCGTTTGATTTTCCCGGCCGTTTCGGTCTCAACCAAAGCGTCGCGGTTAGAGCGCAGGCCGGCCCCTACTTGCGCGCGGTGTGGCGCCTTATAACAACCGCCGCCGACACTACATGGCTTTCGTCGACTGCTTCTCCACGGCGGTTCTTTCTTCTTCGTCCACCAAATAACCAGGCGCCGATTCGGCAATTACGTGTGGTTCGTTGTTGTCCTGTCCTCTCGCCGCCCAATCTGCCTGATTTCGTTAGCGGCCTGGCCGAATCAATAAACGTCAGGCCCTGTCGGCCAGCCGACCAGGCCGGGTCAGGCAGTGCTCCCACCGGCGTCGAGTCGCGCGCACCGCGCGACCGGACCCGCGGGCAACGGTGCCGTCGGAACCGACGGGTCGAGAGAGCGACGGGACCGACGGGACCGACGGGTCGAGAGAGTGGCGGTGCCGACGTGACCGACGGACCGAGAAAGTGGCGCGCCGTCGGGACTGACAGACCGAGGGAGCGACAGTACCAACGTGACTGACGGACCGAGAAAGTGACGCGTCATCGGGATCGACGAACCGAGGGAGCGAGAGTACCAACGAGACCGACGGACCGAGGGAGCGACGGTACCAACGTGACCGACGGACCGAGAGAGAGGCGGTGCTGTCAGAACCGACAGACCGAGAGAACTGCGGTGTCATCGGGACCGACGGCTGAGTGAAGGACAGTGTGGCCAGGGCTGACGTGACCCAGCGGGCGGCGCAGGCAGGTGAGTGGTGAACACTTTCCACTGACACCAAAGCTTTTCGCGGATCGCACAAACCACGGAGTTACCGATTAGCAGGTGGACTGGTCCAATACGGTAAGGTGTCCTTAATGGAGCCTTGATTTGAGTTCGCATCTGATCCCAATTAGAATCAGAATCCAATTTGGGACCAGAGTCCCAGCAAGGACCAAGTAGGACCAATCAGGGCTCATGGAATGTGGATAATTACAATGAAGACTAGACGATTTTAGCTCCTTATTTTTGTCTCCTAATTCTTAGATCCTAAAAACAAACAGTAATTCAGAATTTTGATTGCTTTCAGAAGTGATTTTCATAGGCATCGTTCATTATCTACAAACATCATTCATATAATTGTCATAGTCACCTACATTCACGTGAACTTTGCGGTTTGCTCCTACCAAAATAGTGATCATATGAACGCTTCTCATTTCTTGCGTAACTTGCTCAGAAATATTGGTAAGAAACGCGAAAATTCACGCGACATGTAATAATCGACATTTGTGAAAAATAGTGTTTCTCTTTCCCACCGATGTAAGTTATGTGAGCGAGTACAAACATGCACTACAAATTGAATAAATGCTTTAGATAAGAAACATGAGGAATCATGGGCTGCTCAACTTGATGATTTAATCATATTAATTAATAAAGCTGAAGATAATCAGAATTTTATTTGGCGTATGAAAGAATCTCATCTGTTTCTTCAATGTAGAACTAAAGGCTTGGTAAATTATAGATTAAGGGATGATGGCGGAGAACAAGGCTGATTAGGAATGGGTGGCGCTCGGGACTTAGTGGCCAAAGATTTATGGGTAGCAGGGTGGAATGAGAATCGCACTTTTAAACTGGCATGAAGATCTTTAAGAGCAACGTCCATAGGGGTGTGAGTGGTTGCGAGGTAAACCCTTTTTGTGGCAAGTTTTTTCACGAATCGCCATAGTGTTACTAACATATGTGAGCCTATGTACCTTTTTGGAGGATTTGATGCAGAATTTAGGTCGTCGGCCCCCAGTGTATGCCTAAAGGTGGACGGAAAAAGAGTGTTAAGGGTGTAAAGGTGGACAGAAGCCAAAAATACCTTGGCAATGGAAGGTGAATTCATGAATATCTGTGATGATATTGTTATCTTTCATATAGTCTGGATACATTATGTATTAAATAATACTGCCAGCGAAAGCTATCTTTCAAAACCAATGATATCCAAACTCTCAGAGGTGCCGCTACTCCTGCACCCAAGCTCAAAGCCGTGTGTAAGTATTAATGTATGCATGCACAGTGCATGCACGTATCTTGCAAGTGTCTTCGCCCTGCAATTTATGCAGCTGCGCAGAAGGAACTATTAATAAGATATAGTCTAGCTCCTGAGGTGTCGTTGACCACAGGCACAAGCGGATCCATACCGTACGCCATCCGTGAGAGGCGATGGCGGTGTATCAACACCGTCTTCGTCCATACGGCAATGACGAATGTTTTTTTAGTTGGTGGTTTCCCTCATGGTACTAAGCCTAAGATAATACATAAACCATCAAAACTAACAGAACAAACAATGAAGATGGCGCACGCGGTGTGATGTAAAATGACGATTGGAAAATGCAGTTTATCAATACGTGCATATGGACTGCCGGAGACCCGCGTCAACAAAACGACTATATTTGCACATGGGCTCAGATCTGATGACTCTTAAAACACAGCTGCTCCCTTTTGTTACCACAGCCCAGCAGATCGGTCTGGTCGGAGCGGGCGGCCGCCTTCCGTTCGCCTGTCGTCGTCGCTGGCCACTACGAGTCGGACGGGGCGGGGAGCGGGCCACGGGCGCTGGGCTATCGCGGCCACCGCCGTCGCCGAGAATCATTTGGAGCCATGCCCATTGTCCATTGATTGCCTATTGTCCCAATTGTCGTCCCGGCGCCCGTAAAGATAACGTGGCGCCCGAGGCTCGCGCAACGAGAGCGCGGCCCCCCCCCCCTCCCCCACCTCCCCCGCGGCCTGGGGGTGTGTGACGGAGTGCGGCGCCCCCTCCCTTGCCGGCCTGGGGGTGTGTGACAGAGCGCGGCGTCCCCTCCCCCGTGACCTGGGGTGTGTGACAGAGCGCGGCGCCCCCCCCCCCTTGCGGCCTGTGAGCGTGTGCTAGAGCGTCACTGCTCTTGTGTGTGTGGGGACTGATGAAGGCGTCTCTCCTAGGCGGCGGCGTGCCTTCCGGGTTAGCACGCGAACCTTGTGTCGACTCTGCCCAGTAGATCATTACTGTTCGACGCGATCGCCGGTACCACAGCATGTTTTTCGCCCAAGCTTTTTGCCGTCGCCGAGACAGGCGGTATTGGGTCTAAATAACGCATTATCGGCTTCTTGGGACCGTCATAATACCCGTCGTCCGGGCACCAGCCACAATCGCTGGAGCTGAGGGAAGGAACAGCCGCGGAACAGCCGCGCCGAGGCCGGGCAGGTGCTCCGATAAAAAATTCCTGGGTCGATTTTTTGGAGAGTGCCGATCGACAGATGTCGACTTGCATTGTTATCTGAAGGCCCTGCCCCCCCCCCCTCTCCCCCCTCCCCTCCTCCCCCTCTGGCATAAGGTCGAGTTGGGCTCGCAATGTTGGTTTAGGCCCCGGTGATATGTTAGGCTGAAATATTACACAAGCATGGGGAAAAGTTGGCCATCACAGAAAGACTACCTTCTTCAGACTTTGTTTGCTGGCCATGACTACAGGGGTGGATCCACGAGTATCGATCGGGGTGACCTAGTTCAGAATTCAATTAATCAAGGTAGTTTCAATTAAGCGGTCGCCAACTCCACACAAAAACTCAGATTTTGTTAAGATGTTGGCTGCCCCATTTATGAAATCAGTGAAGCACATCATCTACACGGCTAATTGGTGTACATCACAGAAATAACCGTAACGCAACCCACGACGCATGCGCAACGCCCAACGCATAACGCAAGCTCCGCCTGACGTGAGCAGCGTGTAGTATGGGCTAGCGTGGTCAGGCCTGCAAGGCTGTCGGAACATCTAACACCCTTATTGGGCTTACTTTGGTGTCTATGGTTGGTCTTTGGATCACATGTTCAGCATAAGATATAGGCATTTATAATGTTGCGAAGATTTTCATAGGGATGCTTGAATGAACTCAGTAAATGCTTGCACATGTTTAAGGTCGAAAACCGCCGTGGATTATATTATACAGCGAACTGAAATGTTACATCGTATTCGAAGCCCACGTTCGCACAGAAGTCCAATATGCGCGTTTCAAGTAAGATTGAAGGCCATAATTCGTTCAGATAGACAAGGCAAAGTGGTATGTAAGTGCCCATGAGAACTGCCGCCACCAGCCCCACACCACGCGCTCATGCCCACTGACCCGAGCCAGCCAGCGCCAAGACGACGGCGGCGGCGGCGGCGGCGCCCCGGGCTAATAGCATTTCCTGCTGGGGCGTCCAGGCCGCCGGCTAATCTGCAGTCAAATTATTCATAGCACGGCGTGAAGTGGGTCCGCTGCATCCTTGACGGCACCCGTCCGGAGCACTATGGAAATGGAGCCGGCTGAGCGGCTCAGCTGACGCGGCGGCCGCGGCGTCCGTCGGCGAGAGCTGCTCAGCCGGCTCCGGGCCGGCGGCGAGGCTGACGGCCACCCGGGCTCGACGGCGGAGCTGACGGCCACCCGGGCTCGACGGCGGAGCTGACGGCCACCCGGGCTCGACGCTAGAGCTGACGGCCACCCGGGCCCGACGCTAGAGCTGACGGCCACCCGGGCTCGACGCTAGAGCTGACGGCCACCCGGGCTCAACGGCGGAGCTGACAGCCACCCGGGCTCGACGGCGGAGCTGACGGCCACCCGGGCCCGGCGGCGAGGCTGACGGCCACCCGGCCACGACGGCGGAGCTGACGGCCACCCGGGCCACGACGGCGGAGCTGACGGCCACCCGGGCTCGACGGCGGAGCTGACGGCCACCCGGGCCCGGCGGCAGAGCTGACGGCCACCCGGGCCCGACAGCGGGCTGACGGTCACCCGGGCCCGGCGGCGGGGCTGACGGCCATTCGGGCCCGGCGACGGGGCTGACGGCCACACTCCGCGTTCGCACGACACCGGCCCCAACGGAAGCTCGGCGCTCGAGGCGTACCGCGACAGGACATGCCCTTGTCTGGTGGTGCTTGGTGTCCTTTTCCACCACGCAAAACAGACATTCGTCAGGGAATGTCAGCCGAGACTCCATTTGTCATGGTACCTGAAATACAGACAACTTGACCGGATGACTGGAGCTGAATTGCTTTGTCGACGTCTATCGGCTTTTATCTCAGCTCGTACGCTCACCCAATTCCTTCACGATGGTACCTTCGCAGTTATTCTATACTGGTGTAATCTGGAAAAACCAGCGCTATGCCGCACAGCTGATAACTTCCGTGGCATGCTTATATGCTTGATGTACACTAGAAGCACACAATGCTGTGCTCGCAAATTTACCGCCGTTGGTTAGTTAATAGCAGAGTAATAACACGGTCGCATAAACAACGAGTGCCAACTTACTATGAAATATTAGGTACGTTTTCGTCACCAAGGCCGGATGTCCCGTACAGTTGAGTATGCAGGCTGCAGGTACGGACCGTGGTGGACCATTCGTGTGCGGCGATCGCCAGCATTTGGCGGTAACGCCAACTCGGAGCCCCGCTGTGTTTCGGATATCATAAGGAACTCTTGACTTGCTCCAGGGAAGTCCAAAATGCACAGGAATGCGTTGAAGTCATGTGGATATAATTACAAACATTCATTTCGCCGTTTTTCGTGGAAGCTTCGCAACAAAGAGTCGTAGTGGAATTAGCCAAGTATTTGTCCTAGAATGACGTAACCACTGCACGCTATCCATGGGGTGAATGGCCAGTGGCAGTCAGTTGTGCATGTGTATACATCTTGATATTTCTGACTAGCATTCTAACAACAGTGCTAACAGGGTTTCCGAGTCATAAGCTTTCCAGTGCGATTAAGATACGTGGCTCCAGAAAGTTTCAGGGGCCAAGTTGTTCTGACTGCAATCGTTGCAATGGTCGCCTCCGTCCAGGCAGAGGAAACTTGCTCTTCCCGGAGGCAAACTGACACTGGTAGTACACAGGATCGGAACTCCCCGGCGAATAAATACAATGGACGAGAAGCTGCAGTACCAACGCCGAAATATCAGTGGCCGGATTTAGCAGCCGACCTAGACGCGACAAGCAATGATATCCAGCACAGCGGCATGGATCCAAGGACGGAGCTCAGCATCTCGCAGCGATGTAACGCCTCAGTAGCAACGATATTGGGACAGGGCCTGGCATTCAACCCAAGATTAGTCCATACCCGGAACGTAAAGCTGTTCAAAAGATTTTCCTGAGCGGCTGAGAATGCTCATAGCTGTTGAGTGCGGACAATGCCCGTACCGCCCCAACACCAGCTGGCCAAGAGCGCTCGCTCCAGCAGTACCGGCACAGCGTGCCGCGGCTTCTGGCTCCGATTCGAATGTGTCGGGAGTGCAGGGCGTCGTCCGCACCCTGACCGGCGCCGGACCGCCGACACTGATCCCGTGCGCTGGTCAGAGATCAGCCGGAGCCGGCACTATTCTGCAGAGACCTGCCGGAGCCGGCGCCATTCTGGAGAGATCAGCCGGAGCCGGCGCCACTCTGCAGAGACCTGCCGGACCCGGCGCCATTCTGTAGAGATCAGCCGAAGCCGGCGCCGTTCTGCAGAGACCAGCCGGAGCCGGCACCGTTCTGCAGAGATCAGTCGGAGCCAGCGTCGTGCTGCAGAGATCAGCCGGAGCCGAAGCCATTCTGCGCTAATAATATCCTGCGAAGACCAAGTATTTGTTGAACCGAAAACCAATGAGGGGAGATTGGGTTTTTTGCAAGTCATTGGTGAAATATTCGGTCATTTTCGGAATAAGCAAGTTTGGAATATTTTGTGTTACATGTATATAACGTACCGCAGTTTGTCAAGATTATATGAATAAGTAAGCAATAAAGAACGGCTTGTTAGCTGCATCCAAGTGGCGTTGTAATTAAGTTTGTGCATGTAAACACATGCCTGAGGTCTCACAAGATCCAGCAAAAAAGCAGCCGAGTATGGCATACATGACTAAGTTATATTTAGAGCTGAGGAGATGTCATGTGAATAAACAACAATCTCAGCTTTGCAAGCAGCATCGCTGATGGGCATGGCACTGCAATGCAAACAGTGGGTAGAATACGGTACAAAAGGTAAACAAATCATAAGATTCTAATAAATGGTTATTGTTGAGTATTCCTACCACAGAGCAAAATCTGGGAACAGTCAGTGTCATATGAAACTTGCATTTTACATATTTTATTGAAACGGGCAAAATATAATTCCAAGTTCCTCAGATGATGCATAGTTATAGCATGCCAACCAATTCAAGGAGACTAGCTTGTTCATAAGGCGTGGCAGCCCTACCATATCAACCTGACTTGACGACTTAGCCTTCCTTTCAGAGGTGTCACTTTCTGAATTTGGTTGGGGGGGTCAGCCGGAAAGGTTGACCTATGCTGCCGCAAATTCTGATTTCTCCCTGGATTCCGACCGCTTAAATTTCCGTTCGTGATGTTGAAACTAAAAAACAACCCTTTTTAATATTTTTAGATACAAGATCACGTTCATAGCGATGAATTCTCATTTCAAGTCAATATTAGCTGCTTTTTAAAAAAAGCGTAGGCGGGATTCACAGAGAAAAAACATTTGAGTTCCTCACTGATGACTACCGCTGTCGCTGATCGTGCGGTACATCCACCACAGTCACGACTTTGCGACAAATATGCTTGCTGCTGTTAGAGAAAACCTGTGTTGACTATTGTCTGGGCCAGCTTGCGCTTTTAAGGGCTGCTGTAAACTGCATGCAAATGTTCCCAAGCCAGAGGTTATCACTTGGCAAAACGTGTCAAACATTTGCAGTCTGGCGTGGCATATGAAAGAGTTACTGTAATGAAATAATAGGTGCCTACATGATATTCTTTGTTCAAAATCAACAGGATACAAATAGTAATGTGTTGAGGTGCCACTACCTACCATACCAACAGTTACGATAATTGTTCTGTATCTTTCTGGCCAAGTATTCCCTCTTTGTTCGTATGCATCGAAGGGGATCAGGGGGGCATTGGGCGGCTAAGTCAGCATGGGGACAGGAGGAGTGAGGGGGGGGGGGGGGTACTAAGCAACCCCAGAAAGGTTGATATGACGCCCCTGTCCATGTTGTCATCCATGCACACTGCGCAAACATATCAGTGCATCACTTTCGAAACAGGTCGAACCACGCGCACGTAATCACTAAACCAGCACGGAGTTATCCATCAAGCCACATCAAATAAGAATGCTGAGAGGATGAATAGAAGTGAGAGTAAATACCTTTTATTCTACCAAGTATTGTGGTCAGATTACCAACAATCCCATGATGGCACATCCATCACGCCTCAACGAAAGCACCTCGCAAGCTTCCGTAATGCGGTACTTCCAGGTTGACCCGCATGCAGCGCATCCTGCGGCGAATAGCCCTCTACCTCCTCCTGCTTCTCTACTTTCGCAGCATGGCCACCAAATTGCCGAGATATAGCCCAGTCAGTATAAATTGCAATATTTGATACCTTATTGTAACCTGATTAAATGATCATAAAATGGTGTCATGCTGAATTATAATATGAAAAGGCCCATGGCTTGCACGAAAGCTGAGTTTAAAGTTCAGTGTGCAGCACTCGTCCTCACCGCTTTTTTAATAAAGTAAAATAAAGTGGGCCTCACAAGGTCGACGGTCGCTGGCAGCCACAGAGACTTGGGAAACTTCTATTATTTTGAATAAGGACAGTCTGTTTCCCACATAGTATTTACTTACAATGGAATTCAAAATGGCTATTGCCAAAATTGTTCAGATGAGAAATCAACATTCCCCCCGTTAACCACTTTCCATGTCCTGCGCTGTCACCGAAGCAGGAGAGGTGGTTCCACTAAGAAAGAGAGAGCGCAAGCGCAATTTAGGCGTCGCTCCTTTCCATGCGTCGTCACAGGGCTGCAATTGCGTTTCATGTTAAGTTCCCACAAGGGAGAGGCAATGCCTGCTGCCCCTCAGCCCACTGAATTTAAAGCCTGCGCCCTACTGTCGGGAGGCGGAAATCGCCTCAGGCTTTCAGCGGGCACCGCAGAACTCATTTAAGCTGCGGCTGCCTCCGACGCCAAACAGTGATCGATTTATCGGCGCGAACACCTATTGCGGGGCCTGACGGATGGGCCTACGATAAGCGCCGCTTCCAATAGGCGGCAGAAACGACGCAGCCGCCGTTGCGATCGGGGCGCGCCTCTGCCGACCACAGCGCACGAGCGAAGGGGGGTTGGTGCCGCGCCATCGGAGGGTGGCGGGCAGCGCGGGAGGCCCTTCGGCGTCGCGCGCGCCCGTCTTTATACCTAAGCGGGTTCTTGCTGTCGGCACAGGCGTCGCGCATGCCCGCGTTTGTATCAAAGTGTGTCCTTGTCGTCGACACTCATGTCGGATAACCCACAAAGTCAGCCCAAGGTGTTGAAATCAACGCACCATATAAATATTTGCCGACCCGGCATGGTTAATTGACACGCGCTCGGGTGGGGGTAAAGTTAACCCCGCCCAACATTTTTCAAAATGGTTTTCGAACAGCGCGGCGTAGCCGCGCAAAATTTTGCTAAGCTGTGGACAATTAAATAGCAGATCGTTTGGTGTCAGTCAAAGTCAGTTCATGGATTCAGCGAAGTCAATTTCAAGGGAATCATTCACTCTGATGGAACAGCGGAGTGTTAGACGACGTCACACATCTTTGAGATGCTTTCTTAGACAGTACAACAGTTGAATAAACAAATCCCAATGACGTAGGGCCGGGTATGAAGGTTAGACCAAGGTCAAAACCAACCATTTTTTTTAGTCAAAGGCTTGCTGTACGGGGTAGCTTCTGGTGCTCATTCCGAATTTACTGATAACAAAAACCGCATTGTGCATCTTTCATGGACTTCTTAAAAGTCAGAATAGGTCACTGGCCTTAAATGGCCCAGGTGAGCATTTTTCAGGAGTATACTGCATAGCGTAATCTTTTTCCCTTATTCAAATGCAAAACTCAAAGCAGTCTTGTATGATTTTTGTCACCATGACCTTTGAAAGGTCGAGCAATGTCGCTGACCTTAAGTGAGCATGTTACCTTTTGCTAAGAGCAGGTTTCTAGGTTCTGGGCAGCACTTTGGACACCAACCTGGAGTTTGACCTTATTTGATCCCATTTGACTCAAAGCCCATAACCTAAGAACCTCCAACTTCGACCCAAGTGATTTCACGTACAGACGAACACACCCTCTGTGAATTTGGTGTTTCTAACTTTCTTAGTTCCTGAGTCCCAAGGGGTTCAAATTGACCCTGCACCCGAGCGAAGGGTATCCAACCGGCCACCTGGACGCATGTTAATGGGCCATGATTAGCTTGTTGGAATTGTTGTATCTTGGTTTACGAGGAAAATAAATCCCATGTTATTTCAAATGAGCGGATATGAAGCGTTTTTAACATTTTTAGGGAGTGTATCACACAAAATGTTCTACCAGATTTGAAATATGCCATGGAATGCGAAGCACCCAGTTTGCCAGATTTATGTATGGGCTGGACTAGCGAATTCATGGCATTTAAGCCGCAAATGAACCGGCCTGTTTGATGTTAAAAACTTGCAGGCTGGTGGATGAGTAAAAATTAGAAGTTTAATCGTGAGCAAGAATTTTCGGCGCTGCTCATCATCAGGTGGGCAGAGGTGGGTGAGAGGGAAGGAGGAATGAAGGGAGAGGGAAAAGAAAAGAAGGAATAAGGAAACTAGTGCATTCCGGAAAATACGGCATGTCTGATGTTTGAAAGAGATGACTCTTCAAGTAGTTCTTCCTTACTCACTGTTTTCACTGGCTTGACTTAGTTCCGGGAAGCACGGTTGGCAGTAGCAATTCATGGCTTGAAATTATCGAAAATCATAACTTCCTTACGCGTCCGCATGAACCATTCTAAACACGCCCCCGGTTGGGGCCAAAATCACCACCGAATGTTTTTCCAAAATGACTTCCGAAGTCACCGCACCAAACTTTCATAGCTGTAGGCAGCGAAATAGTAAGTTTTTAAGTAAATAAATCAGATTTACCTCGTAAGGTCACTGACCATTGACAGGTCAAAGCTATACAGGGGATGTCAGCGAAGGCTGTTTCTAAGGAACCGTTCAATCTGATGCGGCAGGGGGCTGCTTGAACAAATCCAGTGCCTCTCCGAAATAGTTTCTTAGGCAATAAAGGAATTGCGACAGATTCCATCGTCCCATAGTCAGGCATGAAGTTTGGACCGAGGCCAAAACTAATTTGCTCTTTTGCTCGAGAGCTTGCTCTAAGTGATTGTTTCTGGTGCTCATTTCGAATTTCTTAATGGCAGGGACCGCAACAAACATGTTCAATGGACTTTTTAAAGGTCAGGGTAGGTTACTGGGCTAAACTGGCTCACGTCATCATTTGGTTTTAGGAACATACCGCATAGCGTAGCCCCTGAAGCTTATTGAGTTTTCAAATATCAGATAAGATAAGATTTCGTAGATTTTTTGTGACTTTCACCTGGAGGTAAAAGGTCAATGACGAATGAAAACTGGTACCATTTTCATTAGCACAGCTATCAAATCTAAAGTTTGACCTTGCTTGACCTTGTTTGACCTTGCTTGACACTAAGGTCGTGGTGTAAAAACCTAAGATTTTGACATAAATGAGGTCGTATGCAGGCCCCGCGAATTTGGTGTACATATCGCTCTAAATATTTGAAACATAGGGGTTAAGTAGACCTCCCTTCCTAAGCGAAAGGCATTCAACCGACCATCCGGGCGCGTGTAAACTATTTCAAGCCTTTCCAGGAGTATGGTTTGTTAACGCTCGGTTCTTACGTCAAGCCCTCACGCATGTAAAAATAGGACCTATGTCTATTCATCATAGCGTAAGACTGGTACTTCGAACCGAGAAAGCACGCATATTGTGCTCGGCTGCGATTCTCAGCTTCGCGCGTCTTTCAATATGCGCATAAGGCTTGAAACAGAATTATATGAACAGGAATGTCGTCAACGCGGAACGCTTTTTAAGAACTCGCTTTGAAGTTGATGCTTGGTATGTTGAATCAAAACAGCGTTCTGAAACCACGGTCCATCGTTAATACAGCCAGTTGTGATTTGTTCAAACAGCGAAATACTGAAACTTATGTTTAAATGTTTAAGGGCATGGTGACCACTGGGTTTATTTGGCGTTCATAACGAAGCCTTCGCCTAACTAGTGATGTGCATCGATGCCCTAAAATCGTGGGCGCTATATGACCGCGCAGTTGAAGCGTCTAAAACTCCAATTTATATTACTACCTTAAAGTCAGTATTTCCGCCAACGAAAGCAGCTGTCTTGATTTGAGATAATGGCAAGTGTTACCGGAAATAGCGCAGTGCGTCAAAAAACGGAGCACAGTACTCATATTGTTGCATTTGTCCCTTTGCAAAGCGCGGACACTAGTGGAAGGCATGGTAAACTGTGAGGTAGGCACTGCATCGCAGTCTAGAGACGTTCTGCTCTAGCCCGACGATAGCCGTGTATCCCAAACGCATGGTCAATACGCAATCTGCAGAGGATCATCCGATCTTCCTTCACCACATTACGATAGCCAGATGGCTACAGACCCAGCTGGGGCTTTATGGTCTAGAGCTTTGTCTAGCCGTCTCATCCTAGGGCGCTGCCATTTGCTGCGCAGGAAGGTCTTGATTGCTGGGTAGAAATCCCTGGCAGCGTCATTGGTAAGCAGCGTCTACGTGGCGCCTGCACCCCCTGCTTCGCAGCCGTGTCAGCCAGATCGGTCCCGCAATTGTTACGTGGCTGGTACTCCTGCAAAAGTGACCCACTTCCCAGCACGATCTCGATGGTGTCAGACGTATTAAAATGCCCTATGCAAGCGAACGTGGTGGGATAAATGTCCGTAGAGCAAAAGGACATTTCAGGGAGTCTGTTGTAGGCGTAGAGCAGCTCGACCAACTTGAATGAAACGAAACGTTTTGGTAGCAGCAATCAGCTCAGATGTAAAAACTGAAGAATGTGCTGGCAGTGAGTGAGATGCTTTGCGCACACGCTATGACATAGGCCAGCTCGTTGCCATGACTGTAAAAATAAAAACATCTCAGGCTTTTCCCACATTACGAGACTAATAGCCTCATTGGCCCTGGTGTATGGCAACTGGCATTTCAGCCCCGAGGCTCAGAACTTCTGCTGAACAATCTAGCTTAATTATTGGGTTTTAAGGGCGCGTTATCTGCCGTAGGTATTTGCGCCGTGTGGAGCAAACCATGGTGCGCAAGCGTGGAAACCGCACTGCATGCTGTATATTTGCAGTTCGACGTCGAGCTTTATCTTTTATTGGAACCAGGCAGATCCCTGCAGGGATTTCCCCGCACTGAGCAATGTTACGGTCCGGCCTTCTAGCGCTATGGTTTGATCCTGCTAAAGCCAGTCACCATCAGACCTGTCAGGCCAAATATAAGCGAGCTTCGGGTGCCGGCAAACCACTGCAAACCTCGGGCCGAGGAACTGCGGTAGCGCGCCGGCTCCAGGGGCTAGCTGCACCATAACTTCAGGGACGGTGCGCACTGACTTGACTGCCAATTGTTGCTTTTAGAGAGAGAGAGGGAGAGAGAGAGAGAGAGAGAGAGAGAGAGAGAGAGAGAGAGAGAGAAGAGAGAGAGAGAGAGAGAGAGAGAGAGAGAAGAGAGAGAGAGAGAGAGAGAGAGAGAGAGAGAGAGAGAGAGAGAGAGAGAGAGAGAGAGAGAGAGAGAGAGAGAGAGAGAGAGAGAGAGAGAGAGAGAGAGAGAGAGAGACGGTTTATTGAGAAAAGCGTGGCTTCGAGTATCAACTCATATAGCACATGCGCACAATATTCAATATACATATGAAGTAGGACACTACTTAGTTGATAATACATCTGTGTTTATAAGAGTGGTTATACGGGAATACTTGATTTGCGTAGTCGCGTACCACAGCAAAACGTTTGGAGTGTGCTTGCGCTCCTGGTATTTCTGCCGGAAATCGCCACTCGCTGCTTTGGAAGCAGATCTTTATGCATGGGAGACGCTTGCATTTGTTTTCCTAGCCTTAGGCATAGCTTTTCTCTTCTGTCAGCAAGGGTTTCCATTCCCAAGCGTTGCAAGATGTGCGAGTACTTTTCCGAATGGCCGAATGACTTTTGTAGAATATGGTGAAATTTAGTAAATGAATACGGATAGCCGGAACAGATCGAGATATGATGCAACGGCAATGCTGTAGCGCTTGCACTTTTTCAGTTTGAATTCGCCTTAGTGTTCTGGTCTAATGCACTGCTACATTTCGCAGTACAGCAGTGAGCAATCAAGAATCCAAACTGCGCAGAGCTGTGATATGGCGGATAGTTACTAAGAACTTGCCTTTTTAGATTATGGCGATCTTTACTGTCGGCGGTGGCGTCAAGTTGAGCACGGAACTCGCACGTTCAGTGTAACGGCAAATTCGGACGAAACTGCTGCTCTTCGTATTGTATGCGGTACGATGATCAACCGATGAGTCATAAAAAATGTAACATGGTTTTTGTTGCATCAGGCCCGATAAGCAAAGCACAAAGGATTATGGATTTTCCAAGGGGGACAATCAGGATAGCCAGGTGGGGATTCGGGTAGGACGGTGGAGGACGGCAATGCGGATGGCTTCTGGTCCAGGGACCGGTAGTCACAAGACTCAACTAAAATGGGTTGCTTCAGGGTACAAATGAATGGCAACGCAGGCGAACAAAACGGCAAAGCACAGCAAAACGCTGGCGATCATTGGCGTGCATTCGCATTCTTTTGTGAGGCCTCTGCTTTCCCCTCTCTCCAAAAAGTGGGCGCTGACATATAAAAAAGAGTAGGAAAACTTCACTATTACACAAAGACTTCTTTGGACATTGCTTGTTTTCCATGAGTACACATACGATTCAAGGAGTTTCGATCGGGGGATCCTCTCCAGGAGGGGCGCCAATTTGAATCAAGGAGGCACCAACCCCACATAAATCTCTCGAATTTGTGTCAGTTTCTGGTTGTCATATTCTATGAAATCATTGAAAGTACTGCAAAATATACACACTTAGCCAACTGATCGGTACTTAGCAGACAACCATATTACACAAACGCAAGTCTTGCCCCCCCCCCCCCCCCGTGAGCAATGTGCATTGTGGGCTCACATGGTCGGTTCTGAAGGACAGTCATAACATTACAGCATCCAGCATTCTGACTGGTTTTAGTTTGGCGGCTAGAGTCGATATTTAGATTCCAGCGATAGGGTTGGAAAGACTCATTGATATTTTAAGATACTCATTTTTCACAAAAGATCCCCAGCGCGGACAAATAACCCAATATTCTGTGGTGTGGTTTTTGATAAGTTGAGAGCATTAATTTCAAGAAATGGACACTGGCATTGGGGGCGAAACTTTGGCTTCAGCCTCACAAAGCTATAGTGATTTCTCTGACGGCTTGGGTTTTGGGTTCGGCTCTGAGCCGTTCTTTATGTCTATCTTCGAATTCGGCTTGGACCTCTTGTCATTGAAACGGATGACTTCGGCTTCGGCTTTCTGTCAGTTTTAAGAGCTGTCTTCTGCTTCGAGTTGTGTCAAATAAAAAAATAGCAAGTCATTCTCAGAACCAATTTACACCCGAATTAACCCTTTCAGATAAATAGCTGTCGAAAACGTTATGGGAGATGTGGAAAGAACTAAGCCAAAGTGTCCCCAATGTTTATTAGGTAATATCTCACATGTGATTAAACTGGACAGGCAAGAACCAAGTGCCTGGGAAGCAATGCAATTGTCTGTCGCCTACAAAATGTTACGGGAATAAAGAGCGGCATTGCTAAGGACTTTTAACCCGTTAGAATAACTAAGATGGGGAAATCTGGGGCAGCCGAAATAGGCATGGGTAGCAAGTTGGTAGAAAGCAGCTACTTTAAAGGAGGAATTGGATAAAAATAGATGATATGAGTGATGGCAATCGCTGGTACTGGGCGTCCGATCCCTTGACTCCACGTGGAGCAAACAAGGTCCAGACCGCGTTGGATGGCCGGCTCCCCATATCACCCATTGGTATATTATCATTTGAAAGAGTGGTACCCGATCCAAACTGGGTTTAAGAATCAAGGCTTAAACAGAGATAGATCTGGGGCTAGAGGTTTTGCGAGATCACTGCATCTGACTGTATTCCGAAAACATTTCGAAGGACTTTCTCGCCTTTTCCTTTTTTGCATGAGGTTCTTTTTTCGCTCGGTTCTCATTACCTCTCTTGTCTTTCTGCCTCTTCTTCTGCGGTTTCTGCTCCTCTTGACATGCCTTGGCGCTGCTGATGTCTCTTTTCCCTGTCTTCTGTCTATTCTATCATTATATCCTCTTGCGCCTTTTTCTTCCTTGGTCTACCTACCTCTAGTGTTAAATTAATGTGGCGAACCTCGCCGCTGGTCCTCCTGCACTTGTTTCCGGTGTCAACACCTGCCTCAGGGTAACCTACAATCTGCTCTGAAGACCTTTTGCCGGCGTCAAAAGACGAAGACCTGACGTGGCCAGTCGAGGGGCTGAACCACGTCAGAAGTTCCAGACTTCGCTGCTCGATCATCTGCATTATCTCGTCTGGGCCGTGCCAGGAATACCAGAACTCGCTGCTCGATCAGCAGCCTCCCGCCGGTGCCGTCCTCGCAGGAAGTCACCGGCCCCTCCGTGACGTCACCCTCTTCACCGCCGCCAGCGGGTCCGGCGGCTTTCTCATCGCCAGCCGCGGCAGGGACCTCCGGTGTGGCCACTTCGGCGGCCAGATAGCCGTCGTCGTCGAGGATGGTGTAGTCAAAAGACCGTATGAGAGTAGCCTTGAGTCTCGTCCTAATTTTGGCGGGTGCGACTGCATTCGCCCATGCCGTTACTGCCAACTCCACACGTCGCGAATAGCGACGGCCCCTGTGGGTGCTCCAATTTGAGTAACGCACACTCCGAGTTGTGCAAGGCCTTCAGTGGCCCGCACGCTCTGCGAGCCAGAGGCTGTGCGTGCTGCCGGATGGGTGGTGTCTTAAGGACTTGACCAGATCGCTGACCACTGGCTGGCGGCACGGTACATCGCGTCGTGATCGTCATTGCAGAAGTCTGCTTAATTGGATTGGACTTGAGGAATTAGATGCTTCTCGCTGTTGCATGAGTATCAGAGTAAATTATCATTTCGTCACAGCTAGATATCATTGCACAAGTTAAATGAGGTAATTTGACGCATAGATACACTTAAGTCTGAAAGCGCAAAGAAGCTAAGCTGCATTACGGCGACTCTTTTCCGCACTACTATCAGCGCGGTGCTATGCATAGTAAGTTCTATCGTATTCGCCCCGCTGTACAAACATGCATAATTTCTGGTTAAGTGTCCATGGTAGGCCACAGGGCAGTCATCGTGTCCCAGAGCTGGTGTTGTGCTATGGGGCTGAGTGGAAAATTAGACGGGAAAAATCAGAGGAGTGAAAATCAAATCACAAAAGCGCCTCTGGAAATAAAATGATATTTTACGCTAGCAACTTCAGCTGAAGTACATACATACATGCTAATTGATTAATGACATTAGTTAACTGATCAACTGATTAATTTAATGGTGCCGGGGACTTATTTCGTGCAGTCACTGAAGACCTGGTGCCTTTACTTTCTTTACTTGATAACAAACATAATTGCATTTTCCTGTGGCTTCTGGCCTCTGTTTCAGTAAAAGAAGGTACAACAGACATGAAACGAAGAACAGAGTGCTTTCCCGAAATCAAGTGATCATATCCAGTTTTTTTTTTCTTGAGCATTCGCCATCAGGGGACTTAGTCAACCCTGTGTTTCCCCCTCACCAAAACTCTCGCTGAACCCCTGGCGCTAGCACACGAGGGAACTGATTGCAGCCTGACCCTGGCTTGTTGTCACCTCTCGTCGTCTGTTGACTGATCGTTGTTTGGTGCTCTGCGCGCAGGTGGTAGCCCTCGGACCGAGCTGATGACCGTACCACCGGCTGCGCCCGCCTGACAGGCGTGCTGTCGGCGGAGTCCAGAACAGCGCGGTGCCGTGCAGCCCTGCGCGCCTGCAGCGTGCTGTGCGGAGATCTGTGGGCCCGGCGCGGCGGCGCCCTTCATGCGCTGGAGCCGCGGCCGGCCGGCCCGGCTCAGGCAGGCCCCAGCATGATCCCGAGTTATGGCCGCCCGCCGCCCACCGCCGCCGGCACTGCTGCTGCTCCTGCTGACCGCCGCCGCCGCCGCCGACTGCCCGGCCTCCATCTGTGAGTGTAGGTGGCGTGACGGCAAGGAGGCGGTGCTGTGTGCCAACGGCTCGCTGACGGAGCTGCCGGCCGGGCTGGACGGCGGCACGCAGGTGCTGCAGCTGGACGGCAACCCGCTGCAGCTGCTCACCGCCGACGAGTTCGCGCGCCGCGGCCTGGTCAACCTGCAGCGGCTCTACCTGGCCGGCTGTCGGATCGGCCACGTGGACGCGCGTGCCTTCGCCGACCTCATCAACCTGGTGGAGCTGGACCTGAGCGGCAACGCGCTGCGCCGCGTGCCCTCCGACGCGCTTGTGCAGACCGGCGCCCTGCGCGAGCTCAAGCTCAGCGGCAACCCGATCGCCCGCCTGCCAGCCGCCGCGTTCGCAGCCGTGCCGAACCTCTTCCGGCTGGAGATGAGCGACTGCGCCATCGCCGACCTGCACGTGGACGCGCTGCGCGGCCTCGTCAGGCTGCAGTGGCTGAAGCTGGACGGCAACCGGCTGACGGCGCTGCCGCCCGGCTCGCTCATGCCGCTCAACAGTATCCGCGAGCTGCACCTGCACGCCAACCCGTGGTGGTGCGACTGCCGCGCGCGCTACCTGAAGCAGTGGCTGCTGCAGGTGAACCCGTCGCATGCGCAGCCGCCGAGCTGCGCCGAGCCGGCGCGCCTGCACCGGCGCTCGCTGGACGCCGTGCCGCTCAGCCAGCTGGCGTGCCTGCCGACCATCCGCGAGAGCGCGCGCGCCCTCACCGCCTGGGACGGCGACAACGTGACCCTATCGTGCTCGGTGAGCGCCTCGCCGCCGGCGACCGTGCGCTGGCTGTGGCGTGGCCGCGAGGTCACCAACGGCTCGCTGGTGCAGCCAGCCGGGACGCGCTTCCACCTGTTCCACCACGGCGGCGAGGAGAAGACCAGCATCATGCTGATCGTGAGCGTGCGCGAGGAGACGGCCGGCCAGTACGTGTGCGCCGCGCACAACGCGGCCGGCCGCGTCACGCGCCCGGTGACGGTGACGGTGTCGGGCCGCCGGGCCGACACGCACGTGACGCTGCGGCTGGACGGCGGCCTGCTGGTGGGCCTGCTGTCAGCCGGCCTGGCCGTCACGCTGGCCGCCAGCGCCGCCGCCTGTCTGCTTTGCGCCCGCTGGCGGCAGCGGCTGCCGCCGGCCGCCGAGCCGCCGGCGCTGGAGATGAACCACAAGGACGCCGTTGCGAACCACGTCGGCGAGAAACAGGCGGCAGCAAGCCGCGGCGCCGGCCGGGGCGCGCCTCGTCCCGCGCCCGCGCCCCACGCCAACAAGATCCCGTCGTCGCGGCTCCGCGAATACTCGCGCGTCCCACTGACCGAGCCGGCCCTGACTCAGCCGACTCCGACTCAGCCGACTCTGAGCCGGCGGGAGCCGGCCGCCGTCGGTGACGTCAGCGGCGCGGCGGCGACGGCGGCGGCGGCCGTCAGCAGTCCGGCGCGGCCCAGCCGGCGTCGGGAAACGACGTCCGTCCCGGCCACCGGCCGGCCCGACTGCGGCGGCCAAACGAGGCCGGTGTCGCGATCGATGCCCGCCCGACTTTACGGCGACCCGAAAGGTGGTCACAATGAGCGGCGGGACGTGCAGCGGCCGGCGGCGGCGGCGGCGGCGGCGGCGGCGGCGCGCGATGACAGCCGCAGTGAGCCATTCTCCATCACGCGGTGGCTTGACTACGCGCCGCTGGGTGGGCCCGTCTCAGGCGCCGCCAGCTTCTCCACGCTGCTTCGGTCGCCGGCCGCGCCGCCGGCTGAGCTGTCGCCAGACAGTGAGCTTTCCCGGCTATCTGGGTCACTGCCGAGTTCTGCATCGGCGGCCCCGGGGATCGGCCGCCGCCTACCGCTGCTGACTCCGCCCGCCGACCTGCCGTGGGCGCCGCGACCGGCCCGGCGCCTCCTGCCGGGGTCGCAGACGGTGCCGGCGCGGCGGCGGCACCCCAGCCTGCCTAGCTCGCCCGTGCTGGCCGACGGCGACGAGCCGGACGGCTACACGTCCGACTACTGCCAGCGGTACAAGTACCGGCGGCCCTCCTGCGACCCGTACACGTACCACGCCGTGCAGCTGGATCGCTACCTGCAGGAGTACCGCACGCTGCAGCAGCAGCTGAGGGCGATGCAGCGCAACTGTGACTCGATCGGCCGCCGGCGGCGCTCGGGCGCGCGCCGCCTGTCGGTCGTCGAGCCGCCCGACGAGCCGGCGCCCGAGTTGCCGCCGGCGGCCGGCCGGCCCGGCGCGCAGCCGAAAACTCTGCGGCCCATCCTGAAGAGCCGCCACCAGTCGACGGGCGGGGGCACGCTGCCCACGCGGCGCAAGTGCCCGCGCTTCTCCGCAACCAACGACTATTTCTCGTACCATGAGAGCTAGCCGGCCGGGGGCGGAGTGCCGGCCCAGGGCAGACGCCGTCAGACTTTGAGCGTGCGAGCAGCGGCCGCCGGTCAGCGGCCGTTCCCAGGCTTCCATTTGCCGGCGGCTCGGCGACGGCGCGCGTGCTGATGACTGTCGGCCACCGAGACGCCGGTGCTCGACCGCGCCTGATCCGGCCACCACAGACAGCCAAGACAAATGGCTGCTGCTCGTGCGTTAGCCGTGGCGACGGCGGTGGTTATTGGGAGACCTTATTGGGGTAGACCAGATGAGGCGCGCCGCCTACACGGACAGGCCTCCTCCGAAATCCCGAGCGACACTGCGATTGGGGACGCTGCAGTCGGGCTCGCGGCCGACTTCAGGAAATATCAATTGTAATGCTGCGGTGACCTGGAGGTATGCCCGTATAAACACGATGGCAAGGCGTGGCCCCATGCAACCTCATGCAGTTGTTATGTCATGTCAGATGTTATGCTTGTGAATCAGTCAGCAATGTCTCGAAACCTGCAGAAATGTTCTGTACATGATTTGTCATCCATCACCCAGCCATGTGCAATTCAGCTTTTGTTAGAACGTCCAGTGACCAACAAAAACTGCCTGCCGCCCTGTAACTTTGTTCAGGTGAATGAAACGAGAAGCGAAAACTCACGTCCAGTTGGAAGTGCGCCTGACCGCCCTCCTCCCCATGCCAAACCGGCGTTCTAGGCGGTATTAAAGCGTTTTACCGTACACTCATCGGCATTTTCAGACACCTCTTTATGTCCGTAAGGGACAGTTGAACGCTACGTCAACGGTGGGCACCAACTGGACGGCTAGGAATGAGACGATGACGCAGGAATACTTCTCGTGTCATCACGAACGGAGCACTGCCCGCTACGAAGCATTCCGTGCCTTTGCTCGGTTCTCCACATTGGAGGAATGTTGACGACGAGGAGAGGCTCGAAAAAGTGTTACCTACATGATTGCGAAAAACGAACACACTTGCCGCGTCCGGCGATGCAGTGCTGCTGAACACATGCTTAGCTTGTTCTGCTTCTGATGCCGAGTACTGAATCTGGAGTCATTTATTCCATACAGAAAACATCTTTCAAAGATCTGCATTGTGAAGTACGCAGCACCATCTCCAGATGCCAAAGTTGTCTTAAGACAGCTTCTGCTGTTATAGGCTTAAGGACAGGTTCTGATGTTCCTAAGCTAAAAATCTTATTTTTCTTCAGAGACGTAGAAGTGCAGCGTGGGTAGTGAGCACGGAAAGACGGTAAGGGCAAAGCGCAAGCCTCATGCCCGGGACTTGCAACAAATGCAGCGAGGAAAGCGTGGCGTTTAGGTAGTGCAAAAGGCGGCTTCTTAATCAACTTAGGCCTTTTATATTAAGGTGTATAGGGGTTTCAGCTCATCAGTCCGAGCAAGAATGTCTCCTTACCATCTCAATTATCGAAATCCGACTGTGGTATCATTTATTTGCTTTGAATTAATTTCTGGCTAAAACTAAAATTATTTGTAGAAATTCAACGACATAAGAATGTGTAACCATGAACACCAGTCTAGATCGGCGAGACTCACCGTTCGGAGCTCACCGGTAGATCGGCGAGAATCGCCAGTAAAAGCTTACCAGTAGATCGGCGAGACTCACCGCTCAAAGCTTACCGGTAGATCGGCGAGACTCGCCGCTCAAGGCATGCCAGTAGATCGGCGAGACTCACCGCTCGGAGCTCACCGGTAGATCGGCGAGACTCGCCGCTCAAAGCATGCCAGTAGACCGGCGAGACTCACCGCTCGGAGCTAACCGGTAGATCGGCAGGAATAGCCGGCCAAAGCTTACCATTAGATCGGCAAGACTAACCGCTCGAAGCTTACCGGTAGATCAGACTCACCGCTCGAAGCTTATAGGTAGATCGGCGAGACTCGTTGGTCGAAGCTCATCGGTAGATGAGACTCACCGCTTCGGAGCATATCGACCGCGACTAACTAATATTTTTCGCTTGTTTGCTGGGATTGGCTGTTGTAACTTTCCCGACACAACTTCGGGAGAATGCCAGTACTTCAGGGGAACTGGTCCGCAAGGCGTCGTCTGAGCAGAAGAAACACGTCAAAAGAAGAAGAGCTTCAAGCTCTGAAAAGATTGCCTCGGGTCAGTGTCGTGAAGGGTTTGTGCGATTGGCTCCTATATTCACCGGGATCGAAAGCATGCTAACACAATAACCTGACTACCACGGAGGGAAGAAAAGTTTGATAGTTCAAGCATTACGGATATTCTTTTCATACGTCTTCTGCAGTGAAATGTCATACGTTAATTGGCGCTAATGCGATTCATATGGTGGACTGCGCAGGAAGGAACACTGACGCATTGTTCGTGTGCGCAGCATGAAGTGCATAGAGTGGACATCTCAGGAATCCTGTTGCGTGTGACGTAAAAGGCTTTTCGAGAGGCTGGGACTGTCAACTGCTGGGTGTTCTCCTCTGGGTGTCCGAAACTCTACCACCTGCTGAGTGTTCTCCTCTTGGCGTCCAGGACACTATCACCCGCTTGATGCCCTCCTTCGAGTGTCTGGGGCTTTATCATTTGGTTGTAAAATGTCGGGTGCTAAAAAACGCGAAATGTGGTGTTGAAAAGCGCAGCAATGTTGAAACACACGCTGGCAAATGGAACACGTTACAAATGTTCCCCAAAAGAAAAAACACAGCTGTGCAATTAAACCCACTTTTCGAATCACCTAGTGCCCAGCTTTGGCTTGGGTAGTGCGTCTCATCTAGTGCCCAGCTTTCGGTTGGGTAGTGCGTCTCATCTAGTGCTCAGTTTTCGGCTGGTGATGCGTCTCATCTTCGTCGTCTTCTCAGACCGCTTTCCACGAGCCGTGGGTGGGTGGCCGGGACTATCAGCTGTCGTCCGTTCTCCTCCGGGCGTCCGGCAATATCAGCTGTCGGCCGCTCTGCCCTGGGCGGCTCCGATGGCGGCCAGCCGCACCCCCCTGCGATCCATAGCATACTGATAGGAAAACACACAGACCGAGCGCGTCGGATACACACACAGACACGTCGGGGGCAGAGCGCCGACGACACCACCACGTACAGGGTGGGAAGCACCGGCTGACAACGCCCCGGACCGGACGGGAAGCACCGGCTGACACCGCACCGGACCGCACGGGAAGCACCGGCTGACACCGCCCCGGACCGCACGGGAAGCGCCGGGTAACACCACCGTGGAATAGGTGAGAAGCACCAGGTGACACTTCAACGGACCGGACAGGAAACACCGGGTGACACCACCGTGTAAATGATGGGAAGCACCGGGTGACACCGCCTCGGACCACACGGAAACCATAGGGTGACACCACCATCGACCGGACAGGAAGCATCGGGTGAGAACGCCTCGGACAGGATGGGAAGCACCGGACGACACCGCCCCGGGCCGGACGGGAAGTAACGGGCAACGCCACCACAGACCGGACGGTAAGCACCGGGTGACATCACCGTGGACCAGATAGGAAGCACCGGGTGACACTACCACGGACCGGATGGGAAGGACTGGGTAGCACCACCGTGTAAATGATGGTAAGCACTGGGTGACACCGCCTCAGACCACACGGAAAGCACAGGGTGACACCACCATGGACCGGACGCGAAGCATCGGGTGACCACGCCTCGGACAGGACGGGAGGCACCGGACGACACCGCCTCGGACCGGACGGGAGGCACCGGACGACACCGTCACGGACAGGACGGGAAGCACCGGGTGACACCGTCACGAACCGGACGAAAACCACAGGGTGACACCGTTGATGACACCCGGATCAGCTGGTTGCCACCGGACAACGGCTCGTCCGATATTCGCTGCATTTTTTATCAACGCATCAACTGCCACTGCCATTAGCGTCGTGAAACTTTGACTTCAGCTGTCGTGATAGGGCCAGTAAAATATTCAGCAAATGTTGCAACTCGTGCTCGGTCTTGCAAGATCCAGTACGAGTACGCCGCTGATGGCTTAACTTCTACCTCCTGCGCATTCCAGGAGCCGTTGTCTTTGAGGCCGTCCATCAGGGCTTTATGCAGCTTCGGCGACGAGAAACACAAAACGCTGAGCTGTATATGTCTCAGACATTTGCAGGCTCCCCGCACAGTGGGCGTGTCTTTCCTTCAACACTGCAATCTGCTGCAGCGATATGGAGCCGATGCATCCTTCGTCAGAGAACATACAAGCAAATTGGTAAACGTGTAAGTCCATGCGTACAACTGGGTGAGCATTCTTTAGCGGGAACTGATGGATCCGCTTGTTTTGTCACGGATCCATACGTAAGAATTGATGTCAGATCTCGGCATTAAAAGCAAATTGGGACCTGGAACTAACGCTGACGCAATGTGCTTGCAAACCAACCGCCTACAAATCGCTGAACTCCGTCAATATTGTCCAAGCCCTTGCTGCGCAACGATCGACCGGGAAACGGCTAATGTCTCGTTTTCCAAAACGACCTCGAGCATAACTCGTCTTGGCCAAAACCAGGAGAGGTCGTGCCTTGGGGGGGGGGGCCTGCACAGGTGCGTGGGCTTGCATGGCTGCGGGAACGGGGGGGGGAGCAGGAGAGGCACTGGTCCCCCCAGCTTTAAGCCTGGGAGAGGGAAGCAGTGCGACACCAACTTCCCCCAGCTTTGATGGGCTAATCCTTAAGCGTCAGATACAAAATCGAGATAATTTTCTCGCAGAGAGTCCTGGAAGTCATTTATTCGTTCATTCATTATGCATTATGCATTCGAAGACTTATCTTCATTTAATTGGCGCCTTTTGGAGATCACTTAGCATGGGCTCGCAGAGCTGGTAGTAGGCTCAGATTCATATTCGGATCGATATTCGTGACTTTCACTTGCTATGGGTCCCGTAGTTGGTCTTGACAGTTCACCTTTTGTTCTCGACTGGTGAGGATATCGATACTTATATTTTACATAAGCTTTTGAAAAATCAAAGGAGTCCGTTTTAACACGCGCTTGGGCGGGGGTCAAATTGACCCACCCCCGAAGGTTTTTCCGGAATGGTTTCCGAACGACGCGGCATAGCCGCGCCAAATTTTGCATCTGTAGGCAACTGAATAGCAGATCGCTTGGTATAAAAATTTAGAAGTACCTTGTGGGGTCGCTGACATATGGCGGGTCAAAGTCAGGCCACAGTTTCAGCGAATGCAATTTCTAAGGAATCGCTCAATCTGATGCAAGAACGGAGTGTTTGACGAAGCCATACATCTCTGAGATGTTTTCTTAGGCAACACAAATATTGAACGAGCAAATTACGTTGGCCTAAGGTCAGGTATGAAGGTCACACCAAAATCAAATCAATCTGTTTTATTACTCAAGGGCTTGCTGTATGGGATAGTTTGTGGTGCTCATTTCGAATTTATTGGTAGCAGGAACCGAATTATACACCTTCCATTTATTTCTTGGGGGTCAGAATAGGTGATTGACCTAACATGACGCAGTTCGCACTTTTTTAGGAACATACCGCCTGGGGTAATCTTTGTCGCCTATTCAAATGCAAAACTCAGTTTTGTATAATTTTGGTGACCATGACCCTTTAAAGGTCAAACGAGGTCACTGACCTTAAATGAGTTCGTAAAATTTTGCTTAGAAAGGGCTATATAGGTTCTGGGAGACTAAAGCCCAACCTGGAATTTGACATTGTTTGACCCTATCTGACCCGGAAGTCATGATCTAGGGACCTCAACTTTGACCTAAGTGAGTGCACGTATATGTCAACACACCTTGTGACTTTGGTGTCTCTAGCTTTCTTAGTTCCTGAGATCTCAGGGGGTCAAATTGACCCCCCCCCCCCCCACCCGAGTGAAGGGTATCCAGCCGGCAACCCGGGCGCGTGTTAAATGTCATGCCCTTACACGCAATAACTACCACTCCGGTAATAGGAGTAGAATCTAAGCAAAGTCGCGTGCTTGTCACGGCTTTTGTACCTATTGCCATAGATATTTGAATGTTTTATGCGATGAGGTCACCTTACATGTGTGTGCCGATCTTCAGGTTATTCAAAAGTCAGCTGTTTGGTGAATATCATCTGAATGTGAATCTGGATCGGCTGCTGGCTTGCAGAACGTGCTGGACATGGTGATATCACTTGGATTTTGGTGCTTCCGCCCCCGATGATGGGAATTTTAGCCATTGAATTTTCTTAATGTATTATTGCCGTTTAAATGCGGCGGAACTGTCCTGCCGGGCGCAACACCGGGCGGCTGTGTATGGCACGCAGGCTCATGAAACACATTTAGTTGTGTCCATAGACTGATGGAAGCGCAACATCTTGAGAAATAAATTGGAGGATATGTGGCAAAATGAGTTAAATGAGCTGTCTGCTAAATATGATCAAACTCAAATATGGTAATTGATTCCGTTGCCTATTTAGCTATCGGGGTGTGCGCCGAGCTGACAAAAAAATTCCCGCAGTCAGGTTGCCAAGCTTACCTGCAGTAAATGGTTCAAAGGAAATGCAATGATTATTAGACAAATTCCTAATCGTAACCACAAAATTGGCTTCTGTGACGTGAATGTTGACATGCTGGTAGCGGTGAGTGAAACCAGCGCAGGCAGTTCAATCTTGGAACTAAATTCATATATCATCAGGCAGCAAAACACAAGAACAGCTTCCTAGAATGCATAAAATGTTTGATTGCTGTGTGGTCATAATGGTGATAGGCAATTACCGATGGAATGATTGTTCGAGCTACCGTCGGCGTCTGGTGCAAGCGACCATTTGGTCCGTCGTTCGCCGGCCGTCCTTAGATGTTACCTGAGAACTGGCTGGTGTTCGACTTTCAGCCATTACTCACCACAGCCCGATTTTTCTCCTTGAAGTAACTGGGAGTCGAGCCGGGTTCTCCTGATCCTGAATGCAGCGTTCTGTCGTTGGGCGAACTGAGCAGGACGTTGTGGAACATTGTGCACGTAGTAAAACAAAGATGGCGACAGTGGTCAGAACAAATGTTTACTTGACAGCACTAAAATTTGCCAAAATTAGAGTCGCGTTACGAATATGATCCCTGCCATTCATAAGACATATCGGTGTCACAGTTATGGCTGGAAATTAAACACACCGCACTGCCGGCGCATAAAATCATCTTACGCATCTAGGTGTCAAACTTCATGTAAATATGTTCCTGCTGCTATCTGGATCAAAACCACCAAGAAAATAGACCTTTTGATGAAAAATCTCACATTTTGGACCAGCATATATTTAGATAACCTGGCCCCCAGCCAAGAGGGGTCGTCCGAAGCTAGCTGAGCAGGTATTTCCACAACAATGGCGTGTTAAGCTCAGCTCGATAAAAAGTGGCTTCACTGAAGCCCGGCAAAACCCCTGTGCTGAGGACGCTCTGCTCGACAATGTCGGAGAGCTGGTGGGGAATATCGACTGCGGAGAGATATCTTCGATAACAGCTGCCGACTATCCAAGGCCTTCGACAGCGTTGATCATGCTTTGCTCTTAGCAAACTTTCAGTAGCGCGGCGTGAGCCCTGATTGATTTAAAATGTGTTTGAGTGTTCGGAGGTAGGTGTGCGTGGAGGACTGACGACCCTAGGTAACCCACAGAGTGCCTCAGGTATTAGAAGTCGGTCCGCTTTATTCACAGTTTACTTTTTGCCGCTTTATTCGCATTTTATTCACTCGCCCTATTCACGACCGGCTTCCCCAGCCACCGTCACATGGACGTCTCGTCTCACATGCAGATGATACCTAACTCCTGGGCCACGCTCCTCCCAACAAGCAGAGTCTCGAAGAACGAAATCATCGTCTGGAAATATCAATTTGCAAACTTCAGACCTGGTTCAGCAAAGATTATCTGAAAATGACAAAGACAGCGTCGACTACGTTCTAATCGGCTCAAAACACGATTTAAAGATCGCTGTGAATTTGACTTGACATTAGATGGAGAGGCTAAATCACATCTTCATCTTCATCTTCATAGCCCGCTGTGATTGTCGACTCGACGTTTTCGGGATAGAACCATGTCGCCAGTCGTGTAAGGCAACGGAATTCTAATCTCGCTGTACCGCCTCACGTGATGCTTCCAAAACTATCATTGAAGCTTACGTTTTCTCATACATATCATACTGGCTACACGTATGGCGTGGCCAATCAAGTGCTGGGTGCAGAGTATTCAAAAGTTATCCATTTTGCCACCAGGACCATCTATGGAATGAGACGCAGTCCCTAGGCTGGTCCCGGATAGCGTCTATTGTTAAGAACAACATCACATTTTTGGGGACAATCGGAGCCTTCTAGGACAGCAAAAGTAAACATGCCGCCACGCTACACCAAAACCGCGCGTGCCATGGGTTACCCTGGAGTCTCTAGGCTGGTCTCGGTATGACGATTTGGTGAAAAAGGAATGTGCTGAATGTATTCAATAGGGTAAGCTGCAAGGAATCGCCCCAGCCGTCCAATCTCTTTTGAAGTCACTTTCCTCTGCGCTACTCAGGGAAACACGACCCTTCGGGGCGCATCCTTCGGGCCAATGTCTCCCCACCTGCCCAGGTGCCGGCTGGAAGCCAACGAGCAAGCATTTCCTGTTTCACACCGTTGATCACGGTTGATTGTGCTGCGGTTGATCGGCAACTTGGAACCGCCCGTTTCTGACCGCCACTACGTCTTCATCTCTGAGGAGATTAAAATTCGCACTTCAAAACGCAGATATTAGGCCATGCACCTTGGTTTTAAGCCGATAATAGTGGCCGGTGTGACTGTAGGCCATACGTGTGTACGTGTACGAGCTTCTCATGTCAATGCGGCCCCATATACCTACAATTTGTTGTTCTTTTTATGTGTGCTGTGTTTGGCACATTCGGTTGTTGTTAACTTAAAACAGTTGTCAGATTTATTGTTTGACTTCACGCGTAATCTATGCAGTTTTATTCCATAGCATGCATAGTAAAATTGCAAATATGAAACATCTTATATACACATGTATAAAACTGCAGATACTTTCAGATATAACGACGGTTAATTGGTCCTAAATCAACGTTGTGCGAGGTACGATGGCATAATCAAACAATGATGCATCGGGGAGCACATTTATTTAACAGAGAAATTGCGTTATCTAGAGCAGTCTGATCTGCTTAAAAGTACGCCAATAATTTTAAGGGAGCTTGTTTCATCATATGTGATGCTTGTTTCATCATATGTGATGCTTGCTTCAATATCTTCAAACGCAAAACATTCCCTTTGACCTGGCCATCGCTCAGAATATGAAATTTAGTGTGATTACTTATATGTTCAGCTGCTGTTGCTTTTGAAATAACTGAAATGCAAAAAGAATGTTCTGGAAGCTTTAGTTTTTCTTATGAACCTCGGATGATGCAAGGGGGATGTGGACACACTGAGACATACTGCGATCTTTTTTCTGAAGCATCATTTGTGCCACAGGTCAACGAACTTTATAATGATGAGGGCTGTAACAGCCCTCGCGCTGCCCTCCAGATCCACCTCTGCACCGAGAACGGTCCCTGCTATTAAGACGAAAAAGGCCACTGTATTGGTCATTAATGCACTGGACGCAAATCCGAGCACTATAAGCGGAAACAACGCGGGGTAACTACAATAATTACGCGGAGCTACTCCAGGATATGCCTTGAGGTGTAACAAATAAAACAAGCAGCTCATGACCATCCTCTCATCATCAACTTAAATATAACATAAATGTCTGCATTTCAAGACTTCCGGCATTTCCTGTGTCATTATTTTGTGTTAAATATATGATCGTGAAAGTGTTCGACATAGTTCTGAGGATATGAATGTTGCAGCGTGTTGATGATAGCCAACTGCGATCGTAATATGGATAGTAAGAACAACAGTGTACATTTAATTCGAAATTGTTAGACATAAGAAGGAAATATATCGGGTAGTATGGCTTAATTTGACTCCCGCCTAAGGGTGCGTATTTAGGTCGATTATAAATATTGTAAAAAATAGCAACACTTTTACTAAATTTGAAAACGACATGTCCGAAATTCAAAAAATCGGAGAGAGAGAAGGTCACAGGCCTTTTTTTGTTGCCCCCCCCCTCACTTCCGCCCCCCGACTTTGAAATATTTCCTGTGCCCGGCGGGCCCGTTTGATTTACTGTACCCAATAACATAGGAAGCAGTCGCTTCCGATTTTTTGTTCCTGTTTTGTGCGCAGTGCTGTGGTGGGACAACAAAGCTGTGAATCCCTCCAAGCTCCCTCGACGGAAATTGCAAAACCTGGCCACATGTCGAAGCCTATAGCCAGCGAATTTCCAGGCAATGTGTTTTGGGATGACAGCTGCTTGCTATGGCTTCGTGAAAGGCGGACTTTTTGACGCATTGGTATGGTCCATGGGTGTAGGTTCCCAAATGTGGCTTGCTCCATAAGACAATATTTTAGAAACATTGCGACGACCATTGATGACTTACTTGTCTGTTATGACCTGGCGTGTTCACAGCCGTACAAGGCGTGCTGCACACTCAGGTTATTCTAGGAAATATATTTTCCCCTCATGGATGGGACCACGCCGGCTCTGCGATCCGTACGGCGGGCAGGTTCGCGGGCGAACTGGATTCGAGAACGGCGGATCGGGCTGGTCTGAATCCCGGAACTGTAAGCCATGAAGAGCTCTGCTCTGCGGTAGCTTTAAGATGACTGGGAGCAGAGGCTTGCACAGGCTGACTTCAGCTGCTCCGGGCCGACTCCAGTTGCTCCGGGCCGACTCCAGCTGCTCCGGGCCGACTCCAGCTGCACCGGGCCGACTCCAGCTGCTCCGGGCCGACTCCAGCTGCACCGGGCCGACTCCAGCTGCACCGGGCCGACTCCAGCTGCTCCGGGCCGACTCCAGCTGCCCCGGACTGACTCCAGCTGCACCGGGCCGACTCCAGCTGCACCGGACCGACTCCAGATGCGCCGGACCTACTCCGGCTGTGCGGGGCTGACTGTAGCGTCGCCGGTTGGACGGGGTCCGACGCAGGCGTGCCGGGCTGTGGCGCGGTGACCGGCGGGCCTGTCCGGAGCCCGGCCGGCGCCCGGTCCGCGACATGGCAGGGGAGGGCGGCCCGGCTCGCAGCAGCACGACGCTGGCTTCGCGCGGCGCACCGGTACGGTTTCGGTCGGCGCTCCGACACAGCCGGCGGCGCCAAACCGCGCCGCCCGAGCGCTCGGCGACAAACGGTGTCCGCTAATCCGGAGAGGGGTTCCGCTGCCTCCCAGCGCCGTCCGAAATCGAAGCGCCTCGGAACTCCGACGGCCCCGATGTGCAAGGGCTTCGGCCAGTCTGGACTCCAGCTTCTCGCAGACAGTTCATGCTATGCCCTGGGGCCTGGCATGCATTGTTGGGTGTGTCGCAGCGGGCTGGTATTGCGGTCCGTAGAAGTACGCGTTTGCTAAAAGCGAATGCGTACCAGACGCAACCTGTCGTAAGGCTATTTTCACCAAAGCTTTCCCCTCAGAATGTTTAAGAATTTCGTAAATATTTCTAGGCATTGCCGTGCAGTCGATATAACGTCCCAACGTTTGCAAAGGAAAGCGTTTCTCAAAACAACATGGCTTCTGTGCGGTGCGGTCGGGTCACGTGACGTCAGAGGTTGCGGTCACGTGACCGAAGGAACACGTCTGGGCCGCGTTCCGCATTGACACAGTGGCGTCTGGGTTGCTACCTATGACGTCACACACCAGTGACTCAACTCAAAACCTTAAGAACTGCTGTGACGCCCTTACTTGTGACATCAAAGGTTGCAACTTGTGTACCGCGTTTGGCGATGGAAAACACGACCCGGATCTCGCTCGGGCAGGAGGCTGGTCGGAGACTCCCATTGGCCTTTGATGACGATCTTTGGCAAAACGAAAGCGCGCAGGACATGACTAGCAGGAGACCGAAGCAGGGGCACTCCAGCTGTCTAAATATATCCATCATTCGTCACAAGACCGCCTCCGAAACACCTCACGTCGACTGCCTCGGAGGCTTCCAGTCAACGGCCAAAGTTGTATGGACATGGAGAAGCAAACTGTGGCTGAAAATACTCGGATTGCTTGCAAGGTATACCGTAGAGGCAGTTGAGTCCCTAAAGCTGCTGATGATGAGAGCATGTGACCCGGTTCTCCGCTATATTAAAACTGACTGGTCACAAAATCTTCGAAAACTTCCGACCTTACAGCTGTCGCAGAACTAAGTTGCACGTGCTGGACAGCGTTATCATGTGAGGCACACGTGTAGTTATACCAAGTTAGACCAGCGAAAGTTTGTGGAAGTGTTTGTTTGAGCTGCATGCCCTCCATCTTGTCGCAGTTCAGATGCAGCAGGTGACGAGCTCATCATTTTGGCGGCCTGGTATAAACATTGAGATCGAAAGTTTGTCATCTTGCTGTGAAATGTGCCAGCTACATCGCCCTGACCCACGGGAGGACTGCCTCCAACCCCGGCAGAATGGGTCACATCGCCCCTGGTCGAGGCTACACTTTAACTGCGCGGATCTGCAGTCTGCAGAAAGCACTTTTTCGTAGTTCTGGATTCCTACTCCAAATGAATAGAGGTCGACGTGATGACGGCATTAACCATAGCGGAGACAATGTCATCACTTACGTTCATGTCCGGTCAATTTAGACAGCCCGATGCAGTCGTCTTTGTCAATGTCTTTGCATTCGCCTGCTCGGAATCTCAAGCTTTTCTTTCCAGGAACAGCATTATCCATAGTGCCACTGCTTCCAACATGCCGTCGTCCAACGGACTGACTGAAAGGGTGGTGAGGGAGCTGGAGATTCGTTTTGAAAAAGGACAGCAACCCCAGTAAGTGAATGAATTCCTGAATGACCTATTTAGGGTTAACCCCCCCCCCCCCCATGTCACGACGCTTGGTCACCTTCACGCTTCTTTTGGCTACAAGCCTGTCATGACATTTGACCGCCTGAGCCAGACGTAAACGATAAGATTAACACGAGCTCGAGTGAGGGATCAATTTGACCCCCTCCCCCCTCCCCTCCAAAGTTTTCCGAATGGTTTCTGAGCGGCACGGCGTAGCCGCGACAAATTTTATGACTGTAGACAACTGAATAGCGGATCGTTAAGCATTGGACATTTAGGTGCACCTTGTAAGGTCGCTGACCTATGGCAGGCCAAAGTCAGACCATGGTTTCAGCGAAGGCAATTTCTATGGAATCGTTCAATCTGATCCACCAACGGAGTGTTAGACGAAGCCATACATCTCTGACATACTTTCTTAGGCAAAACAACAATTGAATGACCAAGTTTCATTGATCTAGGGTCAGGTATAAGAGTCAGACCAAGGTCAAAGCCAGCCTGTTTTGTTACTCTAGGGATTGTTGAATGGGGCAGCTTCTGGTGCTCATTTCGAATTTATTGATAACAGGAACCGCATCATACACCTTCCATAGACTTTTTAAGGCCAAAATATGTCACTGACTTAAAATGACCCAGTTAGAAACTTTTTTAGGAACACACTGCCCGGCGTAATCTCTGTCGCTTAATAAAATGCAAAACTCAAAACAGCCGTGTATGACTTCGGTCACCACGATCTCAAAAGGGTCAGGCAAGGTCATTGACCTTAGTTTGCATGTGACCTTTTGCTTAGAACAGTTATCTAGATTCTTGGGACCCTTTGGAGACCAACCTAAAATTGACCTTGTTTAACCTTATTTAATCCGAAGGACATGACCTAGGTACGTCAAACTTTGACCTAAGTGAGTTCACGTACAGGTAATACACGCTGTGACTTTGGTGTCACTAGCTCTCTTAGTTCCTGAGATTTCAAGGGGGTCAAATTGACCCCCCACTCGAGCGAAGGGTATCCATTTCCAGTATCGCTTGGCATACGGCCAACCGGGCTCGTATGCCAAGCGTCATACCGGCCAAAGCCTGGGAGACGGCCGTCTGTCTGCGACCAACGGCCTTCGTCTCATTCTCGTACGACCAGCACCGCTGCAACTGAGGCTGTTGAGGAGGGAGGGGAAAGGCGCTATGGAGCGGAAAGACGCTATTCTGGAAACGAACGGCGACTCCGGTTGCCTCATGTAAGTGCTCGGTTGTATTTGTCGTGATCGCTTCAGTGCTCGGTTGTGTTCGCCGAGATCGCTGAAGTGCTCGGTTGTGTTCGTCGTGATCGCGTAAGTGCTCGGTTGTGTTTGTCGTGATCGCTCAAGTGCTCGGTTGTGTTTGTCGCGATCGCTAACTGCTCGACTGTGTCTGCGGTGATCGCTTAAGTGCTCGGTTGCATTCGTTGTGATCGCTTGGGTGCTCGGCTGTGTTCGTTGTGATCGCTCAATTATCGGGCATTTCGTCATGCATAGGCACATCATTAAGTTGTTTGCTTTGTTCAGTATAGGGATTTGCAGTAAAGTCTGTTTTGGGTGTGAGGCAGATATGGTGCCCAGTAGGATCACGCGACGTCAGAGGTGGCGGTCACTTGACCTTGAGGGTCACGTCGGGTCTCGCTAGTGCCGGGCGGTAGGCGCGTTGGAACTGCCTGTCTCCTTATGCAAACCGCACAGCGATGCGGACTGCATGTAAGCATGGCCGAGATTGTCAGATAGCATGGCCGAGATTGTCTCATAGCATGGCCGAGATTGTCTCATAGCGTGGCCGAGATTGTCTCATAGCGTGGCCGTGATGCATCCAACGTGCGTATTCGTCAAGCCTCCACTCCGCTGGCCGTTGATATCTGAAGAATATCCACACTCGCCCGGTTCCGTTCCAGCGGTCCCGCTCCCCGTGTCCCGGTGAGCCGACCCCGACCCGGGTCACGTGGTCACAGGCCAATCGCCGCACGCCACGCAGGGCTGCCCACGGCGTGATACCCCTGTGCCGGCCTCAGCGGGTGTCACCAGCCAGCAGTGTAGCCACCAGCTCGGCAGCCGTCCCAGTGCCGGCCTGAGCGGGTGTCACCAGCCAGCAGTGTGGCCGCCAGCTCGGCAGCCGTCCCAGTGCCGGTCTCAGCGGGTGTCACCAGCCAGCAGTGTGGCCGTCAGCTCAACAGCGGTCCAGTGCCGGCCTCAGCGGGTGTCACCAGCCAGCAGTGTGGCCGCCAGCTCGGCAGCCGTCCCTGTGCCGGTCTCAGCGGGTGTCACCAGCCAGCAGTGTGGCCGCCAGCTCGGCAGCCGTCCCAGTGCCGGTCTCAGCGGGTGTCACCAGCCAGCAGTGTAGCCACCAGCTCGGCAGCCGTCCCAGTGCCGGCCTCAGCGGGTGTCACCAACCAGCAGTGTAGCCACCAGCTCGGCAGCCGTCCTAGTGCCGGCCTCAGCGGGTGTCACCAGCCAGCAGTGTGGCCGCCAGCGCGGCAGCCGTCCCAGTGCCGGCCTCAGCGGGTGTCACCAGCCAGTAGCGTGGCCGCCAGCTCGGCAGCCGTCCCAGTGCGGCCTCAGCGGGTTGTCACCAGCCAGTAGTGTGGCCGTCAGCTCGGCAGCCGTTCCTGTGCCGGCCCCCAGGGGCATTACCAGCCAGCTTTACATTAATAATGTGGTAACCCAGAGCGGTGCGGCAGTCTGAACCCGAGCCTGTTTATCTTAAGAGATGGCTGTTGAATTATTGTATGGCATAAGTGGGCAGCAGGGAGGCCCTAGCGTGGTCCTAATGGACGGTGCGAGGAGGCAAAGTAACCCGTGCTAAAAATGTTGACGATAATCTGGTGAGTGTGTTTTTTTTTCACGCACGCATCGCTGGACCACGTGCCGTTATCACCTGCTTACTATTTGTGTCACCACTTTCTCAAAGGGACCCAATAACCTTCCCACATCCCACAATGAATCCAACAGCTGACGACATGGGTTGACTCGCGCGGCAGAATACTGCAACTAACAGCACCTTGCCACTTTTTCACTCTGGGGAACTCCACGCGATCGCCAAACTTCGGTCGACCGGCGCGGCGTCTCTAGCGGAGTGCGGTCGAACTGTGACGGCACTGGCTGTCGCAGAGTGCGTGCGTGCGGGCACCTTGGGCGGCCGCCGTGCCGGAGGTGCGCGCCGTCTCGGACCGTGACCCACCTGCCGCCCCGACACCGTTCTTCCGGTGCGCCGCAATAACACGGCCATCAAATGCGCGCCAATGGGTCGACGTGCCAGTAGGCCCGGCGGCTGCTGGCCGGGGAGGGTGCTGGGCTGATGTCGCACCCCCGACGGCTGCTGGCCGGGGAGGGTGCTGGGCTGATGTCGCACCCCCGGCGGCTGCTGACCGGGGAGCGTGCTGGGCTGATGTCGCACCCCCGCCGGCTGCTGACCGGGGAGGGTGGTGGGCTGATGTCGCACCCCGCCGGCTGCTGACCGGGAGGGTGCTGGGCTGATCTCACAGCCCCACCGGAACGGAGAAGGCTAGCCGGCTTCCGACAACAGCTCAATAACGCTCAGCATTCGGGGAAGATACCGTCAGCTGGCTGCCCATATGCCACCTTTTGCTGTCTTATCATGGTGCTGACCTGCATTTTAAGTTAGGTACTTCACGCACTCGGTGATCTACGCCATTGGTCATTCACGCCACGCCACTGTTTCTTTACGCTGACAGTCAACTTCAAGCCATTTTAAACCAAACCAAATAAAAACGTGGTCAACAATTAGATATCTATCTTTACTGGCGTGTCGGATTCTCCACAGCACGTTCGCCGTCACCGTAGGCTTCCCGTCTGCCGGTTCTGTTGCCAAACTTGTAAGCCGTGAAATCCCCGAAATGCCATCGTACACTGCAGTGGATCGTCCGGCCCACAACACCAGGTCGTTACCTGCCGCGGGCCATCCTTTCGTGAGCAATCTGCGATCGCGCAGGGGACCGCTCGCTCATACTCGTCAATACCGAACAGCGCTTCGACCGGGCGGCAATTATTCAGCACGGCCAATGTGGAGAACGCCACCGGTGCGTGTGTGGCGACCACCCTGGGAGCGGCTGACCAATTATTCTGGCCCGGCGACGGGTCATTTGCGCCAGGCCGAGCTGCCACCGGAGGCCGGCATCGCGGGCGCCCCCGTCCGCGGCATTCTGCTTGCAATCGGATAGCTCTGGGAAACGGCAGCAGTGTCGAATCGACCGTGGCCGGCAGACAGCGGCGGGCGATCGTCCCGAGAGAGCGGCCGGGTCAGGCGCTCCGGACGGCGCCGGACGGCTGCCCGTCCATCAACTCCGGCCGGCCATCCACTCGCTCACGAGGGCCCGCAGGTACTCTGTTGGCCCCCAGCCAGCGGCACTCTGAGGTGTAGAGACTCGTCGCGCGCGGCGACGGTCACACCCCTTGCCGAGCGGACATTCTGCTGCCATCCCGCTGTCCGGTCATCGTAGCGTTTCGTGGAACGACATGAGAATCGGTCTCCAGCAATATAGCCGTCACATTCGAGCATCTGACGGCCAATGCATACGCTATGCAGCGTGCCTGCTACATGTCCGTGTTGGGGTTGAGGTTCGTCGCTTGGGTGGCCGGCCGCGCCGTTCGGACCGTCCGGCCACCCCGCCGAGGCCTCGCGGCCGCCACCGCGTCAGCTGCCACGGACGGGGCCTAAAGCCGAGCTTGTCTTAACGTCAACTAACCGGAAATGTTGCGGCTTCAGCGGCCCAGCTCCGCCAGGCACGGTCTGACCGGCTTATATCCTCCATATCACCATTAATCGTACCGCCGCCCAGGCAGCTTTTGGCAGCTAGTAACGCAAAATCGGCCGCGGCGCTCCGGCCGCCCAGCCGACCTCGCCGACCTGCGTATCAGGGCTGAGACGGGCCACGCGCTCCTTAACACTCACGTTCCTAGTCCACGTCCCACCAACACTGAGGTGATAGCTTTCGGAATGCATTCGTTCATAAATGCATTTAGTCTCCAGCCGGTTTTCATGGCTGAAATTGAACCTTATCCGTGATCACCGTCCCGTCTTTCCGCTCAGCGCCTTATGCCGGCCGGTCTGGCCCCCTCCCCCCCCCCCCCCCCTAGTCAGCAGCAACGCCATCGCATGGACAAGGCCCTCAGGCTCGCAGCCTGGGCCGTCACGAGAGAACGACATGATGGAGTTCTAGGACGTGAGACACGGACTGCGCAGACGCAATTTGATTCTATTCCAGATTGCACACGCGCGGTTCTCGCTAAAAATAGGGCCCGAAGAAAATGCAGTTCGACACGTAACAGCTCTTATAACATGTATAGCTGATATTACTGGATGCAGCGCTCGCATAAGAGCACATCTACAACAGATCAACCGGAGCCGTTGGGGCTACTCGGGCTTAGAAAGATGATAGTATGCTGATGTTCGACCTTTTTGAGCATGGGATAAGTTCGACAGTGATGTTTGGCAGTACAACTGCATGGATGTGCCTGGGTACCAGTAGAGTAGCGGTCAAGTTGCGCCTCTTGGAACCAAGGCACGAAACTCGAAATTCGATTACACGCGGTTCGCGCACTTTCTGCCATATGAGCTGGATGACGTCATGTAGCCTCGGTAGCTGAGTGCGTCGTAACATATGGGTGTATTTGACTAACGTCTACTAACAAGGGATTTTTACGTTTGCAGGCTGGAGCCAAATTCGGTACAAAACCTGGCATGCATGCAACTGGGAGAAACGTTAGCGACACCAACCGTTTGTCGTCTGGTATATAAAAAACCGCTAAATGTGGTTACGGGAAAATTGTGTTCCGTCAATATGCCCCTATTGGCCATTTCGTTTTTGTGAGCTCTGTTTCATGGGACCAAATTATGAGGCACCACAGGCGTTACGTAACGAGTAAGTACATGATACCCAAAGGATAACGCTTCTGGAGCCCAACTGACTGGCTGTTTTGAAAACCCTGAGGGAATTACACGGGTTTCGATCCTGTTATCCTAGTGTTCGTGTGTTTCATGTTGCGTACCGAGTTACATCATTGTGTGGTAATGCCAGCGTGAAAGGGGTTACAGTGCCACGGCGCAATTGTATCGCGATGCTTCTGCGTGACGACGAAAGGCGTATCGCTATTGGATCGCCGCATGTAAACACACATGAGAATTTGTGATGTATTTACGAATGATCGAGGGGAGCGCCTTCCAAAAATGTTGCAGAGGGTTCTAGCAGTAGTTGTGAAGTTTTCTCGGTTATTCTCCTCATGTATCGCGATAGGTATAAAATTGAAGGGGTTACGCTCTGAATGGGCACTTATCCATAAAAGCTGTTTATCAGCCGGGGGTTTTGTGAACACCTGAAATGTAACCAAAAAGGAACTTTTTCTCATTCGTTTTTCATGAGAAATGTACTGTCTTTCAACTTGGAAAGGATTGCCAAGCATGAAGCGATACCCGGCTCACATCTCGACAACCAGGGAGTTAGCTGCGACACAGAATCATTTTCATTTGGCTGATAAGAGATTAACCAATCATATGATGATTGCGGAGCGGCCGCGTCCTCTGGAGCCGAGCAGCCTCGGGGAGCCCGAGCGGCCGCGTCCATTGGAGCCGAGCGGCCTCGGGGAGCCCGAGCGACCGCGTCCTTTGGAACCGAGCGGCCACGGGAGCCCGAGCGGCCGCGTCCATTGGAGCCGAGCGGCCTCGGAGAGCCCGAGCGGCCGCGTCCTTTGGAGCCGACCCCCGCGTCCTTCGGAGTCCGGCGGCTTCAGGGAGCCCGCAGTATTAAGAACGACGCATTGTCGATTAAAAGGAGTGGTCCGCATTTCTATGGAGTTTTGTGCTGAAATAGCCGTCTTGAAGATCATTTGTTGCAGTTCACAGCTCTGCTTGTCTTAAGATCCTAAACCCCTTAAGTTGCTGAGCAAAACGTCCGCGAAGATGGGGATACTTAGGGGAGAGTATTTCAAGGTCGTCTTGGCGTTAATCACATCGTAAAAACCTTATTCAAATCCTGTCACTTCATAAGCCATGAGGCGATTAAGACGAATAAAAATGCAATGGTCGAGTCAGGATATCTGGCGTTCGTGAGCACCATTTCCAGATATAACGCTGTCAATTAGCTATTAATAATTGCTGTGCGAGGTACGATGACGTAGCCCAACAATGACGTATCCAGGAGTATATTGATTAAACAGAGAAATTGTGTTGTCTACGGCAGTCTTTTCTACTTTAAAGTCTATCAATGGCCATAAGTAAGCTTCTTTTATCACATCTGATACCCGCTTCAGTATCTTTAAACGTGAAACATTCTCTTCAACATGGCCAATGGGAGGATATGTTGTCGAACGCCTACCGGGCCTGTGGCAAAATGTGTACTGGCTTTAGTCATCACCGGCCTGAACATCAAAATGGCGATGACTTCAAGCAGCACGTACGCGAACGCCGCAACGGTCAGTTCGCCACATGGTCTGCAGCTTTCGCTGCTTCGATCCCTCCATGGCAGCCTCGCCACTCGGGGACAGCTCGGCGGTCCCCCTGCCCCGGCGGCGGGCGCCAGTCGGCGGGCTTGGACCCCGACAACGGGCACGGCACAGCGGCGCCACCCGCCGCGTGACAGAGCGCCTGTCACCCGCTGCGGCGGCGGATGGCGCGCCGCGCGTCTCGGATGGTCTCCTCGGCTGGCAGCCGTTGTGGTTCTGCCCAAACCTGTCTCCGCTCTCCATGGCGACGTAATGATCCGAACGGGTAGACGGAGCCGTGCCCAAACACCTCGCCGACCCAAACGACAATTAGCTCGTGACTTATGGGTGGCTGTGACAAATGTTCCGACCGAACATAGCTTGTGGAAAACTTTGCGAAGCCCTTGTTACAGCCTGTGCGACAGTGCAGTGGGCAAGCACTTTTTCATCCGCCCCACGTTGCGCACACATCGACCGGAGCAATTTAAGTATTTAAAACGGTAGTCGCTCAGCTCGAAACATGATGCCCGAAAACTACGGTTCGTGTGAAGAACCGCTTTTGAGCGGAAACGACTGGCCGAGATGACGTGACTGGTAAGCTGCGCTCGTCTCGCTGGCGGTGGGCGGACCGGTGTGAGCTGAACAGGTGAGCCGGCCGTAAGCTGTCTGCCCCCGGTGTCTCTGATGGCCGCGTCATGAGAAAAGTCACGCCACGTGCCCGACGCCTCCAATGACCCCGTGCCGTGCGCCTCGAGCGCTGCGAGCGCGGGCCGGGCATCACGGAATCATCCCCACAGGCCGGGCAGGGGATCAGGTGCCCCACTCCACCTTCCCCCCTCCCCCCCCCCCTCCCAATGACAGGGCACCCGCACACCCCAGACCGACCGATTAAGCCTCTGGTAAGCAGCTAGCTGGCGCCTCTAAATCTTCCACATGCAACGCTGGGCATACTTAAGGGAAGGGGTGGATACGCCCACAGGAAGTGCGTGCTCTTACGTCCGGGAAAATTTTGACGCATATTCCCATACGTATTTGGGGCAATTTTGGTCCTGTTCTCAGGCTTTTCTTAGAGCACTAAGATAGTACCTCTGCCTAATGAACAGTGTCTGTCAGAAATGATATTCTGCTACGCCCTTGTTGTTAGGGTAATATCAGAGCCTCTAACTCATTGCCGCCTGCAAACATTCATCATATCTACCGCCCCCTATATCATTCCATTCATCTCTACCCTTCACCGTTCCCCACAGTCTCCACCACTTCCACCGCTCTCTACCTCATTTGACTGCTCTCTACTCTCCACTGTTTCTCTACAGCCTCCACCGCTTCCAGCTCCCTCTATCCCATGTCATCGATCTCTTTCCTTCACTGCTCTCTGCAGCCTCCGCCACTTCCACCGCCCCACCGCCCTCTACATATTTCCACTGATCTCTACCTTCCATCGTTCCTCACCGCCCTCCGCGGCATCACGTTGACAGTTGCGCCCGGTGGCCAAGCGTGGTCTGTTTCACGGACGAACGTAGCTCAAAGTGTAAAGACGAGTTAGAGAGGAAAGGCTCCAACTCAAATCCTATCAATTCAGGCGGTTTATTGCCGCCAATCTTGCGACTAATCATCAGCGCTTTGGAAGACCGAAAAGAGCTGGCACTATAGGACATATATCGCATTATGCGGTCATTTTGGCGCAGCTGTCGGGAAAAAAATCAAGAGAAACGTGTTTTGCTATTCAAATGACGCACCCTTTGTCTCTGCCGTCGTCCTTGTCTGGAAGATATTGCCGCCAGTTCGTTCCAAGGCGACATTGTGAGTTTAATTACCCGAGCCTTTAATCTTTCAAGAGGCTGAGCGCCAGCAAAATGATTGCCATAAGAATGGACCATCGATTTTGGTGAGGATCTTGAATTAGCACGACAATCGATGCGCAACCACAACTGCGTGGTCACAAAACTACCAACTGGCAGGCTCGAGAAATGCTGAACAGCAGCAAAGGAGCACAACTGCTGAGTGTCTTAAAACTTAAAAACCGCTTGCACGCGTGTGCATCTAGTTTTTACCAGGCGAGGCTGCCTAAAATTCGAATAAACGCAGCAGCGGTAGGCGATTAAAAACGTAAATTAGAAACGTGGGAAGAGGAGCCACATGAGCGCATGCACAAGTACTGAGACACATGTCTGTCAAAGCCTGTCTCAGTAGCGATGCGAAGATTTCGTTTAGGAAAGGCGAAACATAGACGAAGCATAGGCAGGGTCCCCTTGAAGCAAAGGAGGTTCCTCATCAGCGCTTAGGCTCGCAGAATTTTCCCGCAGTCCTTTTTAGGCCCGAAAATCACTTTGATGTTACGCGGACTGTCTTATGTTTTAGAAGCCCTCCGAGCGTCTTAAACTGCCAAAAGCACTGGAGACTCCGCCATCTCCAGGAGGGAAGAGGAAGGAGCATGACTTCGAAAGCCCCCTCGGCTACTCAGGGTGCAAGCGGTGCGTTCGCACCGCACGAAAACACGATGCCGCTGGTCCTTTTCGGACATCAGGCTGACCCTGCCCGATCCTGCCCCGACTTACAGCGCTGTTCGCAACTGGGCGCCGCGGAAATTCCGCGCGCTTGAAGCGCCGCCCTCTGGCGGCCGGAACCGGTGGGCCGACTGTGGCCATTTCCGGCACACGGCGGCCGGTAACAGGACGGCTCCGGTCGGGCTCTATCGCCTAGGGGCATGGGAACGCAGCCCGTTCCAGCGCCGATCGATGCTCCATGGCCGGCAGCGCTGGCCCTGCTCACGGAAATGATGCGCGGGCCGGTGCCGGCTGCAGCTCGGCGACAGGCGTGACCGGCCACGGCGGAGCACGGCTCTGTCAGCCGCCGCCCCAGCTGCGGCGGCCGCCGTCCCCGCCGGGCGCCACTCCGCCGCCGCGTGCGCCACTCTGGTGGGCGCCGCTTGCGGCCCACGGGTGGTCTCAGCTGTGGTGAGTCCCACGCACGGGCTGCAGATCGCTCCGGCGGTGGTGAGCATCACGTGCACATCGTGGATGATTAACGTGTTGAAGCGGTAACAACGGTCATGGAACCGGTGGCCAAAAGCTACTAATTAATAAACGGTACAAACAAGGCAGGAGGAGCATCACAAATTGCCGGCTGTCAAACCGACACGCTGTTAATTTAACTAGCAGATAATTGCCGGCCGGCCCGTGTCAAACCAGCCGGCGCTGCGCAAAATCCGTCTTTTCACGCGCCATGAAGTTCCGTGGGCGAGGCCCGATTCCCCACGCGCGGACGCCGGCGTTGACGTTTCCTGCAGGGAAATAGCCCGTTGAGTCACGCCCGGATAAAATCGCCATGCCGCTATTGGACGACATCTTAACGAAATATGGCGCCCGGCGCCGAATGTGGAATGTGACGCAATGGCCGGCCGGCCGCAGCCGAGCAGCTGGGGCTCATTTAGGAAACCAGTTGCCGGAAATGTGCGGAATATACGTCCCATCGCAGGCTTGCATTGTCCGCGCTGTGTTCCGGTTATTCGGCATTGGTTCGGGATAGAGAATGGGCGAGTCCACTGAAAGCTTTTCCTGTTTTACACACTCTTTCAAACTTGCGTATCGGGTCCTATTGAAATTCACTGCCGTCGAGGACGTGCACGGAACACAGGCTTCCAAGTTGGAGCCGCAACGAATCCAGACAAAACTATTCTTTTTCTTTGTAGTAGTACATCCAAACGTGCCTCGATTAGCACTGTTTTAGCATTCGATTAGCACTAACAGCTGGTAAGCACTGATGGTGCTAGGAGGCGTCAGGCCGCCATGCAGAACGCTCGCGGGCATCTCACCGCTGCGTACTCGCCGTCGTCGCGATCGCGGCTTCACGACGCGCTGGGTAGCCGCGACTCCCTGGTGCCGCCGGCCTCTCATCTCGACAAGAAGAGCGGGTACGCTGCGTACTCGACACTCGCCCCTGAAATATGCACTCGCCCTTCAGTCCACTGTGTCACCCGTCCGACGCCGCCGCGCATCCAGAAAGGTGTCCCGCTCTCGCAGTGCGCGCACGCGGCGCTCACTGAGCACGCGCTCGCTGTCACTGCTCGGCCCGCCCCGCTCGCCTCGGGCGGGAGCGTTCCAAACCCCCAAAGGTCACCCAACGTGGCCGCGCACACTGCTGTTGGGACGGCCGGCGCGCCTCGGTCATTCGCGTCAATGCCGCTTGATTTCTGCGTAAATTATGAGTGACGTGAAGTGGTCGTTCATCATCCCTTCTAATACCGTCGGCCTAACTTTAATGATGGAAGGCACGTTCGTGCCGTGATTCGACGCGGACAAGCAGGTTTTAGTTCTCGTACAACCTCAGGTCATAGAACTGAGCGCTCCGGCGGTCTTATCACAGACGTAAGTGTGGGCAGCGTGAAGCTACGCAGAAGCGCTCATGGCCGCTAGCAATGTTTTGACCGTAGCGCATGAGCCGCTGCGAAACACGCATGTAGCTATTCAACGCCAAACGCCCAGGCTACTATTGAGCTGCGTGGAAATATAGTGTTCAAAGGTGTGTCACCCAGTCTTATACTGCAATTATTGATGTTGGTATATCTAGTCTTCACCACAAACGCGTGGACTTCAATGAGCGCCTTTTCCGCTCTGCAGCAAACGACGGAGCGACGCCCATTGATGCCTCGAATATTAAAATAGACACGTTTGAAATGTACCGAGCATAAGCAGCGTAAATACAAGGCTGCGGCTGACACTGCAGATGCATCATTTTCCCGAAGCACCAGACGATTTCAAACAATCATTACAAGTCCTGGGTACCTGAAGCGATTTGTACTTGACAGCCAGTTTCCATGTTTTTCAAGCCCAAGGTGTCACACTTTTGGACTTATTAGTCCCACGACAACATGTTGTTTTCCACGAAAGAAAATTTGTCATTCTTATCCAGCCTATCATGCATGTTTCAGCTCCATTAGCAAGCAGCACACATTATGACGTCTTTTCATCATCTTCCAATAAACTATTCACGACTTGCATATGCAATTCCGCAGTGAACCATACGTGCGGCGGGTCGGTGATAGCGCATTCATCGAGCGATGACGTCATGAATGGCAACAGAAGACGCCTGTTGTTGTTTCAGACGACGCTGACCCCGTTCGATTCTGGAAGCATCTTCTGGAGAGCAGAGGAGGCCGCGGCAGGCCCGTCGACTGGCTGGAGAAGCTGCTGCCGAGCCGCGCCGGGCCGGCCTCGCCGCGGCCGCGTTCCCGATGCCGAGTTGTATTCAGTCAGTTTCAGCTAATGACCTTGACATATAGGATGCCAAGGTCAAAACAGTTCAGCTTCCGATGCGATTCCTGCGCGCGTGTGCGCTCTCCGTAGAAACGAAGGCAGTGGCGCAGATAGGGGGCGCACAGGGGCACGTGCCCCCTCCCCTAGGTTTCGAGGGGCCCTTTGTGCCCCTCGGAACCGACGATTAAGGGTCAATTTGAATGCCCAAAAGGCCGGCCGGCCGGTATTTAGGGACCTTGACCCGCAGGGCCTGGCATTGCAATACTAGCTAGATGGCCCATTGTGTCGATCGGGTGCCTCCTGAGTTAATAAAGGTCATTTATATCTGTCAGACACCATTAGTACCGCACCGTCGGCTCCCTGTCGGCATGGGCCTGAGGGCCCCTTTCCCAAGCAGGGACAAAGCCGGGGCCAGTGATTTACGTTGGTCGGGGCCCCAGCATCAGTCAGAGGCCTACAGTGCCTAACAAGGACCCATATATTAGCATAGAGCCTTGAATCGGCCAGAGGCAGTGTTGGAGGAGGCCTGAAGGGAGCTTAGGGGGCTCATCGGGACTGGCGATCAAGGGCCCGATTAAAGAGCCTAAGGGCACGAATGGCTGGCCGGGCCGTCGGAGTCTTCTTCAGGGACTCCTGAAGTCTTCTTCCGGGCTTTCTTCGGCCTGTGGGGACAAACCATCGGATGACGGAGGGCCCTTTGCGATGATTGGGGACCCCCTGAGTCAATAACGGCCTATATGGCGGTGGGGGCCGCAACACAGTACCGCACAGTCGCCTTCGTGCCGGTATTAACCTGACGGCCCGCTTCCCAAGCAGCGACTGCACTGGTCGGGCCTCTGTATCCCCCAGGGGCCCATGATGCCTACCGGCGGTCCTGTGTTGGTGCGGGGCGCCGAGTCCAACAAGCGTACCAGGTTCAATGGGGCTCGAGGGGAACCACTGCGCGTCTAGGAATTCAGAGGTACAGCATTCGCTTCCCTGCGGTGTTTGCCGTTCCTGCCAGTGGTGACGACGAAGACGCCGCGACTTTTTCGATGCAGGCGCTAAACACCTGATTTATTCAGTTTAATGCCTTCAAAATTTAAACAGAATTGATATCGCGATAGCTGCTGGCTTTTATTCCTGGTCTGAAAGGTAGAAATAGTCATAAAAACAAAAAAATCGTGCCCCCCATTAACAAGTGCTCCAGATGCGACAATCTTTTTAGGGGATCTTTTGCCATCAGAGCACCCTTTCTCAACCCTGTGTCCCCCCCCCCCTAGGCTCTGGCTGCGCCCCTGGAGGAGGAGAGCCCCCGAGAGTGTGGATCAAGAGCTGCTGCGTCTCGTTGGTTCGTGCCGTCGCGCTGGTGGGGACGACTCGAAGGAGGGTGGGAGCCCGCCGGCTCACCTGGTCACAGAGCCCTGGCGCCGGGGCGTGGCCCGCGGGCAGCGCGGCGGCTCACGGCTGTCGGCGAGCACACGCGGGGTGCCGGCTGGCCGGTGTCGCCGCCGGCTGTCGGCGAGCACACGCGACTGGCCGGCGTCGGTGCCGGCTGGCTGGTGTCGCCGCCGGCTCCAGGTGATCGCCCGCTGCTGCCCTGTGACGCTGCAGACCGCGTCTCACCGTCTGTCCTCAGTTACACCGATGCCGATGTCGATGCATGGCCTCAGTTACGCCGATGCCGATGCCGATGCCTGTCCTCAGTTACACCTATGCCGATGCCGATGCCTGTTTTTAGTTACACCTATGCCGATGCCGATGCCGATGCCGATGCTTGTCCTCAGTTAAACCTATGCCGATGCCGATGCCGATGCTTGTCCTCAGTTACGCCGATGCCGATGCCGATGCTTGTCCTCAGTTACGCCGATGCCGATGCCGATGCTTGTCCTCAGTTACGCCGATGCCGATGCCGATGCTTGTCCTCAGTTACGCCGATGCCGATGCCGATGCTTGTCCTCAGTTACGCCGATGCCGATGCCGATGCTTGTCCTCAGTTACGCCGATGCACGTCACCGGAAGCGCGGCCGTTTCCCGTCGCTGTGGTTCATATGCATGCGCATACAATGCCTTGAGCGAGGAATGCTGCAGCTGCTGAAAACCACCGCTTAAGAAACTGTCCAAAAGAAAATTTTGAGAACGTGCAAAATGAACACATTCTGTGAATGAAGGCCTTGTAGTCGGGTTCGAGTGAACGAATTCACTGCATTTTGCCAGTTTATATGTTAAATCGACTCGTGTCAGTCACTAAAAAATATATTATTGGAACATGAAGTTTGGTGTTTGTGGAATGCTGGACTTACGACCCCAGTGTTGTCGATGTACTCGCTGGTAATTATTAAAAAAACAATTGGACTCTGGCTGAGGACGCCGAAGTACGATCTATGATAACATTACGTTTACATTAACATCTGATCCCCCTCCAGCGTAGATCGCGGCGACACCCGCATTCGAGCGGAGCTCATTATTAAGCTACGCTCCTGTATGTGTGGTGCTTGGTTGTTGTCTGCTCCCACTGCACTGTAAATCATATGTTTTAGTAGTTGCAATGTTTCACGGAATGATGAGCAATCATGGATGCTACCATTTACGCTTCTTGCACGCCAGCAAGGCTGACGTGGGCTGACATTCCAATAACAGGAAACCACGAAGGCTGACATTTTGTATCAGATTAGATTACAAGGTTGACATTCCAATAACAGGAAAATAGAAACCAGCGCTGCTGTGTCCAACAGTCCTGCTTACAAGCCGAGCACTTCTACTGGCTAACGAACTCCTGCTCCACGAGAGGGAGTGGCGAGGGAAATTCTCCACACCTTGTGGAACTTCACATTACACCTATCAACGCTTCCTGACAAGAAGCGTACCCGGAGAGCTCCGTGTCCTCCCCGACTTTTGACTCCTAGTTAAGTCCCCATAAGCAAGGGGTCTTGTGGAGCTAAATTTCGGGCACAGATTTCGGATGCTTCTTCAGTCATCGCCGATTTCCATGTAAGGTCTACAGAGTTCACGGTAGACTGCTAAGACTCATAGGCATCTGGTGCAAAACTATTCCAACAACTAAAGACGAGTAAACACGTGCTCAGAAGATCGTGTCGAACCGTCAGACCGAAGATAGTTCGACTGTGTGGTCTTGTGTCAAAGGATAGATTAGTCTGAACAAATAACCGACGCATGCTGATTTTCTCGGCGCTAAGGGCATACTCCTACCTTGCACAGCATGCACATACATGCATGCATATCATGCATGCATGCATATCACATGCATCGTACGGTCAACGCACTCGCACCGCCTGAAGGGGCGATCCGGCTCGTGGCTTACATTGCAGCAGGCACATGCCGGGACCAAGCTCAAAAAACTAATCGACGCTTACCTGCCGTTTATATTGACACCCAGCCTCGGAAGTCATAGGAATGGTCGCATTGGTGCAGGCGTAGCATACTTCCAGTTAGTGCTTGCACGAGGATGCCATAACCCGTACCAGTGAGTAGGTGCTTGGTGTGATGTTGGACCTGCTGTACCGGTCGGTGACGTCTTGCGAGGGCCTTATGCCCGTGGCAGGCGAAGCCCCTTCTCGATTGGCTATAAGCAAGTTTAGGTTCGTGAATGCGTCTACACCTGCTGCTGGGGATGTGCCAGTTGTTGAGTGTGAACCGGCCGTTGCCTTTTGTTGGTTTTCATGATCAAGATCTTATCCGAAGCGCAGCTATTCGTGTGGGATCGTCACAATGAGTACAAGCGGCGCTGATCAGCGTGTTGACTGACAAACACAAACTGCACCTAGATGAAATGTCAGTTGCTCGTTGAAAACGGTGCTCTGGGTGTGGCTGAGTGCATAAATGCCTATCCAGACTACCAATAAGATCGGATTGGGCTGCACTCATGAGTTAGAACCCAAATATTCACCTCATATTTGACAGCCCATATTACAGGTAGCATGGAATAGAACATTCGATTAAGAATATACTACGTCTTGAGATGACTGCTATGCTGGCGATTTTTGACACCGGCTTCTAGGTAGATGGGTTCTAAGTTATGCATGATGTACCGAGTATTTCTTCTCCCCCCCCCAAAAAAGAAAGAAAACTGTCGTTACGTTGTGACGTTTTGAGTATTCCCAGGACATTCTGGCGATCTTGGGCCTCCAGGCGGTCCGACGATCGATCGGTGCACTTCTTGCAACAGCTGGTCCCGTCCCGTCTCATGGCATGCCATGCCATGCCATGCTATGCTGTGTCGTGTCGGCATGACGTGCCGTACCATGCGATGACACGCCATACCGTGTCGTGTTGGCACGCCGTGCCGTGCCGTACCGCTCCATTCCGATCCGCTATGACTTGACCTGACGCCACCCAACCCGACCCGACCCGACCCGATCTGACCCTACCCTATCCATCCCATAACCTCTGGACATCTTCTCACTCTTGAACTTTCAATGATGCCTTTCGGCGCCCCTAAATTTTCTAGACCTCGGGCGTTGATGTTGTCCTGATGTTTCCGAAGTTCCCGTTCTGGGTGGTGTCCAAGTGTTCTTGGGACATCAAAAGGTTGCACACTTCTGAGGTCTATATCCTAAGCATGGAGTCTGAAAATGTTGGATAGTGCGCTCATGCCTATAGGTTATTGGAACCAGAATTGATTTTGTTACCTGTGATGCGGTGGTCATTGTGAAATACTGACTAGAACATTTGTGATGTGATAAAACACGGTGAGCATTGTCTGTTCTTATTTCTGTGTAGAATTGCATTCCTAACAGGCAACCATCTTTGCACCCACCGGCTGAGTCCAATTTAGTGTACGTTTTTCCAATGGAAATGAACAAGTTTCTTACATTTTAGATACTCAGATGAAACTGAATCGCATTTCCTGTTAAGATTTAAACAGGTACCTATTTAATGTGAAAGCGGAGTAGCACGGATTCACATGATATTTCTCTGGGACGGCGGACCGGGCCGGATCCGATGGAGTAATCTCGGAAAAAAGCGGACTGGCGGGCGGACTGGATCTGGCCTAGCCGGACTGGACCGGACCGGATCCTGAAAATTTCATCTTTGAAGCTCTTTGACGAACACCAAAACTGCGTCCTGCGGCGCGCTGAACACTCGAGCCGGTCGTATCTTATTAGATCAGCTTTCGTATCATTGGCAAGCGTGGTTACCTGACACTCGCTAGCTCCACCCGTGACTTTGTAGTCGGTTGTTTTTAGCACGTTTTCCTGGTTTAATGTCACCGATCGGCTTCTCTCTTACACCCAGACCATGTTATTCAGCACATGTAGAGACCCGACGCGTAGTGTCATTTGCTGCCCTGTTATGTTGCCCTGCCCTGCTGCTGCTGCCCTGCTGCTTGCTGCCCTGTTGCTGCCCTGTTATGAGCGGGGCAGATGACACCCGTCACCCGTCCAGGCTGGAGGTTCAGCTGAGTGGATATCACGTGTCACCACCTTTCCGTGGAGGGCGGTGGGCGGAAAAAGACGCCGCCCGGGAAGCCGGTGCTGACAGGTGGGCTTTTCTCCCTTTTAACCAGTTAAATTATGACGATGAAGAATGCTATTTTTATCTCGGATTTATGCGCCTATAGTGTGCGCACCGCCTGCTGCATTTGTTGTAAAATGGTCGGGCTACTTCGCCAGCACCAGGACAGCAGCGTGACGCTGTTCTTACAACTGATGGAGAACAAACGCCACATGTTTAGGTGATGACAGAGAATTCGAATTTAACCATGCTTATGCTAAAAAAGTGTGAGATATGCGGTAGCATATTGAATGCAAGGTGTGCATCAGAAGTTTAAGTGCCCAGCAGATGACTGCAAAACAAAACAAAAACCAGTTCTATCAAAAACTTGAATGATGCCAGATTGCACACCAGAGGATTGGCTGCAAACATAAAGAACAACATTTTCACCGATGAGAAGGATCTCACGTCGCTGAGGTGCAATCTCGAAATCAAAACCGCGAGGCCTTTATGTGCGGCTGACCGCTCTGGACAGCGCGTCTGCGGGAGGGGAAGGAGCAAGAAGCGCGAGGTTCCAACGGGCCGACCGTACCGCAAAAAATCAAGATTTTCGAAGAATCTCATGGTTAACGCTGTAGTCTCCTCGAGCGAAAATACTTCTGCTTACATTAAAATCGCGAAAACTGATTTCGCCGCGTACATTCGCCTCCAGCTCTGTACATTCGCCAGAAGTTGCTGCAGTTGCCGCCGGCCTTTAAGGCTCCACCCGGCAGCAGAACGGCGACCATTTCCACATAATCCGGGCCACTCACGAGCTCCTTGCCGCGCGCTGCCACCTTATCAGAAAGGACGAGTGGCCAACAAACTTCCCTAACCTGGGTCCTCTGGACTACTGCGTTTGGAATGCAGGGGAAGTCTGCCGCTCCCGCCATTAGAAGTTACCCAATCTAGAAAAGCTGAAGGAGGCCATTATGACCTCATGGGAGGAGGTCCGACACTAGACGCCATAGGGAACGGCATTCGACGGTGCAAATAGAGGCTGAATGCGTTTGTACAGAATAATGATGATCTAATTGTTGACATATTCCAATAAAAGGCTGTCCAAAACAACGTTTGTTACCCGTTTGTGATGTTAAGCTGGTAATGCAAATAAACACAGACGAAAAAACACTGAAATGCAGCACAGACGCTCTCTACTGCAACATATTGCGTACGTAGCTCACAATTTTTTTGGAAAACACGCCACCAAAATTGGTAGTGTTTGTGGGACATCCGGTATGCATGTGAAGATGACAAGATTGTGTTAAAGTTAAGGTCATGTAAAATGAATTACATATAGCATCCACACGAAACGTCGCAGAAAACTCGGAATGTTACTATGGATTGCCAGTGGATTACTATGATTACTATGATTACCAGTATTTGTACTACTGATTGACAGATTGCTATGGATTGCTAGTATTTTTAAGAACGTGAAATATCCGTCGAAACATCAGTCTATCTTGACGTAATCATATATAATGCCTGATAATATATATATATATATATATATATATATATATATATATATATATATATGTATGTATATATATAATACGATAATGAAACAATATATATTGCATATAGCATATAAAGTATGATAGCAAATCGCATATACCATGCAGTTGGCATCAACGAGCAATCAAAGTAAGAATGGCGTATTCCAAGATGGTGCAGTGCTTCTGCAATGTAAGGCATGACAATATGTTTAGTGCATTTGCAAGCACATTATTCACATAGATGAGACAGCAGCAATAGCCTGATTCCTCTAAGTTAGGTATGTATTGTATCGTAGTAATGACTGGCAATGGCTCCTTGCTTAATTCCCTGAATGTTGGTATCCTGTTAAAACCGTGGCTCGCTGCCTAAAAAAAGCTGAAAGCTCGAGTGGGATCATCGGCATGCAATTTTGAATTCACTTCTGCTATTAGTTTCGATAAAGACATCTTACCGAAATATCGACGCATCTATGTTTCCATTCTCCTAGCTTTTCTCCGAGGAATAAGAATATTTCTGCTGTCTTATCTATAAGGCATGGAGAATATTAAGAGTGAATTAAGGCGATCTCATTGCAATCATTATACATGCGACATGTGTTAAGTAAGTTGCATTTTGATTGATTTTCGGTCACGAACTCACAGGGCCAAGAAAGGTTATTGACACTGTGAGCACGGTCCGTGACCGAAAAGGCATGATCATTTTAGTTAACGAAAACTACGTATGTAATTATTGTGAGGAGGTCGTCGTAGTGCCCTTTTTAAATTGGCATATTCCAAGTAAATCGCAGCATAATGAGGTGGGCAGTCTTACATGGCCTGACCTGATCTTAATATTTACGGTAATCATGCAGCCTTTTGGTTCCCTGGTGTGGGTATTTTATGAACACGGCTGCTTGCAAGATAAGCAATTTCAAACTCGACCCGTCTCATCGTGATTTGACTGATGTGAACCGATCGTTCAGCGTAGATTGGTCAATGGAAACTGAAGTGAGAGTGGAACCAGAGAGGGACTGCATGAACTCGTACCACATCCACTGTTTTGAGATCGCTTTAGGCACTGCCTGTTCCGCAGCTCCTCCCGCCCGGTCTGACGCAAGTCAGGTTTACACTAACCAAAACCCCTGACAAAGACCTGGGTATGCAACCAGCTTACCAAAAAAGAGAAAACAGTGTACCAAAACTTTCCTAGGGTTTCAAGTTATGCTTGCTATCCAAGTACATATGAGTTATGAGTCTTTATCTCTCCTACAGTTTGAAAATGCATTTTAAGGTTGTTAAGAAACAGTCATTTTCACTCGTACATTTTCTCACTAATTGACCCGACACGTCAATGGATGACCCCACAAGGCGAGATGGCATGCTAACGCATTAACGATGGTCAAATCTGCACGCTGAAATCGGTTTCATCACTCTAGCAGACCAGGTTCCGAAACGCCAGAGGGCACCGCACCAGCTTTTTATGGCTCGGCATAATGTGCACCATCATCTCCGTGTGCCATAAAAGGTGGCGAAATGCCAGGCTCGGGCCAGGGTTATGAATAGCACGTCTTGCCCTTAGCTCTGCCAAATCCCGGCCCCGCTGCCCGATGGCTGGAAGATCGGTATTGTACCGTGCAGAGAAAGCTGGACGCCGCGAGCCGCGGGAGGTCTGCCCGTTTGGAGAGAAATGGCACGAAAGGCACTGAAAGCTAATGAACCGAGATAGCCCATGTCATCAATTTAAATCAAGACTGACCGGCAGAATCGGTTCGACGGCTTTTATAGCACCGCGCATTGGCCACATGGACTTTATTGGCTGGTAGGCAATGGTCATCGATGCTGGCCGAGCGTGGAGGCCATGCGCATCAAGGGCGCCGGCCAACCGCTGTTATGCGGAGCGTCAGTAGTGAGCCCCTCTTGGGTACCTTCGGCTGTTTGAAGCGGCAACCTGTCCAGCCAAACCCACTGCTCAATTTCCTGTGCTCACCGTTTGCGCTCAAGAATGGCCAGCAATGTGTTATACTTATGCAGGTGTACTTTATATATATACATATATATGTATATATATATATATATATATATATTCATGTTGTGATAAAACAGTATAACCTCAGCAAACAGCTGTCACAGGCTCAGAGCACTTGATACGACATAATGGGTCATCTTGACGCAAGCAAAGAGATAACATGTCTCGCACATATTTTGCAATCAAAAACATAAGATTTCCGGCACAGCTTGTAGTCCTGGCAGCATCCGCACCAACAACGCGCGAACGCATGCACAACTTAAAGCAACAACAATATGCGCAATGACGTTTCTTGACTACAGTTGTCACTAAACCTACCATCGTTGCGCGCGAAATTATTATCACTTCAGAGCCAGCCATACCATATCAGTCCATGCGACTGATATGGCATGGTGTAGGTATTCACACTGATATCTACACTGATATGATGGCGGCTGTGTCCTTCTCTCCGTCGTTCAGGCCCAGGGTCCTGGCGAACCTGATCACGTCCTGCGGGCATCCTGTCTCACTCATGTGAAGGGTAAAGCGCGCGACGAGGAAAAACATCTGCCTTACTTTTGGACGGGGAGTTTGGCAAAAATCACAAGGAAGGCGGCCCACAGGGCCAGAGCCTCCTCGGCTCTACCTTACACACCACATCTCCCTGCAGGACCAGGCTGCCATGTGCCGGATGAGGCCAGCTGTTCGCCGAAGGCAGCGCTTTCGTCCGCCGGCAGAAGATGAAAGAAGGCGGAGGCGGCTTCGGCTGAAACAAACCAACCGTACAGAAATACGCAAATACAAATGGCAAATTCCCTCAGGACCACGTCTCATGAGTCCCTGGTCAAAATGAGGGATCCGAGAAGCAGTTACACAAATGTGGCGATATACATGCCGATTTCCAAACTTTTTTGTGCCAGGCTACGAAGCAAAATTATCTGCACTGGGCATGACAACGAAGCGCCTGTATGTAAACACGGCTGTCTGCAGAAGGTCAGAAATGCTAGACACAGCACAGCTTCTTCATAGAAATGAGCGCGGTAGCACATTGAGCACGACACAGCCTCCGGTCCCAGCGCGCACCCGTGCAGACCTCTCCAATCGTCATCGTTCGACAGGGGAAAACTCGCACCACACATTCGCATTCAACGGACAGTGAGTTTCTCGAGCAAAATTAGCAGCTTTCAGACCGACGAGCGTGAATATACGCGATACCCGCCAAGAAATTGAACAACATGAGATTGCCACCAGGCCGTGGGGTTGACTGTCGTCACCAGCCGACATTTTGTCATGGGAATGACTGATGTCACCAGGAGTGCGACGTCAGTGATACGTCGCAGGGACGCTGAGCTTAGGGTCGATTAATTTTCTAACCTCCCATCAGCCCACTGGCATTTTTGCCGGGAAAATATTTTAAGAAGCCCAGCGGTAGCAGTTGACGGATTTGTTATCTGCACACTCCGAATAACATCCGCATCGGAACTACAACAAAAGACACAGTAGCTTCGGTAAGTCACACGCTCCCAACCACTGGCGGGCACACGTCTGTCCTCTGTCTCATCACATACCTTCTGTGCAGTCGATGTGCGGTCGGATGACGACGTGGACCCGATCCAGTCGATCCCGGCTCGCCACGCGCTGACCCTGATGACTTTTGCCAGTCACTCCGCCCAGCTCCTTCCACAATTGTTGGCCAATGAATAGTTTAGTGGGGTAAACGAGGAAAACTACGTGAACACGCGCACCAGCCGTTGAAAATAAATGGCAGGCGAAATACGAATGGAAGTGTTCTTAACGAGACCAAGGCCGCAACGAGATTAAAGCAACTTTTCATCGCCGTTTTCGTTATTTAGAAGCATCGATCTAGGCAAATTTAGACCAAGGGATGGTCCTCCAGTTTTTTGCACCCAGAAACGTTGCAAACTTTGTCAAGAGCATCTTGCCACGAACCGGCGATTGCTTCTTCGTGATTGTTCTGAAAGTCCGTTAGGTCATGTGGCGTACTAATACAGAACAGGCTACCACTTGTCTGACAACACGACGCGCATATGGCGTCACAGTGTCAATGGTCAAAACCTGTCGCAGGATTTCAGCTAAAACCCCAAGCGTGCGCGGAGGATCAAAACATTTGATAAAGGGCGGGGGCTAGCAAGTATGCAATGGCATCGCTTTGCGATCGAGTATCACTTCGATCTCCTTGTGAAAAATAGACATTCGTGCAGGGGAAAAGTATGTGTATCGCTTTTGCCCTCGACTTTAGCAGGCAAATATTGCTTGAGCACGTGTCACCCAACTAACTTATGTTATATTCATTGCGGTAAAGCGACAGCGAATTCCTTTGCGTGCTAATCTGCAGAAATTTTGGACATGGTTGAGCTACTTTTGAATGCAGTGAATTTCTATTTCTGAATTTATACGTTTGACCTTTCTTTGAAGACGCTTTTTGCCATCGGACGCCGTTGGATGGGCGTAGATGAACTTTGACATGAGCACACGGCATGGAACAGCTTCCCTCTAGCAGGGAGATGTGGTTGTGAGGATGGATAAAGGCGATAACGAGACTAACGTCGCAACAAAAAAGGAAACCGACACTGGGTTCATGTGTCATCCTGCATCTTGCCAGTTCGGTGGTTCGGTTGAAATTCCTTGCCATCCTTTGTTTATATCAATAGAAGAATACATATAATATATATATATATATATATATATATATATATATATATATGTGTATGTCATTGATATCCCTTGTATCGTCTATTGGAAAGCTACGGTAGGGTAGCCTAATTTTCGCCATCACTATTACCTTCGCAGATGCGGGTTAGATAATGGATGCTCAGATTGTGCGTGTTTATAAGTTCTGCCTATCAGCCAGCCTCAAGTAGTTCGTCGCTTCTCCGTCCTGGTCGAGGGCGCACACAGACAACCAGGTCTTGTTTTTCGTGACAAGCGTTGTTGGCACTGATGCGATCTCGAATCATATTCCTGTGAAGCATTCTTGTCTTCAGCGCATGTCTGTAGTCACTGACGGCTGCGACGACAAACTTTCAATTCAGGGGCTTGCTCACTGAGAGAACCTTTCTGTCTGCAACTTCCAATGTTCCACCACCAAATGTTATAGTTTGGGGGCTGAACGTCTCCGCTTGAAAACCAGAGTCCACTGTCTCCCGCTCTATTCAGATTCCGGATATCATCGCATGCTTAAATAACTGGAGCGTGTGGAGCAGGGCAATTCAGGCATGCCAGAACTCCTATAATACCCACTGGTCACAGAATAAAATGTTCACGCTAATGCAACGATCCCATTTGATTTCATCCGATGAAGTATCCAACGAAGCATGGTCAAAGTTGTGTCGATGTGGGCGCACTGATACAGGATTTCCAGGACTGGCCGACACTGGGCTGGATCATTCCCGCCCGCTTCTTGTTGTGCGGAACAGCATGCTCTCGCCGACAGGCGTTGAGCGCGTCGCACTCCGCCCCTGCCGTCTGCCGTATACTGTGCCGCCGAGTGGCTAATGTTATAGCTCGGCTGGAGTTTTATTAAATCTGGCTGAGCGAAGGGGATTTCCAATCATCTACCGACTGAAGTGAGCTGAAAGGGCACGCGAAACAGGCAGAGAAGAGAGAACAAAGAGAACCGCACAGCGCGTAGCGTACGGGGCGTGGGTCACTGGTCGGAGGGAGTATAGAGTGCTTACTCTAAAACACAGGGCATAAATGCAAAAGCACAGAACACAGCACTGATAAGCGCGCAAGCAAGCGAGCGAGAGGTAGCGAGAGAGAGAGAGAGAAAGGGAGAGAGAGAGAGAGAGAGGAGAGAGAGAGAGAGAGAGAGAAGAGGGAGAGAGAGAGGAGAGGACATTCTCCTTCCAAGCGCAGGGCCCCTGCAATATGATGTGATATATATATATATATATATATATATATATATATATATATATATTTCGATTTCTGAATTTATACGTTTGACCTTTCTTCGAAGAAGCTTTTTGCCATCGGACGCCGTTGGATGGGTGTAGATGAACTTTGACATGAGCACACGGCGGGAACAGCTTCCCTCTAGCAGGGAGATGTGGTTGTGAGGATGGATAAGGCGATAACGAGACTAACGTCGCAACAAAAAGGAAACCGACACTGGGTTCATGGGTCATCCTACATCTTGCCAGTTCGATGGTTCGGTTGAAATTCCTTGCATCCTTTATTTATATAAATAGAAGAATGCATGTAATATATCTATATATATATATATATATATATAGATTATATATATATATATATATATATATGTCATTGATATCCCTTGTATCGCCTATTGGTAAGCTAGGCAGGGTAGCCTAATTTTCGCCATCACTATTACTTCGCAGATGCTGGTTAGATAATGGATGCTCAGATTGTGCGTGTTTATAAGTTCTGCCTATCAGCCTATATATATATATATATATATATATATATATATATATATATATATATATATATATCCGAATGATGAGTTCCTCATCGGTGATGCACTAGCTCCATGATGCTACCTATCGCGTATGGTCCCCAAACAGTCACCATACGTGTAACCACGTCTGTCAGATTAGCGAGACAAAAGAGGATTGAGGGGGTCAAGTAGAATCTGGGGACATCTTGATATGGAGCTCACATCTTGAATGAAACGTGTATTCGACTCAAAAATTGTAGGGGTGCAAAAAAGACTTTCCGGGGAATATTGGGGAGTACATTTCCAAGGACCCCTCCCCTCCACCCACTCCAAATGATAACACTCGCGTCAGCTCCCGCCACCCATGTGGCCACTGAACCCCTTCGATCGGTGTATTCAACGCCCATAATTTGCATGAGGCATCAAAGGAAAATCGTGAGTTTTAGCATCATGTGACGACGCGAGCAAGGTAGTCAGTCCGCATAGACATGCTACCGCGGCTCTGCTTGAGGCACAGACTTCCTTCACAACAGGGCAAGTATCGGCCACCGAGTGGCGCTACATTCGCAGCTAGCGGGAAAAATCTAGTGCCTAGTTTTATTCGCAGCGAATAGGTGACGCTAGTAGTACCAGTTTACAGATGTCACCTCGCGGGCGCTGAGTGCCGCACACGGCTTATGGTGTCCATCGCATTTCAAAGCCTGTCGGAATTAAGCAGCCTGGAGTGGATTTAGCTTGAAAAGGTTGCAAGCTTCGGCAGCTATCGAAATTGATAACCAAAGGTCACGATGACATACCATGAAATACAATGATTGACGATCGCTTTGACGAACGGGTTTCCCTGCCTACGATATCCCACTCGACATTAAGTACTGCTTGTTATGAAAATATCGCGCACTTCATTTGCATCCCAGCTGGATACATTTTTCACGCCACCATCGCGGCTGTTTTTTACCAATCACAATTTCATACAAGACACCTTTCCAGATGATGTAAACAATCTTAGTGCTGGGAAACCAGGAGCAAGACAGTCGCGGATCTCTGGATCATAGGGGAGAACCTTTAAGCCATGTGGGCACATAATCGTGGACTGAATAAGAATCATTGCAAAGACCCAGTCTGATGTTTACCTCTTATGGTTCGCTGACTTGCTGGACCTTGGAAAGGTGATCATTGGTCGTTTATGATACTTGTTCTGCCTGGGTACCATCACTTAATGATGCAGCCTGTCCTTAAACGTACCAGGCATGGAAACTGAACAGGAAAAAGGCTATCAATCAGCAAAAAAGGCGAAGTGTATCAAAAATAGCAATATACGCCTTCAACAATGGCACCATGGCTTACTAACGACGCATAGTTCGGGACCTTTTTGCGGCAACACATTGCAAAGGAAGGTCGTACCTCCTGCCGAATTTCACAGCACAATAATTCGTCCGAGATCCGTGAGATGCTATTCTAGGGCGTTCCCCTCACCGCCGCCGACGGTTTATTGATCCAGGCAGCCTTCACTGTAGCCACCTGATCTGCCGTGTCGCAAGGGTGCGAAAACGGCCCAAATAGAACCTTGGTGTTTGAGGCATCCGTAAAAATTCAGACCGACTCAGTTCATACGCAACCGCACTTGACGAAGTCTGTTCAGATTTTCATGAGGTTAGCGATTTTTTTCAGCAACGACTTCTCCCTGAAAGCATGACGCATGGCCGAAAACGGCACGAGACCTTCAAAAATAGCGTTGATTTAGCAACATCAAGTGACCTTCGAGGTCAAATTAAGGATCAAAGCACAGAGGATCTAAGATACAAATTTAACCGCCAATTTTTATTTTTAAAACATCAGAATATTCGCCAGTGCAATAACCAACGTCCGTCAAGAAAACTGAAATGTCAAGGCCACCTTCAAGTTCAACTTCACGCTTAAATCACGTAAAACTTAGCATCACCAAAAGCCACTCGCAAATTTTGAATTTGCGGCATCAGAATACGTATCAGAACACGAGTCAAAACTAGCACCGGTCAAAAAAATATCAGAATTCCAGGCAGTCTTTTAAGGTCAAGTTCAGGTTTAAAGACGGGGAAACTAAACATCACTAAAGAATGCCGGCCGATTTGAGAGATCCAAGCATCAGAATGGTCATGAGCAAACAGCAATCATCCGGTAAGAAATATTCTGAGCTCCCAAGGTCACCCTTCGAGGTCAAATTCATGCTTGATTGACGGAGGATTCAACATCTCCCAAAAAATTACCTCTTCATTTCGAATTTTCAACAACTAGAATTATCATTAGCGCATCAATGATCGTCCGTGAAAAACTCATGATCTCTCAAGTCCACCCTTCAAGATTAGATTTAGGCTGAGAAGACGGGAAATCCTTATGACTTAAAGCTTGCCGCGCAATTTCGGATTTTTAAGTCATAGAAGAACCATTAGGGTATGAACTGGCGTTCTCAAATAGTCCCGACCTCTCAATATCGCCGTTCAAGGTCGAAGTCCCGCGCAAAGTACGGTAGCTCCAAAAAAGAAATCACCAAAAATACCGACCGGTTTCAAGTCTTCAAGATTCAGAATATTCACCACAAAAGCAACTAACGTCCGTCAAAAAGTGCTGAAAACGTAAGGTCACCTTTTCACGTCAAATGGAAGGTCAAAAGATGAAAGACTCTATATCACCTACAATTACCGGCCAATTAAACTTTTTAACATCAAAATATTTACCACCTCATGAAATAGCATTCGTCAAAAGTTCTCAACTCTCAAGGCCACTTTTCAGGGTTGATGCTTAAAAAGTTTAAATCTGCGGATAATATTTTAGTGATATTGGGGTTCTCCAGTCCATTCAATATTTGGGCCCTGTACAGATAAGGTTGGGCCACATAGGGTCAGAATGGACACTCTGCAGGACAAAATGGGCCCCACACAGTCAATAATGGGCTCTCTTCAGGTTAGAATGGGCCCATTGCTGATCAGAATGGGACCTCTACGATTTAGAATGGGTCCACGTTAGATCACGATAGGCCCTCCACTGGCCTGAATGAGCCGCTCTGGAGGACAGCATGGGCTCTCCATAGTCGATAGCACGCCGTCTCCATGTCAGAATCGGCTCTCTACAGGTCTGAATAAGCCCCTTTGAGCGCTAGAATGTGTCATCTAGAAGCCAAAAGGGACTGTCCACAATCAATAATGAGCCTTATATTGGTCAGAATGGGTCTTTGAAAGCCAGAATACGCCCTCCAGTCAATAATGGCTCTTCTGCAGGTCAGAACGAGCAGCTCTGCAGCTCATAGCGGGCCCTCTGCAGGCCATAATGGGCCATCTATAGGCTAGAATGGGCCGAATGGGCCGTCCCAAGAGCAGAATGAGTCGTCAAAGGCCAAAATGGACCCTCTACTGGCCAAAAAGGGCCCTCCAGTCAATAATTGACGGCCTACAAATCAAAATGGATCTCTACACGCTGGAATTGACCACTCATAGTTAATAATGAGGCTTCGTCAGGTACAAATGCCCCTAAAACGTGTCTTCTTTTGGTCAGAGCGAGTCCTAAATAGGCCAGAAATGTGCCCTCGACTAGATAGAAAGGACCTTTACAGGCTTACATAATCCGTTTACAGTTCAGAATTGGCCATTAATATACCAGAATCGGCCTCCCACAGGGCCTCCAAGATGGGGAGGGGCACCGCCCAGCTTTTAAGTTTGGGAGGGAGCTGCCCTACTGGCTCCCGGTTCTCGCGTCCTTGCTGAAGATCTTAAAAGACGCAGGTAACTGTTCCTATCCGCCGTGAAGTCTTGCTTGGCTTTCGGACTTCACGCCGTGTCGTCTATCCGCAAACCATGTAAGGAGTATGACAACCATCATTGGACGCGATCTTTTCTTTGACGGCCGTTTTAGTATGAAGTCAGACATAAATGTTAGGAGAAGCGACGGCGGCGTCATAGATTTTAAATGGGAGGGAGGCAAGACTTTTCCAAGACCTCCTGAACAAAATGGGTCTTCCTCACAGGGGGCTGTCTTGGTAATGACACGTTGAAGAGGGAGGGTCAACGGGGCACAGGTTGATTTATCAAATAATTGCATGTATCGTATCCGTCCGTAAATATGTCCCATTCAAATATCCTTAGAAACAAAATCCACAGTCCAGGTGATCTGATTAATACCGGGATCTTCTCGATTCACCAAAAGGCCGCCCTGCCTATCCCAGAAAGGGGCTGTGTCCTAGCGAAGGGCCTTCCAATGCATATAGGAGCCTCCTGATCCTGAACATGATCCTTCCGATTGACAAATGGGGCCTCCAGGTCCAGCAAAGGACCTCAGTATCCCGACAGAGGTCATCCTGAGTCGGAGCTGCGACGTTCACGAGAGGGGCATCCTGCTCCATAAAAGTGGCGTTCTAATATATAGAGGGTGCCTTCTAATCCAGAACGGATGCATCTTTTAGTTCGCAGCGCAAGCCTCCAGAGGTAGAAAAAGCCTCCTTGACACAAAATCGGGCCTCCTAATCAAGAGCGTGGACTGGCTAATTGATAAACGAGGCTCTCATGACCCAGAGAATGCCCCTTGATGCAGATAAGGGTCTTCTGAGCCCAGTTTATTGCCCTCTAGCTCAGTTGTGAGGCCATCCTTGATTTGAATTTTTGCAGTCTGGGGTACAAATGTCTTGGTTCGGGGAAGGGGGCCTGACAGAATTTTGAGGGTAGAAAACATTGCACATCTGCTTTGCGATACGGTCCAACGGCCCCCTCCGCGCCTCAGCTGCTGTGCCGTCCCTGAGGAAGGGTGGTCCGGCAATCTTGGCGCATCCGTACCGCCCGGAACAACGCCGTGTTGGGTCGACCACAGACGGAAATCGCCTAATTTTGTGCCGTTCTAGCATCTGCAGCGCCTTGGCTATGTTTAGCCAGCTGTTCTATCTCCCATTGGGAGCGTGCAGCTGGCAGGCAGACAGTGCCGCCCGGCCGGCTGGTCTGCCGAAGATCGCGACTGCCCTGCCGCTGATGAGCTGCATTGTTTGAGGTGTCTCGGTCCACGCGCCCCAGGGCCCCGGGGAAATCAGCGATCGAGCGCCCACCAAAGGCCAGCCAGTCGTGGTACCCGCGGGCCTCAGAACGGTGTCCCATAAGACAGCAGCATGCTTGCACAGGCGTGCACGTGTACGCACACTCGCTGTGCAGTATTGATTGATGGGCATGATTTAGAATTAATGCAACTTGTCAGCCTTTTACAAAAGAGAGAGAGGGAGAAAGAGAGAGAAGAGAGAGAAGAGAGAGAGAGAGAGAGAGAGATGAGAAGAGAGAGGAGAGAGAGAGAGAGAGAGAGAGAGAGAGAGAGAGAGAGAGAGAGAGACAGACAGACAGACAGACAGACAGACAGAGAGAGAGAGAGAGAGAGAGAGAGAGAGAGAGAGAGAGAGATATATATATATATATATATATATATATATATAGGTTAAAAGCCACGGTGGACGCACCATTGGCGATCTTTTTTATGTTTTCTTGATAAGCCTGAGTACAGCTTTCGCTTTTTTTCGATGTTTGTTTAAAAAGGGTACCAACGATCATGGTACAAAGACGGTATAGACTGCAATATTGCATGGCCTGGTAACGCATTAATAGGCTGTGTATGAAGAGAGCAATTAAAGACGATAGAGAGCGGGACCTAACTTTTACCCGACTGCCTAACTTCTACCTGACAATGATAAATGAAGCCCGCTGAGGTCATTAGCCGGCGGCTTCGGCCAGAGGGCTTCTCACCACACCAGATGCCCACCTCTGTGACAAAAACGTTATTGTATCGACTTTGTCTAAAATCACCACCCTATAAAATGTCTAAGGATGAAGTGTTGAGAATATAGCTTATACCAGGCGATGCAATATGGAGATGTACATCTCCTTGTATCATGAGCTTTGGTGTGATTTTAAACGGGCATTGAGAAGAAGCGAAAGCTGTCATCAAGTTTATAGAGAAAAGATGAAAGAAGCTCGTCAATGTTGAGTCCGCTGTAATTTTTTTAAAAACATGTTTAAAGAAAGCCCTGCTTCCTAAGTTAAAAGTCCACACACACGTGAGATATGTATCATATATAAATGACTGAAAGTTGGAAGCCGTTTGCCTGAAAAAAATATATGAGCCGATCAATTTCGGAACAAAAGAGGTTATAGTAAGAACTCAAACGAAAAGCTCTGTTGATAGCTTTTTTCACACCATAAAGCTCAAACGCGTCGGGATTAGATGAGAAAAGCTTCAGTCCAACATCAGTGAGCGTGGGCTTTCAATAAAGAAGTTCCGAATTCGCTTTGCAACTTTCAAACTGGCACATCAAGGAAAGGTAAGGAGCCAATGCCATCCTTCTCCTCCCTCGTAAACTTCATGGTTGAATGTTAGAAAATCATGTTAACTTTCACTTCATTTTTGATTGTTATGCTAGAATGACGTTGAAATTGGTGAAAATTTAATTAATATGCGACCTATGCCGAAACAGCAGAAGGGAATCATACATATGTCCCTGCTAGAATACTAGGCGAAAGTCAGGGAGCACTTGGATAGCCAGTAATTTGTGTGCAAGCACATAAGGACATCGGCAAAAATCGGTCTAAGTGGAGGTCCCATACCCACGTCTTCTTTTTGTTTATACAGTTCGCATTGAAAATAAAGAAGTGGTCCTTCCCGTAAATGTCTATTGCTCCCTTTAGCGTAACATTTGAGAAAAGTTCTCAACGTCAAACCTTGCCATGGCTATACTTTCCAAAAACTCAAACTGTGAAGTTCCTTACGCAAATTGAGTAGCATTAATCGAGGCGAATTAATGTATGCTTAAAGATGTGAACATCGGTGCTAGCCATTTGAATAGTTTATAAGAAGGCGTCCACGGGCCAAAAAATCGGTCTTAAAGGAACATAGGGTTTGTGGCCTTTTGGAAGACCAAACAGAAACCCAGGGGTACTCTCAGATGCGTGAAGCTCTTGATAGGATTCGTCAGTGATCATTCTAAGTCTCTTGGTCTTGCTTAGAAATATGTTAATCCTATCCTCTACACCCCTAATATATTTCAATGTTCTCGAGCCTGCGCGCACTTTAAGCTGCTACTGATAATGAAATTTTTAGAGTTTTTTTAGCATTTTATCAAGATAAATTGCTAGGGCACAAGCCCACGTTTACTGGTCTTACATTGAGCTTTTTTCTCTTTCATTCCCAACGCTATTAAGCTGAGTGGTGCGAAAACAGCGACTCACAGAGCCTCTTGTGTCCTGAATTTGATTGACTCAGATATTTCTTTCAGTGATCGAAGCTCCCACCTTTCATGAATTCCTACGACCAACTAGACAGTTGGTGTTGTGTTATTTTGGAAAACAGTCGATGCAGCTGAAAAGGAGCCTGCAACCTGCTACAGGAATTTTACCCTTTGCTGTGTCCTAGCATCATATTGATTGTTTTGTTTGCTGTTGGATCTGTCCTCAAGTTAAGTAAGAGACAAGTTTCTCAAATGTTCTGTGTTTTCAGATATTTATCAATGTTTTTTTCATGTGCAGCATCTTACGTGGGCTCAACCATTCGACCCTTCGTAGCTTGCGCTGCAGGGTACACCAACATTTGGGAAGGTAACATTACAGGTAATATTCTTTCTAACTCAGACCTCTCGCCCATCCGAGCCCATTCATTTACGTGCGATACTCACTTTAGCATCGAAAACTTGCCTTATTAGGGTGCTGCAGCAGTAGTCTTGATCTTAAGATTTTAGAATCACTACATATTCACTAAAATCGTCGCCATCGAATATCGTAGGGTCTGACATATGCTCTGCTGATTATAAGGTAGCCTTTTTCATGCGGAGTCAAAAAGATGTTTCGTCGCATGATCTCCTTATTTTTCAAGCTGTTCTGCTTATGCGCAAGGAGGATGTTGTTGATTGTGCTTACTGTAACCGTTGCTATGTTTCACGATGTCAGTGCAACGTATTCACAATACATTTTAACTCTGTACCATTGCTCCCTTGTGCTGATGATGACATGCGATGAATCAAAACGTTGACGTATTACCAAAGTGATAGCGAATCCTGTCTTTGCCATCAGGTTTTTGCTACTTCTTAACATCCGAGCATATTTCATATATGAGATCTTGAGGCGAGACCGTGGCGAGGATTCTGTGTGTCAGGTGCAGAAATACTTCTCTCCTCTCAAGCAAAAAAAAAGAGAACTGCTCTTGGCATCACGTTTTTCAAAAGTTGTGTTACATACTACATTCTTCCCAAGTTCTTGAGATTTAAGCAATACCAGAAGGCTCCCCGAAACTCGAAGCTCTATCGGCAAGATGGGCTTCTGGATCAAGACGTTAGAGGAAAATAGCAGCCATTCGCCGCTTGATAGACGCATCGACATTTCGTTTGTCAGCTTCACTGAGCTTTGTTATACCACTTTCTCCAAAAGCAGCTACTGAAGACAATCAGTGCATTCGTCAATAATACAGAAGATGTCCAAAGGGGAAAACTACGAAACCTCGGCATACACAATGGGCTACGATCTCCCCATTCTCTCGTGATCTTCAGCCTGTACTCTAAATGTATACCTAAGTGTGTGAAGATTCTTCTAGCCTTTGGTTCGGGCTCCAGACTCACGTTGAGGAAGTCGAATTTTTTCAAATACTTTCTACGTTTTGACCAACTAGTTCGCGCACTGAGCGATTTACTATCCGCTGCTAGGCCGTTTCAGTTTTGCGGATGCTAAGCAACAGGTCAGTGTGCTTGATTTTCGATATTTTCGTGACTTTAAGCTCTCAAATGTGTTTTCATCCTTTTCTAGTAAACATATTATTGTGCTGAAGTTCTTTGCCGCTGATAAAGATATCATTATCACCCGGGCATCCTTCTGACACATTCGTCTCAGGGTTCCATAATACTCTCAACTTGTAATGAGTGACGTCAGAGTCCAAGCTGGCCTCTTCCTGACTGCCCCGCATTGGGTTCAGCAGGCTGAGAAGGGCAGACGAGTTGGAGGTCCAGGGACCCAGCTCCAAACGTCCAACATCGCAGCGTTTGGATCATCTTTTTGATCAGGGTGATAGCCGCGTCTTCACTGTTTGACACTGTAGCCCTGACATCAACATACGCGTCTTCGTTGATCATTTTCGTCACTTGAGCATCGTTTCCGAATTCGATGGCTGTGCGACGGTAACAGTATTCGGCGATACTGGGTGAACATATCGCATCGAAAATCACCACAGACGATTCGTACACGTCAAAAAAGCCGCGCCGCCGCTTGCCACGCCATAAGAAACGCTTGGTCAATCGGCGCCACTTATGTGACCTGACTGAACATGGCCACGACGTCCGTTGTGATAGCTACGTGCTTCTCTCGCCGCCGGCATGGGGTCCATGGAACGGGTTCAGCTCCTGTACCAGAAAGTTTTTCAAACGCTTCCCACGGCTCTTTGCTGTCGCATCTAGTCGCAGCTGCACCTTGCCCGCCTTGTTGGCATTGCGTACCGCCAGTGAGGGCAGATATGCGTGGGTTCACCAACCGCCGTGTGTTCACTGCCTCGTCGATGGCCTCGGCTGATGAGAGTTTGCGGAAGTGGTTGTCTGACAACATTTGTGTCATCTTTTCGTATGTAAGCTTTGCCAGGCTGGCTTCACCGCTGTCCGAGTTTTTCCTCAGTTATATCCAGTCGTCCATCGAAAGGCGGGCTTTTTTCTGCCGCCTGTTTGCTTTCCGGCAGACTTTTCTTCTCGCTTTTACCTCAGGACCGGTACGGTCCACCGCTTCCTTGCTTTTCCACAGGACCGGTGCGGTCCACCGCTCCTTGTCACGACAGACCGGCGCGTCTGGTCGTATTTCGGTCTCACGGTCCACAAGGCTGCGCGTCCTTTGAAAGTCGTAATGGAATCCGAGAACCTTCGCGGACCATGAACACGCTAACGCGTTTTCCATTTTATTTTTCGCCGGACGATTGACGAAGTAGACGTTATGCTGTTGGTGTCCCGTAAGTGTGCTCCTCACCTCTGTCGTTTGCAATAAATATCCGTTTTTGTCGTTCTGAGGATTTCTTCGCTTGTGATGAGCTCGGCATCATCCAAGCCTATCAATAGGTCTGGCGGCTCATCGACCGGTTCTACTCTCATCTCTTTCAACTTTGCGAATACGTTTACCAACCGCTTGGCCGCACTCGGGTTCCTGTGGTTGTTCAGCTCCGGCACTGCGTATACCTTTATCCACACGAACTGTTTATCGTGGTGACCTTTTCCGCTGTCACGCGGTCGTAGGCATGAGACCTTACAGCCGAGCGTCATGAAGTTGTCTTCATCTGCAGCTGATGACAATTTCCACTGAAGCCGGGATCCTGGGCGGGTTTTCTAGACATTAACGTTGTTGAGCTGTCCTTCGCCCGGGTGAGCTAAGCATCTCTTTTTCTTGCCTGTGCAGATGACGTCTATGGCAACCGTTTTCGTTACAACTGACCCGTTTGTCGCATTTCATCACACTAGTCGTCCTGACATTGTCACCCGGCGGATGCAAAACCCGATGATGTTTTTCGCCGCACCCATCACGGCCGCAGGGTCGCGTTTTGTGACATGCTGTCATTTGGTGACCCGAGCCCAAGCAGAAGGTGCAGCGGTCCTCGACACGAGCCCAAGTGAGTCTCTCGCCGACTGAAAGCCCTTTGAAGATCGAGCAGCGCTTGAAAAAATGAGAGTCACCGCACCAAAAGCACTGGATGGATGCGGTGCGGGCAATCGCAGAGGCAGCAGGTAGAGAACCGCCGCCAGACCTCTCCGCTGGCCGTCCTATATCTGCTGGATAGTTGCCGGTCGCCGTTTGGCGGTAGCGGCTGGCGTCCGGGTACAGCGACCGACCAAAGACAGCCTGGCCTCTCTGTGTCCGCCACATGGACCCGTGTGTCCGTGACGGTGGCGGACATGCGTCCGCCACATGGACGTCCTCACTCTTGTGCTTCTCTATTGTTTTGACCACTATGTGTTCTGTCCTGTCTGCGACTAGTCGCGCACGTCTCAGGATTGACTCCACAATTGCTGAACTGTCTTTCTTTCACGTGTTTTTTTTTCTTCTAAAATTCAGAGAAGAGTAGACAGGTGCCGTCGTTTCCCTGCTCCGTCCGGTGCCCGCCGTATGCTCCCCAGGCGTGCTGGCTATCCCCCGGCAGATTCCCAGCCAATGTTTGAAACATGCGGCGATTATTCAGCTCCTCTTCCAGGCCTATGGCTTGTAGCGTGGAGATGACGTTGTAAACAGCTGTGCTGTTTTGCGCCAGCCGCTTCACATCTCCGGAAAGAATGCGATCGAATTTTACAAGTGTAGTCGCCACGGCGTCAGGGATGGTAAATGTATTCCCACATCTGGCTTCAAGAGTGTGTGAAACGCCAGCACGGAAGCTTCCGGAGCGCAAGGCGCCGTGCACAACGTCGCGCCCCGTCCCTTTAAGCCTCTCCCAGAAATGTATCATTTGCAGCTCCGCGAGGTTTCCCGACTCTCCGGCTTCGTGTACCTGAAGTCGAAAAAATGGGTCGGATGTCGAATCACCGATGACATGGAGGACGTTAAAGGAATGGTCCACCTTGACATGGGGTTTGAACTGAAATAGCCATCTTGAGGACTTCTTGATGCATTTGACGACCATGCCCTTTTTAAGACCCAAAACCCTAGGGTTCCTAAATTGTACGCCCGCAAAAGTGCGAAAAGGTTTATTGGGAGACTACTTAAAGGCCACATTAGCATTGATGTCGTCATAGAAACGTCATACGATTGCCGTTAAACTACAGGCTATTTTTTGTTTATGGTCAAAACAGCATGACCGCTAATACATTCGCAAGAGCGATGATGCGGCACGTATGATATAATCTGTGGCAGGTGATTGGCTGTTAGTAAAGCTTTCGCTGCTGAATGCGTGTCGCGAACGTAAGCGTGAGCATTTTCGGGTTGTGCGGCACTTGCCGCCAACGGGGATTTTCCCTATTTCTAGACCATAGGTCAATGCTATACAAAGAGAACGCCACCGTCTGCAAAGAAGTACGGCACCGAAAAAAAGAACTGCACTCTCCCTAATGCTATAAAAAGAGAAGACGCGACGGCAAATCTGACCTTTTCTTCTGATGGCGTTTTTCTTCTTCTATTGACGTATTTCTTACAGACAGCTTGGTTGGCGCCTTGTGTACAGGAGCATAGAAATTTGCACGGGTTTATGTGTTAGCAAGGCATTATAAAATTAGGGAAATATTACAGTAATTTTAGGTATATATATATATATATATATATATATATGTATTGCTACATATTTCACACACATTGTAGGACGAATTAAAATCTTGAACAAAAATTGTATCCTAGAAGTACAATGTCTCGAGTTCAATCACCATGAACGTCCGTCGGGATTTTGTTTTGAAGGGAGCTCGCGATGAAATGCGGTCTTATAGCCGAAAACCTGCGCGGAAATGGCGAGAAAACCAGCAATTTGATAGTCTTGTGGGTTGTGCAAGTGTGGGATCACACTTATTTGACATTAGGGTGAAAATCAGGCGCATGCAATGGGAGTAATCACTGGTGGTGCATGACATTGAATCGCATGCATCTTGATTTGATGGGGAGTGTGCGTGCGAGGTTTGTACTTCTGAGAGAGAATCTTGCTTTGGTATTCTTTAGATCTAGTGACTCCCAATAAAATATGATACATGGATGCCTGGCTCTATCTGTAGGGTTGTGTTTGAACAAGATAGCGATGTCAGCAAACTGAAAGAATCACTTGCACCCATGCTGCCATCTTGCCAATATTTTGAGCCTTTGGAGGTATTACGACATGCAATTAATCCATTGCATGTCATTATATTGGCAACTCATTTAGGCAGTAGGGACGGATCAGCACAGCTCATTAATGCGCATGCTTGGCATGCTTGGCATAAGCTCGCATGACGCAGCGTTGCAAAATAATATTTCGCTTAAGAATTCTGAAAATATAAGGCTGTATTATAATAGATACAAGTACGACTGTCTTAACAAATTTTGTATGTGGGCAAGCATTGCTTGTGAGCCATCATTGTCACAGTCACTGCAACTCGTGTGAGATGCTGGCTGCTGAGAAAGATGGAGAAGTATTGCTGTTGGTTTCTTGAATAGCACTCAATAATATTTGTATCCTCAGCCTTGTCTGCATCGGCAGCTTCATCACTTCCTTGCATTTCGCCCATCTAATTATAACTACGTGCACTTGACATGTCTTCAGCGTTGTGCAAGGTCAGCAGATTTATTTGTGGCGTCATTCCACCATGTCTAATTTTGTTTTTGTTTTGCATGTGTTTTTGCTTGCGTGAACAATATTTTTTAGTGAAGCAGCCTGATGGCCGAGCATTTCGCATGGCTGTGTAGGCAGATGTGTTTGCATCTTTGTCACGTATGTTCTATTATTTCCAAAACAGGTTGAGCAAGTGATGTCACGTATTGGTTGTGTGCTTTGCTGAAAGTGGTTTATATATTGCATCATGTATTTTTGGTCACACATGTGACAGATGCGGAGTTAAGACAAAAATGCATGTTTGACCCATCTTTTCATGATGGAGTTTATTATGACTGCAGTATAAAAGCAGCATCATTTTCCATTGTGCCATGCCACAGAACAGCACTGGGGTAGTGCCACGCTGACACTGCTGTGGTACAGTTGATCCGTGCCATCACACAATGTATCACATGGGTTGACTACTCTATGCTAAGCCTATGAGATAACAGCTTATAACTTACGAATAATGTAGCAGCTGATTTAACAACGCCAAAAGACTATCACCAGCGAGAATGCTGTTCCACCACGATGGTTATACCAAGTTTTACAAGTAAATGCATAAATAATCCTAAGAAAGAAAAAAAAATATTGTTAGCTCAACCTTACGATCTTCACCATAGAAATAACACTGCTTCGGCAATCATTCCATACCAATGTTACAGATTTATCAATTTTGCATGCAACTGCATTTCCAGTCACATATAATAGAGAAAGTAACTACTGTGCACATCACATATCAATGGCAGGACTACAGAACCGCAGGCAACGATAAGTCGATAATACAATATTGACATTCTGGACAGTCCCTAGCAGGTTTCGGTAAGAGATCATGACGCCGCATTACAGTCTTCACAGCATATCGTTCTTTAATATTAGCAATGTGCCCTAAAAGCTGGGGATTGCCACGTTGTATAAGTTAAACAGCCCACCAAAGCTTCTGTTACGACCAGTACCACGACAAAAATGCACAAACAAGCCTGTCACTAATCTGTCACCCAACGCAGCGCCCGCGATGAAAATGGCCGGTTGGCGTCAATCTTCATGCGTTTCGGGGTATTCTTTAGGTCTGGCTGCCAGATGCTGCCAGGTATTGCTGTCGTCACAAAACCATTCCTTGACGCTATCAAACAATGGCGCAATGGGACGTATTTTTAACAACTTTGAAATTTGGCTACTTGACGTCGTTTTTGAACCTTGAAAGCTTACCACCATTAGCTACAAGCAATCTTTTCCCATCATATCTGATGCTGATCTCAAAATATTCGAATGTGCAGCATTCCCTTTAAGTTTCGGAGCGTCTCTGGCCGTCACACTTATCAGTTGCCGTTCCAGCTCGGTGGCTTGCCGGGCTCAGTGACGGGTCTGAGCAAACGGTGGGCGCTGGGCAACACACGTTACCAGTGCCGATGCCGCGGCGAGATCGACGTACGGGTTTTGTGAAGTCTTGACGCCGACGAGGAGAAGCCGCGCATGGGTTCTGCAGTTGATCTCTGACTTCCTCCTCCTCCTCGAGTGTCGCTGCCCCCGTCTCATGTCTCTCCCTCATCAATTCTAACTGTCTGCTTTGTTTCCGCTTCCCATACTCCCGCTCCAGTTCTTACCGCTCTCGGAAATGCTGGACACGGAGTTGAGCGGAGAGCAGCGAACCTCGAAGAAGCCGTAGAAGCACAGGACAATGCAGAGTGCTGAGACAAGACGTTGTTGGAATCGCCATTGTCGGCAGCGTCTCCTACCATCACTGCGGTCGGGTGAAATGCCTCGGCGGCCTCTTCTTCCGTTAGTTTCTTCTCTCGATTCTGCCTCTGTTTCCATTGGGAGTTGTTGATTTTGAGTTGTCGTTGATTAACATCAAGCCTTACGAAATTGAAGCGTACCTTAAGATGTAACGTTTGCTTCGACGTGGTTACATCGTACGTTACGGTTAGAGCACAAAGTTTTCCATGATGCAGCACTCGTGTTGTTGTGTAAAGAACGGGATCGTTGATCTCTTTCTATTACGTTTAAAGCGTTCGAGACGACCACGCAATGAAAAACTTGATGATCTTATACACGTTTGGCGAAGTAAGCTCGCTTTTGTGACGCCTTGAGAAAACCTGACCAGATGATTACATCAAAACATCTTTCGAGCGCCCGAGCATGTCCTCAAAGAACGTCTCATAATGAGGAAAGTAGTCGCAATTCAAGTTAAATGAGAACGACATAATTAGCAGGTAAGCATATGCCTCTTTACAACAATCACCACGCTACGTGTGTATTTGGTGTGAATTATATCTATTTCAACAAAGGCGCACCTTTATGTAGCACACGGGGCTTGCACCGAGGCCATTGGACCACGAGTTTAACTAAAAAGCGGTGTCTGCGCATCTATCACACACTGAGTCGTGTTCAAAACATTCCCGGCGCCATGTGATAACATCTTTTCGGTCGTTTCGCCTCGAAGAGGATCTTGGAGCTCCGAACAGACGGCGAGGCAGCCTCGTGCTTCGGGTACCGATCGGGGCGATGCGATGAGGCGAGCGAGGCGGCCGACCGAGCCTCTTTCAACGCATCAAATCAGGCACGAGATGCGCCCCACCGGCGGCACGTGACTTCCCTGGGGGAGTGCGTCGAGAAAGGAACTGACAGCACAGCGAAACCCGTATTACAGTCGTCTCCCAGACGAAGATGTCAGTGCCGGAACCGAACTGCACTCGGCGTTTGAGGTCGGCGATTTTTCTCCGAGGCAGCTGCCGGTCATGGTGGGTTCAAAAAGCGTGCAGAGTGTGGATCTAGTTAAGAACGTAAGAATGCCCCGTGTCTCCGGGTTGAACGTGGAGATTAGCCCTATGAAGCTTGCCGAGCGCCGATACAGCATGGTGAGAGATATTCAATGACAGCGTAGAATATGTTGCGTCTGAATCAAGCTCAGTGACTCGGTTCAGTAACATACTGTGACGATCGCGAAGCCGTGATACACAAGTCTCCTGCGATATGATAGCATAGAGTAAGTTGCTGGCTCCCTCTAGGCAAAATGTGTGTTTTGAACTGTCCATGGCGCCATAACAATGTCATTCATATCCTGTTTTTTTTCACTGCGGCGATGCGACGATCCAGGCCATGAGCAATATAACTGCCGATTCGTTCATATCTGGCGTTCGTGAGCACGATTTCCAGATGTAGCGGCCGCCAACTGGCTCTCAATCAACGTGCAAAGTACGATGGCGTAATCAAACAATGACGCATCGAGGAGCATGTTTACTAAACAGAGAAAGTGTGGTGTCTAGAGTAGTGTTGTACACTTAAAAAGCACATAAATTGTTATCAGCGAACCTCATCATATGTAATGCTTGTTTGGATCTCTCTAAATGTGGAACAGTCCTTTTAGGGGTACGCAAATCCTCCGTTTTCACGTACATATTTAGAAATAATGCAGCATACTTTGCACCCTTCAGACAAAGTGTCGTCAGGCCTCGTTGATATTCGTCGCTAGTCGTTGGTGGGCAAATTCGCAAACAATGTCGGTGCTTCAGCGATGATCGCATATTTTCCGCTCAAGCTAAGCTGTTTTGGCACTGTTGAACTGACTTTGGGAACAGCACCCGTCAGCACGGGCGTAGTTTCCGTAAAATTAGTTGGACGGGGAGGGGCTGAACTAGGGTCAACGCAACTAAACTGAACATAAGTCAACGCAAATTTCATATACGCCAACAAACGGGGTTCTCTCCGGACTTGGTCTGCTAGTCCACTTTCTCCTAATGGTAGGGATGGGGTGGAGCCCCAGTTAGGGGTGGGGTTTAAACCCCCCACTGCCAGTGAATAGAAAAATGCACCTCTGCGGGTCAGCTGGAAATCTTGCCACCAATTTCGGGAAGTTTCGTGACATTTCTGCGTCTCATCCAAAGCGGCCGCAATCGCGTGTCTTCTCACCGGATGTTAATCACTTAACGTGCATTTTAGCATTGAGTTATGCCCTGACTGCGCTGTATTTATTTGGTTAATCTTAAGTGTGCTAATAAATAAATAAGCCTTCTGTTTAAAAACTTCGAAAAATAATACATTCTTTCAACGAAATCAGATTAGATTCGCCCGAGGACGAGTTTCCGTTTAGATCGTGTTTTCACCGTATTTGCACTTATGCACACTTGTTCGTCCATTACAAATTGCCATCTAAATTGTTGCCCGCGGGTGTGCAAGTATGCAAGTCATGTCATCGGCGCCAAGACACTTTTCGGAAATTGCAATGGTTGCGTTGCGTCTCGTGGTTAGTTGATGCATTTCAACTTAAAAAGCCTACGCATCTGCAGGTAAGCGGATGCGATGAACACAGTTGTGTGCCGTGTTCCCCTGCGTCTGCTTTCGTACAGACTCATGCCGGGTTTTTTTTTGTTACGTTTGAATGAAACGGGCACGGAATGAATGCATGTAACCAATATGTGTTAAAAAGCAGAATATCCAGCTAATCAGCACCGACTCCCACAGGCACCTCTAACGTTTCACATATGCTTTTATCGACGGCGAAGTGTAGATACGTGTGGATGCCACGACATCATGACCCAGAACCTTAAGGCCGCTGAACAATTGTGCAATGCTTGGGGTAATATTGGGATAACATAACCAAGGCATGAACCACGTTAGCAAATCGTGCGATACTTTGAGTAATACGTGGCTGTAACAGCGAATAAAATTAATTCGCCTCACATTAACAGCCGGGCTACCAGAAACAGCACCATAACCACGTGCACGCGGGCCACCAGGAACACAGTAGCATAACAGGACTGCAGCCTGGCCGGTAACGCCGTCGTGATGCTACGCACTCAGTATTATTTCGCATCTTGCACGCCTGCAGTATCAAAATGGCAGCCCATCTGTGCATTAATGGGGGACATCTGGCTCGTTGTACTGCTGCCTGGAAGGCGTACAGGCTCCTGTCGGGCGCGCGGGCGGGCGGTCGGCTCTAAATGCATCTGGGGCAGGTAGACGTGATGTGTTCATTCTTTTCCATAGGCATATTATATATATATATATATATATATATATATATATATATATATATATATAGATAGATAGATATACAATTATCTTTAGTTTTGTACGCGAAGATTTAAAAAGCATAACTTTGCAGCGTGTCTATCTGTGGACTAAAAATCCTATGAGCGCAAGATGGCCGTCATGCACGCCGCACGGTGCCGCACCGCGGCACAGCCAACTCCCAAAACCAAAGCTCCGATTCGGCGAATCAATGAATTGTCATGTGAAGGTACGCATCAATACACGATGCGCTGAAGTCTTAGTGGTCAGAAGAATTGCTGCAGAGTACTCCTATGAATAGCATATTTGTATCGAAATACATCATAGCTGGCAAGTTTTCACATGATTTACCAGCATCTCCATTCTCACCGTTTCTGGTAAACAAATGTTTTGATGGCAAGCTAGAGCATCTCACAGATCGGATCAATCCGCGGGCCGCGTGGGACCGGATTAGTAATTGCCACCACAACATGAGTAAAGACCGGACCGGATTTTCGAACATGCCAGGCCACACGAATTGAACGGTTTGAAAACCACTTACATGTTAATTATTACTACATAGTCTCTGAAATACTCAATGAGGTCATCAACTCAAAAAAGAACCTCTAAATAAATAAAATACAGTGTTTTCAATTCCAAGCATTGCACAAACAGGCTACATAGAACACAGCTAAGCCACATACTCCACAAGTAAATTTCCTTATGCACGGATGACATTGCCAAAGTGATATGAATGGTAGACATTCAGATATGCTGCAATGGAAAACTGGAGCTCCCATTCATTACAAGGTAACCAAAATGTCTAATAATCTACTAGCCTATCTTATCGCCATATGACTCCGACTACTACTGATCTTGCCAGCAATCCCGCTTCAACCCAGCGGGTGACGATGCATTTCGGAATTAAAAAACCACGCAGGAACATGTTTCGTTTGCAGAAAGCACACAATAGCGTTTTGAAGTTAAAGCTTCTGTCCGAGAAAGTTAGAAAAGCTAACTCATGACAACACTACAGTTTCTGTTTACCTAGTCAGTCGGCCAATTTATGAGTTTAATACGAGTTCCAAATGAAGAATCCTAGTTCACCTGATCTATGTTCTAGAGACTGCCAAAACAAATCGTATCCCCACAACTATTTGCTTACCCGCCCCACTCCCAAGTAATGTATATCAGAGAAGGAACATGTTATCCTCTAAATCAGACCAAAGGTGACTATCTCACCAAAAACGAGTTAGTTACTCGTTGGCAAAGAACACCTAACTTGCATAACTTGCAAAGTCTTTGCATCTAGAAAAAATTGCATTGCATAGCTGCTTTTCGATTTGTGTACTAATTGTTCTACCCTCACGTCCATACATCATGCACAGATTGGACGCTAGCAATGCATTTGCATACCTGTGATTCTCCTGTGATATTTAGGAGGCCCAACACATCTGACATGTCGTCAGGAAATTTACTTGCGTGATCATGCCACCCAAGACGTACATTCGTACCTCACGAGAAGATTTGGTACGATTTGGAGCGGCTTGTGCGATCACCGGAACCCTTGACAAACGGCTAGCACGTATGTCAGATGTCAAAGCACCAGCCGTCATGACAGATGTTGGATGGTGGGCGGCAAGTACCGAACGTCCGCGCCATGTTTTGCGAATATGGGATGGTTCAATATTTGTGTCTAAGGCGCTTACGGTTTACGAGACGTTACACATTTCGACTAGATCGCTGCGTCGTTCGATAAAACATTCATGGTACCTCTTTTGGCGCGTTGAAAAGAAACCAACGGATACAAATTGACACACTTCCTCGATATACATGTATTTTTCTTCTTTTTTGAAAGCGCAAATGTGGCTTAGTACAGTCATGCGACGAACGGTTCCAGCTAACAACAGTCGTACTTTCTAGCATGAGCAAAGAAAAAAGATTTGGTAGCATCTGGTATTTTAGCGATTGAACTTAAAACTGGCGCGACTGTTTCATTTCGCTGGATAAAGGAAGAAGTCCCGCAGGCAGTGGACAGTCGCACGCGTGGATTATGATGCTACCGCAACCGGAATCTAGCAGGAAGTAGTGGTCGCAAAGGTCGTTAAGGTAGTCGCATCAGATGGTGTGTCCGAGAATGAATACACATATCGCGTATCATATATGAAGTGAGATGGTCGCTCTAGTTATTTCAGACACTGCGTACATAGGCATAAACATAGCTGTGTTATGAGACAATTTAGCAATTCTCAACCTAAGCTAACGCAGTTAACAACATGATAGTGTACCCAGGACAGCGTCGATTATCAAGTGTTTGATTTCTGGTTGGTGGCTCTGGATAGGGGATAAAGAATTTGCCAGGTGCAGAATGTAAATGATAGAAATCTGAGTTTTGGGCATTATGGGAATAAGGTATTTCATTTCAGGACACTGCGTACATAGGCATAAACATAGCTGTGTTATGAGACAATTTAGCAATTCTCAACCTAAGCTAACGCAGTTAACAACATGATAGTGTACAACTGATAGCAAGGCGATGGAGAGTGGTTTTCAGATATGGATTAAACCCTGCCAGAGCTCTTTCTCCAACACTGGTGCTGCCCCAGGATGTTGTGCGATAGTGCATGGGTCTGTAATGTGCCATGTATGGTTGTGATGCGGCCGCTTACCAAACAGGTTTTCGCCTTGTTCTGTACATGCGACACCTTAGAACCGAGTTGACGTGCTCATCGGCTTCAAGTCCGCTACGCCGGCTACTCATGCACTACGACCTATGCCCTGACCGCCGGGACTTTTGGCATGGCCAGCATATGGTGTTTTGTTGCGGATGATATTTCCAAAACGAAGATGTTCATGATGTTTACGACTCACTGAAATTCATTTACATTTGTGTTATCCAGTTTATCGCCTTTCTGGGCATGTTGCAACGGTTTCTGATAGGTTTGGCTCTGAATGACAATTTAGGCTGCTCAAAAATTAGGTACTTATTCACTCCTTTAGGTTGGCTTCAAGGCGTTCAAGGCCAAGACATGTCAAATTGTCCTACCAGTCCCGTCCAATGAAATGCCCAGGTAATGCTGATGTCGAATCTCTTGAAAACTTAGCGGGCAGACAGTTTTTACCCATCAATGGCATTTGGGTTTATTTCAAATCTTGAAGAAAAAAATATATATATACTAGCCTTAATTACCTTCACACCTATAGGTACGAAAATGGATAAAATAGATCTGCCAGAACTGATTTGATGAAATAACATTGACCGCACACAAATAAAGCCTTACGTGAAGACAATCCAGTGTTCAAGATTTGAAATAAACCCAAATGCCAATGCCATATATATATATATATATATATATATATATATATATATATATATATATATATATATATATATATATATATATATATATATATATATATGTGTGTGTATATATCTATATCTATATCTATATCTATATCTATATCTATATATCTATATCTATATATTTATATATCTATATCTATATCTATATCTATACCTATATCTATATCTATATCTATATCTATATATATATATATATATATATATATATATATATATATATATATATATATGTATGTGTGTGTATGTATTTTTACAAGTTTTTATATTAAGGATACACCAGTGTAAATTCCAAACTGCATGATAAGCATGCCAACCATGATGTTTGGTCATGGTTCATTCATAAACCTTCGCCCTGATCCGCCAGTAGAGGGACAGCGCAGAACAGGGAGCCGGGGGGATCCGAACCTATTCAGAACTACGTCTCACAATACATGGTGACATCACCATGAGAATGTCAGAGGGCATGCAGTTGTTGAAAACATCACATTACGGGTTTCAATCATCATTTTCAAGTACGTCTAAGCTGTTCTTTTCTGTTAAGAGTGTGCACCCAACTCACAATACCAAAGTGTAAGGGAAACACGAGACCTTCCTGTTTAGTGCTTTGGTAAATACTTGGTCCTATTTAGCTCCAGGGGGTAGCCTCCGAAGGGAGATAGTCTCTCTTGCCCTCCAGGCAGTGTCAGGTACGCTGTGGTCCTCTATTGCCTGTCCAATAATTATCACATCATTTAGTTGTGATCAATCAATACTCAACTGACTTTTCCAGAAAACTCAACTGTCAGCATGTCATGGCATAGGAAATGTTTGCAGCTCTAAAATGCTACCAATCAATATTGCTGCTCTTTCTCATCCAGGCTGCTTTCTATGCGGCTGGAATTAGCCTGCTGCAGCCATCAGCATTGTGTGATGGATGGATCAATTACCCCACGGCCTAAATCTTGTTGGGTCCTGTGGAGCCAGCTGACCCTGTTTGCCAAGTAGAACTGCCGATTTCCTCTGTCTTGCTTTTATTTTGAAAGACCGCCCTCCTCTACACACCCCAAGTATCATGCTTGTATATGAAAACCGGGAAATATCAAGTAGAAATCCGACAAAAACCAGTAGTTTAACATTTTAATTTGGCCTCAGGATGTGTAACCAGCCGTTTGTGATACTTACGTAAATTTTAGAGGGTCCAATAATATGCTAGGTCATCAATCTTGCAGGCAACCTACAACATTTCAACATTTTTAATTGTGCAATTTGTATTATTTCCGGGTTTTGGAAGGTCAGGGACGTAACAACCGGGGTGGAAAGGGGACCTGAGAGCTAGAGAAAGGGGCTAATCCCTAACCTGTTTGAAAAGTTAGCATTGTTCTTAAGGGCGTTGACTGGAAAGAAATAACCAGAAAAGTAAATCATGGATATTGGCCCCTCACATTCCAAGAAGTCCCGTTGCCCCTGCTGAAAGTTCATCTATTTAAATGAACTTTGTTACAGTTTTCATAGCGTTTGAACTGAATGATCTTTTAACATGTCAACCACGTCTAAACTTACTTTTTTAGCAACTCGAAACGCAGCTTGCATGCATAAATTACTGTCATTTTACATGTCATGCAATCGTTTCACGTGGACGGTGCAAGAGACAAGCTACATCGATGCCCGGTATCAATGTGTCCAAGTTACGTAAACAGCTGACAGCGTTGGCCAATCTTAGCCGTGATCCTGGCTGCGTCGAGGTCGACCTACCTGCGCCGCAATCGTCATTCGGTGCTGCGGAATAGCACAGCACGCCATTGTCCTAGTGACGAAGCGAGCCGTGGGCGACACCACAAAGCATGGTATGCATTCAGCAGATGTTATTGCTTTATCTAGGTTACATAGTCTGTAGATAAGCTCTGAGTTGCACAAGACTGGTTGGTGGTACGATGCTGTGGGTTTGGCGGTCGTTGGTACGCGTTTTGACTCCAGTGCACGGCCATCCTTGCCATTCAAACTAGGCGGGACCTATTGGGCGGCATTTGTTGTTTGGAAACGTGGCCTGAACATTAACTGTTTGTGAATGAGTATAGTTGGTGTCTGGAAATCTTTAACATAAAATATGTTGCTTCTTTGTTGTCACATGCAGAACTTCTATTTCGATTATTGTGTTTTTGTATGTAACTAAAAGATAACTGGTTGTGCATTTCTGTTGCAAATATACAATTTAAAAGCATTCCAGTTCAAAAGCTCGCCGTTTTTCGCGACCATGTCAGAAATACCCGGCATAAACGCTCAGATACCAAATGCCTGCCTTGCGGGCTTTTTAAGCTCGCATGTCGCGGACCTGCGGGCTCAGAAGTGGCAGCTTTGTTGGGTACGAAGGGGAAAATCCACTCGTTAGCCGACCCACAGAGTTCTGGCATGTCGGTGGCATAAAACAATGCAAACAATGCGAAGAACTCTCGCCAACAGGTTGCATAAGACCGCAAGTCAGGCTACTTGGCTTGCTCTTTGCGTACGTGCTGGGGCATGCCACGGGCTCCGAAGACTGTGGGCAGTCCGATGACACTTGACCCGAACACTGCACTGTCCCAGGCCGGGACCGCCAGTTATAACCGGCATGGGCAGGCTCCCTCTGCGGACACTGCCTCCGGGCAATAAACGTCGCTGTTGCCCCGGGCGATATATGGTAGCCCGACTCGCCGCCGCCGCCGACCGACGAATCGGCCGATTAAAACCGCGCCCACTGCATTCCGCAGCGGCGGTGAAATATGGCAGCAGCCCCGAAGACGGGTGGCCGCGGCCTCTCTTGAAAGTGGACCCATTTCAGATTGCCTGGAAGCCGGCAAAGGTGGTCCACCAGATGGATCGCTGCGGGAACCTTTGTCCTCTTGTTCGTCGTATTGGACAAGTTTGAATCGATCTTGGTATTGAAGACGGGGTGATTTTGCGACGAGGGAGATTCCCTCAAGTCGGCATATGCCCCACAGAACAGAAAAGCTCTTGTATTTATCACTTGGACTTATGCCTTCAGACGAAACATCGAGCCCTAAAATACCGAACCTATTCGTACACTCTGTTGACGTCGGGAGCAATAAAATGATAACTGCCGATGTCATCTCAAGAACCGTTTCATTTCGCCACGGATCCGACAGAATCACCCCGTTTGAAGCCTTGGCCGAATCCATTTGGCTCAAACGCTTTTGGTCGTATCCCAATGGATGCGTGCGTGCGTGCGTACGTCTCCCTCTCTCTCCCTCTCTCTCTCTCTCTCTCTCTCTCTCTCTCTCTCTCTCTCTCTCTCTCTCTCTCTCTCTCTC
>NW_023596297.1:7181512-7238518 GCF_011947565.3 Pollicipes pollicipes | reverse complement strand
TCTCTCTCTCTCTTCTCTCTCTCCTCCTCTCTTCTCTCTCTCTCTCTCTCTCTCTCTCTCTCTCTCTCTCTCTCTCTCTCTCTCTCTCTCTCTCTCTCCTCTCTCTCCTCTCTCTCTCTCTCTCTCTCTCTCTCTCTCCTCTCTCTCTCTCCTCTCTCCTCTTCTCCTCTTTCCCCTCTCTCTCTCTCGCTCTCTCTCTTTTCTTAACAACTCACAGCTCTAGAAACAGCATGCTGTTGTAATATCCTGAAAATTTCGCCTATTCGTGCTTCTGTTAACTGCCTTCGGATTTTTTACCGACTACTCGTGTTATGCTCTTAACAAAAAATAAACTTAAAGCACTTGTGCTGACTATCATCCCCAACTGGCGCTTAGGTTACTGGCAAATACTTAAGGTCTGGGCGTTTGATCCTACCTGACAGTGTCGGTCCAAGCTTAGGGGATTAAGCTGTGGAGGGACCACACAAATTTGGGAATGTTGGGTAAGGGGTTCAGTATTATGAGTGCAGAGTTTTGGATCAAGAGGGTAAGGGGATCACTTGCAGAAGGACCTCAGTGCTTTGACAAATTGCCGCCGTAATGCTGAGTCGTTTCAGCAGGGGCGGAAACACGTCTCTGAGATTGAAGGAGGGGGACAGACCAGCCTGCAAGGGTCAACCTGGAATCAGGAGGGAACAGCCTGATCTGAAAATGGTATTTTAAGTGGGTTTATTTGAAAAACGTGTGTTTGGTGCACAAAATTGGAGGTCAAATCATCTGGCGTGAAAATTGGAGGGGGACATGCGTCCCACCCCCAAACCCTTGCAGTGGATACGACTATACGGATACTGGTTTACTTGAAAAACGTGTGTTTGATGCACAAAATTGGAGGTCAAATCATCTGGCGTAAAAATTGGAGGGGGGCATGCGTCCCACCCCCAAACCCTTGCAGTGGATACGACTATACGGATACTGGTTTACTCGAAAAACGTGTGTTTGATGCACAAAATTGGAGGTCAAATCATCTGGCGTGAAAAATGGAGGGGGACATGCGTCCCACCCCCAAACCCTTGCAGTGGATACGACTATACGGATACTGGTTTACTTGAAAAACGTGTGTTTGATGCACAAAATTGGAGGTCAAATCATCTGGCGTGAAAATTGGAGGGGGACATGCGTCCCACCCCCAAACTCTTGCAGTGGTACGACTATACGGATACTATACGGATAGTGGATACTGCTATTCAGAGCTCACAAACATTGCAGATCACTTGTTCAGATGGCTTCTGCTCCGTTTGCGAACGGCTGCTGTTGTTCATGGGACGCGGGGTCGGCCATGGGTCGTGCCAAACAAGTTCCTGCATTACTGCATTCTGGGTAGCGATGCTGTTACGTCATCCTTGGACTAAGTCATATGGCACCAACGCTATGGCGGTATGAAAACGCCGTTTTTGCGAGCTGGTTTTAACATGAATATTTCCATAAGCAAAATTTTTCGCCTAGCACATTCAATGTAGCATGTTCATCCGGTAAATGACATTGCTTTGCACCAGAGCCACAAAATTATTGCTGAAATGCGCTTCCAGCCTCCCCCGACAGACAGATTGGGCTACCCATTCACCAGTGATTTATCTCGAAGAACTCTACCCAGAAGTGATTAGAAGCAGTCCGTGTAAAAGGGTACAACATGCAACAACAACAACAACAACAACCTAGGAGCAGGGTTGGCCTGTCCTTAGAGGGGTAAAATGGACCGATTGCTGGCAAGTTTTGCAATTTTTCCAGTCGATGAGTTGAGGCCCAAGTCTCAGCTCCGAAGTAGCCAATAGAGCTATTTTAGGGTGGTGGGAGTATTATTCCCTGCACACCATGTGTATCTAACTCATCCTACATTATAGATCTGCAAGTTAATCAACGCCTAGGAGGATCACAGCATAGCAACAGCGAATTTCTTGGCACTTACCCTCCTCACATTACCTTATTTCTGCATTTCTCTCCAAAGAAGTACTGCAGTACGAAAATATATGCTCTATCATTGGCCATTAATTGATTTAATGTAATCGTTACATATGATACTTATTTATTCACACATAAATCTTCCATTTACAAGAACGAACTACGTTTAGATATTCGCGCACGTTTGCCTCGACGAATATGGCGCGGGTGCTGGATCTAGAAAATGTGGTTGAGTAGTATTATTTTTAGAATCAGATCCTAGTACTGATTTGTCTTCAGAAGGTTTGAAACGCAAAATTAGAATATGGACTCACGTGACATAATATAAAGATGTAGAAAGTGGTTACTATCCAGTTCAATGGTGAAACCTCCGTTTTTAATCACGTGCATAGTATCTACCAAAATTTTTGTATGATCAACCAAAAACCATACTGCGGGCTACCAAACTTTAGTCCCATGGTGATGTCACGTCTGCGTAGCCTTCCCTAGTAGCCTTGGTGCCGACCACCCTCTGCTGTCGATGACAAGGAAATACCGGGGCCGGCGATGGCTGAGAGGGACCAAACTAATGGGCAGGCAGGTCAATGGTAAAAGCACGTGGCAAAGGGTCTTGGAAGAACCATTGTTTGCAATCTCCAGGTCATGTCATGACAGGAATTGACCTTGAATGACCATCGACATTGTGGCGAGCAGTGCAATGCGTTATAACCAGCGCGCATGACATAACCCCGTGGCGGTGACATATTCGAAGCCGTTCCAAAACAGAGCTGCAGCAGCCAATGTACAAAATGATCTGAGAACATGCCGAAGGGCCCATTTTCGCAGGCCTCCATAGGACTGTCTCTTTCCAGTGACAGTATATCAGAACTATATGAACGATTTTCAACACATATAACACTAGGTTTTGAGGGGCATAGGCAAGCCGGAGAGCACTGCATCAAACCGCGCCGCCGGTACATCCGGATTGTGCACGCCAAGCCTTTACCACGAGAGCAGCGTCCCGAGACGAAAGGAAGTTCGATCATCACATCAGCGAAGTTGGCTGTAACCGGCGGTGGCGCAGACCTTCACAGATGGGGCCATAATGTGCGGGCAGGGCGGCCACCTGACGGCTGCAGTGCCGGCGCAATGGGCCGGTATGGTCGTCTGCACCCGCTGACGGTGGTGTGCTGGCTCTGGCGTCGGTCTGCAGGCAGTCCGCGCTGCTCTCGGGCCGCCCTCAGAGGTCCGCTCGGGTGTCCGCCTGCTACGGGGGTGGGTGGGGTCCAACGCGGCCCAACCCACCCGGCTCAACCGACGCCGGCACCCCGCCACTCCCAGATCCGGGCCGTGACCAATCTGCCCGCCGTGCCCTGTGGTCGGTGAAGACCGGCATAATTGGTCGATCTGATGGTGATTGCCAGACCATTCGTCAAAGGGCTGGACAGTAAATGATGCCGTTACGGCCAGCGCCGGCGGCCATCAGTGCCGGCCCCGGTGGTGGCTGCTCGGAGGGGCGTGTCCCGCTGGGACGGTATCACGCCAGGTCCGGGCGTTCACCTGTGCAGGCCGCCCCGAGCTCAACACCTAAGACGACAGGACGAACGGCTGGTGTCGCCACGGCAGGGCCGCCACCGGCCGCTACCATTGAGGTATTGAGCTTAAAGGCGGTGGAGATTCAAAACGATAGATCCACTAAGAGCTTAGGGACTGTAATTCAGCACAGTGAAAATCATGCGGGTTCAATATAGATCCCAGCAGCTTTTTGCGAGCCAACCCCGTAGGTGTGAACCGCTTGTCATCCCCACACGACCTGCCGGAGGACAAAGCCCACGAAATCAAATAAGCATTCATGATTATATAGCTCCACTCGCGCAATGCTACTTGATATTTTTGTTTAACGTATCGGGTTGATCAACTGTTGTTGGTTAGCCCGCCTGTGCGTAATAAATAGATGCCACTTTCATGGACACCATTTAACGATGAACTGTTGTTTGCCAGGCTGTCGGACTGGTGCTGTTTATCTCAGCTTAGTTCTATTCGATTTCCCCAGCAGAGAGTGCAGCGGCTTTGCAACGCCTAGCTTTTTATTGGATGTTAATGTACGGTTTCACATAGGGCAACGGCGTGTACCTTTGGTTAGTTGTTTATAGCTGTGTGGTAGGCGGAAAAGTGTGATTCTAATGACTAAATGAGACATATTTGACGGGTGTTGCCTACAATTATCAGACAGAATTAGCTCCGGGGTTCGGCTTGAACACGACTCAGTGATACACCAGGAAACCAAACACCCAAAGGCATATACACCAACGCACATGCGTGCCTGAACGTCCAAAGTGCACGGGTGACATCCGTTTGCGTGCGTTTTCACCTGCTGCTGGCTCCGTTCACGTGTCTTGATAGAATTTACCTGGCCATCCTCACGTCTACCATCATTTTTCTCGTCGCACACATCGCGAGGCGTTTTAACTAGCGTAGGATCTTTCCGCGTTCGTGTGCGCACAGTTGCTGACTGTCACCAGGCCACGGATATAGCCTTCGCTGGCTATCGATATCCCCGATCCGTGCAGGTCCCCGCCCGTGTGTTAAAGGTTTACGCCAATGTTCGCGTTATCGGGGCCAAGCGCAGCGGAATACGGCATTCAAAAGTGCCCTCTGGGAAATCAATCTCTCGGTCGCATCTGCCAGCGTGGCCGATGGACGGCCATTTGCTCTCGGACAACCACAGGACATTGAACGTTGACATCGACACGGAAGCCCGTTCGCGTTCCAATCTCCTCTCAATTCACCTTTGACGCCAGACCGTTGGCGAACGAATGTTTCAATGTAGCGTGCTCCCGGCACCCTTTCAAAAACTATTGACGCTCTCGGCGAACGTTCCAGACAGCATGCAAATGAAGCCTTTAGATGGCGCTGGCGGCGTCTGTGAAGCCCACTGGCGGTGTTCGTAGGTCGTCCGCGCGCCTCCTCCGGATAACGTTCTGGTTTACCGCTCCGCAAGGAACCCGCAGAACCTGCTCATCTTTTGGATGCTGTTTGGTGCACCAGTGAATGCCCCGGACGGTGTCCCAGATCACAGTGACCCCTCTAGATTAGGCCCATCTGCGAGCATCAGCATCAGCATCAGCATCAGCATCAGCCTCAGTGAGCCCCGAGTGCTGACGCCTAATTGGAACAGCATCACCATGGCGTGATCTATAGAGGCGATCCCCCTCCCTCCGGACAATGAACCGCCGCTGCCGGGCGGGCCCCGGCAGCGGGCACTCTGCGCCCCCTGGGAGGCGATTGTCAATAAATCACCGCTAAAATGGTCATACATCATCGCTATGAACTGGAAGCAGAGGGTGAGCTATTTTGGTGGTGGGCAGGGCGGCCCGCTAGCGGCCGAAGGAGGTCGGACATCTTCCGAGAGCAGGGGGAGGTCGGCCCGTAGAGTCAGATATTTCTCCGAGGTAGGACAGGTCGACCAAAGGAGGTCGGATATTCCCGAGGGCGAAGAGACCAGCAGGAAGCGGTCCAACACCAGCCCGGGACGGAGAGGTGGGCCAGCGGCTAGGCAGCAGACATTTCCCGGGCATGCGGGCTGCATTCCGTCTCGCGTATGGCTTCATGTGCCGCCCGAGGAGTCCGCACGGTCCCCGCCTCCCCCTCCCCCCCCCCCCAGACTGGGAGTCCGGACGGCTGCCGCGACGGTCACACCACGGATGGGAAAGGGTCCCCCAGGATGACCGAGAGGGGACGGGAGCCGGGCAGTCAAGGGAGGGTCTGTGCGGTACAGCTGCCGCGCGGCTGAGGTCGACAAAGAAGGGACGCACGGGCAGCCTGTGGGCCGCGGTCGTTCTAGACACGATTGGTCCTTCTCGTAAGCTGGCCTGCTACAATCTTCAGACTTACATCTCATCTATCTGAAAAAATTCATAATATCATTTAAGCCTCGAACAGAAATGTATGCAGTCAAGGTGCCTGCCATGGTCGGCCCCTAACAAATTTGCAATACGCTTAGTAAGGTTTATAACGCTGTTCAGCCGTGCCTGGTGGTCTAACATGACATTTTTTACAGAGAACGCGGAGCATGTCGTCGCGCAGCCATGTATAGAGTGCTAGAGACTGCAATAACATTACTAGCGCTCAGAGCATGGCACAATCGATGTTGGAACCCTGGTGCCCTCTTTGGAGCCGAATGCGCTATCTACTCTGGCTTACGTCCTTAGCTTGACAGGATATGCGATATATATATATATATAATATATATATATATATATATATATATATATATATCACATATACACACATATATATATGCGATATATATACGTATATATATATGTGTATATATATATATATATCGCATATACACATATATATATATATATATGTATACATATATATCGCATATCCTGTCAAGCTAAGGACGTAAGCCAGAGTAGATAGCGCATTCGGCCCCAAAGAGGGCACCAGGGTTCCAACATCGATTGTGCCATGCTCTGAGCGCTAGTAATGTTATTGCAGTCTCTAGCACTCTATACATGGCTGCGCGACGATATGCTCCGCGTTCTCTGTAAAAAATGTCATGTTAGACCACCAGGCACGGCTGAACAGCGTTATAAACCTTACTAAGCGTATTGCAAATTTGTTAGGGGCCGACCATGGCAGGCACCTTGACTGCATACATTTCTGTTCGAAGCTGAATGATTTTATGACATTTTTTCAGACAGGTGAGATATAATCAGACAGGTATATATATATATATATATATATATATATATATATATATATATATATATATATATATATATGTGTGTGTGTGTGTGTGTGTGTGTGTGTGATATGCATGCATATATAAATATATGAGTATATGAGTATATATATATATATATATATATATATATATATATATATATATATATATATATATACACACATATCTGTATTGCGGAAACAGATTGCTTGATAAATGTTGGTCGCTTAAGATAACATCGGTTTCTTTGTTTGTAATCTTTCGAGATGAACATTTAGTATGCCATATTCAATGTTTGCTTTCTAGGCTATGTTTTTCAATGAGTACTAATAAGTGACGCTCCCAGCATCGCCACAGCGCTTGTTTGTGTGGCGGCAGTAGAGGGGGATTCGCAATTGGGTGGGCATGTTTCCCAAGCTCTTCGACATCTAGCATTATGCTTAGGAGCATCGCATGAGCTTCATCATTGGCATGATCATCGTCACCGTGGTCGTCGTCGTTGTCGTTGACGTTGTCGTCGTTGTCGTTGTCAATGTCGTTGTCGTCGTCGTCGGTTTCGTCATTATCGTCATCAAAACATCCCAAAAGACTTCGACGTCCCCCTCCGTCCCCTGTTCTTGGCTTGTGGTGGCCAGAGCCAGCCTGTGTTAACCTATCGCGCAATTTGATGGCGAGATGTTTATCACGTCACGTTGATGAACGGTTGATTTAAAGGGAATACTTCTATTATCTGTTTTCATGTACCAAGTTCTATATAAAACATACATTCATCAAAGTGAACGTGATCTGATTGCAATTTTATGCTCTGCTTCTTCTAGATAAAAGGGGAACCGCTGAGATGCATTAAAAGAGACGTCGTACGCAAGTTTTCGACTCTCGTGCTCCGGCTAAAACTGGACCCCAAGAACAACTTAATAAGCACTTTATCGAATGCAAGTCGTTCAATAAAGACACTGACGTCACAAGGCACTTAAGTACGTTAAAAAATTGAAGGCTGTCAATTGCAGCATCCTGGTGCAGTCGATAAGACTAAATCCTGAATTACTGCCAAGGGGCAGCCACGCCCCCTCGCCAGGCCCGGGTTAAGCGCGGCAATATACCATTCACAATCGTCATTCAGCCATTGTTGCTATCGACCCTGTAGGCCATTAAGCCGCCAAGCAGACTTTTTTTGTTCCACAAATCATCGTCCCCCAAACGTCATCACGGCAGCAGGGCGCCCCAAAACATTTTCATTAATAGGATTATCTCCCCTCGGTCTGCCGGCGCCCGAGTCAGGAGGGGACGGCGCGTGATGGGAGGGTGTTCAGCCTGCTCTCTCGCCGGACGAGCGGCGGCCGGCCCGGCCCGCTGCGGCCCGCTGTCTGGCTCGGCCTGGCAGGGCTCCGCCATGTCTGGCTCGGCCGTCTCTGGCAGGGCTCCGCCGTGTCACTGTCCGCGCGTGAGGGTTCTGTTGTCGGCACCTCGGGTGTTGAATGTGACACGCTGCGCTATTGTGCGTTGATAGGCGCTGTTTAGGGACTGTTGAGTTGCGGAGGCTATTTTAAACACTCTATCTCAGCTGGAGCTACCTAACGACTAATTCTGAGATAGGCATGCTGTATCTGTCATAGCTCTGAAGGGAGCCCAATGCACGGGTAAGGCTACGAGAAGACAGAACATTTCCAAACCCTGCAAATGTGCGTGAAGTAGAGGTTCCATGAAAAGTCACACTTGCCTTTGTCTTGCGCAATTTGACGTAATTTGATCTAAAGCATGATCTGAGATCCAAGGGAGTGCTTCTGATTGCTTCTGAGACTGGCAAGCGCCTGTTAAATATGTGGCAAATGAAGGGGACAGGAGCCAGCATGACAAGATGAATGGCAACCATGGCCGTCTATACAATGCATATTTGTGAGACATATGAGCAGCCATTATGCCATGGCCTAATAATCGTCGTTGGACGATTTGTCAGCGCACGCCGCTGGTCCAGTCCATTAGCGCCATGCCCATTCGGGCTGGTTACAAGTCTTCGCTTGGTCAGGATTTGGCGTCGCAACGCCAACGATAAAATGGCGGTCTAAACATCCTGTACAGATGGTCTGACCAGGTGCAGTTTAATGAGAATGTGCCGCATTTGAAGATACTGAGGTAAGCGTCAGGCAGGATGAAATAAACTTACGTGTAACTATTGGTGTGCTTGTAAGTACACAAAACAGCTCTATGCAACACATCACCACTATTTAGTACGTCTGCTCCTCAATACGTTATCGCTTGACTGCGTCATGTAACGTTTGTATGACGTCAGGCGCTGCCAAACTGGCCGTGCGAAATTCCTATCGCATTGGACAGGCCGACCCTCCCGTGGCACTTCAACTTCTCAAATGGTGATATACAATCGGTGCGTTGTCGGCAGAACTCAAATGTCGTTATGTGCGCGTGTCTTGGCTCTTTCTAGTGGTGTCTTTACATATTGGCCTTGAGCGCCGTCTGGCCAATGGGACGGCAGTATTTTCGTGATGTTTCTATGGCGTCGTGCATGCCTGGGTAATCACATCGTAGTTTGCACCAAATAGTTTGCACAAGTTAGGGACGTCTAGCTCAGAAACCAGAGGGTTTTAATTCTTAGGAAGGGTAGGGCCGTGAGCTGCACTTCATTATCTTCAAAATTGCCGTCTCATTTCAAAATCGGATACCAATGTAGAACACTGTATTTAACAATTGTCACACATGGTCTCCGCAAAACGTGTTATTTTTCCAATTTCCTGGGATGCATCAAGGTTGTCCATGGTGACCAGTCCACAATAATTCACCAGATGTGTTGGCTTGGAAACTTGATTTCATAGCAATGTGTGGATGCTCCAATTAAAGTATTTTGGCCAAGACTTGCGCTATGTACATCAAAGATTTTTTTTCGAGAAATGATCTCTGAAACCAGGTCATGACTCCTTCCTTGCCGATATTTCAAAGAACATGCTCCGATCGTAAATTATAACCAACAATTGTGTGACATTTGGGATACAAAAATCCAGATAGAGATCCTCCAGAATGACAAATATCATTGCCGAATCGGTTTCCTAGAATCTTCTGCACCTAGTACCATTTTCTACTTTGTCAAAAAGAAAAGGACTTCCCGCGAACCTATTTGGTAGGCGACTGTGCCGTCTCATTACGAAATGTAGATGCTGATGTTACAAAAGTTTGGTGTTGTTGAATTGTGGTACTAATGCAACATATTGCTTGATGTTAAATCCGTGAAGGCTTAAGTGGTCACCACTACTTACGTGGTGGTAACTATCCACGTAGTGGCCCGCCCATTCCAACCCCGGAAATTTCAAAAGATTGGTGTGTTCCTTGCTTAAACGATTGTTTTTGAACGTATTTTTCAAACGGCTCTAAGTGGGATAGATTATTGCCCTATTCACGGCAGGGTTGAAATGGTGCGTTTATATGAGGCGAATTTTGGTTAGCCAAAGGATCGTTTTGAATCATACCGGATGGAGATCTTTCCTGGGAATCTGAATCTTCTTTCCAATTCAGTGAACATATTGGGATCCAGGGCAGTTGCTATTTCGCCGGAGGTTTTTCAGACATACAAAAGTTTCGCTCGAAATCCTGCGGAAGAAGCTCTTGAGTGTGCGATTCATTTTATGTCCTTAAAACAAATTACGTTTTTATTATGTAAGAAGAATATTGTATCACCATCTTTCAACAATTTACGCTATTAATTCCGTTCAAACGCGTTTGTTTACCGTGCGGTGCCCCAGCGCCAAAAAAAAAACAGCGTTCGTTCCTCAGATGGGCGGTCCAATGCCAGATTTAATAGTCGTCTTGGGGAGGAAGGGGTGGGCTGCCTTTGCACTAAGCCCTATGTGTTGGCGCTGTGCGTGACGGATTGTACCATGCATCACTGTTGGCACCCCGTTCCGTTGAATCGTGCGCTGTTTGCACAGCGTGCAAAGCTGTGCCACCAGTGCACGTGACAACGCAGAAAAACTTGATTGGTGACGTGTCACAACAAAATGCGGTAAACGTCAAAACGCTTCAATGCGCTATGAGAACGTTATGTATGTGGCACACAGTGCTACTGCTTCGCTTTTAATAAGTTGCACAGTACATCGGGTGCGAAATTCACGGAATACATTGTTGGCAAGTTTGCAGTCCCGCTACACCTATGACGGTTCCCAAGCGGCTCTGTTGCACCACGCCCGCCTGTTGGGACGGCCGGTTTGCGCTGACCGTGGTCCGGCCGCAGCCGGCCCTCGGCGCCAGCCGATCGGCCGGCATTACAGCCCATTCAGGCGTCGGGCGTCGGACACACATCGACCGGCCTCGCCCCGGTCACTGGGAGCGGCCCGTGGCCGGACACGAGACCGTCGGGTCCCCGGTCAGCGTCGACCAGCGCGCGGTGAGGGCTCCTCTCGGTGGACTTCAGCGGTGTGCTGCGGCATCATGCGGGCGTATAAATGGGTGGGCGGGCGCCGCATAGGCAGGCTCGGGGATGAGGTAGTGGCGTTTGCGGCGAGTCTTCTGCCCATCGCGCTAGTCGTAGTTTGAACGCGACTGACCAATCATTGAACAAATCGATGGCTTAAACAAGCAGTGGTCGTTCAAATACAATTAGGATTGATTACCAACGAGTTGGCTTGACCTCGTTCAACGATAGAGCCTTGCACTTTTTTTCAAAATCGGGTAGGGCCATTGGGTGATAAGTACGTTAGCTTTTTTGAATCGCCCGATGCTGGCCTGTTTATTGCATGATGTGGGACCTATAATTATTTATCAGGGTGACATACACTTTTGTTTCTGGTTAAAATGCATACGGCGCACTTTTCGGGACAACCGTTTCTTTTCTGATTTGCGTACATTTGACAACAGCGGTGTAGCCATGGGATTGCAAGGGTCGGAATATGCGACCGCGTAAGTTAGCAAAAACGTTACGAAAACTGCCTTTTCATGGTTCGGTGGTGAAAGCCTGGTTGTTGCGTTGTTTGGAAAAGTGCACAGCTTTTGCATCGACTAAAGTAATGCTCAGTGAGGTACCTTTTGCGGCAAAGGCCCGCAGAGGCGGTAATAGACGTGGGTGTTACTAGTTATGATGTAGATGGTGGTACAAATAAACTCATGGAGCCACATATTCTTTTTCAAATGACACGAATCTAACTGATGGATGCGGTTTAAGTCCACATATCATCATACTTCAACGACGGAAGTCCGCCGATGTACTGTTTGCACCCCGAGTGACTAGCATTGCTTGAGAAGTGGTCGACTATCTGAGCCTGGTCAGGCATGTTAGCTTGAAGCGACGAAATCGATACAAATGCAACCACTTATAAGTTGGGCAGCTCTGACCCAAGTAACGCAAGCATGCAGCTTTTTACATCGATGTTGGATTTAATTAGCTCAACTTCACGCCCGTGTAGTTTTTTCTCGCGCACCTCTCATGATTTAATAGCACGTCGTGTTGATATCGGTTTCCGGGCATTCGAACATTTGGTGCTTTCCGGAAGAATTCTGCTGTCCTTATGAGTAGGATAATTGTTTATATAAGTAGATTATGACCGATATATTCGCCGACGCGTCACATTTAGTTTCAAGACTTCGTCTGCTCGTGTTGCTGAGACATTACAGAAGTTTTCTTTTTAAACAACGTACTGATACAGGCAGATCAAATATTTTACTCAGGGATGCGCGTGACCATTTGCATACATTGACTTATACCTTTGAAGGTGCGATTGCCATGCTTACCCTCTGTCAGAATATGTTAGTTCCGTGTCGGTGCGAGTCATAGTTGTCCAAACGTGGTCTCGGTTGTGACCCGAGTTTGTTTGTTTTGTTTTTTTTGCTTCCTCGCAATTTTGAAATTTGTCGTTTTCCATGCTATCCGACGGGTGAAATGGGTCATCCCCTCCCTTTCTGAATTTGCCATCGATGAGTGCTATCGCATGAGAAGTTTATTGTTGTTTGCATGCTCGTGTTTTAAGTTCTGGTTTTTAATCTGTCAGTTGCCGTCATGAGGTGGAGACCTAGATATTGTGCTTGAAATAAATAGATAGAGGATTTATGTGAGACATTAGATCACGAATATATAATAAGATGGCACATGTCTCGGTGGTCAGCCATTTTTTAGTCTAACAGACGATGTCAAAGGTAACGTTCAGGAAGTCGAAGAACTGAACCGGTAGATATCCAAGGCACAAGCATTCTGTTCTCTTCATTGGTCTACGCATGGGCGAAAATATCTTGCCAAAATACACCAGTATAATATATATATATATATATATATATATATATTATGTTCACAAATTTCAATAGAGCCTTCACACGGCCAGCGGACTTTGCCCACAGTCAGCCTTGTTGACCATTGTTCTTGTCTTAAGTGGCCTCTGTGTCCTGTGCGCTCTAACCCAGGACACTAAGTGTTTCGGTCATACGCAAATACCGCAACTGAGAACTAAACCCGAATTAAGGACACTGGGTTTCGTGCACATATGTATATGCATACCTTAGAAAGCTAAAAACTAAACTTAGATGCACGACGTCCGTTGTGATTGAGGCGGATCGCCGTGCGTGATTAAAGCCCATTTTGATTCCCTTGCGCCAAGTGCGGCAGGGCCGCTGAGGGCGCCGGACTGCTGCACGGGGCCATAACAGGCGGGCGGCGGCCAGCCGGGTGGGCTTTAGTGTCCACCTGGCCGGCGGTGGGTGATTGGCCTGTGCCGGCCGCCAGCTCAGCAGGCCGCCGGCCGGCGCCGCTCCCCGGGGCCGTGCTGACTGCAGTCTCACTGCACGTAAAACGGAGCTTCGTTTCACGGTGCGGGGCTTTATTGCACCCGAGTGATGGGTGGCGACCCGCGCCGCTGCTGGTGACGGGTGCGACCAGCGCGCGCGAGACGTGGGAGGCGCTGGGATGTGAGCTCGGAGGCCGCCTCTCCAAATGGGAATCCCATCAGATGGGATCTTCCACCCAACGCTTCTGTCGTCCCAGCCAGCAATATGCAAGCCGCTGGATATTAATACGCTTGGGTGTCACCAGACGCATCTACGGCAAATTGGTTTACTATTGGATCTTAAAAAGCGTTCAGCGCATAATGACAGATCGTCATCAGACTTAAGCGGAAGGTATAACACTGGTGGGAAAACTAAGTAAAACCCACACAGTAAATTAGCTGCTAAAACAGCCACAACTCATTCCCATTCAAATGCTGCCGGCTCATATGAGCACAAACAGTTTTTGAACAAACAGCGGGCACACAAGAGTCAAGCAAGCAGCCAAACAACCTTTTTGGAACTTTAAAATATCAAACAAAGCACGTATGTTTAAAAGCATTTAGTCCTCGCCCGCCAACCCCATTTGTATGCGTGGCCTTTGTTGGGAGCCCGAACTCAGGCCCCGTCGTCTCAGGGCAAATAACGCTGCACGTGACATCGGACAGCGCGTCGAGTGTCAATGCCACCCGTAGGTTGTCACCCTCGCCGTCATTTGTGGCATGTTCTGTCCAGACATATAGACAGACAGATGCACGCAATGCATGCTGGTGGTCGAGGTCTCTGATGAGCCGATGAAAGCTAAATTCCAATCTCCGCTTATGAATTTCCACCGTGACGCTGCAACTTAAGGCTGGGAACTTCGAGGTCAACCGTGAGCTGGACCCAGAAATATTGGCAACGGCCCTGTAAATTCTTCAGTCGAGTACCTCAATCCCTGAGCTATTTATGAAAGCTTCTTGCTATAATCGAGCGTAAACGTCATTCGGATTTCTCCCCCGGCGCCTCTCACAAAGGTCGCCGTAAGTCAAGTCACGCCTTATGGGTGTCATCTACGTCACACTGGGGTATGCTGCAATATTTGACCACGAGCTGTTACTACAGCATGCTACAGTTTCTGTCTTGATGGCGCCTTGTATGTTACACACCGTGCTGGGTGTCGCATTGGGCACGAAAATCACTACAGGCCGAGCATCCACACCCAATTCGCTTACACTTGTTTACATTGTGAGGGGACAGATACGCGGTCAAGGATAGTCAAGTGGCTTCTCGTCCCCCGAGTCTAGCGTTTTATGCTGTATGAGTAATGTTAGGCAATTTTGCAAGATTCTGGAGAAAATTGACATTGCCCTTTTGAGGCAAATTTTAACTACCTGAGTGACGTGAGAAATCATTTCAAAAACTTTTTCTTGTGTTATAATCGAGTGGAAGAAGATATAAAGTTTGGATGAAAGGAAACATTGTTGATGAAAAGTGATGCTTGCGGTGGTTGCTGTCGCACGCACACGTGATACATTTTGGTGAAACTTTTCCCTGCGAAGAATATCTTCTATGTATGGGAGCCATGGATTTTATTTATGCATTTTCCCTCATTCTGTGCTTATCAAACAACATCCACTTTTCCAATCTGAGCGTGTCACGGCTGCATTTGGTGGCCTTCCTTCTATTGTGTCCGATTTGAGTCTAACACCTAAGCTGATGTTAGTTCCAATGAAGGCCCTGGGAAGCTCCCATGTACTTGCCGCCGTTTAATTTTCTAACCGCAGCTCCAGTGCGTGAGCATCCAATGCCCGTAGGGCGGAATATATTATGGCAACTGAGACCTCAAGCTGAATCTCACTTGAAAAGTGAAACAAAAATATTTGGGGGCCGAGTCTTCATGCATTTTAGGAGCTGATGCTCTGCTCCTTCATGCAGTTTTCAGTGTCAGCAAGTTATTCATAAGTTGTGCAATTTAAAGTTTGCGACACTTGCATATAACCTGTGTCATCTGGTGCAATTCTCCTGCTAAAGTCCGTCGTGCAAAAAATGGATTCTCTAATTGGAGCAGGCTAGTGTTCAAGTGATATGGCTCGTGGATGATGCGCTGTCGGCAAAGCCACTGGGCTCCGTTCGCTAGCCTTCCAGGGAAAACGAACTTCAAATACATTCATACAATATCATGCATGGGTTTGCAAAGAAATCTGGTTCAGTTATGTTTGATGTTGGAACATCTGCAACGTCATTTATAGCTATCATGTCGGTGATCACCTCGCTTGTCTACTGCCGTATATGCTCACGCCAAATGGGATTGCAGGTTTGTAAAGCGGTATGGTCGACATCAGAAGTTGGAGATATGGTGGGCGCGGAACGGCCCGTACTACAAAACTCCAGCGTCTTTCGAGTGTTGAAGCTAGGGTAGCTAGGCCCTTATGCCGCTCCCTTAAAGACAGCGACCTCCGCTGTCACATGCCGTCCTCGTGTCGATTAGTCGACCACTGTCAACGTTCGCCGCCAGAGCGCCGCGGAAAGTCCCGTCGCCCCCCCCCCCCCCTCCCCCTTCCCACCGCCCCGTCGGTCTCTAAATTGCTCGGCGGCGGGCGTCTGGTGCGCCGTCAAAGTTTGGCGGCGCCCAGCCGGGCCACGTGAAGCCATTTAACACGGCAAATCGAAAAGTCCGGAAACGGAGCACCGCAGCGGGGATCTCTTGCTAAAGTGGTCACGCGCCCTCGCCGCGTCGGATGTCTCTCGCCAGCAGATGCATCACTCTTATCAGAAGCGATACGGCCTCGCTCTGACGGCCCAAAACCGTTCGGCGGGCAGGGAGAGATTCAATCAAGTTCACCGTATAGACAGACCACGAAGCCAGACGCTTTATGTGCCATATGCGTCGTGCAGGTAGCTTCCCAATGCCACACTCCATTTTGCAATGTCGCACGGAATATCCCCGTGCCGTTTGACCGTAGGCTGTGTAGTTCAAGCGGTGGCACATTCGGAAAGCATCCACATAATGTTGTAACTGAAACCGATCCGCACGTCAGTGAGCTGTCCGAAAGCCCACCAATTCATCAAGAGCCAAAAAGAACCGATCGTTCAAATCGTCTACGGTGAGTTAACAAAGAGATGAATGATGAGGGACATCCCTATGAATCCGTACCAAACTTTTACGGCGCACTCACTTTCTGGGGCATCATGGTGTTGCATGCCTTGCACCCTGGCAAGAAGGGCGAGCGCCACAGGAACATCCCCCGGCCCAGCCCGGCTGAGGCCTTATTTCAAACTGAATTGAATTGTAAATCAAATCGTCTTCATTTCAAATTGAAACTGAATCACACTAAAGCTATTGAAAGACGATTGTTTAAAGATATGATGATACTGGATTGCAATATTCTTTTAACAGCGAAATTCATGAACGTTATCGCAAGAACTGTCATTCCGGTAGGTAACTAGTACAGAGAATATGGTATGCTGGCGCTATCATACCAATCGCCTGTATACGAAATGTTTCGAGGTGCGCAATGAACAGAAAACATGCCCAAAATTGCAGAACTGTGGCTGTTTGCGTTCTAAAGGTTCTGCAAAAGTACGACGTTAGAAGTGGTGATAGCACGTGATGGTCATTGACGGAGATCGCACGAAAATGGCAGTCGTACCTGGAGCATTGAGGATATTGCATTGTAGATGTGCACTATAATTCAATGATATTTCTTATTATTTCCATTAAGAAATGTTCTTTATCCGTAGGCTGCAGGCACGTGATTATCCATTCACCCCCTAATCCGGCTTTAAACCCCAGGCACGGAAGGCATTGAATATGTTCGGCCAGTAGCGGGAAAAAATCGCCGAGCGCTGTTTTGGAGTCCAGCAGCATCGTCTTAGCTCTGGAGCGATGCAGTACTACCGATTTGAGTTAACTTCATTATGGTAAAAATTGGGACTATGGGTCTCTTAGTGAAAATCTGAGTGAATGATGCAAGGAATTTGCAGTTAACTTTGCGAGGTAGTTGTTAGAATAAGGGAGGGACTGTCCCCGCTATCCGACGATATATGGGTACGCATCTTCCGCCCTCCCCCCTTCCCTCCCCGCCCGGTGGCGCCGCCCCTGGTTATAAGTGAGTGCATCTCATCATATCTGATGCTTGCCTCAATATCTTCAACGGTGGGGCATTCCCTTTAAAAAAGAGAAGTAGGACGTTTATTCTAAATGGTCTGCTGTGCCTACAGATTTCGAGCCACTCCTAAGCCGTGCTTGCATCAACGTAGAGTAATATGCGGTGGCATTTTAATAGATTTAGCCAGTTCTACTCATACCAAAATTGACGCATGTGCTGGGAAAGCAGCCTCCTTTGGAGGTGCAGCTGCATTTGAGTGACGGATGGAAGACCAGCCTTAGGTGAGTCTGCTCATGGCCAGATGTCTTGCCACCTACGATGACGGTATGGAGTATGCCGCTGCTGGAACACACCCGTTCTTGGCCGGGCCCTCGGGTCCTCGCTCCATTCAGTCGCCCTGAGCTGGTGCGTGCTCGAAGCTAAACGGTCGGAATGTGTCCGCCATTTTGTCCGCCCGACGCTGGCCGAGGCAGCTTGAGACAGACGGCTTGCGGCCATATACGAAAAGGAAATACCACACCCGAACGGCTCTCGGCCAAGGCGTGAAAGTGGAAAATCTCATCAGCTCCGCGCAGTCCCACTTGAGGAGATTAAATGTTGATATTATCGCGCCGCCCTCGGCCGGAACTGAAAGAGACCTCCGCGGGCCTGGCAGCCCATTCGGAAGCCGCGACGAACGCGCGGGCCAGTGGTTTGCAGTGTGGCGGAACCACGTCAGCAATACCGGCCAATCTAGGGGATGTGGAAGGAGCCTCTGTAGGTGGCGGGGATCGGTAATGATCGCTGAGTTGTAATGGGCAACAGGCCGGCTTGGGTAAAGAGTTTGGGCAGAGCAAGGCCGTATCTGGCGGGTGGCGATAGGGGCATTCGTAAAGCTTTCCGGGTTTCGAGAAATGACACAAAATGTTTAACACGTGCATAATAAATGGCGTCAGATATCATCAACCTTTTCCCTGATTTACAAGAACGCTTCTAAAAGCAGTAACAGATGGTAACGATCTAGAGAATTTGCAGACGCGACGGGTGGGTATGACCAGGGTCTCTCTAAACTAGGATGGATAAATAAATAAACTGCATTGAGTGAAGCCAACGCTATCCATTAAGATCTTTTGTGTCTATGGTCTAGTAATACGTCGAGCATTAAGTGTTTTTGGGGCAGAACTTCGCCCCATGTACGGCTGTGTTACGGTCTGTAGCAGTGCACGAACCCATATACAGTTATATGCTATAATTGGGCACGATAAAAGTATCGTTTCATTAAAAGGCGTGTCGGTGAGTTTAATTGTGTACTTCAGCAATCCCTGCTACTATATGGTTCATAACTGCGATGCTAATGTTGATGCATAAGCCAAACGCCACGCCTCTTTTGCATGTGAAATGCTTTGAAACGGCGGGAATGGAACTATGCCATATTATTTTACGGCAGCGGGGAAGACGGCGGTTTTGATCCCCCTGATTCATTCTGTCCAGAACGTCTCCCTCGTATGGCGGTAAAATTGCTGCTGGGACGAGCAATTCGCTTGAATTTCTTCTCATCTATTCTGGGTGACAGGGCGTCTTTAGGACAGCAGGCAGCCACAGTTGGAGTCCCTCTGCCTGATGGCTGTGTCTGCACCTGAATCAAATGCCTGCAAAATATGTCAATGTTTCTCATCTCCTATCAGCTATCATCTCATCTCCTACGGCACCGAAAAGCGTCTATGCATGGCACGCACGACTTTTGAAGACGGACGTGAGTACAGGGAGTGGGGAGACAAAGCCGCAAGTCTGGGAAACCAGAGTTACGGGGTTCGATTCCCCGCTGATACCGGCCATTCATGCCAGGGTGATAGGGAGGTGACGGCATATTGCCTCATTAGGTGAGGGCGTCGTGAACCCCCAATAACTGCTACACACTTTTGCTGCTGCTCTGTTGCGAAGTAGCACTGGTTGTCGATTATTTTTTGCACATTGTAGTTAGGACACTTTTTGCTCAGTCGTATTTCTATCATGCATAACTCAGGTGCAGAAAGTTTCAATTTTAGTAGTCTTATGAACACGCTGCGCACCCCAGCACAGGGTGCACCATTTGAATAGCCATTACTGTGGAGTGAATGCTATTTGTGACTCAATTCCAGGTCTCAACATCTTTGGCTTCAGAAGCAGTGATCAGACTGGCATGGGCTGCAATAAGGAGGCCCTCTGTACAATGACCTCGGCGTGCCAGACGGAGAGGAAAATTTTGAAGGTACTAAGCCGGGGACTAGCTTTAGTATGCATAATTCAATAAATAATTTTCCATACCGCAGCGCAGCATAATCCATTTAACGGGCGGCCGGAGCGGAAGTCGGCGCCATAATCGCGTTGCCGACCCGACCCCCTCAGTCAAACCTCAGGAGGCCTCACACAATTATGTATGACCGCTAGGTTCTGTGGAGGAGATCTCAGATTAGGACTGCGGGGCGCTGTGGTCCGGATCTCCGCAGTAACCGCTAGGCATTGTGGAGAAGAGCTCTTTCTCTCAGAGACAGATTCTCGGGCTTTGCGCGTTTGCAGGTCGGAGGACCGAGTGAGGGGCGGTGGGGGTGGGGGTGGGGGCAGGTCATTGAGCGATGACTATGTGGCGCTGATGATCGGCTTGTATCGGTTTGGGTTGCGACCTCAGGGTAGTTGTTTTATGTGTATGATGCCTTTCCATATGTTCGCTCCTACTTCACTCCTCCCCCGTCGCACCACCCACACCTATCCTCTCATACTGGAAGTAAACAAAATCCGAGGACTGGTCTCTCTCCTCTCCTCCACTCTCCTCTCCTCTCCCCTCCTTTCTTATCCTCTCATCTCCTCTCTTCTTCTCTCTTTTCCTCTCCCCGTCCGGCCGAGCCCGCCCCGCCCCAACTGTCTCTTGCTTTTCTGGTCTTGTCTTGTCTTGTCTTGTCTTACCTCGCCTCGTCTTCCTTTCTTTTTGATTTCAAGATATCTTCTATGCATTTTTCCTTTGTTATGTTTTGTTTCACTTTCCGTTTGCTTCTTCTCTTTTTTTCTTTTCTTTTCCGTTTTTCTTCAGTTCTTTTTTCTTTTCTCCTATTTTCTTCTATCTCTTCCTCTTCTTCTCTTTATTTTCTATCCCTTCCCTACCCTTTATTTCATTTCCCTTTCATTTTCTTTCCTGTCTTTCCTTTCCATTTCTTTCTTTCCTTCTCCTTCCTTCCGCTTCATCCACGCCGCTCCACTCCATTCCACTCTGTTCCGCTCTTCTCCACTTCATTCCACTCTTCTCGTCTCTCCTTCCCTTCCTTTCCTTCCATTCCCTTTCATTCTCTTCTTCTTCCGGCCCCTTTCCTTATCCTTTTCTTCTCTTCCCTTCCGTTCCCCTACCATTTCCTTTCCTTCCCTTCCCTTCCCTTCACTTTAATTCCGTTCCGTTTCGTTCCGTTCCGTTCCGTTCCATTCCCATCCTTTCCATTGTTCCCCTTTCCTTTCCTTCCTTTCCCTTCCGTTTCCTTTCCTTCCCTTCCCCTCCCTTTGCTTTCCTTCCTTTGTTCCCTTGCCCCCCCTTCACTTCCCTTCACTTTATTTCAGTTCACTTCACCTCACTTCACTTTGCTCATTTCACTTACCTTACCATGGTACGCCATGCACAGCCGTCAATGTGATATGGGACCCAAAATATCACATTTTTCCTGCAGCGCACCACAACGTGACATAAAAAGGCCCCATAAACCCATTGTGCGAGCCCGTACGTCCTTATTTGCCCCTCCACCCCTCCCCCCCCCCCCCCTATAAGCAGGAAGCGTCATTGTCCGCCCTTCCCTCACGAAAACCCTTGTACGCGCTTTTCAACGTACCAGGTCTTAGTCCCTGCTCGCTACGTATTCGTTTTCGTGCTTGGGCCTGTTCTTCTAGATTAAATGAAAAGGGTACCAAAATGGCTCGTCAAAAATGGGTCCTTAAGTATCACTTCACCTCAACAGACATTACTGTCACTTTTGCATAGGCATAGGCATTACTGTCACTTTTGCAATGTTTTGCTGAGTTCACCTGTCGGAGGCTTCACCCATGTGTAACAATACAACCAGGACACCTGCCATATCTGCATATCTGCGTATGTGCCATACAGGGGACTACCAAACATGTTGCCCCTTTGAAGCCTCGCTTTTACTCCGTGCGTTCCGGGTTAAAACCAACTTCTAAAACTTACTGCTTTAAGTGCGCACAGCTTGATAAAAATGCCATGAAGCGTGGGGTGGTGACGAACTTTCCACGAACTCGTCTCCAAAAGAATGTTTCCTTCAATAAACCCCAAATCCCTGGGTGCTTGGCAACGGGTGTTTAAAATTCGCCTGCAGGGACGAAATTAAAATCTACCGCCGGATGTTTTACGGTGGGTCATTATGTTCGTAATTATTTCACGGCGTTAGTATGTGGGAGGAGAATGCATGCTATGGCTTAGTGTACAGGGATGATAGTGGTTAGTTATTACCTGCTGTTGAGCCGCATTTCAACGACCCTTGGTTGTGCCCTTGAGTCTCCTAAATTTGTCGGCCGATCATCTTAAAGATCACAGACCTAGCAAACCAATTAGTTTATCAGCATCGTGCCGTCTGGCGCGAGGAGAGAGCCGTGCTCCCAAAGCGTCCACCAGCAGTAGCGCATGCGGGTGGACTTGGCGTCAGTGTCCGGGTCGTGGCCCGGCGACCGGCGCCACCCAGGGCGGGCTCTGCCGCGTCACCTCCACTCGACGGCCGGCACCACGCACCCTCGGCACCCACATCCTATCAGAGCTCAAGTTTCCGAGCGGACGCCGTGCTCCCGCTGCTGATCCCCGCCGTCGATTCCGTGTCCCCACTGCTGATTCCCGTCGCCGATTCCGTGTCCCCGGAAACACGGTCTATCTCGGCCGCGCCTCCGTCGCGGGTGGCGCGGACGTCAACAGAAAGCCCCCCTGCGCGGCGCCGGTGATGGGCGCTCGCCGGCAGCCGGAGGAGACACGTGCCGCCGAGCGGGGGACGTCCATACAGCAGTCGGGCCGGGGTCTGCTGCGGCAACGGGGGAGAGGGGGAGTCCAACGGGTAGCCAGGGGAGAGTGTTATCGGGGTGATGAGCCACTGAAAGCAACCGCCCGCGAGGTGTTACGCTATAGAACGAACAATCAGTGTTGTGTCGCTGGTGACAATGAGCAAAGCAGGAAACGTTGAGCATGATCATGATATATCCCGATGATTACTCGATATGTTCGTTCCACCAGTGCATCTTGGTATTTTATGTGTCGATTATTTTTAACAGCAAAAGTCATGATGCCGATAGACAAGGGTGCACAGCTTTTCCCAGCCGAATAAACAGCTGAAGCTGAAGAAAGTCCGAACCTATTGCACTTATGAAAGCTAGCATTGCATGCGTTCGACATTGGAAAAGAGAACTGCAACCATCGGCTGACGCAAAGCAACAAGAAACAAATGTGTCGTTATCATCGCGCATGACAAAAGAACTTGAGGCCCGGCAAGACTTCACATACAACCCCATAGTCATTGGTCGGAGATCACGCCATTTCTTAAAAAAGAAAAATTGGGTTTTGACTCAGCTTCACAGAATTTCCGCCTTACATGCTGGCCAGTTGCCCTCCATAGCCCTCTAAAATCTGGCTGGGTTCTTTGGTAACGCCGTTTACTCGGTGCGGAATCAAAGCTGCAGTTTTCCAGATGTCCTTGGCTATATGTGTATGCTCGGGTATGTGTGGGCGCGCGTGTGCTTTTTGATTCGTGTACCCAGGTTACTCAAGTAATTGATAGCTTTCCTGAAGTTCGGTAACTCGATACCTTCTCTCGAAGCAGGCTTTCCCGTCAAGAAGTCTATCTACTTGGGATCTAGCATCTACCTGCAATGTAACGATTCTAGCGCACTGCACTGCGTATCAACCAAAAGTCATCATTGGGCTTTTGCGACGCATTCAGCTGCTGAGGTTATATGACGACGGCCGCCTCTTTTCCCTGCAGAACGGGTGGGACCTACATGAAATGAAGCCCCGTACCTCTGGTCTCCCAGACGCGCAAGTTAACCACTGCACTGTTGGCACCCCTAGAAGTAGGTTGATCGATTCGTGTGTATCGATTTTTGCGATTGATTGGGAGGGCCAAGCACAGACCCCAACATATTATTCGTGATTCTTGAAAATCAGTTTTTTTCAATAAATTCGGCACTTTTTTGAAAAGCATAAGTTCATTGTTTGAACTCATGTATATTTGATCAAATAACTCTGCAAGTAGCGCCGCTAGAATAGCGTCTGTCTGACATTTCATTTTAGCTCAATTTCTCATTCTGCAGAAAAATAACTTAAGGGCTCAAGTCTGTATTGCATGGCCCCACATGAACATTGCGGGGGCATAGGGCCAAATCATAAAAAGGGGTAAAATCATCGTAAAAGGGTACAAATTGACTTCGCTGGAAATCACCTGCGGTAACCTCAAATATGGAAAAGCAATTCGTTTCCTCAGCTCATCCATTTATCGCAATGTCACTGTTTTCTCTAACGCGTGTTATTTGAATCCCATTCATAACGTTGCGCCATCGAGCTATCTGCGCCGCCGAACTTAAAAATAGCATAAGTTCTTATGGTGCTCGTAGTCGATGGTTTCTTTGCTCATAGTGTTTATTGTGCTGGGTGTATCTTTTATAAACACAATTATCGAAAATCAATTATTAACGCGACTGCGAGTCATTTTTGTGCGTAATATAGATATGGTATGATATGAAGACAAGAAACATGACGAAGTGCGCATGGCTTGTGCTGCATATTCGTGCTGAACCAGGGTCTTCTGTTAAGGATCATCGTGCAAACGTAAATGAGACAGCCCCATTTTGCTTCTCTACGACCATAGCTTCATAACAACTTTAACCAGATACGGGTCTGAGTAAGAGTCATACCCCTGTGCTTCTACCCAGTAGCCATTCCCCGTGCCTTTCCGCCTTTTTAAAAGAGCGCTGGACGGGCCATTGGGTCGTGGTGTCACCAGACGAGCGGGAGACCGGGCCCGCCGCGCATCCGCGGCCTTGGTTTGGTTTGTTGTGTGTTGGGACCCGTTTGCTTCGCTCATTTCCCTCCTGCCCATCCCTTGCGTTTGTGTTGTTATGCATGGTATATGCGTTTGACGTTGCTAGCCGTCTTTGTATGGATGGTTTACAGCTTATTACTTGCGCTATTAACAAGTGCTGGTAATTGTTCATAGCAACGACTTGCTCATAGTTGTCCTTGTTTCACGTAACTATGTTTGGTCTGCGGTGCAAGAGTATTCATTGTCCCTTTGTTTTGCTTTTTTGTTTTTTGGTTTGTTTTCCTGTTTTTGACGGTGTGGCGAGCTATCAGTGCGCTGTCGCAGTCCGGACAGCATACGGCACTTGCAAAACACTGTGATTCGAATTGCCATTCGGGGCCGCTCTCGACTGTTGACAGAGCGCGAGGGACCATCTGGGCCATCGTAAGCTGTCGCGGTCCGACCATCGCAATGCGGCCCTGCGCCTGGCATAAAGCATGCTGCCGTTCATTCCTCTCGTCTTCTGGGCAATAATGGGAACGCCGCGGTTCTGTCCTTTGTTGCACAGGTCGGTTGAAAAATTGTCACGGTTCAGTTCAGAGTTCCGCTGGTCGGTATGGCTGCTATTGTGGCCTGACGGCTGCTCCACTGACCAGTGTGAGAGCTGCCGCGGTTCTGACGGCTGTTCCACTGACCAGTGTGAGAACTGCCGCGGTTCTGACGGCTGCTCCACCGACCAGTGTGGGAACTGCCGCGGTTCTGACGGCTGCTCAACTGACCAGTATGGGAGCTGTCGCGATTCTGACGGCTGTTCCACTGACCAGTACTGGAGCTGCCGCGGTTCTGACGGCTACTCCACCGACCGGTAGGGGAGCTGCCGCGATTCTGACGGCTGCTCCACCGACCGGTATGGAAGTTGCCGCGGCTCTGACGGCTATTTCGTCGGCCACGGCGGTCGCGGCTCCAGCCGGCGCCACGTATTGAGCCGCCGCAGGGGCGATGGCCCCGGGAGCGGCCCCGGTGATGGCCGGGCCGACCCGAAGCCGCGCTGTGCCCGGTGGGAGAGTGGCGCGTTCTTACTGGACAGGACCGACCTCCGCTCAGCCGATGGTCCCGCCGCTGTGCTCCTGTCAACAGAAGCTGGCACCGTGGACATCCGGACCAGCGGCGTACGTCGGAGGCGCGCCCGGCGGCACTGCACCAGGACGAGGTTACTTTCGTGAACAAACCAAAACACTAGTAGACAATAATATAAGATAAGCGAGAAACAGTCTCAAAATGGTTTCTCCGAAAGCTCTCATTACCTATCTGGTCAGCCTACTGTCAGGACCCAAGTTGGTGCATGTGATCAAACAACCCACACCTAGGCTCATGGGACGCAATGCCTGAAACTTATTTAGAGTTAGAATAAGGAAGTGACCTTTGCGATGTCACGGAACACGAACGCGATCTCTTAAATGTCTCCTATAAATTCGCGAACGGGGCTCAGGTGCTGCTTCTGGCGCTACAGCAGTTACCTGAGATAACCGATCCCCCGCTGCCCATCCGATGCCATGTCGGTTTCGCGGCTGAAACATGGAACACCTGCTCCGATTCAAGGTACATATCCGGCTCTCTACGAGTTATATATAAATAATCTTACTTCCATTGCATCACAAGTCGGACAGGTAGCTGTAACAGATACCTGCATTGAAACTGCAAAAAAACATCGAGTTAATTCGTCGAGTAGATGCATGAGGTTAAGCCCAAAAGAAACTGACTTGTTTGCTGCTGTAGGCTTGTAAGCTGGTGGATGAGTGAAGATCAGAAGAAGCCGGGCTGGGGACGCGAATTTCCGACGTTTGCCACCATCAGGTGGGTAGAGAGGAGAGAGGAAAGAAGTAGAAAGGAGGCGAAGCAACTGCCCTTGACCTGCCACTGCCGGCGCTGGAATCCGCGGCAGTGTGAGTCCATCGGCGCCCAACCAACGTCCACCGTCCAACATCTGAAGACCGCCAGATCGTGCTGTCATACTTCATACTTGTATAGCAGCTATAACCTATGCCAAGGAAAAAGGTCATCATCACTTATTCAATCTGAAAAGAAGCTTAGATATTCACGCTCCTGATGAACTTAGCCAAGTGAAGCACATGCATGATATCAAAATGAGAAAACCGTATGGGTTTGACGAACGCTTTTGTGCCTCGGCCAAACAGCTAGAGCTGTGGAAAATCGCGCCATCGACCAGCGCTCTGACGGAGCCAACCAACCGAAAAGGCAGACTGTGGCGGGCTTTAGAACCCAAATGGCCGGGAGGCACCTCAAATGTGGCGATGACATCTGTGGTTTATACCGACAAGTGGAGAAGAGGACGCGCCCGGCCGCCAGGGCCACGTGACGTGCGCAGGCGCTCACGGACGCCATCCAGTGGACTCTCAAGTGCTTTGGACGACGAGCCGTTCGGAAGTCCTTGAATAACCAGAGTGCCGTCTGAGCATTCATGTAGTCCTTTTGATAGTTGTGTGGTCCCCAAATGGGTAAGGGCCCCCATAAATTTAGAAGACCCTGGGGTCTGGATACTTGGAAACGCTATGCGTCACAGGTTCTTATGGTGAATCCCAGTAATGGTGGCAGGTCCCAAAAGTGATTAGAACCCCGATTTTCGCGAGCGCTCAAGTTCCGCAATAATTTAAGCACGGGACTTTTAATGACTCCCCAAAAGAGAATGGAGGCCGCCCAATAAGCCGAGGGCCGTCAAGACGGCTGGGGAGCCGAAAATGGCCGGGCAAGCCCTCGATGCCATCGAGAAATCCACGCGAGAAATATACGGAGCCAGTAATAGGACCACCTGGAAAAGAATGCAAATATCGCTGAGAGACCAGGTGAGCCATTAGTAAAGATCTCCTGGAACTGTAAGAGTTCCTCGGGTGGTTAGGGGCACATACAACGTGTAGACCTTTATGGCGCCCAGAGCCGTCAAGCGCGCGGTGCATGATCCCAAGCCTAAGTCTGAGGTTCGCTTGGCCAGGTTGAATATCTGAGACGGCAAGAGGCCCTCACAGGGCTGAGGACTCTCCAGCCCTCTAACATCTCCAGACGTTCAAGAAAACTGGCAAATGGATTTAAAGCTGCCTTGGAAAGCTGAGGGTCTTATGAGACTGTCATCCGTGACAGATCAGACATCTTTTGTCGCCCAACGAACTTGGAAGAGGTTTGTACACAAACAACGGCTGCAGCCTGTGAATGTGAATGATCAGAGCATTTTAATACAAAGTGGTTCCTGGAGTGGTCAAGAGGCTCTAATGTGCGTCAGGTGGCAGTGATTCCCGGGCGACTCTTTGTAATGCGTGATGGGTCTTTTAGCCGTGAAGAGACTCCAGAGAAAGTCTTGGGTTAAAAGGACGTCCAGCAGCCTCATGACCTGGTCGATTGCCGTCAGCAGGAATATGAAGAATGTGACACTGAACTATGTGTGCGTTGGCGAGGTTGCCGATCTCACTTTAAACGCACGTCGAAAATGAATTGTTGGTCTCCGGTTTGCAGATTATCATACACTGTTCGGATCCATTAATGCAGATTTCAGCGAGGCAGTAAAACACAGCCAGTGCCCGTCGCCAACACGCTATTCCATACACCTTACACACGACCCACGGGGGTTATTAAGCACACTCCAATCTCCTTTCGCTGACAGCTCCCTGGCGTGCTGGTTAATAGCGGGGCTTGGACTGCCTTTGGCAGGATGCTCGTATGACACGTGTGCAGGCTTGTCATATGGAGGGGAACCATCAGAACATTTTTTTATTATTTGTGGTCTTTTATTTGGTCACCGAAACACTATTAGTATTAGGCAGCGCAAAGGCGATCATCTGTGGGGACTACGGGTGGGACAACCCCTCGAACTCTCCGAGTTATGACATTTAGGTCAACACTCGGTCAGAGATTGGCCAGCTCGAAGAACAGCATGCATGGTTCACAGCTGTTGGCGCGGCGCATACGGATGGGCTGGACTCTAGAGTCGCTATATATATGTATACTACTCGTACCTCTCTCTCAAAAAGGGATGTTTACAGTAGGCCGTGAAGAAGCCCACTATATGTAGTGGAGCGAAGTGAGTGTTTACAATGGGCCGAGTTTATGGGCAAATGGGCAAATGAGTTTACAATGGGCCGAGTGCAACACGCCAGAATAGTGGTCCCGCTGTGCAGGCTGTATTTGCGATCTCCCTGCACAGCGGGGCATGGTCGCAGGTCCGGACCACTGGAGGAGAAGCCCGCAGTGGTATTAAGCCTGCCTCCTGCTTTGATACTGCTGCAGCGAGAATCGTCTCAGGTGCGCTGCAAGGTATGCGTGGGAACCTCTGAATTAGAAACCTTTTGGAGCACTTCCGGTGTTCTGGCGCACGAAGCACGTCGGCTTTTCACCTCAGTCAAGCATCTCTTCTATGCTGAAAAGGTCAAGGCAATCCTGTAATCGCACCTGGCCCGCTGTGGACGGGGCCGGTGGGCTCAGGTCCCGGAACAGGTCGAACGTCTCGGACGCGCGGCGACAGACTGTGCGCCGTAGCGTGCGCTTCAACTGTCAGAAAAACAAGTCAAAGATTTGTTCTCATTCAGGAACACGAAACGTTCCCAGACCTCCAGTGTCCCTGGACTAGTACTGAGAGTGCCATCGATGCCGTTGGTTACGGACTTAGATTGGTTATTGACGTAGTTCGAAAAATTGTCCTTAGATCACTCAAAATACTCTTCAAATATCACGTGTATATGTATATACAATAGATAGGCATATGTGTATATATATATATGTGTATATATATATATGCATATATATATACATATATATGTATATATATATATAATACATATAGATATATAATCGTTAAAAAGCTATTTTATAAAAGTGACTGATGCCCGAAACAAACGTTCCCGACCAGGCAAGTTCCCAGCTTCCAGAGATGCATCCTGGGATCGTATCTCTGAGTCCGTCCTGGATCCGGACCTCCTAAGACGCAGGAATGCTCTTGCAGTTTTGATGAAAAGTGTTAAGAATTTTTTATTTAGAATGTTGTGCACAAATACTTTGATCCTTTTTATCGGTCTTATAATTTCCATGAAGGATACTTCAAGATTTCGATTTTTAGCAATTGTTTAACAACTTCTAAGTTACCTTGATGTACTGGTATATAACTATGTGCAATGCAATTTAAACCGGGGTAAGATGGGATGGTATACCTCATTTTCACAATGCAAACATCGAACTGTAAAGTTACAACGAGCTCAAAAAGTTGCGACCTCAATTTGTGGCCAAAGGCTGAAGAGATTCGTTTCTGAATTTTCTGGTTAGCCAAAAAAATATTAAAGAAAAACTGAGTGAACTGTTCATACTATACTTTGTATGCCAATGTGTTGGACTCAAAATAACAGAAAGATCATTGGAATTATAATCTTCAGCTTATCCCCTATGCCTATAAAGCTTGAACTGAAGCCGCTAAAGCTGGGCTGCCACCACTTTGTCCTCGATGCAGCCTTTCGTTTTTTGAAAAAAATGCATTGAGCACATCATGATCTGCCTCACAATTTTATCGAAGCAAGATTCAATCAAGTATGTGCAGTGCGTTGTTAATCAGCGTCTCGAGCAATTCTGCATCATAACTAATGCCCTAGTACATATACCATGCATTGCTCTTTGGAGCAAATTAAAACTTGAAATTACAAATTATATGACAATATGATGCAGCGGGACCTGCGCAAATAATTTCCTTCCGAACTTACCGTCAATAATTTCTGGGATTGGAGCTCTGAGTCCGTTGAGCGCTAAATCTTGATTTGTCCAGAGCGATGACAAAATGTGAATTTTTAAAGGCATCCTTTAGGATCGGGATCCATCTTGGAATTTTGCCGAATGGGCTTCTGGGATCTTGAATCCTTCTGGGTATTGCCGGAGGATCCTATGAGGTCAAAGACGCTTTCCCAATTCTGACGAACGATCCCTCCAGAATACACATTTTTCTTCGGATTCAGGCACATGTCTGCGTGCTGACAACTAATTTTGGGATTCGGAGGAGGCTCAGCAAAATGAAGGATGCTGATACCGCAAAGTCAACACCATCACATCGTCCAATCCTGGTTGAGTCCTGTAACCAGACGGGCGAGCTCCTGACATTTTGGCTACCCATTTCCATTCAAATCGCTGGTACCCAGGCCCAGTCCCCAACGTCCCGTCCCACGTGACACATTGACCGGCGCCGCACCGTCTGGCGGCTTCTGCGCCAGCCGGCTACACCAGCCGCCGCGCATGCGCACCAGCTGCCGCTGCGCTCCAGCTCCGTCACCGGCTCAGTTCTGGACGGAAGGGCGCGGCGTGTGGTGCGCGCGGTGCTGGGCCGGGAGTCGGCGTTTACCCGACTGGACCTGCCTCTCACAGGAACGCTACCAGACAGGTAGGACAGACAGCATGGCCTGAACTAACGCGGACTATCTGAGATCACATTTATTCAAGCGCAGGCATCCAAGAAAAATAGTGTTCTGGGGAGCACTTTCCGCTGATGACGGTTCTTTGTCATCAACGCGTGTCAAACCCTTTTAATTGTCCGTGGAATCCACGTAAGGCTTAGGAAGCATCGGGCTACATAACGGGCCATATGAGTGGCGAGGCAAAGGGAATAAACATTTGCGCCTTCCAGTCGCAGCTTATTTCTGACCTATTGTAATTTTGGTTTTTACATGTCCGCCGTCCAAGACTGAATTTTCTAAAGAGTAGGATTTGGCGCGCGCTCCTCATGGACTGAATCTAGGGGATACCGTCCACTCCCAACTACCCATGTCCATTCCAATCCATTTTCCAATCCACATTTCCATGAATCCTGAAACCGATTTCTTGCCGCTCCACATGGCAAAATATGTACGGCATGATCTTTCAGTCGAAGCAGGATTGTATGAAATACAGGTCAGCTGGCATGAGGACGTTTGCTACTCCTTAATTTAGTATTATTCCCAGCCCGTTTCATTTTATTTGGGCGGGTCAAGTTTTAAATCCATTTCAGCCCCAATTTATGCCTGCTGACGATTTTCGGCCTCAACATGAGCAATTAAATGGATCTTTCCAAATTAAATTTGATGATAAACGCACAAACCTGAAAATAACGAATCATTGTGATGCATGACAGCAAGACTAAAACAAAGGGCATCCACATTTTGCCAGGAAGAATTCACTTCGAAATGGCGTATTGGTTTGGGAGTTGTTTTTAGTCATATTGTTCATCGAGGACATTCCAGATGACTCATTAGAAAGTTAAGGCGTCACCTTGTTAGTTATTCCATTTGGAGGTGTTTTGCACCGGAAAAACATGGTGATTTGTTTCGTTTCGTGAAAGCCTTTACGCTCTCTAGCTTACGATTACCGCAAGCGGTTATGCCTGCGTCAGCTGCAAGAGCGATGGATGAATGATAGTATGGTTGATGGAAACGATAAGTCAGCAGCCATTAAAAATCAGTTTTCAAGATATTTTTCACGAAAACGCGTCAGCCATTTTCGTACCCCGAAACGCTCATGCGAAGTCAAAACGCGATACTGCACCGCAGGCTTAGCTGAAACTAATCCTTGCGTGGGCCGGAAAGGAATTACGGTTCGAGCAGCGGTGAACCGATGCGCTGCAAAGTCGTGAACAGGATCCCCAACTTGAGCAACCGCGTCTGGTTTTACCCGGTCAAAAACCTGAGGCAACAGGTTCGGAGGGGTGCTGCGTGACAGCGCAGGTCTGTAACGGCGTGATCACGTGACAGAGGCTGACCGGGCTCGGTCACGTGACAGGTGCCGGCCGGGTTCGCTTACGTGACAGGGGCCGGCCGACCTGGTCATGAGTGCGCACTCGAGCCTGTGGTAATCAGATCCAATTGCTTACATTATTTCCAAGATGAATGGATTTTGTGCTCCGTAACCAATGTATCCGCAATCGTACTAGTGACCCTATCTAGTGCAATTACTTCGTATCATCAATATAAACGGAATGGACTCAGACACTCTCGCCTGGGAATCCAGCCTGAGTTGATAATCGAATAACTCGAATATTGCTATTTTTGCCCGTTGTGTTTCGGCTCCAGCGTTTTAGAATATAAGCTGCAAAAATCTAGGTGCCATTATGTGGCGTCTGCCTCTTTTAGTATGTGTAAAGACCTTCTCAGAATGGGTTGATTATTACTGACACTTAACCAGTGGATGTTTTGGAGCTTATTCGACAAAACGTTTGAACAGAAAGGACAGCTGTTGGTCACGGTGGAGGCCATCAGCGCATAGATTGGTTACTATTCGTATGACGACACGGCAAATTATCAGGTAACGTTGGTCTAGGTCAGCTGGGTTCATATCAGCCCAAGCTTGGCTTACTTTTACGACGACGATTAGTTGCAATTTATGCTCAATCTCGATCTCTCCAATTTATGACAATCTCGATGCCTGGCGGTGTCATTTGAAGACATGTGTGGTCCGCACGATCATTTGGGGAATCGATGACACGAAGACAATGCATCAAGATCGGGCTCTGACTTGGACATGATGTACCACGGCTCGGACTCGGACTTCTGCAACACAAACTCAGACGTAGACTCGTATGCGCGAAAACACGTGGACTCTGGCTCCGAATGAAGTTCGTGGGACTCAAACTCGAGCTAGAAATCATGCTTGCTGCAAAAGATGGACTCGGGCACGAGAAATCGGACGCAGAATCGGACCCGGTTTATTGGACTCACATCTGTGCTTGCTACATAGTACATTACAATAGGGCATAGGGACGTTCGCACTATGGGGATGAAGCCGCGGATTCACTGAAATCAAAACGTGGATTGAATCCGGGCGTACTCAAGTTTTGTTTGAACCCGGATTGACCAAGGCCTTGGGTATGGGGATGATTATGAGTCAGAGCGTTCGGAACGATGGCTCCGGTGAGTCAGCAAGGATTCCGCTGCGGTCGTGGAATTGTCTGGAACTGAAAAGCTGAGTGGGTGACAAGATAAGATCAGTACAGTGGCATCCAAACAAATACGCGTCTTCAGCACCCATGTTTTAGCCTCCCAGATATTGTTCGCCGCACTCGCCCGTACATGCCATTGGAATCGCGGTGTGGACGGCGACTCCTCTGCCGATGTCTTTTAAACCCATCTTAGAGTGGCTGAAAATACTGTGGGCTGGCTTTGTGTCGGTACACAAAAATGCGGTGCAACAACATCTAGAATGTTTGAAATATCATACCAGGTCTTAAGCAATCGCATGAAGATGTATGGAAGGTTCATATGCTTGCCATATGCTGCAGTCATCCGTCAAATGCACTGGTATTTCTTACAAGTCATACCAAAACTGCTTCGAGCTGCCAGTTGCTCCACAGCCACATTTATGCATCCGGCGTGGGATGGCCGGTATAGACACAACACGACTATAGGCGAATGTATTTATTACTCCCCACTGAGATCGGTAATTGTTAAAATCGCTCCCCATGGTTGTCTTTAATCGGTTTTGAGTTTTCTGGAGCGTTCGGCGGATCGTGATGCAATTTGTGCGTTGTTAGTTTGAAACGTTTGTAGATGCTGCCTAATGGTTTCAATTTCGCACAAGGTCAGGTCATGGAATTGTGACCTTATCCTATAAGGTTTGCGCGGCGAAAAGGAAATAAGCGGAGGTTCAACGCTCAGTGACACATCCTGAGTGGCCTGCCTCGCAACGTGAGGACGTGGTTGGGAATGGTAGGCAAGAGATGCTCATGTGGCGAGATGCCCGAATGCCACCGCTTCGAGTAATCATTTTACTTATTTTGTTCACGCGATCAACCCGCTCAACTTGTGTGTGACGTTGTACCGAAGTTGAGTCCCAAAGTTGCCCTGAATAACATTTCGAGCGAAGTTGGCCGTATATGGCGTGTCACATGGTATGACGATGACGAAGGTTGCTCCTCACCCTGGCTGTTGTGAGGTATGGGATCGTCGCTCACCGAAACACAGAGTCAATGAAAAGAGGTCTATCAGCCTCGTCCTGTAACACGGCCAAGAAATGTGTCCCTATGTATGAAATAGGTGGATTGAAGCTACTTTTTAAGGCAGGCAAACATTTGCGTCGCAGGTAGGTATGGCTACTAACCGCGAATACACGCCATCATGCATTTAATGAGCTAGCGCAGGGCTTGAAAACTGGCAAAAATGGATTACATAAAGTTAACGCCACTCCAATTACGAAACGCTTCGAGAGGCTACGAAAAAGTGGGGTTAGAAACTTATGTTTGTAAGATTATGTAAATTGCTGCAGGTTTGAGCGCTTCCTGCGGTTTTAAGATTAGTTGGACATGCTTTTTTAAGTAATTGGATGTCGCAGTCATTTTTTAAAAAAAGTTTTGATTGCATCGGAATCTCATTCAGTATGGCTTCTTGTGTTGGTCCTAACATCGCCATGGATGTGATTTGTGGTATGTCGTAACTTTGCCCGAGCCCGTTAACCAAAAATCGCCGACAATTTTTTAGCACGCGACGAAATAATACCACGCAGTCTCATGATAAGGGTGGCCCACGTCTTGGCGAAGTACGACGGATTGCGTGGGATTTGAACCCACGTGGGGACATGCTTTGGACCTATTGCGCTCCACACTGCCTGTGGGGCGATACGGTTGCCCCCGTGGGGTACCCCTGTTGGAACCGTTATTCCACAGGACTGTCGCATAAAACACATTGCCTTGTTACGAAGGAGATGCAGGTACGGGTTGGGTTAGTCGTACGTGAAATGCAGACAATGCTCTACTTAAGTGACCGGGCGTAGCCATCACGCTTTTTAACAATGTCGTTTTTTGTAGACTCTGATTTCAACTTGCTTTTTCCGGCAATAGTGTGACAAGAATGCACTGTAACGTTATTTAGAATGTTGCATATTGTGTCCTCAACTGTGTCTGACTTCGATGCAACTTTGCAATATGGCCAAAATGCAACTCGCTCGTTTGATTAACATGGAAGACGTAGCATTTGCGAATCGCGAGAACAAAGAACCGCAGAACCGCGGGCCGAAACAAGACTCCAACCTGACCAGGCCAGATCTCAGCAGATCCACCCAGATCCGGGCCTCGGCGTCACGGAATGGACGAGTCGACTCAGAGATGGCCTGGCTGTCGTTTGGATCCCAGCGTGCGCCGACGCGCGCGGCGGCTCGCGCCAGTGCGCGCCTACGCGTGCGGTGGTTGACTCACGCTGAAGCCAAACCTAAAACTCCGCCGGTTTGTAGGTAGCTTAGGATATACTGCCAGGTCTTTCAACTGTCATTAATGTTCATTACACATCGCTGCGTTCTTCGGTGTTTATTTACGATTGATGCAAACGCGAATCAGCACAAAATCGCCAATTCCGTCGGTTTGAATAGCGATTTGTCCGGCGTCCGTTGACAGCCGCTTGCTACACCACGTTTTGTTGTCTAAATCATCGCCCTTACGCTGGATTAGTGGAAAATTGTGTAGAAACGGCAAGAAAGACGTGATTTGACCTCGTTCTATACCTAGCAGACCAATCGCATGATCGACTGGGAATGGTCCGGAGGAAAGTATATCATATATAGCATTGCCATCTCTGTTTTGAATTTTCTTGGACACATTTCTGATAGTACCGAAAGGGGGTCGTTGTCATCATTATTGGGCGGGAAGTGCGTACCATGGTAGCTTTGGTACCGCAGCTTTCCGCGTATGCCGCTGCACGTGCATTCTTCTGCGGAATTTTACAACTTAATCAGACATTGATTTCACACGGACGTTTAAGTACGGGTTACGCCAATATAAATCACAATCGCGGCTGTCGCGAGGCCATTTGGAAGTTACCAGATCAAGGAAGATTCGCGGTGAATATTGCCATGTGCATTTTATTTGAAATGAAGCGCAATGCGTTAGACACAGAGCATACTGAAACGCAGTAAACTGATGTTGAGATGACTATGTTTGCGCTTTTCTGTGTGTTATCATTACTTTCAGCTAGAATGCCGACACTAAATGGCTAATATTGTTGCAGTTTCGAAACGAGGTTGCATCCGTTGTGAAACGGGTAACATGCCCGTATGTACATACACCATTCACCCGTTCATGTTAGCATGCCCATGTCCCATGTACAGAATGCAATTAGGCTCAACCTGCCTGTCAGCTGAAAAGCAATGCAACTGCTGTTTGGTCTTGAACGCGCATTGCTCAATGTTCGCCCTTTGTACCGCGTGTGACGGCAATAATTTGCATCATGTCAGTGCTGTATCTTTGGGCCGGCGGCAGTGACAAGGCCAGCCGAACTGGCCCGTGATTGCCCGCTTGACTGGCGCTAACGAGGACGAGAGAGTGCGCCCCAAGTTTGCTGGATAACGAGCTTACCTCGCGACGCCGCGGCAACTTGGCTAAGTTGGTTATTGTGGAGCGCGCGCTCGCCTCGTCGCAGCTGGCGCGTGCTGTTGTTTAGGAACGGGAACTCCCAACCTGCTGTTTGCGCCCGCTCCTATGTGTTTGGGCATGCTATTTTGCACGTCATGCAGACATAGCCGTCGCAGGGAATCACCGGGGATTTTTGCGGACCGACGCGTTGGGACGCGGGAACGGCGGAAGGGAGAGGCCCCCTTATCGAGTCCATTTTTCCGTGTGCTTGAATGGGGTTGGCTTTGGCTTTCACAATATATGAGCAGGGATGAGTCGTAACCCTGACCCCGTCTTCGCACAACATGCCATGACCAAAGGCATTTAAAGCGACCTCGTGTTTGTGTTTGTGTCAGTCCGCCTTCCCTGTCCCCCCTCCCCCACTCGCAGCGTCCCTCGGTAATGCTGCACATTCATAAACATGCGATGCTGCGACATCAGCGATGTGATATCAGCCAACGTCGGGTTTTTTTGCGATATCAGCTAGCCCCAGGACACCGCTCCGCGAGTGTCGCCTGTTGCCTCCCGGGGCCTCCCAACCGCCGCGAAGTTGGCGCATCTCTGAATGCAGAGCGTACTTGGGCGCAGTTTCTTCTAGATGGTACCTCATCGCGGCCGGGCCATCATAGCAGAGTAGGCTGTGGCCGGTAAACATTTGAGTAGTATGGCGTGCTGTATTATGCTGCGTGCGACTTGAAAGAAGACGTTTAACATCTTATCAGCATGTCTTTATCACCGCACCAGTCGGCTCTTATGGTCTGTTGTTGTATTCGTTTTGCTAGCTACCCCACTGTCTAGTTCTTGAGCAAGCCGCCCTGTTGTGTTAGCTTATCGTTATTTGCAGTTAGTTGGAGCAAATAGCATCCACCTGGAAGGAATCTTTTGTGACGGGCGTCTTGAAGGACAAGGGGCGCAAGGCTCGGCGCAGTAATTATCCACATCCACTTTTTGGCTTTTTCTTGTCAGCTGTACAGGAGCGGATTGTCCTTAAGCGCTGCCGAGCATCTCACAAAGCAGAGCTTTTGCGCAAGGATGAGGGGGGCTGGCTAATCCAACGCTAATTGTCCTCCCGCAAGCTACTCATTAGGGTACCAGTTTCTGCAGTTATTTCAGTTATGCAGTTATTTCTGTTAACACGCGTAACACCTTGCCAGTATTAGTCCCACACAAGAGGACTGATTTGCGAGTGTGAAGTACCGTAACATCACAGTGGAAAGTTCCTGTTTGACTTTAAGTCAAAGGAGAACCTATAAATGCTTGTTGAAGGAAACGTGCAATCTAACCCACAGGGAACCACTACAAGCTGTTGTGTGCGGACAGGATTGGAACTGTTGCGTTTGAGTTTCTCTCTGACATTTTAGCCAGTGCGGCATTGCAAGAAACTGTAAATGTTGTCACGTATGATATTGTTAGCAATAAATTTCGCTTTCAAACGGAAACCTCGAGCTCAGGGCAGTCAAGCGCTGAAAGGCACAAATTGTCCCACCGGGTGTGCCGGAGGGACGGAGCCCGACTGCGCACGGCACTGCGGGAAAAACGAAGGGCGCGCCGGCGCTTGGGGCTGGTTTAGGAAGGACGCCGTTGACGACGGCTGGAGCGTGCCGGCCCCGGCTACAGGAGCGGGCCGTCCCGCGTCGCCACTGGTTCTCCAGCTCCGGATCGATCGATGCGCTCGAGTGGACCGAGATTCGCCGCAGCCCCGGCCGCGGCCGGACAGAGCGCCGCCGTTCAGGTGCAGCTCTCGGTCCGATCGAGCGCTCCGCCGCCGGCCAGACAGGCGTGCCGTGACAGCGCCGCGACGGCGGCGGCGGCGGCGGCGGCGGCGGCGGCGGCGGCGGCGGTGGTGGCTGCGGTGACGGCGGCGGTGACCAGTCGGGTCCGCATGCCGCGAGCGGCTACGCATGACTCACAGATGGGCTTCCCGGTCTGCACTGGAAATGAAACCCAAACCGGCTCCTGGCACGGGTGCACACCTCGCACGTTTCCCGTCTCACGCGGATTTATAACACGCGGGGGGGGGGCACCCGGCCGGGCCGTAAGCTATGGGGCGGTACGCGGTAGAGGGTGAGCGGGGGGCGGTGTTCCCGTCGTCCGGTGCGCAGCGGACGGGTTCCCGCCGCGTCCGGGAGAGGCGATGTATGTGGGCGGGCCCAGAGAGCGCCTGCTATGCACCGGGCGCGTCGTGTGAAGACCTCTCATACGTCTGGATAAGAGCGTTGGACCGAAGCTCGGAGGCTCGCGGAACTTGGTCGACGTGTACTCAGTTCGTGCATTCAGGTCGGTTCGTATTCATTTGTCGAGTTCAACTTGTGTTTTTTCTTATCTCACGGGATGCATGGACACAGACGACGTCGTCACTTTCTTATGGGACCTTGTGTGATGAAAACCAGCCTATGTGTTATGCTATAAGTTAGATTGGTTTAGCCAACCCTGGTTTGGCAAAACTGGTAAGCTAACGAAGCCAGACGTCAAGGTACGCGCGAGACTTTACAGAATTCGTCAGCGGGAATGACCAATGTTGTCTTACCACCGCAAGTGGGGATATAATTGGACCTCCGAGCTGGCGCCGTCCGATGTCGGAAGGCCGACGCATCAGTGTGACGAACCCTGGCCGCTGACATTCGAGCGGCTTTTAAGTCAACAGTTAGTCAAGATGTGGACTTGCCCCGACGTTTGAGGATGCCTCTTCCATCTCATTTTTCCGGGACTACCGGTAGACATGATGACCCTGCGCTTCAGTTTTACTTTCCCAGCAATGCGTTCTTGCATCGTGTAAATCCCTATTGCGAAGAAGCTCACGGCTGATGGCAGTATGTGTTATGTCTCGCAACAAAAAAAAACAGGCTCACGTGTCGTGGGATAACGCTCTTTTAGGATACTTTCAACTCATAGGTCCAAGACAATGAGTTTTCCGCAGAATCGGATTATTTTAGTTGTTTCAACCATAAGTGTTGCCTGAACTATAAAGTAGCTTGGTACGCTGGCGTTGGTATCTGTTGCCTTCATTCCGACGTGTCTCACCAGCTGAGTGAAGTGTTATCTACACTACAGAGTAACATGTAATCTACTCGGAAGACTACAGAGTAACGTGTAATCTCCTCACGAGACTACAGTGTCGTGATAGCGATGTCTTTGATATGAGTGGGCTGCCCCAAGTACGTGCGTTATCAGACTTCTTCGGACAATTGATTGTGCTGGTAGTTGCGCAGCGCAGAGCACACCGGGCCGCTGGTCATGAGGTGCCGTGCTCGCTTTCGGCGTACCGGCCGTTTATCGTCACTCCGACTCGAACGCGATGCCAGTAAAGCGCCGGTGCCGCGCATTCGGAAGCGTTCCAATGACCTGACCGTGGTGCCTGCGTTGATGACTGTTGATCGTGTTGTTGACGTGTTTCAGCGCTCGTCCGCCGTTCGGAGGACGGAGCGAAGTCCGACAGAGCGCGGCGCTACCGTCGATGGAGTCGCCGTGACGCGCCACAATGACACCGGGTCGACTATGGGTGCCGCTGCTGGTCACGTGCGCCACTCTCGCCGCCGGCCGGACGGCGGCGGCCCTGAACACCTCGCCGGCCTCTCCCGGCAAGCATGGGGCCGTGCACTGGGCGACGGCAGACGGCGGCCGGTGGGCGCAGGCGGCCGGTGCCGGCAGCCGCCCGGCCGCCGACGGCGCCGACCTCACCACGGCCAGCCTGCAGAGGTCGGCGCCGCAGCCGGGCCCCTCGCTGGCGCCGACCCGGCCGCCGCCACCGGCTGCCGATGGTGCCGGCAGGCCCGCACAGACCACCGAGCAGCCGGTGCTGGCCGTGGTGCCGGTGGGCGGCGCCGCGGCCGAGCGTGGGGACGTCGCCGCGGCGCGCGTCGAGTACGAGCTGGACGCGTCGACAGAGCAGAACACGGCGCATGCTGGTGTCGAGGTGGAGCCGGAGCCGGAGCCAGAGCCAGAGCCAGAGCCAGAGCCAGAGCCAGAGCCGGAGCCGGAGCCGGAGCCAGAGCCGGAACCGGAGCCAGAGCCAAAGCTGACGTCGAAACCGGAGCTGAAGCCGGAGCCGGAACCGACTGAGTTCACAACAGATCCCGAGCCAGGATCAAGACCAAATTCGCCATCATTAGTCTCCGTGCCGGGATCGGTGCGGTCTCGCGAAACGCCCCCGTCGTCATGGCGACCTGGTAACATTGTGTACCGCCGTACTTCCGCGAGGCCGCGCTCGCCGGACAGGATCCACTTCCCAACCGAGTTCACGCATCCCAGTCGGATCCACTTTCCGACAGAACCTACGGACTTGAGTTCAGCGCGCTCTAACATGCACAGGCCCACGTATCCTAGTCGGATCCACTTCCCGACTGACCCTACGTATCGCAGCAGAGTCCGCTTTCCAACCGCTTCGACGTACCCCAGCCGGATCCACTTCCCTACTGTACCGGCATACCCCGCTGTGAACCACTTTCCCACTGTCCCCACTGACGCGAGACGGGTGTCGGTCCCGACCCTGGCTACCCACCTGCAGCTGCCGAGTGTGCACGTGCCCAAGGTCCCAGTTTGGCGGCGCCCCACGCAGCCAGAGCAGGAGTCGGAATCGGGACCGAAGCCGAAGTCGGAGTCGAGCCCAGAGCCGGAGCCGGAGCCGGAGCCGGATCCGGAGCCGGAGGCGGAGCCGACGTGGCACGGCATCCTGGTGGAGCCGGGGGATGAGCCGGAGCCGTTCGCCGAGCCTATGCCAGAGTGGGACCGCGCCCGCCAGGCGTGGGGCCCCTTCTGGCCGGGCCACATCTACACGGCCGGTGGACTCTTCGCCCTGCTGGCCGTGCTGGCGCTGGTCACGCTGCTGCGTGTCGGCATGGTGTCGCACCTGCTGTCTAAGCCCTACTTTTTGACGCTGACGACGCTGGTGCTGGCGCTGGCTGTCTGCCGTGCCGTCTACCTCTTCGTGGACGCGTACAACGCCAACGGCTTGTTCGCGCTTCCCATCAACTACTTGATCTTCAACTTGCCCGTGCCGTGCTTGACGTCGGCGTTCTCGATCCTGTTCCTGGCGCTGCTGAACGCCACGCAGGTGCAGCTGATGCGGCCGCGCATCCAATCGGCAGGCGCGCTGGGCGGCGTCGTCACCTTCCACTTCGCCTTCAGCATCGGCACAGACCTGGTGGTGGGCTTCCACTACCAGGGCCGGCTGCTGCTGGCATTGTGCCAGCTGATGTTCATCTGCTGGGGTCTGGGCCTGAGCGTGGCCTACTGGTACATATTCGGCACGTTGTACCGCGCGGCTTTGCGGCGCCAGGCCGAGTTCACGCGCACCGCTATCACCAAGCTGCAGATCGAGGGGGCCGTTATGCCACGCCGCCTGCCTCAGCCCACGCTCAGCCTGGCCGTACGACTCACCGTCATCGTGTCCGTGCTGGGCCTGCTGCTGGCCGGCCTCCAGGCCTACGCCCTCGTCTGGGTTTACGACGCGTTCGGTCTGCGGGCGGGCGGCGGGCACGCGCGCCCGCGGCCCTGGTCCTGGTGGTGCTTTCAGACGCTGGCGCGCGCCGTCGAGCTCGTGATGGCCGCGCTCGTGCTGTATGTGGGCTCGCAGCCGCTACGCCACCACGAGCCGCGCCGGCGGCCGCCCTGCCGCCTGCTCGCGCTGTGCGGCGGCGCCTGCGCCGGCGGCGCGCGGCTGCGGCCCAAGCCGGGTGCGGCCGTGCGCGCCGCCGAGCTGGACAACTACCCGGCCGTCTGCAGCCGAAACCAGGTCGTCCAGGTAAGTCACTGGTGGTGGCGTCAGGTCAACTAGTTTAGTTAAGTTATGCCTGTCTCATTTCAGTTTAGCTCATTTTCGCGCAATCCATTCCGGCCAAGTCCATCGCGGTCTGGCCTAGATTGTCCCAGCGCGGTCAGCACCAAGCCCAGTCTGGCCTAGCCTGTCCCAGCGCAGTCAGCACCAAGCCCGGTCTGGCCTAGCCTGTCCCAGCGCGGTCAGCACCAAGCCCAGTCTGGCCTAGCCTGTCCCAGCGCAGTCAGCACCAAGCCCGGTCTGGCCTAGCTTGTCCCAGTGCAGTCAGCACCAAGCCCAGTCCGGCTTAGCCTGTCCCAGCGCAGTCAGCACCAAGCCCAGTCTGGCCTAGTTGGTCCCAGCACAGTCGGCACCAAGCGATCGAGCGGCAAAGAGAATGCGATAATGAGGGAGACGGAGAGAGCGGGGAGCGCTCCCCAGCCATCGATTAGGGATAATTTTGGAGCACGGTTCGGTGCCGGAGGCAGTCGGCAGATCAATCGATGGCAGACCCCGAGCGTGCTGACCCAGCGGCTGCACCGGAGCCTCAAGGGGCGCAGCGCGCCGTGCCAGGCGTAAAGAGGCCTGTACCAAGCTCAAAGTGAAGGCTGGTTTTGCATAAGGTGCGGTGAAAGGTCGTGAAAAATGTACTTCTTGGACCTCTAAGTAATGTTTAACATGCTAATCAACATTGGGTTTGCGCTGTTCTTTTTCATCTCCCACACCTGTATTCTGAAAGGAGGTTTTGATAACTACTTGTGAGTTTTACCCGGCGCATACATACATATATATATATATATATATATATATATATATATATTTATTTATTTATATAGTTTTTGCGAAGAATTATGCATACCCATAATAATGCAGGTACATCACGTTTTGAGGCGGGGCAAAAAGGCCCGTTTAAGCTTTGGCCCTGCCGGTAAACTTTTAATTTTGTGTTGCCGATCGTGGCTTATTTAATACAGTCAAGGTCATGAAAACTAGTAGATCATCGCATTTTATTATTGCACAGATCATCATGCCAGGAAATCTGTTGAACCTGTTATCACCACGCGGAGTTCCGTCCCAGTCATCCCCTCCATGTCCGTCCAGCTTGCCCGCAGTTTCGCACGCGGCGTTTTGTCTCTCCCGTATTCGTGTTCAGGCGTCGCGTTGGTCGCAAATGGCGGCAATCCCAACGCGTTGGCTTTCTTGTATACCTGGCCCCTCCTCCCCCCCGTCCCGAAACGATCGCCGCCGACGTATGACAGGGCGCGCTGGGAGAGCGGGAACGGTCACAACAGCAGGGATGAAACGGCGGGTCCGGGCGGGCGGGGCCGCACACCGTCACCGCTGGGTCGGTCCTCGGACTGCGGTACAGCGGATACATAGCCCCTCCGGACTCCGGACTCTGAACCGGCATCTTATTGCCCTGTCTCGTTCTCTGCCGTTTACGCCCTCTCTCTTCCCCCCCCCCCCCCCGCTCCCCGTTGGTGCCCGTCCCTCTGTTTTCTTACATCGGTCCGAAGTCTACGTCCCCCACAATCCGGCTGTCCCGGCGGCTGGCCTGCGGCGCCAGGGGACTCAAAAGTCATAGCAGGTGCCGCTGTGACTGGTATTCATAATATGCCGTGTGCATCGTCTAAGGCAGGGAACATTTGCGTTCGTACGAAATCGTGAAATGGGAATCTGAATGCGAGTTCGAATGTGGCCACATTTGACTATGTCTTAGTTGTGGCATGCCCGACCCAAGCAGGTATATGCGCAGGAATCCAGGCTGAGATAACATGGACTGATTCTCCCTTCATATATTCTAGTGGCTTGCCAGTGGCTTGTGGTGCTAGTCGTCAGCTAACACAATGGAAACATAGCACATGGTCGTTTCCACCCGGGGATGTTTCTGTTTTCCAAAATCCGAGGACATTTGGGTAATGTGCAGCAGCGTCCGCCAGGAAACAAAAATCCGGCGGAAAATATGACCATGTTTTAAAAGCTCCTTCCCGACCATTTCCCAAGGGTGCCGCGATATGTAACGCCCGCGCGGAACTCAGCCAAGCTCGTGTGAAATCGATGACCAGGCTGTACCCGTATCTGACCCCAGACTGTGTCCTCGTCTGACTGCCAGGCTGTACCCGTGTCTGGCCCCGACTGTGCCCGTGTCTAAGCCACAGGCTTTGCCCGTGTCTGACCCCCAGGCTGTGCCCATGTCTGACCCCTCGGCTTTGTCCGTGTCGGACCTCCAGACTGTGTCCGTGTCTGACCCGCAGGCTGTGTCCGTGTCTGACCCGCGCATGTGCTGTTTCAGAGCGCCAACCAGGACGGCCGTCTGGCGTACACGGACCGGCTGACGCTGGCGGCCGGTCACGCGCTGCCCGTGTCGCTGCCGCAGCGGCGCACCATGCGTCGCTCCGCCTCGACCGACCGTGCCGGCGCCGCGACGGGTTCGCGGCCGGTGTCGCTGCTGCAAAGCGGGCCGCCGCCAGCGCTGCCGCCGCCCGAGCCGCCGCACGTCGAGACCACGTACCAGCCGGTGGTGCTGGCGGAGCGACGTCCGGAGCCGCGGGCCGCCTTCAACACTGTGCGCTCGAGCGGCACGCAGACCAGCGAGGAGTACACGGACGTGTGTCAGGCGTACTGCCAGCCGAGCGGCGGCCGGCGCAGCCTCGACACGGACGAGCCGAGCTCGGCGCAGCCGACGCCGTCGCGCGCGCTCGGCCGGCCGGCCAGCACCTGCAGCTCGGAGAGCGCGGCGCACAGCTTCACGGTCCGACTGTACGGCACGGTGGCGGGACCGGCGGCGACGGCGGCGGCGGCGGCGGCGCGTCCGCCGGCGGCCGGCGGTCCAGCCACCTGTCCTTGGCCGAGCCGGCAGCGGCGCAGCCTCGCGCCGCCCGCCGACGACCAGTCGGACGCCGGCCTCGGCTCCGTCGGCTCCGACGCGGCCGTCAACTTCCTAACGGATGCGTCGACGAGCGGCTCGACGTCGCAGCCGAACCTGAGCGACTCCCGCGGCTGCAGCGAGGCGGGCGTGCTGTCGCGCGGAGCCTCGGACCCCTCGCTGGACGGCTCGCCGCGCCGCACCGCCGCCGCCGCCGGCGCCGCCTTCAGCCTGCCGCTGCGCCGGCCGGCCGCCGCTGCCGACGCCGGCTCCGACGACATCACGCCCGACTCGGCCGTCGTCGCCGACTACGACGCCGTGGCGGAGGGCGGCCGGCTGCGGTGCGATGACGCGCGCGAGTGGAGCGGTGCGCGGGGGCGCCGCGGTGCCAGTCGCTTCTTCCCCGTGAGCTCGGACAGTCTGGCGGAGGTGCTGCGCCGCTGCCGCAGCAGGTCCGGCTCGCGCGGCCTACTGGACAAGCTGCGCGGCAGCACGCTCTCGCTGTCGTTGCAGGCTGGCCGCCACGGCTACTCGCCGCTGGGCTCTACCGGCGGCGTCGGCGGCAGCGCTGCCGCCGTCCGCCTGGTGGACAGCGGCACCCAGACCGACTTCGCGCCGTCTCTCGCCACATCCCGCTGGGAGCTGGCCAGCGAGACTGATGACGTCAGCGAGTGTGACGTCACCGACATGACGTCAGCGCTGAACCACCGGTTTCTGGAGCAGCAATTCATGGGCGTGTGCGCGACGGACGCGAGCGACCTTGAGCGGGGGCGGCACTCGGCCGAGGAGACGGGCGTCTGATGCAGTCGTGATCGAGTGCGGCGGCGGCCGCCGCGGAGACAGCTCGTGACACGTGTGGCCGACTCACCCTGTGTGAGCGTGGAGCCGTCACGGTCGGACGAGCCCCCTGTGAGTCACGCGCCCTCCCGGCTAACGGCGGGCGGGACAAGGCGAGCGCGGAAATGAGTCATGGTGCAGCCATCCCGCGGTGGTTTTTGTGCTGCAGTGCACCGGTTCTTTGGCCACCGTTTCTCGATCTTTGTTTGAGTGACTGTTGCTGTTTCGTTGTGGGACAGTGACGGAGTTGGCTTGTCAAGGTCTAGTCAGAGGTGCGGTGTTTTGCCGGCCCACGATCGAGCTTCGCTCGCTGTTGCAGTGTATTTGATTTGCTTTGTTTTCTATCGTCGCGTATTTACAATGATACGGCGTATTTCGATCCCCATTCTGTTGTACATGTTTTCCACGGTGTGCGAAATGGAGCCCTTCCCTGTCATTGTTCACCTATTGATATACATGATGCTGAAGTGGTAATCGAAGTTTGAAACATGGAGGACGACACGCTAATCATATAGCTATCACAGTCCACTAGCACGTATGACGCCTCGAAATATTGAAAGTGTCCGAACATTGCGATTACCTACACTCCAAACAATTAAATTCACTCTACCTTTAATGTGTCTATGTATGTGTATGCGCTGCAAACGGATGAAAGCGACCGTTCTCTGCTCGATAATTGGCTCTCACTTTTTGTGAAGAGCCTCGATAAAGGTCTTTCACGCTAGTCTTTTCCGCAGGTCTTTCAAGCTAGTCTTTTCCGCGCATCGGCACAATCCAATCAACTTTAGTAAAGCTCCTTGCCACGACGGCAAGTGAACGAGCAATTATGACGCGCTCGAGCCACGTCACCGCCAGAACAGAGAACTGGAGAAGACGGCTGTGAGTCGGCTGGAGGCCATTTCCGACGCCCTGATCGCGATCGTGTCCTTCCCTTCGCCCCCCCCCCCCCCCCCCCCCGGCTCCGGGCCACTCGGCGCCTTTTCGACGCAAACCCACGTGTTGTTACTGGAATCTGCTTCACTGCGGGCGTGTCGGGACCCCAGTGCACCCTGGGGATCGATGGCAGGTTGTCAAATCCGGCGCGACTGCAACGAAGCGACGCGGTGACGCCTGTCGTCCACTTTAAACGGCGCTGCCTCGCAAACAGCCCTGGCTCCCAGCGGCGGATGAAGGTCAACGGGACGGGAGGCGCCGGGCGGGGCGGCGTGGTGCAGCGCGGGCCGACTCGTGCTCCCACACCGCCACCTGCACAGCTTAGTGGAAAGGCGGGTTGCGCACTGCGAAGTGGGTTTGAAACTGTGCACTCCTCAGTTGGACCGGCCGAACTGGTTTCTAGAGGGGTTTACGTTGCTGCGGTGCTGTCGACTTGTTGGAAGCCGTCTGCATGCGCAAAGAACGTGAGGCGCACGGCGGGATCAAGGCCTTGAAGCACTCCATCCGAAAGCTGAACACTCAGCGACTTGAGGCGCGCGTTTCATCTACAGATCTGTTAGCGTGTGTCTTGTCGGCTACCGACACGTTTTATTTGTCATGCTCGTGGCATTATAAGGAGAATCCCGCCTTTTCGTACCTGTACTAATTGTTCCAGCAGACACGTACGATTTGATTAGCAATACCAATGATTCTCGAACTCCTGTCAAATAGCTCGGAACTTCGATTTGAAGTAACTTACCCTGCGGGAGAAATCGCATTTTACTCCATGCTCACCATTATGAAAGTAATGTATTCCATTTGCCTTGCTTTTTGTAACGTGGATGTTCTGTAATGTTTGTAACACACTTCTGCGTCAAAATGTTTGTGATAAATGTTACGAAAGCTTGAAACACTGTTAACACAAAACTATGCAAGCATGGAGGTTGTATTCCGCGAATTCCATGAAACGTTACACTATGGCCTTTATTTCTCACCTTTCACCTTTACCACAGTGGCTTTTTTTCAAATCTGGCTTTGAGAGTGGGAGCATCATGTGAGCCATGCGACGCACTAGTTCAAATTTCAACCAATGCGCTCCTTGGTAACAGGTCTTTGCCCGCTAAGCCAATCGCAAGCCTTCTTTTTGTTCGCACCAGTAGAGCTGCGCACAGTGGTTGTCATGACAACGGTGGTCGCGGGTGCAGAGAGGAAGCAAGGCTTTTAGAGAAGGTTACGCAGACGTGACGTCACCATGGGACTAAAGGTTGGCAGCCTGTAGTATGGTTTTTGGCTGATACTACGCGAAGGCTGGTAGACACTCGTTGCATGATTACGAACGGAGATTTCACCCAGGAACTGGGAAGTTCCTAGGTGAAACCCTGTTCTTCATCTCTACTTAAATGTTATAGATGTTGTATTGGATATTCGATGCAGGATAGATATTGTGCATTTTGCATTCAAAACCTTCTAAAGATAAATCAGTACTACGATCTGCCTCCAAAAGTAGATCCTACTATACCACGTTTTCTAGGTTCGGCACCCGCGCCACATTCGGCGAAGTTAACGTGCCTGAACATTTATATGTAACGCCTCTTTGTGAAATGTATATTAATTTGTGGACGTGGAAATAAAGAAATGTGAGTAGGACAGGTCCCAAAATGCTCGCTGTTTCTTGGCTATATGATCTTGCCAGTCGTTGGTTAACTTGCAGATTCATAATGTCGGATAAGTGAAATGATGAAATGAAACGAATGTATAATATAATATATATATATATATATATATATATAATATACATATAATAATATCGTATATATATATATATATATATAACATAATATAATACATAAACAAAAATAAAAATGAAAAATGAAATGAAAAAATGAAAAGGTGAAAGACAAGCTAGGTGAAAAGGGTACACAGGGAATAATATCCCGACTACCTTCATACATCCCCAAGATTATTTCCCAGCTGAAATATGAGCCACCACTCTTTGACTGGCAGAAATTGCAAAGCTTGCCAGAAATCGTCACATTTTACAGGAAAATCTGCTATCTTGAACTGAAATGGCGCTCTGCGTTAACGCCTCCCGGAGTTTACCTCTCACTGCCTTCACCAGGGCAAGCCATCCCTGCATCCACCTCCTAACGCCCTGCAACTCCCCTCCTAAGACTAGAGGATGTGCATTCCAACTTCTCAATGCGCGTTCCAGGGTGCTGCAAGCCCGTCTGGGCCGCCGTTTCTCATCTCCACCCTGCGTTGTTGTATGTTGTATTCTTTCACACAGACTGCACTTCCGGCTAGAGTTCTCTGGGATAAATCACTGGTAAATGGGTGAATGGGTTACCCCATCTCTCTATCGGGGCAGACTGCTCGCGCATTTCAGCAATAATTGTGTAGCTCTGATGCAAACCAATGTCGTTTCCCAGCTAAAAATGTTTCATTGAATATGCTAAGTCTTAAGAAGTTCGGTTTAGGGAAATATTTATGTTTAAACCAGCCCTCAAAAACAGCGTTTTCACGCGACCGTAGCACTGGTGCCATATGACCTAGTCCCATGATGACGTCACAACATCGCTACCCAAAATGCAGTAATGCGGGTCTTGGCAGGAAGCGTTAGTGGACAGCGTAGCGTCGGACTAGAAAGTAATGTGAATTGATACCCTTGCTATGTTTTGACGGTGCTGTGTTGGCACTTTCCAGTGCTATTTTAAGACGTACCTAGTCCTGAAATTTCACTGGAGTATGTCCTTGAAGTATGCTCCTAGGGTGGAATGCATCCTTTAACGCTGTTAATTTCATAACCATGTCTCAAGTCATCCAAGATCTGGGATCTTAGGCAGCAGCATCCGCCATTTAGAAAAACGGAGGCGGTGTTCTAATTGACCGGTAACTACTATTCGGTGCAACTGGGTGCAATCCGGGTTCAACTGGCCTTTACCTTTTATTGACGGTGGTCTTCGCTAATGAGGTTCAGCTTGAATGGACTCCTCCGAGTGTACGCAGCTTTTAAGATTAATCGCTTCCTCTCGCGTCCAAGTTAACATTTTTGATCAACTGGCCGCCGACTGATGGGCCTTAAACGATAGCGATGCCGATGAATCCTGGCCTGGTAGTGGAGGAAAACATGGTGGTCGATGCACATTACTTTTTATCGTAAAATAAACGTTTTCCTGTCGTATCATATGCAGCGTCTCGCCTCGAACTAGGGCGAAACCAAACATTGCATTGCCTTAGAACGTACAAGTCCTTTCCCAACGTACAGCGGGACTCTTTCCGCACTCTTCAGTCACGTGCGGCGGAGGAATGTGGCCGGGGGCAGCAGCTGCACAGTTAGAAGTGGAGCTCCGCGGCCTTTACGACCAACGGACTGCAGTTATCGACGCTCCATCAGATTTTAGAGGCCACAGTTAAAGGCTCCATTTGACAATCCACGGCTGAGAAAAGGGAAAACTAAGGGAAAAGGAGAACATTTCACAAACAGTTTGAGTTTGCATCACCTTGTAGCTCGCCAACTGCACTAGCCCAAAAAGTCTGACGCATTTTGTTCGTAGGAACTTGATCAGTCAGCATTTATTCGAAGAAATGCGTCGTTTTCGGACCCATGAGGAATGAACAGCTCTACGCCTGTGAGACGTTACGGCCGAGTACAATGGTAATGTGAACGTAGCCTCAGCTTTTTCGTAAAGGTACCTGCAACAGCAACAGTAGTGATCAGTAGCACTCTGTAACAGATGCAACCTGCTGTTTAAGGCGGGTTGATATTGCTCATGGCCTCAGCTATAATCGGAAATAACACAGGACAGCGTGGCCTCTTGCAGCATGCAGCAATGCCTGCCAAGTGCAGCACATTATAAAAGGACACAAAAACGTCCGTTCAGAAAGCCCCTCGACAGTTTTTTCTTAAGGCTTGGCGAGAATACATGGTGTCAAGTTTTTGCATGGTGTTATTTATGTTGGCGGACATGCAAATCGCTATCAACGAGCCGCATGCTTCCGTCTGTACACCTGGGGCCCGAGTGCCAACAGCCTAGCATTAGTTTGATCTTGATGGAGATTAAACTAATTGTTTTGTGGCAAAACACACAAAAAAATGTGAAAACAGTCCCTTACACTGATGGTTTTAGGCTGCGCAGACATGCGTGTCGGAGCTGTTGCGTGCACTATCGCATGGTGTTTCCGGTCGATGGAATAGTTTTATCTAGACTCCGTTCGATCTGTCATCAGCACGATTGTCAGCTGGAATGCGTGATGTCATGCGTGCTGACGAAGCGTTCGATACGTCGGCTCACGGTAAGGTTACGGCCGGTAAGGAAAGGACGGTAAACCTTACCTCCCTTGTAATTCTTTCCCTTTTGCCTTTTTCACTTTAGACCACATACACACTAGCTGTGCTGACCACCGACCACGACACAATATAAAGCGGTGTTTGGAAATGTGGTTCCTGCGCCGGCATTACCATCATCTTGCTCGCCCGTGAGTTGGGTGTTTCTTCCCATTCCCATCTTACCTTAATTCCTTCCATTCTCACTTGAAGTGTATGCTCAATTGTTTTGTGCAGAAGGTCCATCGATGCCTCACTGCTGCTTGTGTTGGCACGAAGCCTATTCTTTCATTGAACTCCCAGTTGTGCTGACAAAGCTCATGTTCGAGACTCGAGGCGTTTGGTTCTCGCACTCTATATGTTACGGCGACATTAACTTTTTTACTGGGGAACACCACTACACACGACACTAATTACTGTTACTCACCTTTTCATGGCTTCTCTTGGCAGTTCAATCTCCTTCTCATCCATCCCCTATGTCTCATTCCCCCAAAATTAGAGACAAGTATCTCCAAACCACCTGACGTATTCGCCAACGCAAGAGCTACCAAAACAAACTACCACTTCTTTATCAGTGATTGCTTATCTGATAGCGCTTTCTCTGGAAGCTTGCCGATTTATCTGGTAGGTTGCTGACGGACTGACAAAAAATCATTGCATTATTATCGACCGGGTGTGACGTCACAGACCACATGATGTTGTGGTCACGTGACGTGACGCAAGGAGAATACTGGGCCGTGATTGGTGCAGACAAACGTGCTGATGACAGATCGAACGCCGCCCAAACAAATACAAAAGGCGCGAAATTTACAGGAAAAAGTCAGATACTGGCGAAAATATTGTTTTTAAAAAAAGGCCAACGGTCATTTTTCGAAGCACACCACAGGATTAAGTCCCGGCCATATCATATTCGGCTGCTGCTCCGTGCCATATGACTGATAACTATTGGGTGTTGGGTGCAAACGGGTTTTGTCTAGGACCACAACCTACCGCTGTTTGAATTGATCTCCGTCGCCTCATTGCATGAAACCTTGCATGGAGCCGTCTGCCAGGGCAACTCCGTGCACGTCAAGAATTTCTCGTACTCTTGTGCAGCATTCGCCAGCACGTGCACCTGGTTACGTGGCTCGCACATTTCCTGGATTTAACCATAGGCCTCTCACCATATCCTGCACGGCTTGCCGCCTGGAGCGGTGCTGATATGTGTCATCATAGCGGGTCGCTGCAGGGATGCACTTACGACTTGTACGCTGCAGCCTTCTCAAGGACGCATCGTCATCATCACATCTTTCTTATCACGGAGCTGCTCGGATACTGTGCAGTGGGTAACTTTCACACAGTGAAACGGACAAATTTTGTTTGATCCTGTCTTATCTACATTCGGCCAAGCAGGACCCAGATCCAGTTTAAATCCAGGAATTACCTGTAAGGTTGACCCAATCTGAATCCAATCCGCCTGAAATACGCCAAGTCTAGCGAAACCAAGATGGATGGATTTACGAGTTTTATCTATCTGCATGTTGAAGATTTAGTTCGGAATTTGTCTAATTGTAGTACAGTTGTCAACAATAGAATTTTTGCACGACAGCAGATGGGTAGGTTTTTATGTGTATTTACTGATTTATGCGATTTATGCGATTTTTATGTGATTTACTAATTTATGTGTATTTATCACTTACTTGTGTCATTTGGTGCCAAGATATTTGTTTTTGTTCAGCTCACCGCTTACAAAAATATAAATTCATCCCCCTTCACCATCGCCTCATGGAAGAATGTAAGTATTCCATTTAGCTAAGTGGTCTGAAAATGTCTATTCTGACATTTCAAACGATGATTCGTTGTCCAACGCTTTAGTGTCAGGCTAAACGTCGGATTGTGTTATACTGATCCACAAACATCTCTTTTACTGAAAACCGTAAGTTACGGAAAATCAGACTTAACCCCCCCCCCCCCCCCCCATCACAATCCGCGCATTGAAAACATTTGCTCATCTGATCCATATTCAGTCTGTCGCATCGGATCGGATTTTAAAACACATTGCATTGACCCAATCCGTTTCATACTTTGGTCACTTGATCATCAACACCACGTGCAATGCTGAACAATTCCGCCACGTACACCGCGCACAACTAGCGGCGTACCAATGCCCGGACGGCGCCGCGTGTCCGCGCGCCTGTCCGGCCCAGCCGCCGGCGCCGCGCGCCGATGCGTCAGCGTGCGCTGTACCCGGACCGCGGCCGTAGGCGCCGGGACCCATCCGCTTTCCTGTGCCAGTCACGCACGGCACCGTCGTGTCTCGCGGCGTTGTCCTGATACCGCCTGCCACCGACCGTTGCCGCTTCATGGGAGCAAAAATATCGTGCGTCAGCTTGATCAGCGCTCCTTTCACGGCTTCGGCAAGACCTTCGGGCGTTCTTGGCGCTCGACTCAAGTCGCGGTGTATAAGGTGGACACTTCCATTAACCCTTCGGACCTTGCATCTTTCCGAATCTTCAAAACGCGTGGCCGATGTAGAAGCCATTCGTGCTGGGTCTATGCTGCCCGTAAGTAAAAACCGCAGGGAGTCCCCGACGAAGTTCCATGAACGTGATAAGCGAGCTGCCCGGCCACTGCAGAAGGACACCTGACCTGACGGGGCCGTTACGGCGCCCAGGGGATGGATTGTCTTGCGTAATGCTGAGCAGTGCAGCGGGGCACCTCGCTGAGTGATGTGGGCTCCGTACTGAATGCTGAACAAAGTGGCGAATGCCGAGCAAAGTTCATGTCCGGTCCCAGCAGCGCCCTCCGTTTGCATCTAGCAGGCCGCCGCCGAGGTCCGCCGAGGTCCGTCGAGGTCCGCCGAGGTCCTTGGAGGTCCGTCGAGGTCCGTCGAGGTCCGTCACCTCCTCCGATCACAGGCAGCAAGAGATCAGTCGGCCGAGGTACGGTTGGTTACACGGCTTCTCATCTTTAGATTCTGACAAGTCACTTCCGCGACGTTGCCAGTCACGGCCGCCGACAAGCGTATCAGGTATGTATGGGTGCGGTGGTCGCGGAGCTTCGCGCGAGTGCGGCATTCAAGGGAGGCGTTAACATCTCGAGGAAGCACTTTGTTCAAAGTGCATCAGTGTCATTTGTGCGGCTTTGTTGCTGAAACTAGTATTTCATTTATCAGGGGAACGGATCTTTGCAACTTGAAATCGCAGTGAGCCTTCAAGTAATGAACATTTTATGCAAGCGTGGCCAGAGAATAGGATCTTTATGAATACGTTATTTCGCATCGTAAAGCATCAAATGGCACGGATAGAATTAGAGCTAGGGCCGGTCCATCAAACCACGTCACGGGGCGCCAGCTATCGCACGCTGAAGCTTGCCGCTTTCAAGAATGTCAAAAACAAATGAGTTACAAATAGTAACGATAGGATAACGAGGTGTGCTGCTGCAATCGGGTGTTTTATTGACCTGACGTGGGTGTACGTAATCAAGCACATTGTTTATCCATCGAGTCTGAGCCCTGGGGTTGTCCTTTTCCATGTGTTTCCCCAACATGAAGGGTGTGTCCGGACCGCTGGCTCTCACATTACGTGGTTCGGCATGGGAAACGGGCTCCGTGGAAACACAAGACTTCCGTCCATTGTTGCTGGTCAGAGCATTTGCAACGCTTCCGTGACACGCTATGCCGAAAGCATATTCATGAACGTTTAAGACCTCATACACTCACGGATGGTTGGTTTTCTTTCTGCACGTAGACTGACTTGAAAAAGATTTACAAAAACCTGTAGACAGCCTTCGCCATTCTGCAAAGTTTACTATCTGTTCCGTAATTCAAGAGGCCGCAGCAACCGATAACTACCGTTATGAAACGCCTCCGCGGCGCTGACCGACAGCCAGCCGGAATTACCACTGAAGTCACGCTGTCCCCGGAACCGACGGCGCAGCTGAGGGAGGCATCTCCGCTCGGGCCGGGCCCACGTGCTACTTGCTGGGGCCGCCGGGGCTTCGCTCGCCGCCACTTCCGGGGATCGGCCAGCTTGCCGCCATGAGCCGGCGGGCCGCTGAGCGCCGGCGGTGGCAGGGGCGTGCTGTTCCGGCGTCTGACCAGCTGCGGAGCTCCTCCGGTGGTCTCCGGCCGGCACCGGCGAGACAAGAGGCCGCACCGCGCCCCACCCCGCGAATGCATATCAGAGAGTGCTCCATGCATAACAAGCGGCGAGATGTAGCAGTGAGCCACAGCAGGGGCTCGGTCTGTACCGCTGAGCAGAGGGGCTCGGTCTGTACCGCTGAGCAGAGGGGCTCGGTCTGTACCGCTGAGCAGAGGGGCTCGGTCTGCACCGCCTAGCAGAGGAGCACGGTCTGCAGCACTGGGCAGAGGGGCATGGTCTGCAACCGCTGAACAGAGGCTCGGTCTGCAACGCTGGGTAGAGGGGCTCGGTCTGTACCGCTGAGCAGAGGGGCACGGCCTGCAGCGCTGGGCAGGGGGGCATGGTCTGCACCGCCTAGCAGGGGGCACGGTCTGCAGCGCTGGGCAGGGGGCATGGTCTGCAACGCTGAGCGGAGGCTCGGTCTGCAGTGCTGAGCAGAGGGGCACGGTCTGCAGCACTGGGCAGGGGGCATGGCCTGCACCGCTGAACAGAGGGCTCTGTCTGCACCGCTGAGTGGAGGCTTGGTCTGCAACGCTGAGCACGGGGGCTCGGTCTGCAGAACTGAGCAGAGGAGCCCGGTCTGCACTGCTGAGCACGGGGGCTCGGTCTGCACCGCTGAGCACGGGGGCTCGGTCTGCAGTGCTGAACAGAGGGCTCGGTCCGCAGCGCTGAGCAGAGCGTCTGCAGGTCGGCCGTCACGGTATATCGGGCTTACGCGCATTAGGCAACATCAACTGGGCCCTGCAGGCTGCAACTATGTGCTGAATTTGCATAGGCTCACAAGCACCGCTTGGGGCTGGCAGCTCATGTGTGACCGTATGTCGAGCTAGCAAACACCTATCACAAGGGATGGTCCCCCATGTCAGCCATGACTCCACGTCACACCGACGCAAAATAATGAATTATCTTAATGCGTTGCCTGCGTGTGTGTGGAGCACATCTAGCTTCTGAACTGTCAGTGGAGACGTCTTTTTCTTCATTCCAGATTAGTACACAAAACATGAACGAGTTCGATGTCAATACGAGGAGATGTGGTCATTAAAGACAGTGTCTCACCTTTGGGACGCATTCCACAAACATGCCCTGGTGAAACCTCAGGACCATTTATGTAAAATAGTAACGCTGGGCAGTGCCTTTTTAGCAGTATCAGTATAAAATACCGATATAGACTTTAATTATTGTTTAGGCCGAGTTACGTTGTCAACGCCTTGTAACAGCAGTACATTTCCCCAAGCCTTGACAGCCTCAGAGCACTATCCCGCCCCGGAATGAATTCCAAGATCGTGGCAACTACAGTTGACACGACCGCCGTCGTCATGAC
>NW_023596297.1:7155843-7181334 GCF_011947565.3 Pollicipes pollicipes | reverse complement strand
CTGTATTGGTTTGGCTCCTGACGGCTGTCATTGGTTTAGGCCGTACGCGGACATTTGGCAATAAAGAACGCGCTGGATGACGGCACGCGTGTGTGGGGGGGTGGTCCCGGCCCGCCCCCAGCGCTCCGGCGTCGCCGGAGCACGTGGGCGGACTCGGGGGCGTGACGGCCCTCCGGCGGACGCTGGCGTCAGCGGAGTACGTCCGGGACTGGTGTCCAGTAATAGACGCGGGCGCGAACACGGCGGGCCGGACAAGGAGCGAGTTCCGGGAGCTGCACGTTGTTAGCGCGCGTCGCAGCGGGGAAAAACAGCGGAATAAGCCCAACTACCCCCCGTTTTTATAGTCGGCGGTGTACGACCAAATGCGAGTCATGCTCTACATTCAGCGTTTGCACTAAAAATGGTGTTACATTTACCCCTATCGTGGTCACCCGATTAGCAAGACATCTGACCGCATGCCATTCATCGGGCGAACGGAGCGGCTCGGGGACCGCTACAGTGGCAAGACACTGGAGGTACTTTCCAGTAAGCGCATGATTAAAGAACAGCGATTTCACGAAATCCGTGCGGGCAATACGATGGTCGCGATACCGCACATTAACGCAGTTTTGCCCGCAATTCTGAAGAAGGAAAGTGACGAATGCCATCGCACACGTTGATCGTAATCTTGAAGTAACCGAGCGCGACCTATCTACACATGCCTATGGTAAAAGATTTCACAGCACTCCTGCGTACTCTCATACACCCTCAGCTCTGCTCCTAGTTCTCTCGCGTGATGAGGGGCGGCCGTGATGTGCCGCACTTTCGTGTGTGCTAGAGCTGGTTCCGTTCCCGCGGCCGCCCAATACACTTCCAACACAGACTGATCTGACCTGCTGGCGCTCATGTCACCCCCTCCCGTGCTGCTCTAACAGTAACAGACACCATACATGCTACACACATACATACATACACGCGTACTTCGGCAGGGCATTTGGTTCAAAGCTCAGCCGTGCCATTCAGTCTCACGACCTTGGTCAGCAGTGCGGATTGCCGTTGTCCGCGCCCAGACGGCAGCGCCGCTGGTCAGGCGGTCCGCGCCCGGCCCGCGTGACAGGACGGGCTGCTCCCTGTCTCGTCTGGCGCGGCCGCCGCCAGCCAATCGCGGACAGGTGGACGCCGAAGTCGCCAGTAATGCACGGTACTGGAGTTGGCACGGGCAAGATAATAATAAACGCGAGTGTCGGTGTGACGTCAGTGATGTCTAAGCATGAGCCCGATGAGCGGAATGGAGCCCGACGGCAGACGGCTTTGGAAACCCATTAAGAATGCTGCAGATTATTACGAGGCTTACCGGTGCATACACGTTTTTTATACTTTTCTCAGCAGGCAAGGAGATTTAACCGAGGTCAGTGCATGCACTGATTCACAAATCGCACAGATTAAAAGCGGACAGGAAGTGAAACTGACCGGCATTTGTCGTCTCAGGCGCCGCAGCTTTAACGGATTCGATCGACTTGTTGCGAAAGCTGCACGGAACTGTAATCATTGCCCGCCAATGTACAAGCCTATCACCAGTGTGATGGGCTGGCTATACCGGGTATGGTCGTTCCAGTTGGAACTGTTACGGTCGAGGACACGGATCGAGCGAGCCTAGCGTCAACTGACCCGGATGTTGCCTAGGTTCAGCGGCCTAGCTAAGCCCCGCCCAGCTTGGGACGCTTTTGACGAACTCTTGCCTTTGCCACCTCTGATTACGGCGGCATGAAGATTTTAGCGACAAGTAGAAAAATTCCTGGAAAACTGCGCCGTAATTTTATCATTGTACTGCAATACAGCCTGTTTGATCACGTGGCTGGTTTCGCAACTTTGCAATGTCTCCTCAATTTTACCTCCCCATTCGATCAGCAGGGAAATACATATCCTTCAAGTTACGAGAAAAGGCTGAATAACGCTTAGGATAACGTAAACACTAAGGATAAGTGCAGCTCCGCTTGCTAAGCCCATAAAAAGGGTACACTACCGTGCGCTGATGCATTCCTTTCGTGCGATTTTTCCAAACGCGAAGGGCTGCATTCACGTGCGCTTAGGCAACATCTGCACGATTGTAATGGCTACGTCTGGTGTTACATGGCTCGTCCCACGCCACAAAATGCGTCTTACAGGCATCACGTCTCTGTTCACAAGTGACGAAAGACTACCTCGGTATGTGGGCTCGCTCGTAACCATGGTTCATGTGTGACGTACAGTCCACCAGAACATCTTGGACTATGTCACTGGTGCAATTTATTCTGCGTCAGTGGTCTTCACGCAATGGTTCGTCAACGAAGCTCGGACTCCCAATTTATTTCAGAATGTTCGCTTTTGCTTCAGTTTGTACAGCAATGTAAAGCACAAACCTTAAAAAGACCGTTGGCATGGTGATCGGCAGCATAAGACTGTCGTGGCGAAATCAAAGGCCGAAGTCCAATGCTTTACATACGTTATACGTAAACTTCCATGGTGCGCATAAAACGAACTACACCCGGACCTATTGTAACCGTGGTCGCCCCCATCGGCTGAATTCACAAATTAAGTCCTTTCCCCTGCGTCTGAATTGAAGTCAGCTCAAAGTTCTGTCTGTCGATTTGTTGTCGTTTGGTCGCGATCGAAAATGCGACAAGCCCCATGCACCGTGAGTCGGAGTCGGAGCGATCCCCCTGAGTAGATCTGTCTTTGATGGTGAATCCTGATGAGAACGTTTGCCTGCAATACTGGGTTTGAGATAAGACGTCAATTTGAATAACGTTTCATGTCGGCCCTGTAAGCCCTTCAATGCGTTATGTTTATCATGAGGATTGACCTTAAATCCTGGTGCGCCCGTCCCGCTCAACAATTTCCAGGAAGTTTCCCTCTGTATATCCTCTTATAAAGGTATCGGTTTTTCATTCCCTAATCCTTACATCTTCCGAAAAAGAACAAACATTGATCCCCGCCCGGGAGCAGAGCTCTTGCTTCCGGATAGCCCGGTAGTTCATAAATCTTACTTTTCCCAATCAACTTGCAAAATTGAAAAGGATGGTTAGCTTTCGGCAATGCTATCACAGTCTGTTTGAGTTTGATTTAGTGGTGACTGGTGATATAAATGCTGGCTGTGTTCATTGCGCTTGTAGCCGCTGTGAAGGGCAAACTAACACCTTTGTGGCACAACATGCATAGTGTACCGGAAATTGCATGAAAGTGCGGAAGTTTCTGAAATGGTTAGGACGCAGGTACCAAAGATTAGTCGCCAATCCGTGACAGCCCTACAGCTCTAGGCAATATTCGCGCACCATTCCACGCACATAAGTGGGGACGTCGTCGGTAAGGCTTGTTTTCGGCTTGAACAAGATCACGGAGTAATGGAGATTAAGATATGCTTCCGAGGTAGCGGCATATGTCTGTTTGTGTATTATCTAGACCATCTCGGCGCCTGCTATGGTGCATGGTAGCTTTCTCTACGAGAAAACAGGGCTGCAGTGCATTACTTTAGCTGTTAGCTATCCGTGCCTAACATGCTGATTAACGCAGTCAGATTATGACAGCTCCGTCAAGTTGCGGCGTCAACATACCCTGTAATCCATTTCCGTGAATTTTACGGCGCCATTCTAAACCTGAATATCAATGAGTTTTGCGGGAGGAAATAGTATAGCATCTGCTGTCGGATAGAAATTCCAAATATAAAGCTGAATCCCTGACACTGAACCATCACTAAGTATGCCATAACGCGGCCACCCCTGTCTATCTGAGGCCCAGTCCCCCTTCCCCTCCCCTCGCATTTATATTTCCCCGGTCGATCAATATCGCTCCCTCGCGCCGTCTGCGTCACCAATCAGCGCGCATTATCATCTCACCGCAGATATCGGCCAGCGCCGCGGAGCTGAAATATCTCTGCAACACTTGCTGGCGGTGACGCTGAAGGAGCCTGTATACGTGCAGCATACACCCGGCTTCCAGTGCGTAGCCTCCGCAGGGGCAGAATGATTGGACGTTTGGACGCATGGACTGGATTGGGATGATTAGGATGATTAGGATTAGGATTAGGATTGGGATGATTGGGATGACTAGATGTCCAGCTGCTGGCACCGCCTCCCGCCACGCTGGCCGGGCCTGGAGCGCCGTCCGGTCACGACCGTCGAGCAGAGCCCTCCTGTCCATCACAGCACCGGTCTAACGGGTGCAGTCTCCTGCTGCTGACCTCCAGCACGTCAGTCGCTCCCGTCGTGACCCGGAACTGGGCGCAGGGTCGACTGCCTGCGGCTCGCGCCGTCGGGTTCCGCGCTGCCCCGTCCGTTTCGCCCGTCTGACTCCCTACGATTTCGTCATCGACCGCATGCTACTCTTAGCCGTCAACTGGTTGTCTGACTCCAAAATGTCTGCCCGCTATGCCAGCATTACACCATGAACATCCGTGTGCAGAGAATTCGAATTTCAGACCATGGCACCATTGCCATTTTTGTCAGCATAAAATAAGCATGCGAGTGCCTAGCAAATTATGCATGCAACTGCGTAATTCCACTTCCCCGCTATTTTAACAAGATCCTACCTCCTTGAGGCCTATTCAGGCCATTCACGGCACTTTATTATTCTAAATGTTCAGTTTCGTGCGCCACTGGGCTTTCGGGTCAGGGATAGATGGGAATGTAGTGCGGTAGCAACTGCTTTCCTGTATCGTTGGCTCGATTGAAGGCATTTTGTCAGCACTCAGCACCGACCATTATTTGCCTGACGTTTCTCTCTTGATAAGAACTGTCCACATCCTGGCATCGACAATTATATCTAGGACTTCATGTTATGCCTCAAACGCTCGTAAACGCTGATAAAGTTTTATGGAAGGTCTCGTTGGGCTAAATCTGAACAATTTCGTGTCAATCTTGGATATATGGGGGAAATTTGCGCTTATATATTATGGTGGTAGATCTTGTCCTCTTTATTCTGTTCGCTCACTGTGCGTGCATCTGTGCTCATTCTGCGTTTCCTTGCACCCTGTCACAGGCATCTTGGTTGCATTAAAGCCGACGCTCTGAAATAACCTGACCCAGTCTAGCGTTCGGCATGTCAAGGCCACCAGCAGCGGCACCGACCAATGAGACGGAGGTCAAACGCTCCGCCCGCGCCGACCACCCATAGATCTCGACTTGCCCCAGACTTCCTCGCCTTTCAGCATGTCTAGACAATGGCAGACTTCAGGTAGATCGTTCAGACTTCAGTCTTTTGCTTCGTCAGGCAGACGGTATGGATTGTGTCATCACTCGGTACTCGGTGATATCCCTCCAAACACTAGCAGTTGGGCACGGCTCGTAACGGTATAGCGACCGTTTTCAACGTATCGGTAGAGGTCCTCCGCCATCTTCAGCGGCCTTGTGTTGGAGTGGGGAGGCGATATGGGGACGTCAACGCTTGCAGAGCCCTAAAACAAGTCAAGGTCGAAGGAATCAGGCGCTTAAGCCAAGCAGGTGCTTAAGCACGCGCCTAATATATGTAGGCGCGTACGCCGTTGGTGCACGTCAAAATCAAGTTCGCATTTTCTCTTTTCTGAATTATATGACAACGATCTCACGTTTTCCATCTTGTCTCACCTATGGCTCAAACGGGACAGGGAACGGAGCAGCATGGAATGTAAGCGCTGGAGCAACAGGAAGTGAGGCATAGTGTAGAGGCGTCTTATGTACATAATTATAATGCCAACGAACCATAGGCCCTCGCCCCGTACTCTACCAGCGAAAGACCTTTTCGAAACTGGCCGCGCTGCGTCGGAAAACATACGCAGCATGGCAGATAGATGCATCCGAGATAGTGCTCACCATTGGCATTGTCAAAATTTATTTGGCCGTTAGTGTTATGGGGCGAAGAACACGGATGTGTTGGAGCTGTGATTCAGTTCAACCACCGCTCCCCTCTGTATGCTCGTGACGCGGTCCGCGACATGTCAATAACAGTAGTTTGGCTGGTGATTTGAAGCGTCTCATAGCTCACCGGTGACTCATGAACCAGCTAACGTAGTCAGGGCAGCGCTGGCCAGCGTCTCGCCATGTCTCTTTCTTGGTATGCCACACAACCCCTCAGGGCCTGACACAGAGGGGCAGCCCTCCGTTAAGTTGTTGAGTGTATTTACGAGGAATATTATGCATTATCCTCGTAGAAAAGCCAGAAGAATGAAAGATAGATGCGTTGATTTTTCGGCAACATGTCTGTATGCAAGCGAAGGTTGACGTATTGAGAAGCATGAACGCATTGAGGAACATATTTACTACACATAGACGTTGCATTGTCTAGAGCAGTCTTTTCCACTTGAAAGTAAGCTAATGTATGTACGTACATATATATATATATATATATATATATATATATATATATATATATATATATATATATAGTTTTCATTAAGACGCGCTTCCGAAATGTCATTGTATCTATCACTCCATCCTCCTGGTTTTTCTAGGAGGATTTATATATATATATATATATATATATATATATATATATATATATATATATATATACACAAATATGTTGACTTATCTATATTCTCTTCTGTGCGATGCCCTGTGGAGTTAAATGGGATGCCAATATTTGATTTCATCATCATACCATGTACAACACACGCCTTTATCAAACCTTCCCTCCGATAAAGGTATATTGTCGAAAAATCAACGCATCTATCTCTCCATTCTCCTGTTTTTTTTTCTGCGAGAAGTAGGGCTATTACTGCTGCCTCCTCTGCACTCAGCTTGAAGGGAATGTTCCACATTTGAAAATACTGAAGCGAGCATCAGGTATGATGAGATAAGCTCACTTATAATTGTTGGTTTACTTTTAAATGGAAAAGACTGCTCTAGAATAGCTTTTTAAGTGGAAAAGACTGCTCTAGACTGACAAATAAACAGATGAACAGAATTTCTCCGTTTAGTAAATATGCCACTCAATGCACCGTTGTTTGATTACCTCATCATACCTTGCACAACGTTGATTGAAAGCCAATTGACAACCGTTGTATCTGGAAATCGTGCTCACAAACGCCAGATATGAACGACTCAGCAATTAAAGTTTTCTTGGCCTTGATTGCCGCATGGCTAATAAAATGGCAGGACTGGTACGACATGATTATGCATCAGGGATGCCTGGATAACATTGAAATATTCTCCTCGCAATAATCTGCCCATCTTCGCGGGCGTGTAGCTCACAACTAGCGGGCTTTGGGGAAAAGGGCAGGGCTATGAACGGCACCGAATGATATTCAAGAGGGCTTTTCAGCTCCAAACCCCATACCAATGTAGAACACTTCATTTAGTACGAAATGTGCATTTTCTCTTGGCAGACAATATTTTATCACCATTTCTTTAGAACAGTATCCCGACGAGGAGACCATTCTGGATGTATGTTTTGACATGATCATAGGTGTTCAAATTGCGTGATGCAGGCCCTTCTCCCCTCCCCCTAAAAAATGAGAACTTCCCGTGTGTCAGTGTGTGTGTCATTGGGGCTTTACGACACACTCAGCTGCTGAGGCTATATGGCGTCGCCTGCCTCTCACACTGGCAGGAAGGGCAGGCACCGCGGGGAATCAAACCCAGCACCTCTGGTTTCCCGGACGCGTAGTGGTTAACGCAGACACGTCAACCAGTACGCGTTAACGCAGACGCGTTAACCACTACACTACCGGCACCCCAACCAGAACTTCCCCGATAATTTACCGATCGGAAACAACTCCGCAATTCTTTCGGGAAAAGGTGCTCGAATGCCAAGCAAAAATTAATGCTCGTATGACACAGCTTCGTTGACAAATCGACAGATGTAACCATTTTGCCTTGCTGTCAGTTCCCATTAAGTCCCTCGTTTGTCTTTTCCTACCGAGCCAGTTACTCCTGATCGTTTTGCTGACCGTTTCCGAAGATGCCTAACTGCCAGAGGTCAGTCTGAAGGCCGACTAGACGTCCCAGTGTTCTCTTCATGTTTGGAGACACCCGTGGCTTTCTCCGCACCATCTTAAGACGAAACTTCCCAGCAGCATGCAAAGCTTTTTACGGTGTATTTCGGGCTTGTAGACCCAAACTTGCGCCATTTCCGTAAGTTATCACAGCACGTGCGAGCCATTTCGAGCGAGCAGACGTACAGAATCAGTCGTGCGCTGAAGCGAAGGGTCCCACATTGCGATCAAGACAGTGCACGTGTGCAGCAGACCATGTCTCGCTTGGAATGCCCCCCCCCCCCCCCCGTCCCAACGTGGCCACAGTCTCGGCCCAGAGTGGGGCGGCCGGCAACAACAGCGGATCGGGTCCGGCCCGTGCAGCAGCAGGCGGCGTCGCACCATGCTGACCTCGGCTGGTACTGGCGGTGCCGGGGTGTCGGCTTGCACCGCTCACCGACCCATACCTTGGGCCCATGATCCTGCAGCCTGACCTTCGGCAGATGGTGTCTTACAGTGAAGAGTGAGTGCCCCAACGTGGAAAAAGCGCGGAAAGAAACTGGATGTAAAGGGGCTGGGTAGAGATTAGATCAACCCGTTTTTTATACGGATGCGTTGAAAATTGTATGCCCCCCAGTTTACAGCGTACGTTCTGTTTGGCAAGAGTTTGCCCTCTACGCTGTCATAATTTGCGGTGTCTTGGCCTTGAAACGGCCCCAATGCGGGCGGAGCCTCGCGTGGCGATACATCCATTACGGCGGCGTTTTTCCACTTCACTGCAACCCGAAGACAGAAAGTCTGCGACGACTAAGCAAAGACAGCGATGATAACGGCTGAACAGAGAGAGAGCTGGAATATATTAAAAACGTGTTGGCATTTAAAAAACGTTTTGCTTTCGTCGGGATTTCCTGCTCTATTTTGGAAAATAAAACTACAGAAAACGTTTGGTAATTTCAGATTTACTCGAGACGAAAATTGGTATATATGTGGCTCTCTCTCTCTCTCTCTCTCTCTCTCTCTCTCTCTCTCTCTCTCTCTCTCTCTCTCTCAACGTGCCAAAGATTAAACACTGAAAGACCGTTATGTTGACGCTGCAAGTTTTTCCCTGACCGGGTGGCTATATTGGTATTTTGAGTAAACAGCACCCTTCCGAAAAGAACTTCGCGCATTTGGCCAGCACCTGACTTTAAGCGCAGTGGAGAATGTTTTGTGATTGGTTGGAGCATCTCATGTCTTTATTATCCGTCACCAAGTACATCGGCAGCGATGAACTCATTGACATGCATGTCGAAGGGAATGCTATGCTATTGAAAGCGCTGGACCAGCTGTTCAGCTGTTCGCTCGCCCGGCTGAGACCAAAATAAATCTACCCACTTTGATCATGCCACTACACAAGAAGCATACTGTCATGCGCTGTTAAAACGGAGTGTGCCACCTTTTTATACTTTTTCACTTATTGTTAGATCACACGCGTCCAATTTGATCGGGAACAGCGGTTTCCTCAAAATCCACCTAAGTAGTTCAGGACTTTGATTTGAAGCAGCCGCTCCTTTGGGAATAGCCTCATTGGGCTCCCTGCTCACCAATATGAAATACATTTCACATCCTTTGCCTTTTCCAATACGTGTGTTTTGTAATATTTACACAACGTAACTTGCCAAATGGTCGTAAAGAGAATGCTATGAACGCTTTGAGCACTTGAGAGAAAAAGATATGCAGACATAGATTATTATCTCACGAATTTAACGAAACACTACAGTATGCCTTTCATTTCCCCCTGTGGCGTTTATCGCAATGGCCCTTTTCGAAGTCCAATTCGGCTTCGGAAAACGAAGCATCACGTGATCTATAGCGGCGCACTGGGCCAAACTTCAACCCGCGCACTTCTCGGTAACTGGTGCTTGCCACCAAGAGTGTCAATCACAAACATTCAATTTTTACTGACGTCATTGATGCCAGCAGAGCACCACGTTTAAGCTCGCAGGCCCGCAATGTGCGGGTTAAAACATCCCAAAAATGGCACCATAACCCGTAGCAGCTAACAATAGCCCTCAGCAGAGAACCGTCGTCATGACGACAGCGGTTGTCATGACGACGGCGGTCGTGTCAACTGTAGTTGCCACGATCTTGGAATTCATTCCGGGGCGGGATAGTGCTCTGAGGCTGTCAAGGCTTGGGGAAATGTACTGCTGTTACAAGGCGTTGACAACGTAACTCGGCCTAAACAATAATTAAAGTCTATATCGGTATTTTATACTGATACTGCTAAAAAGGCACTGCCCAGCGTTACTATTTTACATAAATGGTCCTGAGGTTTCACCAGGGCATGTTTGTGGAATGCGTCCCAAAGGTGAGACACTGTCTTTAATGACCACATCTCCTCGTATTGACATCGAACTCGTTCATGTTTTGTGTACTAATCTGGAATGAAGAAAAAGACGTCTCCACTGACAGTTCAGAAGCTAGATGTGCTCCACACACACGCAGGCAACGCATTAAGATAATTCATTATTTTGCGTCGGTGTGACGTGGAGTCATGGCTGACATGGGGGACCATCCCTTGTGATAGGTGTTTGCTAGCTCGACATACGGTCACACATGAGCTGCCAGCCCCAAGCGGTGCTTGTGAGCCTATGCAAATTCAGCACATAGTTGCAGCCTGCAGGGCCCAGTTGATGTTGCCTAATGCGCGTAAGCCCGATATACCGTGACGGCCGACCTGCAGACGCTCTGCTCAGCGCTGCGGACCGAGCCCTCTGTTCAGCACTGCAGACCGAGCCCCCGTGCTCAGCGGTGCAGACCGAGCCCCCGTGCTCAGCAGTGCAGACCGGGCTCCTCTGCTCAGTTCTGCAGACCGAGCCCCCGTGCTCAGCGTTGCAGACCAAGCCTCCACTCAGCGGTGCAGACAGAGCCCTCTGTTCAGCGGTGCAGGCCATGCCCCCTGCCCAGTGCTGCAGACCGTGCCCCTCTGCTCAGCACTGCAGACCGAGCCTCCGCTCAGCGTTGCAGACCATGCCCCCTGCCCAGCGCTGCAGACCGTGCCCCCTGCTAGGCGGTGCAGACCATGCCCCCCTGCCCAGCGCTGCAGGCCGTGCCCCTCTGCTCAGCGGTACAGACCGAGCCCCTCTACCCAGCGTTGCAGACCGAGCCTCTGTTCAGCGGTGCAGACCATGCCCCTCTGCCCAGTGCTGCAGACCGTGCTCCTCTGCTAGGCGGTGCAGACCGAGCCCCTCTGCTCAGCGGTACAGACCGAGCCCCTCTGCTCAGCGGTACAGACCGAGCCCCTCTGCTCAGCGGTACAGACCGAGCCCCTGCTGTGGCTCACTGCTACATCTCGCCGCTTGTTATGCATGGAGCACTCTCTGATATGCATTCGCGGGGTGGGGCGCGGTGCGGCCTCTTGTCTCGCCGGTGCCGGCCGGAGACACCGGAGGAGCTCCGCAGCTGTCAGACGCCGGAACAGCACGCCCCTGCCACCGCCGGCGCTCAGCGGCCCGCCGGCTCATGGCGGCAAGCTGGCCGATCCCCGGAAGTGGCGGCGAGCGAAGCCCCGGCGGCCCCAGCAGTAGCACGTGGGCCCGGCCCGAGCGGAGATGCCTCCCTCAGCTGCGCCGTCGGTTCCGGGGACAGCGTGACTTCAGTGGTAATTCCGGCTGGCTGTCGGTCAGCGCCGCGGAGGCGTTTCATAACGGTAGTTATCGGTTGCTGCGGCCTCTTGAATTACGGAACAGATAGTAAACTTTGCAGAATGGCGAAGGCTGTCTACAGGTTTTTGTAAATCTTTTTTCAAGTCAGTCTACGTGCAGAAAGAAAACCAACCATCCGTGAGTGTATGAGGTCTTAAACGTTCATGAATATGCTTTCGGCATAGCGTGTCACGGAAGCGTTGCAAATGCTCTGACCAGCAACAATGGACGGAAGTCTTGTGTTTCCACGGAGCCCGTTTCCCATGCCGAACCACGTAATGTGAGAGCCAGCGGTCCGGACACACCCTTCATGTTGGGGAACACATGGAAAAGGACAACCCCAGGGCTCAGACTCGATGGATAAACAATGTGCTTGATTACGTACACCCACGTCAGGTCAATAAAACACCCGATTGCAGCAGCACACCTCGTTATCCTATCGTTACTATTTGTAACTCATTTGTTTTTGACATTCTTGAAAGCGGCAAGCTTCAGCGTGCGATAGCTGGCGCCCCGTGACGTGGTTTGATGGACCGGCCCTAGCTCTAATTCTATCCGTGCCATTTGATGCTTTACGATGCGAAATAACGTATTCATAAAGATCCTATTCTCTGGCCACGCTTGCATAAAATGTTCATTACTTGAAGGCTCACTGCGATTTCAAGTTGCAAAGATCCGTTCCCCTGATAAATGAAATACTAGTTTCAGCAACAAAGCCGCACAAATGACACTGATGCACTTTGAACAAAGTGCTTCCTCGAGATGTTAACGCCTCCCTTGAATGCCGCACTCGCGCGAAGCTCCGCGACCACCGCACCCATACATACCTGATACGCTTGTCGGCGGCCGTGACTGGCAACGTCGCGGAAGTGACTTGTCAGAATCTAAAGATGAGAAGCCGTGTAACCAACCGTACCTCGGCCGACTGATCTCTTGCTGCCTGTGATCGGAGGAGGTGACGGACCTCGACGGACCTCGACGGACCTCCAAGGACCTCGGCGGACCTCGACGGACCTCGGCGGACCTCGGCGGCGGCCTGCTAGATGCAAACGGAGGGCGCTGCTGGGACCGGACATGAACTTTGCTCGGCATTCGCCACTTTGTTCAGCATTCAGTACGGAGCCCACATCACTCAGCGAGGTGCCCCGCTGCACTGCTCAGCATTACGCAAGACAATCCATCCCCTGGGCGCCGTAACGGCCCCGTCAGGTCAGGTGTCCTTCTGCAGTGGCCGGGCAGCTCGCTTATCACGTTCATGGAACTTCGTCGGGGACTCCCTGCGGTTTTTACTTACGGGCAGCATAGACCCAGCACGAATGGCTTCTACATCGGCCACGCGTTTTGAAGATTCGGAAAGATGCAAGGTCCGAAGGGTTAATGGAAGTGTCCACCTTATACACCGCGACTTGAGTCGAGCGCCAAGAACGCCCGAAGGTCTTGCCGAAGCCGTGAAAGGAGCGCTGATCAAGCTGACGCACGATATTTTTGCTCCCATGAAGCGGCAACGGTCGGTGGCAGGCGGTATCAGGACAACGCCGCGAGACACGACGGTGCCGTGCGTGACTGGCACAGGAAAGCGGATGGGTCCCGGCGCCTACGGCCGCGGTCCGGGTACAGCGCACGCTGACGCATCGGCGCGCGGCGCCGGCGGCTGGGCCGGACAGGCGCGCGGACACGCGGCGCCGTCCGGGCATTGGTACGCCGCTAGTTGTGCGCGGTGTACGTGGCGGAATTGTTCAGCATTGCACGTGGTGTTGATGATCAAGTGACCAAAGTATGAAACGGATTGGGTCAATGCAATGTGTTTTAAAATCCGATCCGATGCGACAGACTGAATATGGATCAGATGAGCAAATGTTTTCAATGCGCGGATTGTGATGGGGGGGGGGGGGGGGGGGGGGTTAAGTCTGATTTTCCGTAACTTACGGTTTTCAGTAAAAGAGATGTTTGTGGATCAGTATAACACAATCCGACGTTTAGCCTGACACTAAAGCGTTGGACAACGAATCATCGTTTGAAATGTCAGAATAGACATTTTCAGACCACTTAGCTAAATGGAATACTTACATTCTTCCATGAGGCGATGGTGAAGGGGGATGAATTTATATTTTTGTAAGCGGTGAGCTGAACAAAAACAAATATCTTGGCACCAAATGACACAAGTAAGTGATAAATACACATAAATTAGTAAATCACATAAAAATCGCATAAATCGCATAAATCAGTAAATACACATAAAAACCTACCCATCTGCTGTCGTGCAAAAATTCTATTGTTGACAACTGTACTACAATTAGACAAATTCCGAACTAAATCTTCAACATGCAGATAGATAAAACTCGTAAATCCATCCATCTTGGTTTCGCTAGACTTGGCGTATTTCAGGCGGATTGGATTCAGATTGGGTCAACCTTACAGGTAATTCCTGGATTTAAACTGGATCTGGGTCCTGCTTGGCCGAATGTAGATAAGACAGGATCAAACAAAATTTGTCCGTTTCACTGTGTGAAAGTTACCCACTGCACAGTATCCGAGCAGCTCCGTGATAAGAAAGATGTGATGATGACGATGCGTCCTTGAGAAGGCTGCAGCGTACAAGTCGTAAGTGCATCCCTGCAGCGACCCGCTATGATGACACATATCAGCACCGCTCCAGGCGGCAAGCCGTGCAGGATATGGTGAGAGGCCTATGGTTAAATCCAGGAAATGTGCGAGCCACGTAACCAGGTGCACGTGCTGGCGAATGCTGCACAAGAGTACGAGAAATTCTTGACGTGCACGGAGTTGCCCTGGCAGACGGCTCCATGCAAGGTTTCATGCAATGAGGCGACGGAGATCAATTCAAACAGCGGTAGGTTGTGGTCCTAGACAAAACCCGTTTGCACCCAACACCCAATAGTTATCAGTCATATGGCACGGAGCAGCAGCCGAATATGATATGGCCGGGACTTAATCCTGTGGTGTGCTTCGAAAAATGACCGTTGGCCTTTTTTTAAAAACAATATTTTCGCCAGTATCTGACTTTTTCCTGTAAATTTCGCGCCTTTTGTATTTGTTTGGGCGGCGTTCGATCTGTCATCAGCACGTTTGTCTGCACCAATCACGGCCCAGTATTCTCCTTGCGTCACGTCACGTGACCACAACATCATGTGGTCTGTGACGTCACACCCGGTCGATAATAATGCAATGATTTTTTGTCAGTCCGTCAGCAACCTACCAGATAAATCGGCAAGCTTCCAGAGAAAGCGCTATCAGATAAGCAATCACTGATAAAGAAGTGGTAGTTTGTTTTGGTAGCTCTTGCGTTGGCGAATACGTCAGGTGGTTTGGAGATACTTGTCTCTAATTTTGGGGGAATGAGACATAGGGGATGGATGAGAAGGAGATTGAACTGCCAAGAGAAGCCATGAAAAGGTGAGTAACAGTAATTAGTGTCGTGTGTAGTGGTGTTCCCCAGTAAAAAAGTTAATGTCGCCGTAACATATAGAGTGCGAGAACCAAACGCCTCGAGTCTCGAACATGAGCTTTGTCAGCACAACTGGGAGTTCAATGAAAGAATAGGCTTCGTGCCAACACAAGCAGCAGTGAGGCATCGATGGACCTTCTGCACAAAACAATTGAGCATACACTTCAAGTGAGAATGGAAGGAATTAAGGTAAGATGGGAATGGGAAGAAACACCCAACTCACGGGCGAGCAAGATGATGGTAATGCCGGCGCAGGAACCACATTTCCAAACACCGCTTTATATTGTGTCGTGGTCGGTGGTCAGCACAGCTAGTGTGTATGTGGTCTAAAGTGAAAAAGGCAAAAGGGAAAGAATTACAAGGGAGGTAAGGTTTACCGTCCTTTCCTTACCGGCCGTAACCTTACCGTGAGCCGACGTATCGAACGCTTCGTCAGCACGCATGACATCACGCATTCCAGCTGACAATCGTGCTGATGACAGATCGAACGGAGTCTAGATAAAACTATTCCATCGACCGGAAACACCATGCGATAGTGCACGCAACAGCTCCGACACGCATGTCTGCGCAGCCTAAAACCATCAGTGTAAGGGACTGTTTTCACATTTTTTTGTGTGTTTTGCCACAAAACAATTAGTTTAATCTCCATCAAGATCAAACTAATGCTAGGCTGTTGGCACTCGGGCCCCAGGTGTACAGACGGAAGCATGCGGCTCGTTGATAGCGATTTGCATGTCCGCCAACATAAATAACACCATGCAAAAACTTGACACCATGTATTCTCGCCAAGCCTTAAGAAAAAACTGTCGAGGGGCTTTCTGAACGGACGTTTTTGTGTCCTTTTATAATGTGCTGCACTTGGCAGGCATTGCTGCATGCTGCAAGAGGCCACGCTGTCCTGTGTTATTTCCGATTATAGCTGAGGCCATGAGCAATATCAACCCGCCTTAAACAGCAGGTTGCATCTGTTACAGAGTGCTACTGATCACTACTGTTGCTGTTGCAGGTACCTTTACGAAAAAGCTGAGGCTACTGTTCACATTACCATTGTACTCGGCCGTAACGTCTCACAGGCGTAGAGCTGTTCATTCCTCATGGGTCCGAAAACGACGCATTTCTTCGAATAAATGCTGACTGATCAAGTTCCTACGAACAAAATGCGTCAGACTTTTTGGGCTAGTGCAGTTGGCGAGCTACAAGGTGATGCAAACTCAAACTGTTTGTGAAATGTTCTCCTTTTCCCTTAGTTTTCCCTTTTCTCAGCCGTGGATTGTCAAATGGAGCCTTTAACTGTGGCCTCTAAAATCTGATGGAGCGTCGATAACTGCAGTCCGTTGGTCGTAAAGGCCGCGGAGCTCCACTTCTAACTGTGCAGCTGCTGCCCCCGGCCACATTCCTCCGCCGCACGTGACTGAAGAGTGCGGAAAGAGTCCCGCTGTACGTTGGGAAAGGACTTGTACGTTCTAAGGCAATGCAATGTTTGGTTTCGCCCTAGTTCGAGGCGAGACGCTGCATATGATACGACAGGAAAACGTTTATTTTACGATAAAAAGTAATGTGCATCGACCACCATGTTTTCCTCCACTACCAGGCCAGGATTCATCGGCATCGCTATCGTTTAAGGCCCATCAGTCGGCGGCCAGTTGATCAAAAATGTTAACTTGGACGCGAGAGGAAGCGATTAATCTTAAAAGCTGCGTACACTCGGAGGAGTCCATTCAAGCTGAACCTCATTAGCGAAGACCACCGTCAATAAAAGGTAAAGGCCAGTTGAACCCGGATTGCACCCAGTTGCACCGAATAGTAGTTACCGGTCAATTAGAACACCGCCTCCGTTTTTCTAAATGGCGGATGCTGCTGCCTAAGATCCCAGATCTTGGATGACTTGAGACATGGTTATGAAATTAACAGCGTTAAAGGATGCATTCCACCCTAGGAGCATACTTCAAGGACATACTCCAGTGAAATTTCAGGACTAGGTACGTCTTAAAATAGCACTGGAAAGTGCCAACACAGCACCGTCAAAACATAGCAAGGGTATCAATTCACATTACTTTCTAGTCCGACGCTACGCTGTCCACTAACGCTTCCTGCCAAGACCCGCATTACTGCATTTTGGGTAGCGATGTTGTGACGTCATCATGGGACTAGGTCATATGGCACCAGTGCTACGGTCGCGTGAAAACGCTGTTTTTGAGGGCTGGTTTAAACATAAATATTTCCCTAAACCGAACTTCTTAAGACTTAGCATATTCAATGAAACATTTTTAGCTGGGAAACGACATTGGTTTGCATCAGAGCTACACAATTATTGCTGAAATGCGCGAGCAGTCTGCCCCGATAGAGAGATGGGGTAACCCATTCACCCATTTACCAGTGATTTATCCCAGAGAACTCTAGCCGGAAGTGCAGTCTGTGTGAAAGAATACAACATACAACAACGCAGGGTGGAGATGAGAAACGGCGGCCCAGACGGGCTTGCAGCACCCTGGAACGCGCATTGAGAAGTTGGAATGCACATCCTCTAGTCTTAGGAGGGGAGTTGCAGGGCGTTAGGAGGTGGATGCAGGGATGGCTTGCCCTGGTGAAGGCAGTGAGAGGTAAACTCCGGGAGGCGTTAACGCAGAGCGCCATTTCAGTTCAAGATAGCAGATTTTCCTGTAAAATGTGACGATTTCTGGCAAGCTTTGCAATTTCTGCCAGTCAAAGAGTGGTGGCTCATATTTCAGCTGGGAAATAATCTTGGGGATGTATGAAGGTAGTCGGGATATTATTCCCTGTGTACCCTTTTCACCTAGCTTGTCTTTCACCTTTTCATTTTTTCATTTCATTTTTCATTTTTATTTTTGTTTATGTATTATATTATGTTATATATATATATATATATATATACGATATTTATTATATGTATATTATATATATATATATATATATATATATATATTATATTATACATTCGTTTCATTTCATCATTTCACTTATCCGACATTATGAATCTGCAAGTTAACCAACGACTGGCAAGATCATATAGCCAAGAAACAGCGAGCATTTTGGGACCTGTCCTACTCACATTTCTTTATTTCCACGTCCACAAATTAATATACATTTCACAAAGAGGCGTTACATATAAATGTTCAGGCACGTTAACTTCGCCGAATGTGGCGCGGGTGCCGAACCTAGAAAACGTGGTATAGTAGGATCTACTTTTGGAGGCAGATCGTAGTACTGATTTATCTTTAGAAGGTTTTGAATGCAAAATGCACAATATCTATCCTGCATCGAATATCCAATACAACATCTATAACATTTAAGTAGAGATGAAGAACAGGGTTTCACCTAGGAACTTCCCAGTTCCTGGGTGAAATCTCCGTTCGTAATCATGCAACGAGTGTCTACCAGCCTTCGCGTAGTATCAGCCAAAAACCATACTACAGGCTGCCAACCTTTAGTCCCATGGTGACGTCACGTCTGCGTAACCTTCTCTAAAAGCCTTGCTTCCTCTCTGCACCCGCGACCACCGTTGTCATGACAACCACTGTGCGCAGCTCTACTGGTGCGAACAAAAAGAAGGCTTGCGATTGGCTTAGCGGGCAAAGACCTGTTACCAAGGAGCGCATTGGTTGAAATTTGAACTAGTGCGTCGCATGGCTCACATGATGCTCCCACTCTCAAAGCCAGATTTGAAAAAAAGCCACTGTGGTAAAGGTGAAAGGTGAGAAATAAAGGCCATAGTGTAACGTTTCATGGAATTCGCGGAATACAACCTCCATGCTTGCATAGTTTTGTGTTAACAGTGTTTCAAGCTTTCGTAACATTTATCACAAACATTTTGACGCAGAAGTGTGTTACAAACATTACAGAACATCCACGTTACAAAAAGCAAGGCAAATGGAATACATTACTTTCATAATGGTGAGCATGGAGTAAAATGCGATTTCTCCCGCAGGGTAAGTTACTTCAAATCGAAGTTCCGAGCTATTTGACAGGAGTTCGAGAATCATTGGTATTGCTAATCAAATCGTACGTGTCTGCTGGAACAATTAGTACAGGTACGAAAAGGCGGGATTCTCCTTATAATGCCACGAGCATGACAAATAAAACGTGTCGGTAGCCGACAAGACACACGCTAACAGATCTGTAGATGAAACGCGCGCCTCAAGTCGCTGAGTGTTCAGCTTTCGGATGGAGTGCTTCAAGGCCTTGATCCCGCCGTGCGCCTCACGTTCTTTGCGCATGCAGACGGCTTCCAACAAGTCGACAGCACCGCAGCAACGTAAACCCCTCTAGAAACCAGTTCGGCCGGTCCAACTGGGAGTGCACAGTTTCAAACCCACTTCGCAGTGCGCAACCCGCCTTTCCACTAAGCTGTGCAGGTGGCGGTGTGGGAGCACGAGTCGGCCCGCGCTGCACCACGCCGCCCCGCCCGGCGCCTCCCGTCCCGTTGACCTTCATCCGCCGCTGGGAGCCAGGGCTGTTTGCGAGGCAGCGCCGTTTAAAGTGGACGACAGGCGTCACCGCGTCGCTTCGTTGCAGTCGCGCCGGATTTGACAGCCTGCCATCGATCCCCAGGGTGCACTGGGGTCCCGACACGCCCGCAGTGAAGCAGATTCCAGTAACAACACGTGGGTTTGCGTCGAAAAGGCGCCGAGTGGCCCGGAGCCGGGGGGGGGGGGGGGGGGGGGCGAAGGGAAGGACACGATCGCGATCAGGGCGTCGGAAATGGCCTCCAGCCGACTCACAGCCGTCTTCTCCAGTTCTCTGTTCTGGCGGTGACGTGGCTCGAGCGCGTCATAATTGCTCGTTCACTTGCCGTCGTGGCAAGGAGCTTTACTAAAGTTGATTGGATTGTGCCGATGCGCGGAAAAGACTAGCTTGAAAGACCTGCGGAAAAGACTAGCGTGAAAGACCTTTATCGAGGCTCTTCACAAAAAGTGAGAGCCAATTATCGAGCAGAGAACGGTCGCTTTCATCCGTTTGCAGCGCATACACATACATAGACACATTAAAGGTAGAGTGAATTTAATTGTTTGGAGTGTAGGTAATCGCAATGTTCGGACACTTTCAATATTTCGAGGCGTCATACGTGCTAGTGGACTGTGATAGCTATATGATTAGCGTGTCGTCCTCCATGTTTCAAACTTCGATTACCACTTCAGCATCATGTATATCAATAGGTGAACAATGACAGGGAAGGGCTCCATTTCGCACACCGTGGAAAACATGTACAACAGAATGGGGATCGAAATACGCCGTATCATTGTAAATACGCGACGATAGAAAACAAAGCAAATCAAATACACTGCAACAGCGAGCGAAGCTCGATCGTGGGCCGGCAAAACACCGCACCTCTGACTAGACCTTGACAAGCCAACTCCGTCACTGTCCCACAACGAAACAGCAACAGTCACTCAAACAAAGATCGAGAAACGGTGGCCAAAGAACCGGTGCACTGCAGCACAAAAACCACCGCGGGATGGCTGCACCATGACTCATTTCCGCGCTCGCCTTGTCCCGCCCGCCGTTAGCCGGGAGGGCGCGTGACTCACAGGGGGCTCGTCCGACCGTGACGGCTCCACGCTCACACAGGGTGAGTCGGCCACACGTGTCACGAGCTGTCTCCGCGGCGGCCGCCGCCGCACTCGATCACGACTGCATCAGACGCCCGTCTCCTCGGCCGAGTGCCGCCCCCGCTCAAGGTCGCTCGCGTCCGTCGCGCACACGCCCATGAATTGCTGCTCCAGAAACCGGTGGTTCAGCGCTGACGTCATGTCGGTGACGTCACACTCGCTGACGTCATCAGTCTCGCTGGCCAGCTCCCAGCGGGATGTGGCGAGAGACGGCGCGAAGTCGGTCTGGGTGCCGCTGTCCACCAGGCGGACGGCGGCAGCGCTGCCGCCGACGCCGCCGGTAGAGCCCAGCGGCGAGTAGCCGTGGCGGCCAGCCTGCAACGACAGCGAGAGCGTGCTGCCGCGCAGCTTGTCCAGTAGGCCGCGCGAGCCGGACCTGCTGCGGCAGCGGCGCAGCACCTCCGCCAGACTGTCCGAGCTCACGGGGAAGAAGCGACTGGCACCGCGGCGCCCCCGCGCACCGCTCCACTCGCGCGCGTCATCGCACCGCAGCCGGCCGCCCTCCGCCACGGCGTCGTAGTCGGCGACGACGGCCGAGTCGGGCGTGATGTCGTCGGAGCCGGCGTCGGCAGCGGCGGCCGGCCGGCGCAGCGGCAGGCTGAAGGCGGCGCCGGCGGCGGCGGCGGTGCGGCGCGGCGAGCCGTCCAGCGAGGGGTCCGAGGCTCCGCGCGACAGCACGCCCGCCTCGCTGCAGCCGCGGGAGTCGCTCAGGTTCGGCTGCGACGTCGAGCCGCTCGTCGACGCATCCGTTAGGAAGTTGACGGCCGCGTCGGAGCCGACGGAGCCGAGGCCGGCGTCCGACTGGTCGTCGGCGGGCGGCGCGAGGCTGCGCCGCTGCCGGCTCGGCCAAGGACAGGTGGCTGGACCGCCGGCCGCCGGCGGACGCGCCGCCGCCGCCGCCGCCGTCGCCGCCGGTCCCGCCACCGTGCCGTACAGTCGGACCGTGAAGCTGTGCGCCGCGCTCTCCGAGCTGCAGGTGCTGGCCGGCCGGCCGAGCGCGCGCGACGGCGTCGGCTGCGCCGAGCTCGGCTCGTCCGTGTCGAGGCTGCGCCGGCCGCCGCTCGGCTGGCAGTACGCCTGACACACGTCCGTGTACTCCTCGCTGGTCTGCGTGCCGCTCGAGCGCACAGTGTTGAAGGCGGCCCGCGGCTCCGGACGTCGCTCCGCCAGCACCACCGGCTGGTACGTGGTCTCGACGTGCGGCGGCTCGGGCGGCGGCAGCGCTGGCGGCGGCCCGCTTTGCAGCAGCGACACCGGCCGCGAACCCGTCGCGGCGCCGGCACGGTCGGTCGAGGCGGAGCGACGCATGGTGCGCCGCTGCGGCAGCGACACGGGCAGCGCGTGACCGGCCGCCAGCGTCAGCCGGTCCGTGTACGCCAGACGGCCGTCCTGGTTGGCGCTCTGAAACAGCACATGCGCGGGTCAGACACGGACACAGCCTGCGGGTCAGACACGGACACAGTCTGGAGGTCCGACACGGACAAAGCCGAGGGGTCAGACATGGGCACAGCCTGGGGGTCAGACACGGGCAAAGCCTGTGGCTTAGACACGGGCACAGTCGGGGCCAGACACGGGTACAGCCTGGCAGTCAGACGAGGACACAGTCTGGGGTCAGATACGGGTACAGCCTGGTCATCGATTTCACACGAGCTTGGCTGAGTTCCGCGCGGGCGTTACATATCGCGGCACCCTTGGGAAATGGTCGGGAAGGAGCTTTTAAAACATGGTCATATTTTCCGCCGGATTTTTGTTTCCTGGCGGACGCTGCTGCACATTACCCAAATGTCCTCGGATTTTGGAAAACAGAAACATCCCCGGGTGGAAACGACCATGTGCTATGTTTCCATTGTGTTAGCTGACGACTAGCACCACAAGCCACTGGCAAGCCACTAGAATATATGAAGGGAGAATCAGTCCATGTTATCTCAGCCTGGATTCCTGCGCATATACCTGCTTGGGTCGGGCATGCCACAACTAAGACATAGTCAAATGTGGCCACATTCGAACTCGCATTCAGATTCCCATTTCACGATTTCGTACGAACGCAAATGTTCCCTGCCTTAGACGATGCACACGGCATATTATGAATACCAGTCACAGCGGCACCTGCTATGACTTTGAGTCCCCTGGCGCCGCAGGCCAGCCGCCGGGACAGCCGGATTGTGGGGGACGTAGACTTCGGACCGATGTAAGAAAACAGAGGGACGGGCACCAACGGGGAGCGGGGGGGGGGGGGGGGAAGAGAGAGGGCGTAAACGGCAGAGAACGAGACAGGGCAATAAGATGCCGGTTTCAGAGTCCGGAGTCCGGAGGGGCTATGTATCCGCTGTACCGCAGTCCGAGGACCGACCCTAGCGGTGACGGTGTGCGGCCCCGCCCGCCCGGACCCGCCGTTTCATCCCTGCTGTTGTGACCGTTCCCGCTCTCCCAGCGCGCCCTGTCATACGTCGGCGGCGATCGTTTCGGGACGGGGGGGAGGAGGGGCCAGGTATACAAGAAAGCCAACGCGTTGGGATTGCCGCCATTTGCGACCAACGCGACGCCTGAACACGAATACGGGAGAGACAAAACGCCGCGTGCGAAACTGCGGGCAAGCTGGACGGACATGGAGGGGATGACTGGGACGGAACTCCGCGTGGTGATAACAGGTTCAACAGATTTCCTGGCATGATGATCTGTGCAATAATAAAATGCGATGATCTACTAGTTTTCATGACCTTGACTGTATTAAATAAGCCACGATCGGCAACACAAAATTAAAAGTTTACCGGCAGGGCCAAAGCTTAAACGGGCCTTTTTGCCCCGCCTCAAAACGTGATGTACCTGCATTATTATGGGTATGCATAATTCTTCGCAAAAACTATATAAATAAATAAATATATATATATATATATATATATATATATATATATATATATATATGTATGTATGCGCCGGGTAAAACTCACAAGTAGTTATCAAAACCTCCTTTCAGAATACAGGTGTGGGAGATGAAAAAGAACAGCGCAAACCCAATGTTGATTAGCATGTTAAACATTACTTAGAGGTCCAAGAAGTACATTTTTCACGACCTTTCACCGCACCTTATGCAAAACCAGCCTTCACTTTGAGCTTGGTACAGGCCTCTTTACGCCTGGCACGGCGCGCTGCGCCCCTTGAGGCTCCGGTGCAGCCGCTGGGTCAGCACGCTCGGGGTCTGCCATCGATTGATCTGCCGACTGCCTCCGGCACCGAACCGTGCTCCAAAATTATCCCTAATCGATGGCTGGGGAGCGCTCCCCGCTCTCTCCGTCTCCCTCATTATCGCATTCTCTTTGCCGCTCGATCGCTTGGTGCCGACTGTGCTGGGACCAACTAGGCCAGACTGGGCTTGGTGCTGACTGCGCTGGGACAGGCTAAGCCGGACTGGGCTTGGTGCTGACTGCACTGGGACAAGCTAGGCCAGACCGGGCTTGGTGCTGACTGCGCTGGGACAGGCTAGGCCAGACTGGGCTTGGTGCTGACCGCGCTGGGACAGGCTAGGCCAGACCGGGCTTGGTGCTGACTGCGCTGGGACAGGCTAGGCCAGACTGGGCTTGGTGCTGACCGCGCTGGGACAATCTAGGCCAGACCGCGATGGACTTGGCCGGAATGGATTGCGCGAAAATGAGCTAAACTGAAATGAGACAGGCATAACTTAACTAAACTAGTTGACTCTGACGCCACCACCCAGTGACTTACCTGGACGACCTGGTTTCGGCTGCAGACGGCCGGGTAGTTGTCCAGCTCGGCGGCGCGCACGGCCGCACCCGGCTTGGGCCGCAGCCGCGCGCCGCCGGCCGCAGGCGCCGCCGCACAGCGCGAGCATGCGGCAGGGCGGCCGCCGGCGCGGCTCGTGGTGGCGTAGCGGCTGCGAGCCCACAATACAGCACGAGCGCGGCCATCACAGAGCTCGACGGCGCGCGCCAGCGTCTGAAAGCACCACAGGACCAGGGCCGCGGGCGCGCGTGCCCGCCGCCTCGCCGCAGACCGAACGCGTCGTAAACCCAGACGAGGGCGTAGCCTGGAGGCCGGCCAGCAGGCAGGCCCAGCACGGACACGATTGACGGTGAGTCGCACGGCCAGGCTGAGCGTGGGCTGAGGCAGGCGGCGTGGCATAACGGCCCCCTCGATCTGCAGCTTGGTGATAGCGGTGCGCGTGAACTCGGCCTGGCGCCGCAAAGCCGCGCGGTACAACGTGCCGAATATGTACCAGTAGGCCACGCTCAGGCCCAGACCCCAGCAGATGAACATCAGCTGGCACAATGCCAGCAGCAGCCGGCCCTGGTAGTGGAAGCCCACCACCAGGTCTGTGCCGATGCTGAAGGCGAAGTGGAAGGTGACGACGCCGCCCAGCGCGCCTGCCGATTGGATGCGCGGCCGCATCAGCTGCACCTGCGTGGCGTTCAGCAGCGCCAGGAACAGGATCGAGAACGCCGACGTCAAGCACGGCACGGGCAAGTTGAAGATCAAGTAGTTGATGGGAAGCGCGAACAAGCCGTTGGCGTTGTACGCGTCCACGAAGAGGTAGACGGCACGGCAGACAGCCAGCGCCAGCACCAGCGTCGTCAGCGTCAAAAAGTAGGGCTTAGACAGCAGGTGCGACACCATGCCGACACGCAGCAGCGTGACCAGCGCCAGCACGGCCAGCAGGGCGAAGAGTCCACCGGCCGTGTAGATGTGGCCCGGCCAGAAGGGGCCCCACGCCTGGCGGGCGCGTCCCACTCTGGCATAGGCTCGGCGAACGGCTCCGGCTCATCCCCGGCTCCACCAGGATGCCGTGCCACGTCG
>NW_023596297.1:7128532-7154944 GCF_011947565.3 Pollicipes pollicipes | reverse complement strand
GCGTCCGGCTCCGCCTGGTGCCGGTTCGGATTTGTTACCGAGTGTTTTATATAGGCGCGAGGCAGCGGAGCCGGTGCTCTCCGGTGAGCTTACCGGACCAGCCGCCGGCCCCCGCCGCCCCGCTCGCTTGTGGAAATTCTGCGACCGCTCGGCGTCGTGCTGTCAGCTAGCCTTCCGTTTCAGTTCCGTCGGGCCGCCGCCGTCGCCGCCGGCACCCGCGGTCTCCGGGCCGTGGAGCCGGCGGCGGCAGCGGCGGCGCCCACTCCGCCCCGCGTCCGTGGGCCATGGGGATCATGGCCTGGGCTGTATTGGTTTGGCTCCTGACGGCTGTCATTGGTTTAGGCCGTACGCGGACATTTGGCAATAAAGAACGCGCTGGATGACGGCACGCGTGTGTGGGGGGTGGTCCCGGCCCGCCCCCAGCGCTCCGGCGTCGCCGGAGCACGTGGGCGGACTCGGGGGCGTGACGGCCCTCCGGCGGACGCTGGCGTCAGCGGAGTACGTCCGGGACTGGTGTCCAGTAATAGACGCGGGCGGAACACGGCGGGCCGGACAAGGAGCGAGTTCCGGGAGCTGCACGTTGTTAGCGCGCGTCGCAGCGGGGAAAAACAGCGGAATAAGCCCAACTACCCCCGTTTTTATAGTCGGCGGTGTACGACCAAATGCGAGTCATGCTCTACATTCAGCGTTTGCACTAAAAATGGTGTTACATTTACCCCTATCGTGGTCACCCGATTAGCAAGACATCTGACCGCATGCCATTCATCGGGCGAACGGAGCGGCTCGGGGACCGCTACAGTGGCAAGACACTGGAGGTACTTTCCAGTAAGCGCATGATTAAAGAACAGCGATTTCACGAAATCCGTGCGGGCAATACGATGGTCGCGATACCGCACATTAACGCAGTTTTGCCCGCAATTCTGAAGAAGGAAAGTGACGAATGCCATCGCACACGTTGATCGTAATCTTGAAGTAACCGAGCGCGACCTATCTACACATGCCTATGGTAAAAGATTTCACAGCACTCCTGCGTACTCTCATACACCCTCAGCTCTGCTCCTAGTTCTCTCGCGTGATGAGGGGCGGCCGTGATGTGCCGCACTTTCGTGTGTGCTAGAGCTGGTTCCGTTCCCGCGGCCGCCCAATACACTTCCAACACAGACTGATCTGACCTGCTGGCGCTCATGTCACCCCCTCCCGTGCTGCTCTAACAGTAACAGACACCATACATGCTACACACATACATACATACACGCGTACTTCGGCAGGGCATTTGGTTCAAAGCTCAGCCGTGCCATTCAGTCTCACGACCTTGGTCAGCAGTGCGGATTGCCGTTGTCCGCGCCCAGACGGCAGCGCCGCTGGTCAGGCGGTCCGCGCCCGGCCCGCGTGACAGGACGGGCTGCTCCCTGTCTCGTCTGGCGCGGCCGCCGCCAGCCAATCGCGGACAGGTGGACGCCGAAGTCGCCAGTAATGCACGGTACTGGAGTTGGCACGGGCAAGATAATAAACGCGAGTGTCGGTGTGACGTCAGTGATGTCTAAGCATGAGCCCGATGAGCGGAATGGAGCCCGACGGCAGACGGCTTTGGAAACCCATTAAGAATGCTGCAGATTATTACGAGGCTTACCGGTGCATACACGTTTTTTATACTTTTCTCAGCAGGCAAGGAGATTTAACCGAGGTCAGTGCATGCACTGATTCACAAATCGCACAGATTAAAAGCGGACAGGAAGTGAAACTGACCGGCATTTGTCGTCTCAGGCGCCGCAGCTTTAACGGATTCGATCGACTTGTTGCGAAAGCTGCACGGAACTGTAATCATTGCCCGCCAATGTACAAGCCTATCACCAGTGTGATGGGCTGGCTATACCGGGTATGGTCGTTCCAGTTGGAACTGTTACGGTCGAGGACACGGATCGAGCGAGCCTAGCGTCAACTGACCCGGATGTTGCCTAGGTTCAGCGGCCTAGCTAAGCCCCGCCCAGCTTGGGACGCTTTTGACGAACTCTTGCCTTTGCCACCTCTGATTACGGCGGCATGAAGATTTTAGCGACAAGTAGAAAAATTCCTGGAAAACTGCGCCGTAATTTTATCATTGTACTGCAATACAGCCTGTTTGATCACGTGGCTGGTTTCGCAACTTTGCAATGTCTCCTCAATTTTACCTCCCCATTCGATCAGCAGGGAAATACATATCCTTCAAGTTACGAGAAAAGGCTGAATAACGCTTAGGATAACGTAAACACTAAGGATAAGTGCAGCTCCGCTTGCTAAGCCCATAAAAAGGGTACACTACCGTGCGCTGATGCATTCCTTTCGTGCGATTTTTCCAAACGCGAAGGGCTGCATTCACGTGCGCTTAGGCAACATCTGCACGATTGTAATGGCTACGTCTGGTGTTACATGGCTCGTCCCACGCCACAAAATGCGTCTTACAGGCATCACGTCTCTGTTCACAAGTGACGAAAGACTACCTCGGTATGTGGGCTCGCTCGTAACCATGGTTCATGTGTGACGTACAGTCCACCAGAACATCTTGGACTATGTCACTGGTGCAATTTATTCTGCGTCAGTGGTCTTCACGCAATGGTTCGTCAACGAAGCTCGGACTCCCAATTTATTTCAGAATGTTCGCTTTTGCTTCAGTTTGTACAGCAATGTAAAGCACAAACCTTAAAAAGACCGTTGGCATGGTGATCGGCAGCATAAGACTGTCGTGGCGAAATCAAAGGCCGAAGTCCAATGCTTTACATACGTTATACGTAAACTTCCATGGTGCGCATAAAACGAACTACACCCGGACCTATTGTAACCGTGGTCGCCCCCATCGGCTGAATTCACAAATTAAGTCCTTTCCCCTGCGTCTGAATTGAAGTCAGCTCAAAGTTCTGTCTGTCGATTTGTTGTCGTTTGGTCGCGATCGAAAATGCGACAAGCCCCATGCACCGTGAGTCGGAGTCGGAGCGATCCCCCTGAGAGATAGTCTTTGATGGTGAATCCTGATGAGAACGTTTGCCTGCAATACTGGGTTTGAGATAAGACGTCAATTTGAATAACGTTTCATGTCGGCCCTGTAAGCCCTTCAATGCGTTATGTTTATCATGAGGATTGACCTTAAATCCTGGTGCGCCCGTCCCGCTCAACAATTTCCAGGAAGTTTCCCTCTGTATATCCTCTTATAAAGGTATCGGTTTTTCATTCCCTAATCCTTACATCTTCCGAAAAAGAACAAACATTGATCCCCGCCCGGGAGCAGAGCTCTTGCTTCCGGATAGCCCGGTAGTTCATAAATCTTACTTTTCCCAATCAACTTGCAAAATTGAAAAGGATGGTTAGCTTTCGGCAATGCTATCACAGTCTGTTTGAGTTTGATTTAGTGGTGACTGGTGATATAAATGCTGGCTGTGTTCATTGCGCTTGTAGCCGCTGTGAAGGGCAAACTAACACCTTTGTGGCACAACATGCATAGTGTACCGGAAATTGCATGAAAGTGCGGAAGTTTCTGAAATGGTTAGGACGCAGGTACCAAAGATTAGTCGCCAATCCGTGACAGCCCTACAGCTCTAGGCAATATTCGCGCACCATTCCACGCACATAAGTGGGGACGTCGTCGGTAAGGCTTGTTTTCGGCTTGAACAAGATCACGGAGTAATGGAGATTAAGATATGCTTCCGAGGTAGCGGCATATGTCTGTTTGTGTATTATCTAGACCATCTCGGCGCCTGCTATGGTGCATGGTAGCTTTCTCTACGAGAAAACAGGGCTGCAGTGCATTACTTTAGCTGTTAGCTATCCGTGCCTAACATGCTGATTAACGCAGTCAGATTATGACAGCTCCGTCAAGTTGCGGCGTCAACATACCCTGTAATCCATTTCCGTGAATTTTACGGCGCCATTCTAAACCTGAATATCAATGAGTTTTGCGGGAGGAAATAGTATAGCATCTGCTGTCGGATAGAAATTCCAAATATAAAGCTGAATCCCTGACACTGAACCATCACTAAGTATGCCATAACGCGGCCACCCCTGTCTATCTGAGGCCCAGTCCCCCTTCCCCTCCCCTCGCATTTATATTTCCCCGGTCGATCAATATCGCTCCCTCGCGCCGTCTGCGTCACCAATCAGCGCGCATTATCATCTCACCGCAGATATCGGCCAGCGCCGCGGAGCTGAAATATCTCTGCAACACTTGCTGGCGGTGACGCTGAAGGAGCCTGTATACGTGCAGCATACACCCGGCTTCCAGTGCGTAGCCTCCGCAGGGGCAGAATGATTGGACGTTTGGAGCATGGATGGATTGGGATGATTAGGATGATTAGGATTAGGATTAGGATTGGGATGATTGGGATGACTAGATGTCCAGCTGCTGGCACCGCCTCCCGCCACGCTGGCCGGGCCTGGAGCGCCGTCCGGTCACGACCGTCGAGCAGAGCCCTCCTGTCCATCACAGCACCGGTCTAACGGGTGCAGTCTCCTGCTGCTGACCTCCAGCACGTCAGTCGCTCCCGTCGTGACCCGGAACTGGGCGCAGGGTCGACTGCCTGCGGCTCGCGCCGTCGGGTTCCGCGCTGCCCCGTCCGTTTCGCCCGTCTGACTCCCTACGATTTCGTCATCGACCGCATGCTACTCTTAGCCGTCAACTGGTTGTCTGACTCCAAAATGTCTGCCCGCTATGCCAGCATTACACCATGAACATCCGTGTGCAGAGAATTCGAATTTCAGACCATGGCACCATTGCCATTTTTGTCAGCATAAAATAAGCATGCGAGTGCCTAGCAAATTATGCATGCAACTGCGTAATTCCACTTCCCCGCTATTTTAACAAGATCCTACCTCCTTGAGGCCTATTCAGGCCATTCACGGCACTTTATTATTCTAAATGTTCAGTTTCGTGCGCCACTGGGCTTTCGGGTCAGGGATAGATGGGAATGTAGTGCGGTAGCAACTGCTTTCCTGTATCGTTGGCTCGATTGAAGGCATTTTGTCAGCACTCAGCACCGACCATTATTTGCCTGACGTTTCTCTCTTGATAAGAACTGTCCACATCCTGGCATCGACAATTATATCTAGGACTTCATGTTATGCCTCAAACGCTCGTAAACGCTGATAAAGTTTTATGGAAGGTCTCGTTGGGCTAAATCTGAACAATTTCGTGTCAATCTTGGATATATGGGGAAATTTGCGCTTATATATTATGGTGGTAGATCTTGTCCTCTATTCTGTTCGCTCACTGTGCGTGCATCTGTGCTCATTCTGCGTTTCCTTGCACCCTGTCACAGGCATCTTGGTTGCATTAAAGCCGACGCTCTGAAATAACCTGACCCAGTCTAGCGTTCGGCATGTCAAGGCCACCAGCAGCGGCACCGACCAATGAGACGGAGGTCAAACGCTCCGCCCGCGCCGACCACCCATAGATCTCGACTTGCCCCAGACTTCCTCGCCTTTCAGCATGTCTAGACAATGGCAGACTTCAGGTAGATCGTTCAGACTTCAGTCTTTTGCTTCGTCAGGCAGACGGTATGGATTGTGTCATCACTCGGTACTCGGTGATATCCCTCCAAACACTAGCAGTTGGGCACGGCTCGTAACGGTATAGCGACCGTTTTCAACGTATCGGTAGAGGTCCTCCGCCATCTTCAGCGGCCTTGTGTTGGAGTGGGGAGGCGATATGGGGACGTCAACGCTTGCAGAGCCCTAAAACAAGTCAAGGTCGAAGGAATCAGGCGCTTAAGCCAAGCAGGTGCTTAAGCACGCGCCTAATATATGTAGGCGCGTGCTTAAGCACCTGCTTGGCTTAAGCGCCTGATTCCTTCGACCTTGACTTGTTTTAGGGCTCTGCAAGCGTTGACGTCCCCATATCGCCTCCCCACTCCAACACAAGGCCGCTGAAGATGGCGGAGGACCTCTACCGATACGTTGAAAACGGTCGCTATACCGTTACGAGCCGTGCCCAACTGCTAGTGTTTGGAGGGATATCACCGAGTACCGAGTGATGACACAATCCATACCGTCTGCCTGACGAAGCAAAAGACTGAAGTCTGAACGATCTACCTGAAGTCTGCCATTGTCTAGACATGCTGAAAGGCGAGGAAGTCTGGGGCAAGTCGAGATCTATGGGTGGTCGGCGCGGGCGGAGCGTTTGACCTCCGTCTCATTGGTCGGTGCCGCTGGTGGCCTTGACATGCCGAACGCTAGACTGGGTCAGGTTATTCAGAGCGTCGGCTTTAATGCAACCAAGATGCCTGTGACAGGGTGCAAGGAAACGCAGAATGAGCACAGATGCACGCACAGTGAGCGAACAGAATAAAGAGGACAAGATCACCATAATATATAAGCGCAAATTTCCCCCATATATCCAAGATTGACACGAAATTGTTCAGATTTAGCCCAACGAGACCTTCCATAAAACTTTATCGCGTTTACGAGCGTTTGAGGCATAACATGAAGTCCTAGATATAATTGTCGATGCCAGGATGTGGACAGTTCTTATCAAGAGAGAAACGTCAGGCAAATAATGGTCGGTGCTGAGTGCTGACAAAATGCCTTCAATCGAGCCAACGATACAGGAAAGCAGTTGCTACCGCACTACATTCCCATCTATCCCTGACCCGAAAGCCCAGTGGCGCACGAAACTGAACATTTAGAATAATAAAGTGCCGTGAATGGCCTGAATAGGCCTCAAGGAGGTAGGATCTTGTTAAAATAGCGGGGAAGTGGAATTACGCAGTTGCATGCATAATTTGCTAGGCACTCGCATGCTTATTTTATGCTGACAAAAATGGCAATGGTGCCATGGTCTGAAATTCGAATTCTCTGCACACGGATGTTCATGGTGTAATGCTGGCATAGCGGGCAGACATTTTGGAGTCAGACAACCAGTTGACGGCTAAGAGTAGCATGCGGTCGATGACGAAATCGTAGGGAGTCAGACGGGCGAAACGGACGGGGCAGCGCGGAACCCGACGGCGCGAGCCGCAGGCAGTCGACCCTGCGCCCAGTTCCGGGTCACGACGGGAGCGACTGACGTGCTGGAGGTCAGCAGCAGGAGACTGCACCCGTTAGACCGGTGCTGTGATGGACAGGAGGGCTCTGCTCGACGGTCGTGACCGGACGGCGCTCCAGGCCCGGCCAGCGTGGCGGGAGGCGGTGCCAGCAGCTGGACATCTAGTCATCCCAATCATCCCAATCCTAATCCTAATCCTAATCATCCTAATCATCCCAATCCAGTCCATGCGTCCAAACGTCCAATCATTCTGCCCCTGCGGAGGCTACGCACTGGAAGCCGGGTGTATGCTGCACGTATACAGGCTCCTTCAGCGTCACCGCCAGCAAGTGTTGCAGAGATATTTCAGCTCCGCGGCGCTGGCCGATATCTGCGGTGAGATGATAATGCGCGCTGATTGGTGACGCAGACGGCGCGAGGGAGCGATATTGATCGACCGGGGAAATATAAATGCGAGGGGAGGGGAAGGGGGGACTGGGCCTCAGATAGACAGGGGTGGCCGCGTTATGGCATACTTAGTGATGGTTCAGTGTCAGGGATTCAGCTTTATATTTGGAATTTCTATCCGACAGCAGATGCTATACTATTTCCTCCCGCAAAACTCATTGATATTCAGGTTTAGAATGGCGCCGTAAAATTCACGGAAATGGATTACAGGGTATGTTGACGCCGCAACTTGACGGAGCTGTCATAATCTGACTGCGTTAATCAGCATGTTAGGCACGGATAGCTAACAGCTAAAGTAATGCACTGCAGCCCTGTTTTCTCGTAGAGAAAGCTACCATGCACCATAGCAGGCGCCGAGATGGTCTAGATAATACACAAACAGACATATGCCGCTACCTCGGAAGCATATCTTAATCTCCATTACTCCGTGATCTTGTTCAAGCCGAAAACAAGCCTTACCGACGACCGTCCCCACTTATGTGCGTGGAATGGTGCGCGAATATTGCCTAGAGCTGTAGGGCTGTCACGGATTGGCGACTAATCTTTGGTACCTGCGTCCTAACCATTTCAGAAACTTCCGCACTTTCATGCAATTTCCGGTACACTATGCATGTTGTGCCACAAAGGTGTTAGTTTGCCCTTCACAGCGGCTACAAGCGCAATGAACACAGCCAGCATTTATATCACCAGTCACCACTAAATCAAACTCAAACAGACTGTGATAGCATTGCCGAAAGCTAACCATCCTTTTCAATTTTGCAAGTTGATTGGGAAAAGTAAGATTTATGAACTACCGGGCTATCCGGAAGCAAGAGCTCTGCTCCCGGGCGGGGATCAATGTTTGTTCTTTTTCGGAAGATGTAAGGATTAGGGAATGAAAAACCGATACCTTTATAAGAGGATATACAGAGGGAAACTTCCTGGAAATTGTTGAGCGGGACGGGCGCACCAGGATTTAAGGTCAATCCTCATGATAAACATAACGCATTGAAGGGCTTACAGGGCCGACATGAAACGTTATTCAAATTGACGTCTTATCTCAAACCCAGTATTGCAGGCAAACGTTCTCATCAGGATTCACCATCAAAGACAGATCTACTCAGGGGGATCGCTCCGACTCCGACTCACGGTGCATGGGGCTTGTCGCATTTTCGATCGCGACCAAACGACAACAAATCGACAGACAGAACTTTGAGCTGACTTCAATTCAGACGCAGGGAAAGGACTTAATTTGTGAATTCAGCCGATGGGGGCGACCACGGTTACAATAGGTCCGGGTGTAGTTCGTTTTATGCGCACCATGGAAGTTTACGTATAACGTATGTAAAGCATTGGACTTCGGCCTTTGATTTCGCCACGACAGTCTTATGCTGCCGATCACCATGCCAACGGTCTTTTTAAGGTTTGTGCTTTACATTGCTGTACAAACTGAAGCAAAAGCGAACATTCTGAAATAAATTGGGAGTCCGAGCTTCGTTGACGAACCATTGCGTGAAGACCACTGACGCAGAATAAATTGCACCAGTGACATAGTCCAAGATGTTCTGGTGGACTGTACGTCACACATGAACCATGGTTACGAGCGAGCCCACATACCGAGGTAGTCTTTCGTCACTTGTGAACAGAGACGTGATGCCTGTAAGACGCATTTTGTGGCGTGGGACGAGCCATGTAACACCAGACGTAGCCATTACAATCGTGCAGATGTTGCCTAAGCGCACGTGAATGCAGCCCTTCGCGTTTGGAAAAATCGCACGAAAGGAATGCATCAGCGCACGGTAGTGTACCCTTTTTATGGGCTTAGCAAGCGGAGCTGCACTTATCCTTAGTGTTTACGTTATCCTAAGCGTTATTCAGCCTTTTCTCGTAACTTGAAGGATATGTATTTCCCTGCTGATCGAATGGGGAGGTAAAATTGAGGAGACATTGCAAAGTTGCGAAACCAGCCACGTGATCAAACAGGCTGTATTGCAGTACAATGATAAAATTACGGCGCAGTTTTCCAGGAATTTTTCTACTTGTCGCTAAAATCTTCATGCCGCCGTAATCAGAGGTGGCAAAGGCAAGAGTTCGTCAAAAGCGTCCCAAGCTGGGCGGGGCTTAGCTAGGCCGCTGAACCTAGGCAACATCCGGGTCAGTTGACGCTAGGCTCGCTCGATCCGTGTCCTCGACCGTAACAGTTCCAACTGGAACGACCATACCCGGTATAGCCAGCCCATCACACTGGTGATAGGCTTGTACATTGGCGGGCAATGATTACAGTTCCGTGCAGCTTTCGCAACAAGTCGATCGAATCCGTTAAAGCTGCGGCGCCTGAGACGACAAATGCCGGTCAGTTTCACTTCCTGTCCGCTTTTAATCTGTGCGATTTGTGAATCAGTGCATGCACTGACCTCGGTTAAATCTCCTTGCCTGCTGAGAAAAGTATAAAAAACGTGTATGCACCGGTAAGCCTCGTAATAATCTGCAGCATTCTTAATGGGTTTCCAAAGCCGTCTGCCGTCGGGCTCCATTCCGCTCATCGGGCTCATGCTTAGACATCACTGACGTCACACCGACACTCGCGTTTATTATTATCTTGCCCGTGCCAACTCCAGTACCGTGCATTACTGGCGACTTCGGCGTCCACCTGTCCGCGATTGGCTGGCGGCGGCCGCGCCAGACGAGACAGGGAGCAGCCCGTCCTGTCACGCGGGCCGGGCGCGGACCGCCTGACCAGCGGCGCTGCCGTCTGGGCGCGGACAACGGCAATCCGCACTGCTGACCAAGGTCGTGAGACTGAATGGCACGGCTGAGCTTTGAACCAAATGCCCTGCCGAAGTACGCGTGTATGTATGTATGTGTGTAGCATGTATGGTGTCTGTTACTGTTAGAGCAGCACGGGAGGGGGTGACATGAGCGCCAGCAGGTCAGATCAGTCTGTGTTGGAAGTGTATTGGGCGGCCGCGGGAACGGAACCAGCTCTAGCACACACGAAAGTGCGGCACATCACGGCCGCCCCTCATCACGCGAGAGAACTAGGAGCAGAGCTGAGGGTGTATGAGAGTACGCAGGAGTGCTGTGAAATCTTTTACCATAGGCATGTGTAGATAGGTCGCGCTCGGTTACTTCAAGATTACGATCAACGTGTGCGATGGCATTCGTCACTTTCCTTCTTCAGAATTGCGGGCAAAACTGCGTTAATGTGCGGTATCGCGACCATCGTATTGCCCGCACGGATTTCGTGAAATCGCTGTTCTTTAATCATGCGCTTACTGGAAAGTACCTCCAGTGTCTTGCCACTGTAGCGGTCCCCGAGCCGCTCCGTTCGCCCGATGAATGGCATGCGGTCAGATGTCTTGCTAATCGGGTGACCACGATAGGGGTAAATGTAACACCATTTTTAGTGCAAACGCTGAATGTAGAGCATGACTCGCATTTGGTCGTACACCGCCGACTATAAAAACGGGGGTAGTTGGGCTTATTCCGCTGTTTTTCCCCGCTGCGACGCGCGCTAACAACGTGCAGCTCCCGGAACTCGCTCCTTGTCCGGCCCGCCGTGTTCCGCCCGCGTCTATTACTGGACACCAGTCCCGGACGTACTCCGCTGACGCCAGCGTCCGCCGGAGGGCCGTCACGCCCCCGAGTCCGCCCACGTGCTCCGGCGACGCCGGAGCGCTGGGGGCGGGCCGGGACCACCCCCCACACACGCGTGCCGTCATCCAGCGCGTTCTTTATTGCCAAATGTCCGCGTACGGCCTAAACCAATGACAGCCGTCAGGAGCCAAACCAATACAGCCCAGGCCATGATCCCCATGGCCCACGGACGCGGGGCGGAGTGGGCGCCGCCGCTGCCGCCGCCGGCTCCACGGCCCGGAGACCGCGGGTGCCGGCGGCGACGGCGGCGGCCCGACGGAACTGAAACGGAAGGCTAGCTGACAGCACGACGCCGAGCGGTCGCAGAATTTCCACAAGCGAGCGGGGCGGCGGGGGCCGGCGGCTGGTCCGGTAAGCTCACCGGAGAGCACCGGCTCCGCTGCCTCGCGCCTATATAAAACACTCGGTAACAAATCCGAACCGGCACCAGGCGGAGCCGGACGCCTCTCGGCCGACGCGCCTGCGCGCGGCCGGCGCTGTGACCGTGGCGCCGGGCAGCCGGCCGGGCGCTCAGTGGGCGGCGGCCGGCTCGGCGGCGAGGCGCGAGGCGAGCCGCGGCTCGGCCAGGTGCCGGGCGAGCAGGCCGGCCGGCAGCGGCTCCAGCGGCGCCGCCAGCGTCGGCATGCCGGCCAGGCAGCGTACCAGGCCCGCGTACAGACGGCGCCAGCGGCCGGCTGCGCCGCCGTTGCCGCCAGCGGCCGTCGCCTGCTGCACCAGTTGGTCCCCGCGCAGCAGCAGGAGCACCGCCGCCGACACGCCGAACTGCCGGCGAGACGACCGGCCGTGAGCAGTCAGCAGTCAGCAGTCAGCAGCCAGCAGTCAGTACGGCTGGACGGCGCGCTGACTCACGCGGCCAGGGCAGCGCTACCACGGCGAGGGCGCTCGTATAACCGCGGGTCACGCAGGGAGCCGGCGCTGCCCACCGTCGGTAGCAGGGCAGCAGTGCCACATGATGCTCGTGCTGGGTGCACAGTGGGTTCCTGTATGAGGTGTCACATGCCACGGCAGCAGGAAATAAGCGACACCAGGCTGCGGAGCTGACGGTTAGGCGCGGCGGCGCCACAGAGTGCCGTGGACGCCTGGGCGGCGCTGGTGCCTGGCGCCCGCCGCGGCCTGCCCGCGTCGCCGGCAGCGCCACCTACCGGCGAGCTGGCGATGATCTGGAGCGGCGTCTTGCCGGGCGTGGCCGAGTCGAGGTCGCTGGAGGCGGTCAGAGCCTCGGTCAGCTCGGTGATCTGGTCCAGGTCGCTGTTGCTGATCACCTGGAGGCGGCCGGGGTCCGTCGCACGTCACCGCACAGCGCACGCTCGCCAGGTCCGACCGTCTGGTGCCGCTAGTGTTCGACTATCGCAGGGGCTTGGGACGACACGCTGGTATGATCAACCAGTCCGGCAACACACTGTGGGGCTACACTGTCCAACGCCGCGTGGGAATTCCTATTGTGGTTACTGGATTTCGTCGCACTCGGTCCCATGGGCAGTGTGAGCCAATACGACAGCTTTCGTTACCGATGAATCGAGGTATGAAGACATGTAACTGAAGCAGTGGATGCGCGCCACACGGCACAGTCGGCAGATCAAGATTTACCATGATGAAGAGAAAGATCCAGCACGTCGACAAGTTGCTAAGCAGCTTTGGACAATGCTGGCAACCTTGTCAAACGCGTAATTGTGCTGTATTAGAATAATATCGAGTCCGAAGATGGGGTCTTGAGAAACAATTCACACCATTCTCGCATCTCTCACACAGACACAACTCGCGTCCGCTCACTTCTGCTCCGATACTTCCTTAACCCGCCGAAGAGCGATCTGGTACGAAACTTACCAGAAGCCAAGACAGATGTGAAAGGCAAAAACAGCTGTGGTAACATACTCGCCTTACCATCCTCCGCCACAGTGTTTTACTAACAGATCTGTAATCGGTACTGCACATGTCCACGGCCGGTAACGCTTTGAGAGGACCGTTTTAGCGGTCTTCGAAGGCTTTCCTTCCCACACGGTCAGCACTGACCACGCCCGGACGCTGCGTATGCCTTCATGCCATCCCTCGTCCCCCCCCCCCCCCCCCGACTGTCTCATTCCCGACGGCGCGAAGACGGATGGTCGGAGCGGCGGAACTCGGCTGAGAGCCAGGGCACGTGCAACCCAACAGCATCACTCATCCATCCAGCAACCCGCTCGGGCATCGGTACGGGGCCTCAACAATAGCCACGGAAAAAACGACCCATGGGACCGAGCACCCCCAGCCACACAAAGCTAGCTGAACACATCAAAGACGAGCACGCTTTTGTGCGGGGGACCTCAGAACACCCGCGGCCAGGTGTCGGCAACACGTCGCGGACGAGACGGCAGCGTCACCCGTCGCCATCCGCGCGCAACCCACCATCTGCAGGCAGACGTGGAACTTGTGCAGCATGTTGTCCAGCTTGTCCTTGTGCAGCACGGTGACCAGGTGTTTGAGCAGGGTGGTAGCGATCTGGTAGTACTGCTGGCTGCTCAACACCGGGATGCAGCGTAGCACGAGCGCCTGGGGCGGACACGCGCCGCAACGTCACGCACGGAAGCCTCCAGTCTACAACTCCGCACAGCAAAACACATCCACCGTACTAGGACGCATGCTGCCGCAGTGACTCAGGGAAACATCCGTAAACTCGCACGAGAGCAAGGTCCATCACTCAGATCAGGCGCCGGTCAGTTGGATGGTTACAGAGCTAAGGGGCGCACCGAAGGGGATGGGCACCCCGCGCCCCCAGGCACCGGTCGAGTATCAGCGCTCCGCAGTGCAGTCGAGGCTATACGTCATCTGCACAGATTGCCGCTATTTCGAGGAACAAAAGCGCGCGGACCAGTACGCTTAGTTACGCCACAAACCACCGGCTTCACACCGGCCCCTTGCACCCGGCGCATTCCTACACACTGGGAGGCCTCCACACAGCGTCTCTCACCGCAAAAACCAACACCCGGGCCCTCTCCCTTCCCGACAACACCAGGCCCCCAAGCTCCGTCCCCTCCCGACAACACCAGGCCCCCACGCCCCGTCCCTTCCCGACAACACCAGGCAGCCCAGCCCACGTTCCGTCGGTCGCGAGCCTACGCCTGCTCACCTTGCCTTTCCTGATTCCGAGGATCTGCACCAGCTGCGGCTCGCGGCTGAGCGCGGCCCACAGCCGGCCGGTGGCGGCGGTCACCAGCCCACGCCTGCTCACCTTGCCTTTCCTGATTCCGAGGATCTGCACGAGCTGCGGCTCGCGGCTGAGCGCGGCCCACAGCCGGCCGGTGGCGGCGGTCACCAGCCCACGCCTGCTCACCTTGCCTTTCCTGATTCCGAGGATCTGCACGAGCTGCGGCTCGCGGCTGAGCGCGGCCCACAGCCGGCCGGTGACGGCGGTCACCAGCCCACGCCTGCTCACCTTGCCTTTCCTGATTCCGAGGATCCGCACGAGCTGCGGCTCGCGGCTGAGCGCGGCCCACAGCCGGCCGGTGGCGGCGGTCACCAGCCCACGCCTGCTCACCTTGCCTTTCCTGATTCCGAGGATCTGCACGAGCTGCGGCTCGCGGCTGAGCGCGGCCCACAGCCGGCCGGTGGCGGCGGTCACCAGCCCACGCCTGCTCACCTTGCCTTTCCTGATTCCGAGGATCTGCACGAGCTGCGGCTCGCGGCTGAGCGCGGCCCACAGCCGGCCGGTGGCGGCGGTCACCAGCCCACGCCTGCTCACCTTGCCTTTCCTGATTCCGAGGATCTGCACGAGCTGCGGCTCGCGGCTGAGCGCGGCCCACAGCCGGCCGGTGGCGGCGGCGCGCATCTGCTCCGGGCTGGCCGGCGGCGGCGCCGCCTCCTCCGGCTCCGAGTCGACGCTGGCCGCGCCCGACGCCCGCCGGTCAGCCCGCTCCACCAGCATCACTTGCTGGTACAGCTGCAGCACACGAACAACCGTCACTGACCGCTGGTGCAGCTGTCCGACGTACCAACGGCTCAGTATCATACAGCTACGAAGCGGAGACATTGCCATTGGGCGTTGCTTCAGCTACGGCACGCATAGCCGGATTCCACGCCACATCAACCAAGTAACCGAGCATACCACATGTGATTTGTCCATTTAAGCTTTGGATGCCCCAGAAAAGCGTAATACATGGAAGATGAGAACATTTGAGCATGTAAGGACGCTACAGGAAACATGACTGTGACAGCACTAATTCAGGGCATAAACAATTCCATTCTGGGCAACATAAATCCTAATTCACACGGCCTCGATAAGTCACCGATGCCTCAGGTGATTGCTGCCCTCCCAGCAGTACGGCAGCAGCTCCCCGTGGTGTCGCCGCGCCGACATCGCTACCTGTTCGATCAGCAGCAGGGTCTGCCGGTCTCGCTTGGCCTCCTTGTGGTCGCGCGCGCCGTCCGCCGACTCCTGGTTGATCACCTGCAGGTCGATGATCTTGCGCGGCGCTGTAACACTGGCCACCTGGCGGCGACGGCAGCAGATTACGCACATGTCTGCGGGGGGCCAGCCGGCGAGGCGGCCAACTCGGGCTGGATTGCGATGACCAGAAGAGCTGCCGCACCACCTCGGTCAGATGAGGTGACGCCCCAGTGGTCATTAAGAGGTATTAAGAGGTGGAGTCCAGGTGGTCACGAACGCGCGGAGGGAACAGCACATAGCACTAGGTAAGAGAGATAACAGGAGTAATCAGTGAGCAAGCAGGAAGTGACAATGAAACAGTTTCTGCGACCAAGCGTGTCCCCAAACTCAAAACAGAGGCAGAGTGTGCCACTATACTTCAATCTGCCCTTAACTACGATACGCTACACCCACTTGTATGATAACGCATACACTACCAGGGCTCACTAAGCACACACTTGGCTAGAGTGGAGGGAGGGAGGAGGGCGGAGTAGGCAACTATCCCGGCTGGGCATATTATAAATGTGTCTGAATTCAAGATTTTTGGTGGAAACTATAGCTTTTACGCACGACTGAGGGCTCATCTTTGCACTCTTTTCAGTATGTTCGGGCTCCCATTGGTGGCTGGATTAAACCGTCCACTTACTTCGGTCCCAATCGGGGCTCTGATGAATACATCTCACTGTTCATGGCACCTTTGGCTGAGGCGAATTCCACCCTCAATTTCCCCCATCCCCAGTAAAACAAGCTCTGAGCTCAAACAGCCCGCCGGGTCCGGTCACCACCGCGCCGACAGCCCGCCAGGCTAGGTCACCTCCGCCCCGACAGCCCGCCGGGCCGGGTCACCGCCACGCCGGGCCTGACCTGCAGTTTGCCGAGCGAGTTCTCCATCTGCGGCGGCTTGTAGTTGCGGTGGTCGGTGTGCTTGTCGTCGCGCTGGCCGCGGCCGCCGCGCGAGTCCCGCCGACCCTGGCTCAGCTGGCGCGAGTTGAAGTGCTGCCGAACGGACGGCACGGGGTCAGCGGCGGTACCCGGAGGCACCCAGCCTCACCGAACCTAGCGCCATCCGGCGCGTCGCCAAACTCAAAACAGAAGCAATGACCTCACAATATTATTAGTAGTTATTCTTGAGTATCCAAAAACGCATTGCCCTCGAAGCAAATCAATCAGTAAATACGACACGAAACACTGTGTCTGACAACACATTTATCACCAGGGCTCACTACGTACACGCTTGGCTGAAGTGGAGGGAGGGGAGGGGGAGACAAAGATCCCGGTCAGGCCGCGCCGGCGTCTGGTCAGTGGCGATCGCCGGTGACGGCGCAGGTGGTGGGTGGGGGTGGGGAGATGGGGGAGGGGAACACGAGTTCGAGCACGACTGTCGACGCCGGGAGCATCGGCACTGACGAGGTCACTGACTGAGAGAGCAGCGATCAGTGTAGAGAACCTCAGTAAAATGAGAAAAACACGACCACGGGTATAAGAGAAGTAATATTTCAGTGTATCCCTCCCCCTGAACAAAAATCAAAACCGCTCGGGACCATACTTGCATCAGTCTGGTTCGGATGTTCCCAGGTCTCGTGTATAGCCATCGGACTCTCATGCATTAAACCTGCCACTTTTGAAGTCTGGAACATCCGCACCCGCCCCGCACCCAAATTTGAAAAGCCCACACTCGGCCCGCAATGTAAGTGCTCCCCAAGCCGCATCAGCCGCCGACCTTGTTCTTACTTCGAGCACCTATACGCAAACCTATAGTAGTATTCCTGCCAAAACGAAGCTGTAAGAAATATGCAATCATATTAATCCCTTCTGTTTTGTTTTTTTCATGGCTAACATCAAGATCCCTTACTTTAGTCCCAGATATGCATACTTAGCCTTATCGTAACATAACGGTCACCACAAGAATTCACCAATCTACAAAACTGTATTCTGTCACCTTTTTATAAACCAACACTGAGCGTAACTGTTGAATCTTATTCATCTAATGATCTTGATATGTTTTGAAGAGAATGCTGAAGATACAACACGTGGCATTTCCTTCGTCGTCCGGTGTAATGTCCGGGACAAAAATCGTATACAATGAAAAATAAAATGACCTTACATATACAAACATGTCATGGAAGCAATACAAAAAGCAACATTGTCCGTGGCTTACAGGCCCCGCAACAGCATTGCCAATTCCATAGGCAGCAGCAGGTGCCTGACTGATGGCTGATTACGCTTGCCTGTATCCATCAAGGAAGCCTAGCACTTCACTAAAAACTTTTTTAAACCTGGATTTATACCCAAAACCCGTTCAACACGGTTGTACAAATACTGCCTTCTGGGGGAGGGAGGGGAGGGGAGGGGGGCAATAGGTCGGCAAAGCTCGCCATGGCGCGGCTGTCAGTGGCGCCACCGCCGCTGACTAACCCGGAAATAGTAGTCGGTGTTGCCCTTGATCTGCATGCGCTGAATGTTGAGCAGCCACTGCCGCTCGCGGGCCGTCATCAAGCCGGCGTAAGGGTCGTGCTGGCGCCGCTCGCGGTCCTGGCGCCACGCCTGCTGCTGCTGCCCACCGCCCCGGCCGGCCGCCGGTGGCCGCGGCCCGCCCGCCGCACGGCCGGCCCGGTCTGGCGGCCACACAGCGTCAGAGAACACACGCAGACACACATCACACACGGCCGGCCCGGTCTGGTGACCAGACGGCGTCAGACAACACACACAGACACACATCACACACGGCCGGCCCGGTCTGGCGGCCACACGGCGTCAGACAACACACACACAGACACACATCACACGGCCGGTCCGGTCTGGCGGCCACACGGCGTCAGACAACACACACACAGACACATATCACGCACAGCCGGTCCGGTCTGGCGGCCACACGGCGTCAGACAACACACCCAGACACACATCACACGGTTGGCCCGGTCTGTCGGTCAGACGGCGTCAGACAACACACACAGACACACATCACACAACTTGCGCGGCCTGGCTTGAAGTTCGACCCTTCCCCCCCCCCCCCTCCCCCCATCCAGCTGAGCCATCTCCGCCGGGCCTGGCCCCGCCCGTGGACGGCCGGCTCACCTCTGGCCATCAGCTGCGGCGGCAGCAGGACGGTGACGCTGGGCGGCGGCACGTGCGTGTCCGGCATGCGGAAGGTGTCGCCGGGCGCCGCCGGCCGCGGCAGCCGCATCGGCGGCGGTCGGCTGAGGTCGGGCGGCGGCGGCAGCGGGCCCGGCGGCGGCCGGCGCGCCAGGCCTCCGCCGAAGCCGGGCGGCGGCGGCGGCGGGCCCGGCCGCGACAGCAGGTCATGCTCCAGCTCCTCCACCGTGCGCACCTTGGGCGGCGCGGCCGGCGGCGGCGGCGGCGCCCGCGGCCGGCCCACCACCGACATTATGGCCGGGTCGTCGAAGGCGCCGGCCGGGCGCGTGGGCGTCGTCGACCAGATGGAGGTGGTGGACGGTGAGCCGGACACGTCCGACTCGAGCAGCGACGACAGCGGCGGCGAGCGGGCGCGCCCGAACTGCCCGGGCGGAACACGGCGGGTCAGACAACGCCTCGCTCTCGGTGACATGTAAGTGTCTTCATACCAGACCCCAGACCGTACGGCACTTCCTCTACCACACCACGGATCCACAGAAGTATCGAAGCCCTCTACACGCCAACATCCGTCTCTACCCATTCTGAGCCAGCTGGCACCGACCTCGAGCGCGTGACGTCCCCGGCACTACCAGCTCCAGTGGACTTTGGCCCCCATACCCCAAGGGGAACGGAATGGTGGCGTAGACATGGGCGAACCCTAGCTCAACCGTCTCGCGGTCGGGGCGGTATGAGAACACACAAAGCTTTTCATCGGCCCCAGCTTTCCTGACCTACTCGACCTCGAGCGGGTACGGTACAGGGACAGCACTTTTGGTCGGCGCCAGCTGCCGCGGCGCGACCCTCACCTGCGGCGGGCGCGGTATGGCAACGCCGCCGGCCGAGCCGCGGCTGCGGCGCACAGACATGATGCACGGGTCATCCAGCTCGTCGTCGGTCACCAGCTGGGAGAGGCCGCGCTCGATGTCGGCGGCCAGCGGCGGCTCCCGGCCCTGCAGCGCCGACCGCTCGCGCTCCAGGCACGCGGCGATCTTCGCGTGGTCGTCCTCCTCCCACTCGCCTGGGGTCAGCAAGGCACGGGCGGCGTCAGGGGCTGGCAGGCGCTGGCGCGGCGCACCACCAGGCCGAACGTGCGCATGCGATAGCCAGGAGAGGCCGACTGAAGACGCCACTGAGCGTACGACAGTGCATAGCACGCAACGGATCGACAGTCCAATGGGTATTTGATAAACTTATATGTAGTGAAGGCCAGGCGCCACAGAAGATGGACCTCGCAGAAAAGGAACGCTTTGTGTTTTTCCCTATATGACGTGTGAGTTTCGACAATACCACGCCCATGTCCTATGCAGGTTGCGAATGACGGGCAGACCAGCGCGCTGTTGCGGCCGCGGGCCCCGTTCGCCACCCACCGGCGTCGGCACCGAAGGTCTCGCTGTTGAAGCGGTCATCTTCGTCCCGATCGTCCACGTCCGGCGGCTCCAGACCATCATCAAGCTGAAGCGACGGGAGGAGCGTCAGCTGGCACACAGCAGGCTCAGTGGCGGCGAGCGGAGACTTCAACTAAGAAGACGGCACAGTCAGTTCGTCCCACCGACACCCCAGCACGCCCAGCGAGTGCTCTCGGCCGGGTCATGGCGGACTGTGAGAGGATACAGCATGCTGCAGACGACGCAGGTTTACAGCAGCAGCGGTGAAGACAGTCAGTCATTGAGGAGCGCCGCTGGTGAAAGTTTCCTTTGTCAAAAGCGTTCCTCTACCCGAGGATTCATGCCATAATGCATTGGTAAATCCGCAGAGTTTGTACCGTCCCGAGAGTTAGCCATCTCGGAATGTTGGCACGCTTCGACACGAAAACGCCACATGGATGGTCATCAGATGTATGGGCATGGACTTCCACGCTGAGAGGGTTCCATAATGATGATTATTTGGGCTTCGGGACACGCCGACTGGATTGGTCATATCACGTGTTGGCGACACTTTATCGGGGAATTCAACCGTGATAAAATGTGTACTCCGGATTTCATAATAGAAAGAATGGACACACGAGGCTCTCCGTGCACAAACCACACAAAAATGATCCATACCAAGCAAGAAGCGTCGGACACGCAAATGCCACAACATTTTATATCATCCAACAAACCATCCCAGAGGATTTTCTCACTGACATCCCCCAACACCGTCCTATCCGTCTTCAGCCAAACTCCAATTGCAAAACCTTCCAATCGGGCCCCGCCTCCCCGTGCTTTTACTGCACACATTATAAACGCCACATCCGCGTTCAGCGCCCACACAAGGGGGCGTGCATATAACGAGTTCCTTTAGCTCGCCTCTTATTAAAATTGTGGTAAGATACTTAAACCTTTCCGGTTATCCCGACTATGTCATACCTGAGGATAGCGCACCACGCGCCCGGTATTCCCACAATACAGCCCCCCACGTGCATCTGTTAAGACGTCTGGGTATCGCGGAGCTGCTATCGACCACGGACGATTGCAGTCTGCTGAACGAGAATGGGCTTCATTTAGGCATGGCATACCTCGACTGAAAAACGCCTTTGACTGTGGTATGCGCCAGCGTCTTTCGAGAAACTGCATGCCATGGGCATTCAGTGATATCTTTTGCAATGGATCAAGCCCTTTCTAGCTGGGCAAAACCCAACGGTGGTCGTCACTAGATAAAAGTCTGAGCAAGCAGCTCCTGGTACTGGTACCAAGATCTTCATCAACAATCTGCCGGGGAGCAGCGAGTGGCACCAGACTCTTTGCCAATGACACCAAGCTAAGCTGCAGTGCAACTGAACAGCCAGGATTGAAGCAGCAGTGACATGATCTTGACATGGTGCACCCATGGTCTAAAGCTAGCTTTTACTATGTCGTGTAGCAAAGTGTAGCACCATGCTGGCACAGTGGAAGTATTTTCTGCTTGCTGGTTTTTACTGACTCTTTATAATTAATATAAGCTTGATGGAAAACACTGAGCCCATCCTTCGTGAGCAAACACCATCCACCGGGATAGTAGCCTGGGATATCCCAGGCAAGTGCATCAGATGTTCTACAAAAAATGTGGGAGTCCAAATGTGGGCAAAAAGTAGAATGAATTGATTTGATGTCTGTCGCTATTCAGGGTGTTCCTTATTTCATGTCTTACCGCCCCCATAGACTCAATAGCCCGAGGCCATCAAAACAGAAGGAAACTTTATCAGAACCCCACCACAGGTCATGGCCATGGATAAACTGGCCATGCAGACCTGCTGGGCCACATGGCCAGTGCCTGGGGACAGCCATAGGGGGTCGGTCCCAGATCGGTACCCAGCGCGCATAGATGCGGTGCTCAGGATGGTCTGAGGGCAAGCATCATCACGTTCGACATGGAGCATGGAGGGATGACCAGGGCTGGATAGCTGGGCGTCGATGTCCGCACCACCAGACATGGACCTTTCTGTGACCCAGTTGAAGTCCATCCTAAAGAGGCAGTTGAGAGAACACTGGTCAGAAAGCTGATGGCTATAGACTGCCAAAGGAACTAGCACACTCTCCAGAAGTACATGATACAGCTCATGTAGTCACAACTCAAGCCAAGACTGACAGAGTTGCACAGGTGTAAGGCTGGAATTACACCTGGAGTCAGGGTGCTCCAGGTGCCTTGGCTCATAGCACCTGGAGCCAAGTGTTCCAAGACTAGGCTATCAAGGACCTGTAGGCTTGTTTGCTTCACCAACAGTCGTGTTTTGAGTTCTTTGACATGAACAGCTCACAATATTATTCATTATAGGCAAAGCACACCTAAAACATCCTACCCCTATGACCGCTAAGCAGTCAAAAAAGGCCACAATTAGAGGATGATGATGTACCCTGAGCTGGCTTACTAGCACATCACCCCAAGGCCAGACCATCACAGCTGGCTGCTACATCAAGGCCCTGACGAAGATGGAGAAATTTGCCATGCAGTGACATGTTACAAGCAATCTTTCATGGGGATGGTACTCCAGCTCATCAAACAAAGAAAACACAAGAGTAGTGCCAAGCAAGCTTTCCCTACATTTTGGGTAAAGGACATATGGCTCCCCATAGCTCAGATCAGGCCCTGATTAAGAACCTGTGGCCAATAATCTAGGACAAGAAATATCATGCAGTGCAATATGTGCTGAAGCCACTAAACTGGGAAGAACACACAATAAGAGTGCACAGACAGGCAACCAGCCAATCTGAAGCCAGCAAATTGTCATACAAGAAGTGCCTGCATGCATTATGGCTGCTTGGTTCAGCATGGAGGGTGAGTGGAAACATGGTGTTCATGTGTTACCTGACATATTGATAAACTGGCCCAGACAAGAGGGATTTGTTCTCTAGACCCCATATGAATATGACCACAGTTCACATTCTGAGGGTAATCAAACCACCACCCCACTCAAAGGTATGTAAGAGTTACCCCATGGTCAGCAATAGAAACACAGTTCTCAAGCACATTTTCTGCTCACAAGGAATCACTCTATTCAAAAAATAACTTGGATGAGAGCTGCCTGAACAAACTTCTGTTTTCATTATAAGCTGTGATTCAACTTTAGAGTACACCACTGTCAATAATCATGCAGTGCCTACCTATGCATCTTAAAGCCCCAGTTAACAGAATTTAGGTTGAAAAAATTGACTCCAGAGCTATGGAAGTTCCTGATCATTTAAGTCACACATGCAGAACAACAATCACTTCCTTGACTCATGCTCCATGAAAATCCATCCACTGCACTGGACTTCTTCTTAACCTTGATGTGATGCACATGGTGCACATGCAAGCACAACTCATTTCAGGTAAATTGAGCTAAATTTTCACCCAAAAACATGACAATGTATGGGCAATGATGCTAAAAATGAGACATCACTAAAACAGCCTATTTCTTGAAACACTGGCATCCTTGTCCCTATGCCCTTATATTGGCCAATCAGATTTAAAGTATGAATATGGTGCAGTTATTCCTGCAATGTTCTCAGAGCAGTGGACAGGCTCAGCTACCACACATGTCCAGGATAACCAGCTGCAGTCACATGTATGATTACAGGCATTACACACCATTGCAAATACCATATTAGAAAGTGCCCTAGTTAACTGGTGAAGTCAAGCACTGAATGCGTGAAACATACCAAGCATCTGCTTACCACGTGGGATGCATCAAACCCAAAAAAGCCGTCCGACATTGTGGTATTTGTGTAAGCTTGCAGAACGCTTCAAAGGCATACTCCAAAGAATCTGGAACCTTATTGTGCTAGAACAGCATTTTCCTTCGAGAGTGCGCGCAATATCCCGCAACCGCTTTATCACAAGCCCACACGCACTCGAATGAACTGACAAGTTCACACCACGCACGAACGCGTTGGCACCTTCACAGCTTTCCTTTTCCGCAACCGCGCCACAAAAAGCGCAAACTAGTTTTCCAAATCCCCAAGGTCCAGGTTTTGCTTGGCCGCCTTAACGCATTTTGTCGTGTTTTGCTAGTCCGCCTTGGAATTTTCACATTTGAAGATATTGAAACAAACAGTGGATATAGTGACATAAGTTCGCTGGCTAAGAATCAGTGATATGTTTGAATCCTCGAAAGGACTGCTCTGGAAAATGCAACCTTCATATTTAGTTGATACCCTTCCTGATACGTCATTGTTTGATTGCGTCATCGTCGTACCTTGCCCAACATTGATTAAGAGCCAATTGACCATAGCAATTGACGACCGTTATGTCTGGAAATTTTGCTCACGAATGTCGGGTATGAACAACTCCACAACGGTGTTTTTCTTGGCCTTGTTTGCGGCATGGCCAATGAAATGACGGGATTTGATTACGCCTGAATGGCGTCATGGATGCCTGGTGTAGCTCAGAAACCAGAGAGGCTTATGCTTTCAGTAAAATAGGGCTGTGAACGGCACCGAATGATCTTCGAGGCGGCTTTCTCACCTCAAAACTGCACTCAAAATTGAACACTCTCTTTACATGGAGCGTAAAATCTTTTTGGTTGCTCTTTCCGAATCATTTGATTGTCCAGAGGTCGTTTTTTGTACGCAGTGTGCGTTTGCACTTGAATTCAAGAGCTATGTAAGGTCGCCTTTTAAAAAATCGTAGCTTGTTATTTTGTCATTTCTAAACCATTCCCCGCGGCCCTTTACCGCGATGTTGTAACGAGCATCGACCAACATCGACGGACGCTGCTATCAGTCGCACCAGGGTGCTCCTAGAGTCGAGTCACCTCCTTTCACCTTTTCAGAACGACTTCCGTCCTGTCCCTCTCCGCGGCGGACAACTGGTTCACATCACTGATTCAATTTAGCTCAGATTTCACACTAAATCAGGCACGGCAGCACCCTTCCTTGATTCAAAAGCTACTTTCGACAGGGTGGATTAAAGCGTCCTCCTCATGAAGTCGCATGAAATTAGAGTTCGCAGCCGACTCACCGATTTGTTAACAACTTTCTAGCTGATCAGGACTGATAAGTTCTGAGTGTTGCGGAAATACCTATTCTTCATCGACGGCGCAGGATTCTGTTATGCTTTAGCGTCGTGGTCAGCGCGCCGCGCCAAGCCGTTTCTGCGAAATGTCACATTGCACTCATTGACCACCTTTATGCATTGAGGTTCAGATTAATGCACACTTGCTCCGCCTTCCACACGGTATGGGTGTGCGGACCCGGAAGAGTTCGTCTGGTGTTCATGGCAGGGCAACCCGGGCACAGCGCACTAGGATGGTAAAGGTTTAGCTTAGTGCACCTGTTTATCACACTACTGGAACAAACATTACTCGTATTGATCAGGTTACTTTCTCTACGCCAATCACTGACGCTCGCCTTGAAATACAGTTAACCGACAGTTGTGGACACGCATTTTAAGTGAAAATACATAGAATGCAGATATTAAAATCCATGAAGGAATCCTCCCAAAAAAGGCCGCAGAGTCCCACCCTCTTTGGTCCGTTCCAAAGAACCTACCCCAGAGAAGCCGCGGTGCGGAGTGCCTCGAAAGACCGTTCATCGCTTCCCACATCGTGCTCGCCCTGGGATGGAACATTCGCTTCCTTGCGCATGCGCAGCACTCGATTGCGGCACCTAGGATGCCTGGTGCGATTGTTCCGCTACCCAGCGCCGGCCGCGTCTCCTGTGCCGGCGGAGCCGACGGTCCGGGTGACGGCCACCTGGCGACAGATCTCCGAACCAACCGTCCCGAGCCCGGGGGCAACCGGGCTGCGCTCTCTTCCGCTTGTACGCACAGTGCCGGCCGATAGCGACAAGCAAGTCCCGCACCGCACGGGGGAAATACTTAAGATCAAGTTCTTCTCCGGACAGTGTCCTATCTCCAGCCCACTCCATATATTTTCCAATAATATTAGTAATGTTTCTTACGTCTTCGATATTCTCTACATTCGGCCGACCGAGAGCTGTGTGGTATGCGCAGCTAATGTCGACCAGGCGCCGCATTTTGTTCAACTAATTATAAATGATACCCACGCATGATAACACGTTGGAGATTGCAGATTGTCCCGTCGAAGGCAGCTGCAGTCATCATTCTTTCTAGGCGAAATAATGCTTAACGTGTGATTTCCATCAAGCCTTACTGAAATATCCCCTTGTTCACAGTGTTAAATACTTTGGCATGACATCATATCATCGTCCTACTCTCAATTTCATTTTCCGACCTTAAGAAGCGTTTGCGACTGGGTTCAACGACTGAACATAATGAAATGCAAGCAGGACGGGGTAGGCGCCGACAGACGCAGTCCTCCTCCGCCTCTATACTTTCCCGATCTTGGACTACAATGGCTTCATTTTTGATTATATGCCTTCCAAAAAGATCAAAAGCC
>NW_023596297.1:7072799-7127532 GCF_011947565.3 Pollicipes pollicipes | reverse complement strand
ATTCCGCTGTTGTTGCCGGCCGCCCCACTCTGGGCCGAGACTGTGGCCACGTTGGGACGGGGGGGGGGGGGGGCATTCCAAGCGAGACATGGTCTGCTGCACACGTGCACTGTCTTGATCGCAATGTGGGGACCCTTCGCTTCAGCGCACGACTGATTCTGTACGTCTGCCTCGCTCGAAATGGCTCGCACGTGCTGTGATAACTTACGGAAATGGCGCAAGTTTGGGTCTACAAGCCCGAAATACACCGTAAAAAGCTTTGCATGCTGCTGGGAAGTTTCGTCTTAAGATGGTGCGGAGAAAGCCACGGGTGTCTCCAAACATGAAGAGAACACTGGGACGTCTAGTCGGCCTTCAGACTGACCTCTGGCAGTTAGGCATCTTCGGAAACGGTCAGCAAAACGATCAGGAGTAACTGGCTCGGTAGGAAAAGACAAACGAGGGACTTAATGGGAACTGACAGCAAGGCAAAATGGTTACATCTGTCGATTTGTCAACGAAGCTGTGTCATACGAGCATTAATTTTTGCTTGGCATTCGAGCACCTTTTCCCGAAAGAATTGCGGAGTTGTTTCCGATCGGTAAATTATCGGGGAAGTTCTGGTTGGGGTGCCGGTAGTGTAGTGGTTAACGCGTCTGCGTTAACGCGTACTGGTTGACGTGTCTGCGTTAACCACTACGCGTCCGGGAAACCAGAGGTGCTGGGTTTGATTCCCCGCGGTGCCTGCCCTTCCTGCCAGTGTGAGAGGCAGGCGACGCCATATAGCCTCAGCAGCTGAGTGTGTCGTAAAGCCCCAATGACACACACACTGACACACGGGAAGTTCTCATTTTTTAGGGGGAGGGGAGAAGGGCCTGCATCACGCAATTTGAACACCTATGATCATGTCAAAACATACATCCAGAATGGTCTCCTCGTCGGGATACTGTTCTAAAGAAATGGTGATAAAATATTGTCTGCCAAGAGAAAATGCACATTTCGTACTAAATGAAGTGTTCTACATTGGTATGGGGTTTGGAGCTGAAAAGCCCTCTTGAATATCATTCGGTGCCGTTCATAGCCCTGCCCTTTTCCCCAAAGCCCGCTAGTTGTGAGCTACACGCCCGCGAAGATGGGCAGATTATTGCGAGGAGAATATTTCAATGTTATCCAGGCATCCCTGATGCATAATCATGTCGTACCAGTCCTGCCATTTTATTAGCCATGCGGCAATCAAGGCCAAGAAAACTTTAATTGCTGAGTCGTTCATATCTGGCGTTTGTGAGCACGATTTCCAGATACAACGGTTGTCAATTGGCTTTCAATCAACGTTGTGCAAGGTATGATGAGGTAATCAAACAACGGTGCATTGAGTGGCATATTTACTAAACGGAGAAATTCTGTTCATCTGTTTATTTGTCAGTCTAGAGCAGTCTTTTCCACTTAAAAAGCTATTCTAGAGCAGTCTTTTCCATTTAAAAGTAAACCAACAATTATAAGTGAGCTTATCTCATCATACCTGATGCTCGCTTCAGTATTTTCAAATGTGGAACATTCCCTTCAAGCTGAGTGCAGAGGAGGCAGCAGTAATAGCCCTACTTCTCGCAGAAAAAAAAACAGGAGAATGGAGAGATAGATGCGTTGATTTTTCGACAATATACCTTTATCGGAGGGAAGGTTTGATAAAGGCGTGTGTTGTACATGGTATGATGATGAAATCAAATATTGGCATCCCATTTAACTCCACAGGGCATCGCACAGAAGAGAATATAGATAAGTCAACATATTTGTGTATATATATATATATATATATATATATATATATATATAAATCCTCCTAGAAAAACCAGGAGGATGGAGTGATAGATACAATGACATTTCGGAAGCGCGTCTTAATGAAAACTATATATATATATATATATATATATATATATATATATATATATATATATATATATATATGTACGTACATACATTAGCTTACTTTCAAGTGGAAAAGACTGCTCTAGACAATGCAACGTCTATGTGTAGTAAATATGTTCCTCAATGCGTTCATGCTTCTCAATACGTCAACCTTCGCTTGCATACAGACATGTTGCCGAAAAATCAACGCATCTATCTTTCATTCTTCTGGCTTTTCTACGAGGATAATGCATAATATTCCTCGTAAATACACTCAACAACTTAACGGAGGGCTGCCCCTCTGTGTCAGGCCCTGAGGGGTTGTGTGGCATACCAAGAAAGAGACATGGCGAGACGCTGGCCAGCGCTGCCCTGACTACGTTAGCTGGTTCATGAGTCACCGGTGAGCTATGAGACGCTTCAAATCACCAGCCAAACTACTGTTATTGACATGTCGCGGACCGCGTCACGAGCATACAGAGGGGAGCGGTGGTTGAACTGAATCACAGCTCCAACACATCCGTGTTCTTCGCCCCATAACACTAACGGCCAAATAAATTTTGACAATGCCAATGGTGAGCACTATCTCGGATGCATCTATCTGCCATGCTGCGTATGTTTTCCGACGCAGCGCGGCCAGTTTCGAAAAGGTCTTTCGCTGGTAGAGTACGGGGCGAGGGCCTATGGTTCGTTGGCATTATAATTATGTACATAAGACGCCTCTACACTATGCCTCACTTCCTGTTGCTCCAGCGCTTACATTCCATGCTGCTCCGTTCCCTGTCCCGTTTGAGCCATAGGTGAGACAAGATGGAAAACGTGAGATCGTTGTCATATAATTCAGAAAAGAGAAAATGCGAACTTGATTTTGACGTGCACCAACGGCGTACGCGCCTACATATATTAGGCGCGTGCTTAAGCACCTGCTTGGCTTAAGCGCCTGATTCCTTCGACCTTGACTTGTTTTAGGGCTCTGCAAGCGTTGACGTCCCCATATCGCCTCCCCACTCCAACACAAGGCCGCTGAAGATGGCGGAGGACCTCTACCGATACGTTGAAAACGGTCGCTATACCGTTACGAGCCGTGCCCAACTGCTAGTGTTTGGAGGGATATCACCGAGTACCGAGTGATGACACAATCCATACCGTCTGCCTGACGAAGCAAAAGACTGAAGTCTGAACGATCTACCTGAAGTCTGCCATTGTCTAGACATGCTGAAAGGCGAGGAAGTCTGGGGCAAGTCGAGATCTATGGGTGGTCGGCGCGGGCGGAGCGTTTGACCTCCGTCTCATTGGTCGGTGCCGCTGCTGGTGGCCTTGACATGCCGAACGCTAGACTGGGTCAGGTTATTTCAGAGCGTCGGCTTTAATGCAACCAAGATGCCTGTGACAGGGTGCAAGGAAACGCAGAATGAGCACAGATGCACGCACAGTGAGCGAACAGAATAAAGAGGACAAGATCTACCACCATAATATATAAGCGCAAATTTCCCCCATATATCCAAGATTGACACGAAATTGTTCAGATTTAGCCCAACGAGACCTTCCATAAAACTTTATCAGCGTTTACGAGCGTTTGAGGCATAACATGAAGTCCTAGATATAATTGTCGATGCCAGGATGTGGACAGTTCTTATCAAGAGAGAAACGTCAGGCAAATAATGGTCGGTGCTGAGTGCTGACAAAATGCCTTCAATCGAGCCAACGATACAGGAAAGCAGTTGCTACCGCACTACATTCCCATCTATCCCTGACCCGAAAGCCCAGTGGCGCACGAAACTGAACATTTAGAATAATAAAGTGCCGTGAATGGCCTGAATAGGCCTCAAGGAGGTAGGATCTTGTTAAAATAGCGGGGAAGTGGAATTACGCAGTTGCATGCATAATTTGCTAGGCACTCGCATGCTTATTTTATGCTGACAAAAATGGCAATGGTGCCATGGTCTGAAATTCGAATTCTCTGCACACGGATGTTCATGGTGTAATGCTGGCATAGCGGGCAGACATTTTGGAGTCAGACAACCAGTTGACGGCTAAGAGTAGCATGCGGTCGATGACGAAATCGTAGGGAGTCAGACGGGCGAAACGGACGGGGCAGCGCGGAACCCGACGGCGCGAGCCGCAGGCAGTCGACCCTGCGCCCAGTTCCGGGTCACGACGGGAGCGACTGACGTGCTGGAGGTCAGCAGCAGGAGACTGCACCCGTTAGACCGGTGCTGTGATGGACAGGAGGGCTCTGCTCGACGGTCGTGACCGGACGGCGCTCCAGGCCCGGCCAGCGTGGCGGGAGGCGGTGCCAGCAGCTGGACATCTAGTCATCCCAATCATCCCAATCCTAATCCTAATCCTAATCATCCTAATCATCCCAATCCAGTCCATGCGTCCAAACGTCCAATCATTCTGCCCCTGCGGAGGCTACGCACTGGAAGCCGGGTGTATGCTGCACGTATACAGGCTCCTTCAGCGTCACCGCCAGCAAGTGTTGCAGAGATATTTCAGCTCCGCGGCGCTGGCCGATATCTGCGGTGAGATGATAATGCGCGCTGATTGGTGACGCAGACGGCGCGAGGGAGCGATATTGATCGACCGGGGAAATATAAATGCGAGGGGAGGGGAAGGGGGACTGGGCCTCAGATAGACAGGGGTGGCCGCGTTATGGCATACTTAGTGATGGTTCAGTGTCAGGGATTCAGCTTTATATTTGGAATTTCTATCCGACAGCAGATGCTATACTATTTCCTCCCGCAAAACTCATTGATATTCAGGTTTAGAATGGCGCCGTAAAATTCACGGAAATGGATTACAGGGTATGTTGACGCCGCAACTTGACGGAGCTGTCATAATCTGACTGCGTTAATCAGCATGTTAGGCACGGATAGCTAACAGCTAAAGTAATGCACTGCAGCCCTGTTTTCTCGTAGAGAAAGCTACCATGCACCATAGCAGGCGCCGAGATGGTCTAGATAATACACAAACAGACATATGCCGCTACCTCGGAAGCATATCTTAATCTCCATTACTCCGTGATCTTGTTCAAGCCGAAAACAAGCCTTACCGACGACGTCCCCACTTATGTGCGTGGAATGGTGCGCGAATATTGCCTAGAGCTGTAGGGCTGTCACGGATTGGCGACTAATCTTTGGTACCTGCGTCCTAACCATTTCAGAAACTTCCGCACTTTCATGCAATTTCCGGTACACTATGCATGTTGTGCCACAAAGGTGTTAGTTTGCCCTTCACAGCGGCTACAAGCGCAATGAACACAGCCAGCATTTATATCACCAGTCACCACTAAATCAAACTCAAACAGACTGTGATAGCATTGCCGAAAGCTAACCATCCTTTTCAATTTTGCAAGTTGATTGGGAAAAGTAAGATTTATGAACTACCGGGCTATCCGGAAGCAAGAGCTCTGCTCCCGGGCGGGGATCAATGTTTGTTCTTTTTCGGAAGATGTAAGGATTAGGGAATGAAAAACCGATACCTTTATAAGAGGATATACAGAGGGAAACTTCCTGGAAATTGTTGAGCGGGACGGGCGCACCAGGATTTAAGGTCAATCCTCATGATAAACATAACGCATTGAAGGGCTTACAGGGCCGACATGAAACGTTATTCAAATTGACGTCTTATCTCAAACCCAGTATTGCAGGCAAACGTTCTCATCAGGATTCACCATCAAAGACAGATCTACTCAGGGGGATCGCTCCGACTCCGACTCACGGTGCATGGGGCTTGTCGCATTTTCGATCGCGACCAAACGACAACAAATCGACAGACAGAACTTTGAGCTGACTTCAATTCAGACGCAGGGGAAAGGACTTAATTTGTGAATTCAGCCGATGGGGGCGACCACGGTTACAATAGGTCCGGGTGTAGTTCGTTTTATGCGCACCATGGAAGTTTACGTATAACGTATGTAAAGCATTGGACTTCGGCCTTTGATTTCGCCACGACAGTCTTATGCTGCCGATCACCATGCCAACGGTCTTTTTAAGGTTTGTGCTTTACATTGCTGTACAAACTGAAGCAAAAGCGAACATTCTGAAATAAATTGGGAGTCCGAGCTTCGTTGACGAACCATTGCGTGAAGACCACTGACGCAGAATAAATTGCACCAGTGACATAGTCCAAGATGTTCTGGTGGACTGTACGTCACACATGAACCATGGTTACGAGCGAGCCCACATACCGAGGTAGTCTTTCGTCACTTGTGAACAGAGACGTGATGCCTGTAAGACGCATTTTGTGGCGTGGGACGAGCCATGTAACACCAGACGTAGCCATTACAATCGTGCAGATGTTGCCTAAGCGCACGTGAATGCAGCCCTTCGCGTTTGGAAAAATCGCACGAAAGGAATGCATCAGCGCACGGTAGTGTACCCTTTTTATGGGCTTAGCAAGCGGAGCTGCACTTATCCTTAGTGTTTACGTTATCCTAAGCGTTATTCAGCCTTTTCTCGTAACTTGAAGGATATGTATTTCCCTGCTGATCGAATGGGGAGGTAAAATTGAGGAGACATTGCAAAGTTGCGAAACCAGCCACGTGATCAAACAGGCTGTATTGCAGTACAATGATAAAATTACGGCGCAGTTTTCCAGGAATTTTTCTACTTGTCGCTAAAATCTTCATGCCGCCGTAATCAGAGGTGGCAAAGGCAAGAGTTCGTCAAAAGCGTCCCAAGCTGGGCGGGGCTTAGCTAGGCCGCTGAACCTAGGCAACATCCGGGTCAGTTGACGCTAGGCTCGCTCGATCCGTGTCCTCGACCGTAACAGTTCCAACTGGAACGACCATACCCGGTATAGCCAGCCCATCACACTGGTGATAGGCTTGTACATTGGCGGGCAATGATTACAGTTCCGTGCAGCTTTCGCAACAAGTCGATCGAATCCGTTAAAGCTGCGGCGCCTGAGACGACAAATGCCGGTCAGTTTCACTTCCTGTCCGCTTTTAATCTGTGCGATTTGTGAATCAGTGCATGCACTGACCTCGGTTAAATCTCCTTGCCTGCTGAGAAAAGTATAAAAAACGTGTATGCACCGGTAAGCCTCGTAATAATCTGCAGCATTCTTAATGGGTTTCCAAAGCCGTCTGCCGTCGGGCTCCATTCCGCTCATCGGGCTCATGCTTAGACATCACTGACGTCACACCGACACTCGCGTTTATTATTATCTTGCCCGTGCCAACTCCAGTACCGTGCATTACTGGCGACTTCGGCGTCCACCTGTCCGCGATTGGCTGGCGGCGGCCGCGCCAGACGAGACAGGGAGCAGCCCGTCCTGTCACGCGGGCCGGGCGCGGACCGCCTGACCAGCGGCGCTGCCGTCTGGGCGCGGACAACGGCAATCCGCACTGCTGACCAAGGTCGTGAGACTGAATGGCACGGCTGAGCTTTGAACCAAATGCCCTGCCGAAGTACGCGTGTATGTATGTATGTGTGTAGCATGTATGGTGTCTGTTACTGTTAGAGCAGCACGGGAGGGGGTGACATGAGCGCCAGCAGGTCAGATCAGTCTGTGTTGGAAGTGTATTGGGCGGCCGCGGGAACGGAACCAGCTCTAGCACACACGAAAGTGCGGCACATCACGGCCGCCCCTCATCACGCGAGAGAACTAGGAGCAGAGCTGAGGGTGTATGAGAGTACGCAGGAGTGCTGTGAAATCTTTACCATAGGCATGTGTAGATAGGTCGCGCTCGGTTACTTCAAGATTACGATCAACGTGTGCGATGGCATTCGTCACTTTCCTTCTTCAGAATTGCGGGCAAAACTGCGTTAATGTGCGGTATCGCGACCATCGTATTGCCCGCACGGATTTCGTGAAATCGCTGTTCTTTAATCATGCGCTTACTGGAAAGTACCTCCAGTGTCTTGCCACTGTAGCGGTCCCCGAGCCGCTCCGTTCGCCCGATGAATGGCATGCGGTCAGATGTCTTGCTAATCGGGTGACCACGATAGGGGTAAATGTAACACCATTTTTAGTGCAAACGCTGAATGTAGAGCATGACTCGCATTTGGTCGTACACCGCCGACTATAAAAACGGGGGTAGTTGGGCTTATTCCGCTGTTTTTCCCCGCTGCGACGCGCGCTAACAACGTGCAGCTCCCGGAACTCGCTCCTTGTCCGGCCCGCCGTGTTCCGCCCGCGTCTATTACTGGACACCAGTCCCGGACGTACTCCGCTGACGCCAGCGTCCGCCGGAGGGCCGTCACGCCCCCGAGTCCGCCCACGTGCTCCGGCGACGCCGGAGCGCTGGGGGCGGGCCGGGACCACCCCCCACACACGCGTGCCGTCATCCAGCGCGTTCTTTATTGCCAAATGTCCGCGTACGGCCTAAACCAATGACAGCCGTCAGGAGCCAAACCAATACAGCCCAGGCCATGATCCCCATGGCCCACGGACGCGGGGCGGAGTGGGCGCCGCCGCTGCCGCCGCCGGCTCCACGGCCCGGAGACCGCGGGTGCCGGCGGCGACGGCGGCGGCCCGACGGAACTGAAACGGAAGGCTAGCTGACAGCACGACGCCGAGCGGTCGCAGAATTTCCACAAGCGAGCGGGGCGGCGGGGGCCGGCGGCTGGTCCGGTAAGCTCACCGGAGAGCACCGGCTCCGCTGCCTCGCGCCTATATAAAACACTCGGTAACAAATCCGAACCGGCACCAGGCGGAGCCGGACGCCTCTCGGCCGACGCGCCTGCGCGCGGCCGGCGCTGTGACCGTGGCGCCGGGCAGCCGGCCGGGCGCTCAGTGGGCGGCGGCCGGCTCGGCGGCGAGGCGCGAGGCGAGCCGCGGCTCGGCCAGGTGCCGGGCGAGCAGGCCGGCCGGCAGCGGCTCCAGCGGCGCCGCCAGCGTCGGCATGCCGGCCAGGCAGCGTACCAGGCCCGCGTACAGACGGCGCCAGCGGCCGGCTGCGCCGCCGTTGCCGCCAGCGGCCGTCGCCTGCTGCACCAGTTGGTCCCCGCGCAGCAGCAGGAGCACCGCCGCCGACACGCCGAACTGCCGGCGAGACGACCGGCCGTGAGCAGTCAGCAGTCAGCAGTCAGCAGCCAGCAGTCAGTACGGCTGGACGGCGCGCTGACTCACGCGGCCAGGGCAGCGCTACCACGGCGAGGGCGCTCGTATAACCGCGGGTCACGCAGGGAGCCGGCGCTGCCCACCGTCGGTAGCAGGGCAGCAGTGCCACATGATGCTCGTGCTGGGTGCACAGTGGGTTCCTGTATGAGGTGTCACATGCCACGGCAGCAGGAAATAAGCGACACCAGGCTGCGGAGCTGACGGTTAGGCGCGGCGGCGCCACAGAGTGCCGTGGACGCCTGGGCGGCGCTGGTGCCTGGCGCCCGCCGCGGCCTGCCCGCGTCGCCGGCAGCGCCACCTACCGGCGAGCTGGCGATGATCTGGAGCGGCGTCTTGCCGGGCGTGGCCGAGTCGAGGTCGCTGGAGGCGGTCAGAGCCTCGGTCAGCTCGGTGATCTGGTCCAGGTCGCTGTTGCTGATCACCTGGAGGCGGCCGGGGTCCGTCGCACGTCACCGCACAGCGCACGCTCGCCAGGTCCGACCGTCTGGTGCCGCTAGTGTTCGACTATCGCAGGGGCTTGGGACGACACGCTGGTATGATCAACCAGTCCGGCAACACACTGTGGGGCTACACTGTCCAACGCCGCGTGGGAATTCCTATTGTGGTTACTGGATTTCGTCGCACTCGGTCCCATGGGCAGTGTGAGCCAATACGACAGCTTTCGTTACCGATGAATCGAGGTATGAAGACATGTAACTGAAGCAGTGGATGCGCGCCACACGGCACAGTCGGCAGATCAAGATTTACCATGATGAAGAGAAAGATCCAGCACGTCGACAAGTTGCTAAGCAGCTTTGGACAATGCTGGCAACCTTGTCAAACGCGTAATTGTGCTGTATTAGAATAATATCGAGTCCGAAGATGGGGTCTTGAGAAACAATTCACACCATTCTCGCATCTCTCACACAGACACAACTCGCGTCCGCTCACTTCTGCTCCGATACTTCCTTAACCCTGCCGAAGAGCGATCTGGTACGAAACTTACCAGAAGCCAAGACAGATGTGAAAGGCAAAAACAGCTGTGGTAACATACTCGCCTTACCATCCTCCGCCACAGTGTTTTACTAACAGATCTGTAATCGGTACTGCACATGTCCACGGCCGGTAACGCTTTGAGAGGACCGTTTTAGCGGTCTTCGAAGGCTTTCCTTCCCACACGGTCAGCACTGACCACGCCCGGACGCTGCGTATGCCTTCATGCCATCCCTCGTCCCCCCCCCCCCCCCCCGACTGTCTCATTCCCGACGGCGCGAAGACGGATGGTCGGAGCGGCGGAACTCGGCTGAGAGCCAGGGCACGTGCAACCCAACAGCATCACTCATCCATCCAGCAACCCGCTCGGGCATCGGTACGGGGCCTCAACAATAGCCACGGAAAAACGACCCATGGGACCGAGCACCCCCAGCCACACAAAGCTAGCTGAACACATCAAAGACGAGCACGCTTTTGTGCGGGGGACCTCAGAACACCCGCGGCCAGGTGTCGGCAACACGTCGCGGACGAGACGGCAGCGTCACCCGTCGCCATCCGCGCGCAACCCACCATCTGCAGGCAGACGTGGAACTTGTGCAGCATGTTGTCCAGCTTGTCCTTGTGCAGCACGGTGACCAGGTGTTTGAGCAGGGTGGTAGCGATCTGGTAGTACTGCTGGCTGCTCAACACCGGGATGCAGCGTAGCACGAGCGCCTGGGGCGGACACGCGCCGCAACGTCACGCACGGAAGCCTCCAGTCTACAACTCCGCACAGCAAAACACATCCACCGTACTAGGACGCATGCTGCCGCAGTGACTCAGGGAAACATCCGTAAACTCGCACGAGAGCAAGGTCCATCACTCAGATCAGGCGCCGGTCAGTTGGATGGTTACAGAGCTAAGGGGCGCACCGAAGGGGATGGGCACCCCGCGCCCCCAGGCACCGGTCGAGTATCAGCGCTCCGCAGTGCAGTCGAGGCTATACGTCATCTGCACAGATTGCCGCTATTTCGAGGAACAAAAGCGCGCGGACCAGTACGCTTAGTTACGCCACAAACCACCGGCTTCACACCGGCCCCTTGCACCCGGCGCATTCCTACACACTGGGAGGCCTCCACACAGCGTCTCTCACCGCAAAAACCAACACCCGGGCCCTCTCCCTTCCCGACAACACCAGGCCCCCAAGCTCCGTCCCCTCCCGACAACACCAGGCCCCCACGCCCCGTCCCTTCCCGACAACACCAGGCAGCCCAGCCCACGTTCCGTCGGTCGCGAGCCTACGCCTGCTCACCTTGCCTTTCCTGATTCCGAGGATCTGCACCAGCTGCGGCTCGCGGCTGAGCGCGGCCCACAGCCGGCCGGTGGCGGCGGTCACCAGCCCACGCCTGCTCACCTTGCCTTTCCTGATTCCGAGGATCTGCACGAGCTGCGGCTCGCGGCTGAGCGCGGCCCACAGCCGGCCGGTGGCGGCGGTCACCAGCCCACGCCTGCTCACCTTGCCTTTCCTGATTCCGAGGATCTGCACGAGCTGCGGCTCGCGGCTGAGCGCGGCCCACAGCCGGCCGTGGCGGCGGTCACCAGCCCACGCCTGCTCACCTTGCCTTTCCTGATTCCGAGGATCTGCACGAGCTGCGGCTCGCGGCTGAGCGCGGCCCACAGCCGGCCGGTGGCGGCGGTCACCAGCCCACGCCTGCTCACCTTGCCTTTCCTGATTCCGAGGATCTGCACGAGCTGCGGCTCGCGGCTGAGCGTGGCCCACAGCCGGCCGGTGGCGGCGGTCACCAGCCCACGCCTGCTCACCTTGCCTTTCCTGATTCCGAGGATCTGCACGAGCTGCGGCTCGCGGCTGAGCGCGGCCCACAGCCGGCCGGTGGCGGCGGTCACCAGCCCACGCCTGCTCACCTTGCCTTTCCTGATTCCGAGGATCTGCACGAGCTGCGGCTCGCGGCTGAGCGCGGCCCACAGCCGGCCGGTGGCGGCGGTCACCAGCCCACGCCTGCTCACCTTGCCTTTCCTGATTCCGAGGATCTGCACGAGCTGCGGCTCGCGGCTGAGCGCGGCCCACAGCCGGCCGGTGGCAGCGGTCACCAGCCCACGCCTGCTCACCTTGCCTTTCCTGATTCCGAGGATCTGCACGAGCTGCGGCTCGCGGCTGAGCGCGGCCCACAGCCGGCCGGTGGCAGCGGTCACCAGCCCACGCCTGCTCACCTTGCCTTTCCTGATTCCGAGGATCTGCACGAGCTGCGGCTCGCGGCTGAGCGCGGCCCACAGCCGGCCGGTGGCGGCGGTCACCAGCCCACGCCTGCTCACCTTGCCTTTCCTGATTCCGAGGATCTGCACTGCACGACTGCGGCTCGCGGCTGAGCGCGGCCCACAGCCGGCCGGTGGCGGCGGTCACCAGCCCACGCCTGCTCACCTTGCCTTTCCTGATTCCGAGGATCTGCACGAGCTGCGGCTCGCGGCTGAGCGCGGCCCACAGCCGGCCGGTGGCGGCGGTCACCAGCCCACGCCTGCTCACCTTGCCTTTCCTGATTCCGAGGATCTGCACGAGCTGTGGCTCGCGGCTGAGCGCGGCCCACAGCCGGCCGGTGGCGGCGGTCACCAGCCCACGCCTGCTCACCTTGCCTTTCCTGATTCCGAGGATCTGCACGAGCTGCGGCTCGCGGCTGAGCGCGGCCCACAGCCGGCCGGTGGCGGCGGCGCGCATCTGCTCCGCTGGCCGCGGCGGCTCGCCTCCTCCGGCTCCGAGTCGACGCTGGCCGCGCCCGACGCCCGCCGGTCAGCCCGCTCCACCAGCATCACTTGCTGGTACAGCTGCAGCACACGACAACCGTCACTGACCGCTGGTGCAGCTGTCCGACGTACCAACGGCTCAGTATCATACAGCTACGAAGCGGAGACATTGCCATTGGGCGTTGCTTCAGCTACGGCACGCATAGCCGGATTCCACGCCACATCAACCAAGTAACCGAGCATACCACATGTGATTTGTCCATTTAAGCTTTGGATGCCCCAGAAAAGCGTAATACATGGAAGATGAGAACATTTGAGCATGAAAGGGCGCTACAGGAAACATCACTGTGACAGCACTAATTCAGGGCATAAACAATTCCATTCTGGGCAACATAAATCCTAATTCACACGGCCTCGATAAGTCACCGATGCCTCAGGTGATTGCTGCCCTCCCAGCAGTACGGCAGCAGCTCCCCGTGGTGTCGCCGCGCCGACATCGCTACCTGTTCGATCAGCAGCAGGGTCTGCCGGTCCCGCTTGGCCTCCTTGTGGTCGCGCGCGCCGTCCGCCGACTCCTGGTTGATCACCTGCAGGTCGATGATCTTGCGCGGCGCTGTAACACTGGCCACCTGGCGGCGACGGCAGCAGATTACGCACATGTCTGCGGGGGGCCAGCCGGCGAGGCGGCCAACTCGGGCTGGATTGCGATGACCAGAAGAGCTGCCGCACCACCTCGGTCATATGAGGTGACGCCCCAGAGGTCATTAAGAGGTATTAAGAGGTGGAGTCCAGGTGGTCACGAACGCGCGGAGGGAACAGCACATAGCACTAGGTAAGAGAGATAACAGGAGTAATCAGTGAGCAAGCAGGAAGTGACAATGAAACAGTTTCTGCGACCAAGCGCGTCCCCAAACTCAAAACAGAGGCAGAGTGTGCCACTACACTTCAATCTGCCCTTAACTACGATACGCTACACCCACTTGTATGATAACGCACACACTACCAGGGCTCACTAAGCACACACTTGGCTAGAGTGGAGGGAGGGAGGAGGGCGGAGTAGGCAACTATCCCGGCTGGGCATATTATGTGTCTGAATTCAAGATTTTGGGCGGAAACTATAGCTTTTACGCACGACTGAGGGCTCATCTTTGCACTCTTTTCAGTATGTTCGGGCTCCCATTGGTGGCTGGATTAAACCGTCCACTTCCTTCGGTCCCAATCGGGGCTCTGATGAATACATCTCACTGTTCATGGCACCTTTGGCTGACGCGAATTCCACCCTCAATTTCCCCCATCCCTAGTAAAACAAGCTCTGAGCTCAAACAGCCCGCCGGGTCCGGTCACCACCCGCTGACAGCCCGCCGGGCCGGGTCACCACCCGCTGACAGCCCGCCGGGTCCGGTCACCACCCGCTGACAGCCCGCCGGGTCCGGTCACCACCCGCTGACAGCCCGCCGGGCCGGGTCACCACCCGCTGACAGCCCGCCGGGCCGGGTCACCACCCGCTGACAGCCCGCCGGGTCCGGTCACCACCGCGCCGACAGCCCGCCAGGCTAGGTCACCTCCGCCCCGACAGCCCGCCGGGCCGGGTCACCGCCGCGCCGACAGCCCGCCAGGCTAGGTCACCTCCGCCCCGACAGCCCGCCGGGCCGGGTCACCGCCGCGCCGACAGCCCGCTAGGCTAGGTCACCTCCGCCCCGACAGCCCGCCGGGCCGGGTCACCGCCACGCCGGGCCTGACCTGCAGTTTGCCGAGCGAGTTCTCCATCTGCGGCGGCTTGTAGTTGCGGTGGTCGGTGTGCTTGTCGTCGCGCTGACCGCGGCCGCCGCGCGAGTCCCGCCGACCCTGGCTCAGCTGGCGCGAATTGAAGTGCTGCCGGACGGACGGCACGAGGTCAGCGGCCGTACCCGGAGGCACGCAACCTCACCGAATGTAGCGCCACCCGGCGCGTCACCAAACTCAAAACGGAAGCAATGTTATCACAATATTATTAGAAGTTATTCTTGAGTATACAAAAATGTATTGCCCTCAAAGTAACTTAATCAGCAAATACGACACGAAACACTGTGCCTGACAACACATTTATCACCAGGGCTCACTACGTACACCCTTGGCTGAAGTGGAGGGAGGGGAGGGGGAGACAAAGATCCCGGTCAGGCCGCGCCGGCGTCTGGTCAGTGGCGATCGCCGGTGACGGCGCAGGTGGTGGGTGGGGGTGGGGAGATGGGGGAGGGGAACACGAGTTCGAGCACGACTGTCGACGCCGGGAGCATCGGCACTGACGCGGTCACTGACTGGGAGAGCAGCGATCAGTGTAGAGAACCTCAGTAAAATGAGAAAAACACGACCACGGGTATAAGAGAAGTAATATTTCAGTGTACCCCTCCCCCTGAACAAAAATCAAAACCGCTCGGGACCATACTTGCACCAGTCTGGTTCGGCTGTTTCCAGTACTCGTGTATACCCATCGGACTTTCATGCATTAATCCTGCCACTTAAAAAAATTTGGAACATCCGCACCCGCCCCGGACCCAAATTTGAAAAACCCGCACTCGGCCCGCAATGCAAGTGCCCCCCAAGCCGCATCAGCCGCCGACCTTGTTCTTACTTCGAGCACCTATACGCAAACCTATAATAGCACTCCTGCCAAAAAGAAGCTGTAAGAAAAATGCAATCATATAAATCCTTTCTGTTTTGTTTTTTTCATGGCCAACATCAAGATCCCTTACTTTAGTCCCAGATATGCATACTTAGCCTTATCATAACATAACGGTCACCATAATAATTCACCAATCTACAAAACTGTATTCACCAATGTACAAAACTGTCACCTTTTATAAACCAACACTGAGCGTAACTATTGAATCTTATTCATCTAATGATCTTGATATATTTTGAAGAGAATGCTGAAGATACAACACGTGGCATTTCCTTCGTCGTCCGGCGTAATGTCCGGGACAAAAATCGTATACAATGAAAAATAAAATGACCTTACATATACAAACATGTCATGGAAGCAATACAAAAAGCAACATTGTCCGTGGCTTACAGGCACCACAACAGCATTGCCAATTCCATAGGCAGCAGCAGGTGCCTGACTGATGGCTGATTACGCTTGCCTGTATCCATCAAGGAAGCCTAGCACTTCACTAAAAACTTTTTTAAACCTGGATTTATACCCAAAACCCGTTCAACACGGTTGTACAAATACTGCCTTCTGGGGGAGGGAGGGGAGGGGGGGGGGGGCAATAGGTCGGCAAAGCTCGCCATGGCGCGGCTGGTCAGTGGCGCCACCGCCGCTGACTAACCCGGAAATAGTAGTCGGTGTTGCCCTTGATCTGCATGCGCTGAATGTTGAGCAGCCACTGCCGCTCGCGGGCCGTCATCAAGCCGGCGTAAGGGTCGTGCTGGCGCCGCTCGCGGTCCTGGCGCCACGCCTGCTGCTGCTGCCCACCGCCCCGGCCGGCCGCCGGTGGCCGCGGCCCGCCCGCCGCACGGCCGGCCCGGTCTGGCGGCCACACAGCGTCAGAGAACACACACAGACACACATCACACACGGCCGGCCCGGTCTGGTGACCAGACGGCGTCAGACAACACACACAGACACACATCACACACGGCCGGCCCGGTCTGGCGGTCACACGGCGTCAGACAACACACCCAGACACACATCACACACGGCCGGCCCGGTCTGGTGGCCACACGGCGTCAGACAACACACCCAGACACACATCACACCGCCGGCCCGGTCTGGCGGCCACACGGCGTCAGACAACACACACACAGACACACATCACACGGCCGGTCCGGTCTGGCGGCCACACGGCGTCAGACAACACACACACAGACACATATCACACACAGCCGGTCCGGTCTGGCGGCCACACGGCGTCAGACAACACACCCAGACACACATCACACGGTTGGCCCGGTCTGTCGGTCAGACGGCGTCAGACAACACACACAGACACACATCACACAACTTGCGCGGCCTGGCTTGAAGTTCGACCCTTCCCCCCCCTCTCCCCCCATCCAGCTGAGCCACCTCCGCCGGGCCTGGCCCTGCCCGTGGACGGCCGGCTCACCTCTGGCCATCAGCTGCGGCGGCAGCAGGACGGTGACGCTGGGCGGCGGCACGTGCGTGTCCGGCATGCGGAAGGTGTCGCCGGGCGCCGCCGGCCGCGGCAGCCGCATCGGCGGCGGTCGGCTGAGGTCGGGCGGCGGCGGCAGCGGGCCCGGCGGCGGCCGGCGCGCCAGGCCTCCGCCGAAGCCGGGCGGCGGCGGCGGCGGGCCCGGCCGCGACAGCAGGTCGTGCTCCAGCTCCTCCACCGTGCGCACCTTGGGCGGCGCGGCCGGCGGCGGCGGCGGCGCCCGCGGCCGGCCCACCACCGACATTATGGCCGGGTCGTCGAAGGCGCCGGCCGGCCGCGTGGGCGTCGTCGACCAGATGGAGGTGGTGGACGGTGAGCCGGACACGTCCGACTCGAGCAGCGACGACAGCGGCGGCGAGCGGGCGCGCCCGAACTGCCCGGGCGGAACACGGCGGGTCAGACAACGCCTCGCTCTCGGTGACATGTAAGTGTCTTCATACCAGACCCCAGACCGTACGGCACTTCCTCTACCACACCACCGATCCACAGAAGTATCGAAGCCCTCTACACGCCAACATCCGTCTCTACCCATTCTGAGCCAGCTGGCACCGACCTTGAGCGCGTGACGTCCCCGGCACTACCAGCTCCAGTGGACTTTGGCCCCCATACCCCAAGGGGAACGGAATGGTGGCGTAGACATGGGTGAAAAGCTTTTCATCGGCCCCAGCTTTCCTGACCTACTCGACCTCGAGCGGGTACGGTACAGGGACAGCACTTTTGGTCGGTGCCAGCTGCCGCGGCGCGACCCTCACCTGCGGCGGGCGCGGTATGGCAACGCCGCCGGCCGAGCCGCGGCTGCGGCGCACAGACATGATGCACGGGTCATCCAGCTCGTCGTCGGTCACCAGCTGGGAGAGGCCGCGCTCGATGTCGGCGGCCAGCGGCGGCTCCCGGCCCTGCAGCGCCGACCGCTCGCGCTCCAGGCACGCGGCGATCTTCGCGTGGTCGTCCTCCTCCCACTCGCCTGGGGTCAGCAAGGCACGGGCGGCGTCAGGGGCTGGCAGGCGCTGGCGCGGCGCACCACCAGGCCGGACGTGCGCATGCGATAGCCAGGAGAGGCCGACTGAAGACGCCACTGAGCGTACGACAGTGCATAGCACGCAACGGATCGACAGTCCAATGGGTATTTGATAAACTTATATGTAGTGAAGGCCAGGCGCCACAGAAGATGGACCTCGCAGAAAAGGAACGCTTTGTGTTTTTCCCTATATGACGTGTGAGTTTCGACAATACCACGCCCATGTCCTATGCAGGTTGCGAATGACGGGCAGACCAGCGCGCTGTTGCGGCCGCGGGCCCCGTTCGCCACCCACCGGCGTCGGCACCGAAGGTCTCGCTGTTGAAGCGGTCATCTTCGTCCCGATCGTCCACGTCCGGCGGCTCCAGACCATCATCAAGCTGAAGCGACGGGAGGAGCGTCAGCTGGCACACAGCAGGCTCAGTGGCGGCGAGCGGAGACTTCAACTGAGAAGACGGCACAGTCAGTTCGTCCCACCGACACCCCAGCACGCCCAGCGAGTGCTCTCGGCCGGGTCATGGCGGACTGTGAGAGGATACAGCATGCTGCAGACGACGCAGGTTTACAGCAGCAGCGGCGAAGACAGGCAGTCATTGAGGAGCGCCGCTGGTGAAAGTTTCCTTTGTCAAAAGCGTTCCTCTACCCGAGGATTCATGCCATAATGCATTGGTAAATCCGCAGAGTTTGTACCGTCCCGAAAGTTAGCCATCTCGGAATGTTGGCACGCTTCGACACGAAAACGCCACATGGATGGTCATCAGATGTATGGGCACGGACTTCCACGCTGAGAGGGTTCCATAATGATGATTATTTGGGCTTCGGGACACGCCGACTGGATTGGTCATATCACGTGTTGGCGACACTTTATCGGGGAATTCAACCGTGATAAAATGTGTACTCCGGATTTCATACTAGAAAGAATGGACACACGAGGCTCTCCGTGCACAAACCACACAAAAATGATCCATACCAAGCAAGAAGCGTCGGACACACAAATGTCACAACATTTTGCATCATCCAACAAACCGGCCCAAACCATTTTCTCACTAACGTCCCCCAACACCGTCCATCCGTCTTCACCCAAACTCCAACTGCAAATCCTTCCAATGGGGTCCCGCCCCTCCGCGCTTTTACTGCACACATTATAAACGCCACATCCGCGTTCAGAGCCCACACACGGGGGCGCGTATATAACGAGTTCCTTTAGCTCGCCTCTTATTAAAATTGTGGTAAGATACTTAAACCTTTCCAGTTATCCAGACTACGCCATACCTGAGGATAGCGTACCACGCGCCCGGTATTCCCACAATACAGCCCCCCACGTGCATCTGTTAAGACGTCTGGGTATCGCGGAGCTGCTATCGACCACGGACGATTGCAGTCTGCTGAACGAGAATGGGCTTCATTTAGGCATGGCATACCTCGACTGAAAAACGCCTTTGACTGTGGTATGCGCCAGCGTCTTTCGAGAAACTGCATGCCATGGGCATTCAGTGATATCTTTTGCAATGGATCAAGCCCAAGCCCAAGCCCAAGCTGGGCAAAACCCAACGGTGGTCGTCACTAGATAAAAGTCTGAGCAAGCAGCTCCTGGTACTGGTACCAAGATCTTCATCAACAATCTGCCGGGGAGCAGCGAGTGGCACCAGACTTTTTGCCAATGACACCAAGCTAAGCTGCAGTGCGACTGACCAGCCAGGATTGAAGCAGCAGTGACCTGATCTTGACATGGTCCACCCACAGTCTAAAGCTAGCTTTTACTATGTCATGTAGCAAAGTGTAGCACCATGCTGGCACAGTGGAAGTATTTTCTGCTTGCTGGTTTTTACTGACTCTTTATAATTAATATAAGCTTGATGGAAAACACTGAGCCCATCCTTTGTGAGCAAACACCATCCACCGGGATAGTAGCCTGGGATATCCCAGGCAAGTGCATCAGACGTTCTACAAAAAATGTGCGAGTCCAAATGTGGGCAAAAAGTAGAATGAATTGATTCGATGTCTGTCGCTATTCAGGGTGTTCCTTATTTCATGTCTTACCGCCCCCATAGACTCAATAGCCCGAGGCCATCAAAACAGAAGGAAACTTTATCAGAACCCCACCACAGGTCATGGCCATGGATAAACTGGCCATGCAGACCTGCTGGGCCACATGGCCAGTGCCTGGGGACAGCCATAGGGGGTCAGTCCCAGATCGGTACCCAGCACGCATAGATGCGGTGCTCAGGATGGTCTGAGGGCAAGCATTGTCATGTTCGACATGGAGCATGGAGGGATGACCAGGGCTGGGGAGCTGGGCGTCGATGTCCGCGCCACCAGACATGGACCTTTCTGTGACCCAGTTGAAGTCCATCCTAAAGAGGCAGTTGAGAGAACACTGGTCAGGAAGCTGATGGCTATAGACTGCCAAAGGAACTAGCACACTCTCCAGAAGTACATGATACAGCTCATGTAGTCACAACTCAAGCCAAGACTGACAGAGTTGCATAGGCGTAAGGCTGGAATTACACCTGGAGTCAGGGTGCTCCAGGTGCCTTGGCTCATAGCACCTGGAGCCAAGTGTTCCAAGACTAGGCTATCAAGGACCTGTAGGCTTGTTTGCTTCACCAATAGTCGTGTTTTGAGTTCTTTGACATGAACAGCTCACAATATTATTCATTATAGGCAAAGCACACCTAAAACATCCTACCCCTATGACCGCTAAGCAGTCAAAAACGGCCACAATTAGAGGATGATGATGTACCCTGAGCTGGCTTACTAGCATATCACCCCAAGGCCAGACCATCACAGCTGGCTGCTACATCAAGGTCCTGAAGAAGATGGAGAAATTTGCCATGCAGTGACATGTTACAAGCAATCTTTCATGGGGATGGTACTCCAGCTCATCAAACAAAGAAAACACAAGAGTGGTGCCAAGCAATCTTTCCCTACATTTTGGGTAAAGGACATATGGCTCCCCATAGCTCAGATCAGGCCCTGATTAAGAACCTGTGGCCAATAATCTAGGACAAGAAATATCATGCAGTGCAATATGTGCTGAAGCCACTAAACTGGGAAGAACACACAATAAGAGTGCACAGACAGGCAACCAGCTAATCTGAAGCCAGCAAATTGTCATACAAGAAGTGCCTGCATGCATTATGGCTGCTTGGTTCAGCATGGAAGGTGAGTGGAAACATGGCGTTCATGTGTTACCTGACATATTGATAAACTGGCCCAGACAAGAGGGATTTGTTCTCTAGACCCCATATGAATATGACCACAGTTCACATTCTGAGGGTAATCAAGCCACCACCCCACTCAAAGGTATGTAAGAGTCACCCCATGGTCAGCAATAGAAACACAGTTCTCAAGCACATTTTCTGCTCACAAGGAATCACTCTATTCAGAAATAACTTGGATGAGGGCTGCCTGAAGAAACTTCTGTTTTCATTATAAGCTGTGATTCAACTTTAGAGTACACCACTGTCAATAATCATGCAGTGCCTACCTATGCATCTTAAAGCCCCAGTTGACAGAATTGAGGTTGAAAAAATTGACTCCAGAGCTATGGAAGTTCCTGATCATTTAAGTCACACATGCAGAACAACAATCACTTCCTTGACTCATGCTCCATGAAAATCCATCCACTGCACTGGACTTCTTCTTAACCTTGATGTGATGTACATGGTGCACATGCAAGCACAACTCATTTCAGGTAAATTGAGCTAAATTTTCACCCAAAAACATGACAATGTATGGGTAATGATGCTAAAAATGAGACATCACTAAAACAGCCCATTTCTTGAAACACTGGCATCCTTGTCCCTATGCCCTTATATTGGCCAATAAGATTTAAAGTATGAATATGGTGCAGTTATTCCTGCAATGTTCTCAGAGCAGTGGACAGGCTCAGCTACCACACATGTCCAGGATAACCAGCTGCAGTCACATGTATGATTACAGGCATAACACACCATTGCAAATACCATATTAGAAAGTGCCCTAGTTAACTGGTGAAGTCAAGCACTGAATGCGTGAAACATACCAAGCATCTGCTTACCACGTGGGATGCATCAAACCCAAAAAAGCCGTCCGACATTGTGGTATTTGTGTAAGCTTGCAGAACGCTTCAAAGGCATACTCCAAAGAATCTGGAACCTTATTGTGCTAGAACAGCATTTTCCTTCGAGAGTGCGCGCAATATCCCGCAACCGCTTTATCACAAGCCCACACGCACTCGAATGAACTGACAAGTTCACACCACGCACGAACGCGTTGGCACCTTCACAACTTTCCTTTTCCGCAACCGCGCCACAAAAAGCGCAAACTAGTTTTCCAAAGCAGCAAGGTCCAGGTTTTGCTTGGCCGCCTTAACGCGTTTTGTCGTGTTTTGCTAGTCCGCCTTGGAATTTTCACATTTGAAGATATTGAAACAAACAGTGGATATAGTGACATAAGTTCGCTGACTAAGAATCAGTGATATGTTTGAATCCTCGAAAGGACTGCTCTGGAAAATGCAACCTTCATATTTAGTTGATATCCTTCCTGATACGTCATTGTTTGATTGCGTCATCGTCGTACCTTGCACAACATTGATTAAGAGCCAATTGAACATAGCAATTGACGACCGTTATGTCTGGAAATTGTGCTCACGAATGTCGGGTGTGAACAACTCCACAACGGTATTTTTCTTGGCCTTGTTTGCGGCATGGCCAATGAAATGACGGGATTTGATTACGCTTGAATGGCGTCATGGATGCCTGGTGTAGCTCAGAAACCAGAGAGGCTTATGCTTTCAGTAAAATAGGGCTGTGAACTGCACCGAATGATCTTCGAGGCGGCTTTCTCACCTCAAAACTGCACTCAAAATTGAACACTCTTTACATGGAGCGTAAAATCTTTTTGGTTGCTCTTTCCGAATCATTTGATTGTCCAGAGGTCGTTTTTTGTACGCAGTGTGCGTTTGCACTTGAATTCAAGAGCTATGTAAGATCGCCTTTTAAAAAATCGTAGCTTGTTATTTTGTTCATTTCTAAACCTTTCCCGCGGCCCTTTACCGGCGATGTAACGAGCATCGACCAACATCGACGACGCTGCTATCAGTCGCACCAGGGTGCTCCTAGAGTCGAGTCACCTCCTTTCACCTTTTCAGAACGACTTCCGTCCTGTCCCTCTCCGCGGCGGACAACTGGTTCACATCACTGATTCAATTTAGCTCAGATTTCACACTAAATCAAGCACGGCAGCACCCCTCCTTGATTCAAAAGCTACTTTCGACAGGGTGGATTAAAGCGTCCTCCTCAAGTTGCATGAAATTAGAGTTCGCAGCCGACTCACCGATTTGTTAACAACTTTCTGGCTGATTAGGACTGATAAGTTCTGAGCGTTGCGGAAATACCTATTCTTCATCGACGGCGCAGGATCTGTTATGCTCTAGCGTCGTGGTCAGCGCGCCGCGCCAGCCGTTTCTGCGAAATGTCACATTGCACTCATTGACCACCTTTAATGCATTGAGGTTCAGATTAATGCACACTTGCTCCGCCTTCCACACGGTATGGGTGTGCGGACCCGGAAGAGTTCGTCTGGTGTTCATGGCAGGGCAACCCGGCACAGCGCACTAGGATGGTAAAGGTTAGCTTAGTGCACCTGTTTATCAAACACACTACTGGAACAAACATTACTCGTATTGATCAGGTTACTTCCTACGCCAATCACTGACGCTCGCCTTGAAATACAGTTAACCGACAGTTGTGGACACGCATTTTAAGTGAACCAATACATAGAATGCAGATATTAAAATCCATGAAGGAATCCTCCCAAAAAAGGCCGCAGAGTCCCACCCTCTTTGGTCCGTTCCAAAGAACCTACCCCAGAGAAGCCGCGGTGCGGAGTGCCTCGAAAGACCGTTCATCGCTTCCCACATCGTGCTCGCCCTGGGATGGAACATTCGCTTCCTTGCGCATGCGCAGCACTCGACTTGCGGCACCTAGGATGCCTGGTGCGATTGTTCCGCTACCCAGCGACCGGCCGCGTCTCCTGTGCCGGCGGAGCCGACGGTCCGGGTGACGGCCACCTGGCGACAGATCTCCGAACCAACCGTCCCGAGGCGCCGGGTGCAACCGGGCTGCGCTCTCTTCCGCTTGTACGCACAGTGCCGGCCGATAGCGACAAGCAAGTCCCGCACCGCAGCGGGGGAAATACTTAACAGATCAAGTTCTTCCTCCGGACAGTGTCCCTATCTCCAGCCCACTTCCATATATTTTCAATAATATTAGTAATGTTTCTTTACGTCTTCGATATTCTCTACATTCGGCCGACCGAGCTGTGTGGTATGCGCATGCTAATGTCGACCAGGCGCCGCATTTTGTTCAACTAATTATAAATGATACCCACGCATGATACACACGTTGGAGATTGCAGATTGTCCCGGCGAAGGCAGCTGCAGTCATCATTTCTAGGCGAAATAATGCTTAACGTGTGATTTCCATAAGCCTTAACAGTGAAATAATCCCCCTTGTTCACAGTGTTAAATACTTTGGCATGACATCAGATCATCGTCCTACTCTCAAATTTCATTTTTCCGACCTTAAGAAGCGTTGCGACTGGGTTCAACGACTGAACATAATGAAATGCACAGCAGGACGGGGTAGGGCGCCGACAGACGCAGTCTCCTCCGCCTCTATACTTCCCGATCTTGGACTACAATGGCTTCATTTTTGATTATATGCCTTCCAAAAAGATCAAAAGCCTGGAAACCAGGGCTATAACTGGAAACCATCCAGAATGCTGCCCTCCTCATAGCGAAGGGTGTACTTCGCACCTCCCCGGTCCCAAACCTGCTCGCGGACACAAATCTTCCCTCCTTACCACACCAGCAAAAAAGGCGACTTCTCAGATTTTACGCCTACGCCACGGTGCACGTTAGTAATCCCCCACGCAACACGTTCTTACTCCTCCGCCTCAACCGCACACTTACCGACGTGGAAATTCTGCACCCAACCTCATCAGCACCCACGTTATTCCAGCACAACGAGCGCTTGATCTCCTGCTCATTCCCTGCAGTCCAACTCCCAGCCTGTGAACATTTTGGAGTGATCCTTTGCCGAAAGCAATCTTTATTTTTTTAAAGGCAAAAAAGTCATCCAAACCGAAATGAATGCAATACCCGCCGAGTTCAAATAAGAACATGACCAGCACACCTTTCTATATACTGACGGTTCCCGACGCAATGGCCACGAAGGGGCCGCCTTCATACATCATAATTACGCAAATCAAACCACCTGTCATGTTACAACACTGTATACGGCTAAACTATCAGTAATCCTGGCAGCCCTGCTTCACATGAAGCAAGATAACATGCATGGCGACAGTTATACGCAGTGTCTCTAATTCCTCGCTGCGGGCACTTATCACTCTTCATAACTCATCCCATCTAATTTTAAAAAAATATGCGTCGAATTCCCCGTTCTCTTCCTCAACAAACTCACGCAATCTTTCTCTGGATGCCTGGACGCGCCAATTTTCATTGGGACAACATCGATGACGAAGAAGCAAAAGGAAGGCTTGTGTTACCAGAGCGTGATCATCTTCCTCGTCCGGTTTCCGATATTCTTGCAGCCATCAATAAACAATTTTGTTTCTTTCTCCAATCTGATTGGGATCAACGCGCTCATCACCACCTTCGCCAAATCAAACCCATACTCCAGCACTGGCCAGCAATTGATCAGGACAATCGCCTGAAGGAAAAGCTGCTTTCCAGACTTTGCATCGGTCACACCAAAATCACCCAGTGCCGCCTCTTCGAGCACACCCCTCCGTTGTCATCGTGATGTCTCATTCACAATGAATCACATCCTCCTCGTGTACCCGGTATATTAACGATCAAGACAGTTTTTTATCAGTTACACTCACGTTAATCGGCTTCCATTCAATGTCCTTTCTCCCCTCGGTGACTCTTATATATCCTGACTTGCTCGTTCTCCTTTTCAAATTTTTCACAGTACAGGATTAGATAATCATTTAAAAAAGGGGTTTCCTGGATAATTTGGTAAAAGCAGCAGTTTTTTCTCCATGACCTAGGAGTTCTGTATTTTAAGACTTTCCTGAACTTAATAGCATCACAGAACTGCGAGGTCGTGCCGGGCAGCGGAGCCCGGGTTTGCTCCTGTTTCTGCGATGCGGCGCCCCGACGTCCATCCATCGCACAAGTCGCAGACAAATCAGCTGAGCCAAGGCCACCGCTGTCACGGCACCGTACAGAGGACTCGCTGTACCCGAAGAGTCTGGCGGAAGGGCCTGTGAACTGGCTCATTTATTCTTCAAGTATATGGAATGCGTGTTGTGTGGTGGTGAAAAATATATGTATGTTGCTGCTGTTTTCTTTACGTGGTATGATCTGTCTGGACAAAAAGGAGCCAGATTGACACAACGTGCCTTTAGAACACTCTTCCTTGCTTTGCACCAAAGAGCATGAGCCGGTTTCACGCAATCCTTGCCTAACCTTAAGCCACAAGTGAATATCCTCTCCCCCTCTGAAGTGACTCCCGGCACGCTAGGGGAGAAGAGGCCTTGCATTAGTCAACAAAAAAGGCGAGAAAAAAGATGTTGTTATCGCTTACCTACTGAGACCAGAGGGATGTCGTGCGTGGCATAGACATGATGGTGCATGTGCTTAGTCATAAATCGGGCTTTCAAGGCTCGATATAGGGTGGTGACGGCACCGAAGTTCCATATCACCCAAAAATATATTCAGCACCGGAACCATGTTTAGAATATAAGCTAGTGTCGGTCAAGACGTCCTAAAAGAACTGTCTGACTCACACTAGTTCACGCGTTAGTGAATATAATTATTCTTAAACACCAAAAAAAAAAACAGAAAAAGTTTAAGCGCCGAAGACAATTGTGATGCTTAAGCATCCAAAATTGGTCCGTAATTTGCGATGACACGGAGTTTCCAGGCAGAGTTTCCGGCAATCATCCACGGAGATATGGATGTGCGCTCTGGCAGTACGGACAACATCCGCCGAATTCGTCTCCCGTGCGCCATTCACAACCAACGGTAAAAGCTATACTCAGCGAAAACAGTTCCACCTTGGCCGTGCTCTGAAAATGTTCCATGCTCCCCCGGTACGGAAATTTATACGGGAAAATTTTATATGTTGGCAGTGTCGTCCATTCCGGGAAATTTCCCAACATCGCGGATAATTTTTCGAGATTATCTGCCGGCCCAACGCGCCCACAATTGTCGAATCGTTGACACCTGGCGTTCGTGAGCACGACTTCCAGATATCACGACCGTCAATTGGCTCTCAACCAATGTTGAGCAAGCCGTGCAAGATTATAGCACGAATTACGTTTGTGCTGCATACTATCAGAAGTCTTACATTCCTCCTAGCCATGGGGACATTAGAGCTGCAATCAAATAACTTGGGAACACCGCTATAACCGAGTATGTGAATATAATAGCGGGGCATAGCTTCACAAAACAAGTTGGAGCGCTTAACAGTGAAAAATGGCACAACCTTAACCCAAAATGTGCTAACAAAGGGGTTTCTGTCCATATTTTACACAATTTTTTCCCAAAGTGGACAGGGTGTCTGCAGCCCAAGTTGGGAGGAGGGGATGAAGATGCTCCAACTGAATAGGAAACTACACCCCTGACAAGCAAGCACCTTAAACTCATCGCTGAATATGCAAGAACACAAAAAAACGCAACCACCCCACGATATTTGGTGCAGCACACATCCAGCATCGCCTCGAGCCACTTCTTCGGAGATTGAAGAACTACAAATGAGTGCTGTGATACAAACGTTTCATGTGATCTTTTAAACGTTCCTTTAATAGGAACATTCTGCGTGAAAGAAATGTTCTACATTTGGAGATGTTCAAACAAGCATCAGATATCATGAAATAAGCTCGCTTATATCTATTATCATATTCGTAACTGATTTGCTGTCAATGCAGTAATTTTAGTTGCTCGTGACGCTTAGTGCTGGTTGTCGGAGTCACTCGTTCTCAGTCGTTTGGTCAGCACAAAGAAGGGCTCCTGCGGAGGGGGTGCAAACTGAAAGGTCACTCAATCCAACCCACGGATTAGGGCGGGTGGTCCGGCCCGTTGGTGGCGGCGACTGAATGAGAGAATGTGAGGGAGATAGGTGGATGGGATCATGTGCACAGCCGGTATTTCATTTTGACATCGCGTTTGTAATTTCAACGTGTGTTATAGACAATATTTTCAGCTGATTTGCAACATTGACATAATTATCACAGGACCAAAGACATTCAGCTATTGCCCCGCGCCTGCGTATTTATTGTTTTAAAGGGGTCACTTAGAAACGTGTCAAGCGCGGTTACCGCAAAATGAATGCCGCAAACGGTCCGGCATGATCGAATGCTATTCAATGGGTGATAAAATACATGCCTGCTTATTTCTGAGCATTTGCTTATATTCGGAAACCGGAATATTGTCAGTTGGTACAGGCATGATTTTCCGCATGTGATGCCGCGTGGTGCCGATTTTAGCGCGGTGCAAGATATGCAAGTGGAAGACCTTTTGCTGGCATGCCCGGTTTCTTGCGATCGTGAACGCAGCTTCAAGTGATGTTTGAGATACATACCATCTGTCCAAGGCTCTTAGAATGGGAAGGAACAGAGGAAAAGTTTAGCAGTGGGATTTTCTCCAGATCGAAATAAGTTTGTTAAATATAATTCATTCTCACACAATATTCTAGGATTGTTTGTGGGCTGTGGGTCGTGGCCATCATTTCACACGAGATGTACTTGCATATTGCACATGTATATATTAATCACCAAAATCAACGGACTCAGTTACGGGGCAAGTCATTGCATAAATATCGTTCTTCCAGCGCTCTACATAAGACAGTATTGATGTCCTTATTTCTCATCGAATCACCAGGAGAATAGAGAGATATCGGCTTTATGTCTTTTTTTCGAAACTATTATGAGCGATACATTCAAAATTATTTACCGATCCTGGTCGATTTTGTCAATTTTCGTTTTAAACAGCGAGCCATAGTTTTCATAGGTAACTTACATTCGGGCATTGTACACAAGGAGCAATTGCCGGCCATTAGCACGATGCAATGCAAGTCTAAGTCAGGATTAAACATAAGCGTACATGTAAACAAATTCAGGTAAGTAGGCATTGCCCATCACCCATCAGGCGTCACGCATATATCCAAACGATCTCAAGCTAGCGCGCACCACGCATTAACGCTCTAATCATTCGCATGACCGGCCACGATGAGCTCTAAACGTTTACATCTGGTTGCCGGCTTTTTATAAATGGATCTGTCGATTTTGCTGCCGGATGGTCCCGTGCTCTGTAAATGACTTAAAGCTCTAGAAGGATAGGCTCCTTGCCTCAATGGATTGCAGTCTGAGTGCGTTGATAATTAAAAGTGAATTCCCCACGAAATATGAATACATCTGTTTCTCTTTTTCTGATTTGTGATGAGGAATGAGGCTATCACAGCAAGGACACGCCATTTTTAGAACTCAGCCATATACAAAGGGCAGGGTCACGCATGCTAGCTTGAAATCGTTTGCATGTTCGAGTGATACTTGATGCGTAATGCGTGATACCTGTTTACCTGAAGTCGTCTACATGTACACAATTATAATCGTTCGCTAGATATGCACTGTATGTATCATAATGGTGGCCGGATGTTGCTCCTTGTTATAATCCCCTGAATATTGGTGGCTTGTTAAAATTGCGGCTCGCTATTTTACAAAAATAGCATCGGGGCAGGCTTGAATTTTCCACTGATAATCGTTTTGGCAAAGGCATGCAGCCGAGATATTAATGCATCTTTCTTTCTAATTTCTCCTGGCAGTGGCGGCGTATCCTGGGAGGGACAGCGGAGGCAAACTGCCCCCTCCCCCTCCCCCACCTCTTTTGAGGTGGAGGTAAACTGCTCCTCCCTCCTCCATAGTTTCAGGCGGTCTAGAACGGATCAGGTGTTCAGGTGGCCCATCATGGGCTCAGAGAGGGCCTCTCAAGTCTGGAAATGGTCAATCATAAACTCAAAAACGACTCGGCTCAATTCAGGTACGACCCAGTGTAGGCTGAGAAACGGAGAACTTCAGATTTGGAAAATGCCTAAAGGGCCAAAACTATCTTCTCCCTCAGATTTTAGGTGGTCCAAATGGGGCCTCTGACGGATCTGCGGAAGAGATTCGGTTCTTGTGTGTCATCAAAGTAACCACAGAGAGTCCATTTCAGATTCGGAAAGGATCAATTTAAATGTAGGAAACCCTTCTAACAGTTTCAGGCACGGAAGTGGCCTTTTCCGGTCTGAAAGGGCCCATTGTAGACTTGGAAGGGTCCATCTCTGATCAGGACAGACCCATCGCAGATTTGGAGCAAGTCCCTCCCAGGTTTGGATGGGATCTATCGTGAAAACAGAAAGAGCCTTCTTAGGTCTGGAAAGGACCCATCGTAGACTCAAGTAGGGCCCTTCTTAACTTATGGAATGACACATTTTAGACTGAAGAAGTGGGCATCTTAGGTCCGGAAAGGGTTCATCTAGACACTTCAGCCCAAGAAGAGCCTGTCTCAGATTCCACAAGCTCCATCTCATACCACGGGAGAGGCCAAAGTTTTGGTAAGAGGGAGCGGGGGCGGCATACAGCTGGATAAAGGGCACCTGGTGAAAAGGCACCTCAAACAATCACCAGATTTTGCCTATTTTATTTCGAGGGGCACCAGGTTTCTTCATTTGTCATCATCGTGCCGACCTATTCGTTTGTTGAGGGGCCCAGTGGATTAAACACTAAGGAGACCCTCTTACCTTTCGCTAACAGGAAGGCCGTAAGTAGAACTTCAGAGCCCCATTGCCTTTCCCCGTCAGGGGTTGAAGGGGATTTCCGCTCCAACCCGCCACCCGGGGCACTTGCCGGCGCTGTTCTGGAGACATGGTGGCAGGGGCCCCCTTGTTGATCAGGAGGGCCGCAGAGGAATGCATCATGTTCGGTCCCCTCCCTGACGCGGAAGGCTCGCAGACTGGAGCAGTTGATCCCGGATGAACGCAGAGGGCCTCATTGACGCCAAAGGATCGTTCACTGACGCAGAGGTCCGATAATGGGCAGATTACTCCAGTTCGGATTAACCGGGCCCCTGAACAAAATGACATAGAGGTTCGGGGCCACGTTCGTTACTGGGCCTGTGTCTGACAGAGGGCCCTTTCACTGCCTTATTATGGGAGCTTGTGCTGTCATCTACCATATCTCCTTTCACTACCAGCGGGCCCGGTCAACTTAACAGGCTTCCTGACATTCGGGGTCACGTTCCTGTCCCTATTTAGAGAACGGAGCCATGGTCGACTTGCTGCCCTTGTCGATATAGGGTCCCTTGTTAGACATAATGTGGCCCCTGACTGGCACAGCGGTCCCCCATTGTCTCAGGGACCCAGCCAATGCAAGAAGTCCTCTGACTGACAACCACGGGCCCCAAGATGGTCCCGGCTTTGGAAATGGGTCCTAAGCCGCCTTGGGGCTGACTGTTTGAAGTCGTGGCCATGGATCGACTGGCGGGCCCTCATTGCCCCCAGGGCCCCCAATCGGCGAAGAGTCCCCCTGATGGACATTTGCAGGCCGAGGTCCCTTAACACAGCTCCTGGCCAACTTTCCGGGCCCCTTCGAGTCGAGACCTTGATCGTCGGTTCTGAGGAGCCCTAAGGGTTTGTCTGAACCAAAAAACGCAGGCAAAGTGGGGGACGGGGGGAAGCACAAAGGGCACGTGCCCCATCTTATGTTCCGACGAGCCTCTCGGTCTCTCGGGACCTCCGATGAAGAACTCGATTAGAGGGTCCTAAGAGCCCGAAAGGCCGACCGAAGGTCATATTCAGGGGACCCGTCCCGCAGGGCCGCGTAATCCAATGCCAGCCAGAGGGCCCTGCACGCTGATCAGGGATCCGTCTGTCGCTAAGGGTCTATATGTTGGCCAGACACCACCAGTAATGCACTAACGGCTCTGTGGCGGCATGAGCTTGATCGTCCATTTATGAAGCCGAGACAAAGCCGGAACCAGAGATTTATATTGCTCGGGGATCCATAGCGCATTTCGAGGGGCCCTGTGCTGGCAAGGGCCCCAAGTCGGCCACAGGCATTATTCGATGAGGTCTGAAGAGTATGGAGGGCCGATGGGGTCCGAGGATCAAGGACTCGGTTGGAGTGTCTAGGGGTGCGAAGAGCTAGCCAGAGTCTTATTCAGGAGTCCCGGCCTGCGGGGATGGACCCTCAAATGACATTCAGAGGGCCCTTTGTGCCGATCAGGTGTACGCTGAGTCCAGAAGGATTTCTTTGTCGGTCAGGCAGCACCAGTGCCGCACAATGCGCTCCGTATCGGTATGAGCCCCACCGCCCACTTCACAATCAGCTACAAAGCCGGGCCAGTGATTTACACTGGCTGAGGTCCCTGTATCGGTTAGGAACCCATGGCGTCTAGCATAGGGTCCTGAGCTCGCAGGGACCCCGAGCCCACCAAAGACAGTGTTCGATGAGGCCCGAAGAGGGGCCCGGGCGGTCCAATGGAACCGACTATCAAAGGCCCGGTTGGAGGGCATAAGGGCCCGAAGGATTGGCTGTAGGTCACATAAAGGATCACAGCTCGTAAGTTCGTAGGTGAAATATCAGTAACTTGTATTCTCTCTCTTGTAACTTGTAGGTTCTCTTGAATCGTTTGAGGAACCCCTTGGCACAATGCGGGCGTCTAAGTCGGTCAGAAACCATGCACACCGAACAGTTTGAACCCTGTCAGTTTGAACCACTGGGGGGGGGGGGGGGGCATTCCTGAGCAGAAGCAAGACCGAGGGCCACGATTTGCACCGGTAAGGTCTGGGTCCCTGAAATAGTGGTTTTGGCCCTTGTATCGACCAGGGGCCCGCAGTGCATAGCAGAGGATCATGTCTTGGCTAGTGGCCCCAAGTTGGTCACAGGCTTTGGCGCACAATTGGTCATAGATATTAATCCCAAATTCTGACTAGAGTGTATCCAGGTCGTATTTGATGTGTACACTGTGCAGACAGATGCCTCCCCGCTCGCAAAAATTCGCTACCCCAGCGGAAACAATGTTGAAACGGGCGAAAATGTCTAGAAATCTGGTTAGTTTTATTTACCGTGTATATGTTGAGTCGATAATGTAAGATTGCGCACCAGAAGAAAACAGTTGGAGGTGCATATCTTACTAGCAATAAGGACATTTGCATATTTCTGAATTCCAAAATGTGTTATGTGAATTGAATTAAGGAGGCAACAAGTCATCCATTCCTATCTTCTCTCCCCCCGGTCGCCGGGCTCGCCTCCCAGGTAATTACCTGGAATTTTAAAATTCCTTGACGGGCGGTCGAGTGGGGATCAATTTGACCCCCTCCCAAACATTTTTCTGGAATGGTTTCAGAACGGCGCGGCGAGGCCACGTCAAATTTTGCCTAGCTGTAGACAGTTGAATAGCGAACCGCTTTGTATTAAAAATTTAGATGAACCTTGTAAGGTCGTTGACATACAGCAGGCCAAAGATAGGCCATAGTTTCAGCGAAAACGTTTCGTAAAGAAACGTTCAATCTGATACAACGACGGAGTGTAATACCAAGCCATGCATCTGTGAGCTGGTTTGTTAGGGAACACTACAATTTAATGAAAAATCCCATTGACCTAGGCAGGTATAAAGGCCAGACCTTGGTCAAAAGCAGATTGTTTTGTTACTCTAGAGTGTGCTGTGTGTGACTTATTTTTACTTCAAAGACTTCTTTAAGGTCAGGATAAGTCACTGACCGAAAATGACCCGGGTAGACAATTTGTTTCTATGAACATCGCTCCTAGCGTAGTCTTTGGCGCTTATTGAAATGCAAAACTCGAAGCAGTCTTGTGTTATTTTGGTCACCATGACCCCCCAAAGTCCAATAAGGTCACTGACCTTAAGTATGTACCAGTGGTCTCTTGATTAAAATAGGTATCTAGGTTCTGGGGCACTTTTGACACCAATCCGCAGTTTGGCCTTGTTTAACTTTATTTGACCCAAAAATAATGACATAGAAGTCAAAATTTCGAACAAGGTAAGTTCACGTAAACTCACATTCACATTCACATCCCGTGAATTCGTTGTCTCTAGCTTTCTCAATTTTCTGAGATTACAGAGCGGTCAAATACTCCTCCCCCTACCCCACCCGAGCGAAGGGTTTTCAGCCGGCCACCGGGGTTCGTCTTTAGACATTATGGTCAGCCTGGCCCCTCCCACCTTTTTAAAACGTTCTCAGCCTATGTCCTGCAGGGTCACCTTGAGAGGTTAGGGCTTTTAACTGGACTGCTAGTTCATGCGTTTGCGAATATCCTGATTATTTAAAATCCGAAATCTTTGATAACTTTTGGTGATTTGGAATTCACTGTTATTTGAGCTGGAATTTGACCTTGAAAGACGACCTTGGGAGGTGAGGACTCTCCAACAGACGCTATTTTACACGCTGGTGAATACTCGGCTACTTAAGAATGTTCAATTGACTGGTTAATTTTGCCCAAATAGCTTACTCACTTAACAGACGCGTTATTTTACAAACGCATCCATATACTCTATTGCAATGTCAGGTTTCACATTTGTTTCAACGTGTTGGTAGCAACATATGAATTATACTAAATTTGCAAAAAATCTGCTGAGAGCCGATTTTTGCAACTTTTTCAACGCTAGTTACCCATTATGTGTCGTAATATGTGGTGACTTTATGCACTTTGTGAGGAATTCGAGATGAGGTAGCGAACACAAAATATCGCAGTAATTTAGACCACCGAGGATTTCAGGATTGGAACATTTCGCCCCCGTCAGTCGACGCAAACGACGCGGGAAGAGGATGGGAAGCATTCGCAGTGTCGCGCGCTGTTGCAGTCGCGGGTGAAAGAAAACGAGGCGTGTATTTGCATGGTAGCTCACACAAACTAACGGGTAAGTTCAGCCGTCGTTGGGCGTCTGTATGGGACGTTTGTCGAATGTGTGACATTCCAGCAGGCCGGCGAACGCGCAGTTCCATAGGTACCTACGCACCTGGGTAGGCAAGGAAAGTTCGACGGCCGGCGAACTACCGTGCCGTGTTGTCAGGTTTTAGGTAGGAGTCACTCAAACTGTGAGCGGTTCAGATGCTGGCTGAAGAGCCTTCGCTGTGAAATCGAGGGTGTGGGGTGTCCCTAAAATGTGAGTGGCACTGGTGTTGGAGATCAATATTACCTCCCTGCCAGCCTGCAAAAAGTCCATTCCCTGCACTCAGTGCATGTGTGATATAAGTGCACTAATGTTGTACTCGTGGTTGCCAAACTCAGGGCATGGATTCTCACATCCTTGTTTTAATGAAAGGATTGCAAGGCTTAGTTTTCCCTGGAAGTACCTTTGCCACATAGTAATTGCTGGAAACATTGACTTTGTTTTGTGCTGAAATTGGTGCGCACTGTGTTCAAAACTCAAAGGGCGTATGTTTACAATGGATGTGCACTGAAATTGTCATGTTGATCTTGATGCTACCCCATGTTTGCATGATACATTCATACATACATACATACATGTTTGACATGATGTATGTTTTAGCAGTCTGATCTTCACATACAAGGGGCGACCCAGTGTGTTTGGCATCATTTGGACCCTTTGCCATGCTTTGGCTTTACCAGGTGTCATTTTTTCAGACCATACAAATATAACATCAAATAACAATGTTTTGTGGCAATCTTAATTGTGTTGGGTCAGCCGAATGCCTCTGTTCCTTCACTTTCCAGAAATATATCAGTCAGTGATCATTTTCAAACCGGCCCATGGCTGGTGTAAATGGTTCATGATCAGCTCTTCCTTTCCATCCTAATAAATTGTTAGGATTATGTTATCAGCGTAAGTTTTTTAAGTTTAGCTCTTTTAAGTGATGATAAGTGATAATAATTTAACCATGAGCTATTTAGGTTAGTAATTTTATTTAAAATGTGATGATTTATATTTCAATGGTTTGGTAAGCTCTACAGGTTTTATGCTATTGGCTGTCTGACCCAGGCCTGGCACATAGTTATATTTTTATAACCTACATTTTTATATTATAGGTGCCGTACTACTAGCACATTCTAAAGCCTAAATCATCATCATATTCATCACTTTTATTTGTAAACATTGGACATGCATCAGTCTGGAAAGTACAATCTGGGTGAATATAAATGCCAGCATATTTTAAGTGACCAGCTGAAGTAATCTATTAATATTTGCAGGTGACACTAGAGTACACAGGGACAGACTGGTCATGCCATGTGCAGAAATGATTCTGTGTCCCATGATTGTAAAGCTGTTACATAAAGTGTGTTAGTTTGCATATGCTTACCAATTTGGGTCTTAGTTCTCCATGCAGGACAATGTCATATTATTGGCATGCATTACTATATGGTCAAAAACTGGATTGCATGCAAAAAGTTCTGAAAATTTGTTTCCTAGTTAAATTTAAAGACCCTTAAAGTAAGTGAATGCTTCCATCTGTCAGTGGCAATGGTAATACTGGGGGCGCCTGGGAAAAATGAAGACAAAAATGCATCATAGCATTTCAACAACTTAGCACCTTGAGCTTAAAGCAGCTCTAACTGTACCTGACAACAGGCTAGTTATGATTGACAATCTCTGCTTTATGCAAACTAGAAGTAGTAAATTCAGGAGCAATTATATTTTAAGATGATCACACTGATTTATTAAACTTATATAGTGAGCAAAAATATGTGCTCTATGTAATCTTTAATTTGCCACTTCTCACATCTTTAGATCTGTTTTGGTTATTTTCTGTTCATAGTCCAACTTAGCAATTGTTTGGGACAATGATCTTTCTCTCCAACTGCTTACAAATTCGGACCACCTATCTCTTAGGCAGTGACAATTCAGAACAAATGCTTTTGGGATGGTCTTGCAGGGGCATTGAGGAATGATATAGGTAATGCTCAAGGACTGGTAACTAGGAGGTTGCAAGAAGTGATCTGTTTTAGATTGTCACAAAGGGCCTGGTCTCGAGGAGTGGTGAGCGTCGGGTGTCCGCAGCGGTGGCACTGGTCGGGCCGGGCGGCGGGAGCTGCGTCAGTGCTCCCCGCCGCTGCCGCTGCTGACTCAGAGGGCCCAGCGGCTGGCGGGCATGATTCAGCGGCGCCCGGCCCGTGCACGTGCTGCCGCTCTGTGTGTCGCGCGGCGCGCCGCCGGCCGGCCGGACGCGCGAGCACGCCGCATGCTGCCGGCGCCCGGCGAGCGGGGCTCGCGTGCCGCCCGCCGGACGCGCTACTGCCGGACGCGGCTCCACGGGGGCGGAGTGACGCCGTCATGCTGTGCAGCGTGACGTCAGACGTGCGCGGCGCCGAGTGCGTGACGCGCCGTGCCGCGGCTCCGTGTGCACGGCGGCTGCGGCCTGCTCTCTGCGGGCGCTGCAGCTGCGTGTGCGTGCGTGCGTGCGTGCGTGCGTGCGTGCGTGCGTGCGTGCGTGTGTGTGTGTGTGCGTGAGTGCGTGCTTCACATGGTTGCAAATGCTCCAGCGGGGTGCCGATGATGCAGATATGAATGCGCACTTCCAGACTCCTGCCTCCATGACGGCTTGCGCCCCACGGAGCGTTTCCTTGGCTGCTAATCTTTGCCTGTTGACCTTGGACCCTGTCATTCTGACCTGTCCTGCCATTCTGGCCTGATTTGCCGAGCCCGGGGCGTCTAAATTGGATTGACCGCCATCCGGCTCAATGCTGAGTGGCCAATTCCTAGCGAGGGCATGGGGACGGACAGTGACCCCAGCTGGGGCTGCAGAAACATTTAAAACATCCACGTCCTTGCCGACCAAGCGGCCAAATATTGCCACACCGCTGCCGCTGTCGGCAAGTGCATGCTCTACACCGTGTTGGTGACCGGTTGTACAGCGCCGGCGACCTGGTTCGGTGTCACATCAATGCATGCCATTGCACGGGCCATGAGTGTATGAACAATGCTTGGTTGTCATGCTAGGACTAGCGAACAGTGTGACATCCTGTACAGCACTGTTAAGTACGATGACTGGTATGCTTGTAATGTATGTCATATACTGGCGGGTCTGGTTGCATACCTTATGTCCAGTGTGCATTTGTTAGGGAGGACGGTCTGTCAACAATGCTGGTTAGATAGCTAGGTGTCCAGGGAACATGCCGGGGGGGGGGGGGGGGTTGCATCTGGTACCATCACTGGCTGTTGGCGCTGCGTTACTGTGCAGCGGAAGCGCTGTCAAAGGCGTTGGGTCTACCGGAAAATTGTTCGATTCGATGTGCAGAATCTTGGTGCGCACTTTCCCGTTTCATTTGAAGATTTCGTTCAACCGTTAGTTTGCTTTTGATGCGGCAAGACTGCTGCACTGCCTGGCCTCGATACGATACGAGATCGATAGGAGGCGGATACCAGACACAACACTCGTTCGTGTGGTGTGGCAGTGGCGGTTTGACCTTAACGCGCGCTCGATTGGAGGCGGGTACCACACACAACGCTCGGCCGTGTTGTGTGGCAGCAACGGTGCGGTCGGCAGTAAGCAGCAAAACTGGTAAAACTTCCAGGTTTTCTGGGTTGATAAGGGCTGAAAATCGTCGCTTTAGAATCATCAGAATTGTCTAATCGCGCCAAGAATAAGAAAGACCTTAAGGCTTGCCCACAACATTCACATGCAATGCGCCCTCGCCATGGTGACCAGAGCCGTCGCGATGTGTCTGTCGTGCCTGTGTAACACGCACCATCTGTCGACAGGGCGGCCGCGATGAACCGGTCCGGCTCGTCCGACTCTGCAGGCCGCTCGTGGCGCGTCGGCACGCTGGGCCGATCGCTGGGCCGCAGCCGAGAGGCGGCCGCCCGCCCGCCGCCGGCGCCTGGTGAGCCGCACTCCAGACCGGCGGCCCGCTGCCCCCGGCGGCCCGCTGCCCCCGGCGGCCCCTGCTGCCCCCGGCGGTGCCCCCGGCGGCCCCCGGCGGCTCCCAGTGGCCCCCAGCGCAAGGGGCACGGGGCCGGGCGGCTGGGCCGACAGTTGTGCCGTCTCTGTTCGCTTCAGAAGCGGAAGAGTACTCCTCAGAACGTAACTAGGTTACCCCCGGTTTGTGTCACTTCGTATGCCCCTGGTAATGTTTCGTGTTTTTGCACAGCACCTGTTAGGCTTGGCAGTGCTGCTTTTTCCGACTAGACGTGAATGAAAACAGAGAGGCTCAGCCTAGTGTGCTCTTGCTTACCCTGGTTATCTTTGGAGTTCGCTTTAACGGACGCAACAAAATAATGGCGGGTCTAATGCAGTTTAACTAGATCGTTTTCGATGGCAACCATGTATAATTGTTATCGAAAAGACGAACACCCTCCTCCACATTTTCAGTTGTCTTTACCGCCATCATGTGCTCTTGAATTAATGCAGAAGTAGGGTGGTAAAAAATCACATTTCTATGTGGCTAGACTGGCTGCGTGGAGAGTGCCACTTTGCGTGAAAGCATTGCGTGGGTATTTGATTTGCGACCGCCTAAATGTGTTGGGTACCGAATGACTGCGCTAAAATATCTTCGGGACGGACCGCCTGGCACGTTTTCATGTGATGTACAATTGTTATGCAAGGCGTAGAAAGATGCGACGGCAATAATTGCTGAATAACATCTAAGGCTGAATTAATGCCGTGCATCAAATGTGACGACGGCCTGCATGCATCCCACGTTCAACGGTCCGTTGTAGATGCCCTGTCCTAGTATGGATGCAGACGTGAAACCAGCGTGAAAATCCGGGCGCAGCGTAGCATCGCTGCCCCGGGCCTTTTTGGGTGTGACGAGAGCTCAAACAACCATTTGCTACTCCACTGGCAATTGGCCCCAGTAATAAGCTTCCTTTCCATTTTATAAATGATGGTACGGCTAACGAGGGAGGCCTATCTCGACAACTTAGAGGCCAGCAAACGGGCTCAAATAAAACCAGCCGCTGTTTACTCGCTAAGGTGAGCCTGAGATATCGTCCCTCCCCACGCCCCGGCTGTCGTCAAGCCGTCGGTCCAGCCGCAGCGCTGTCGTGCAGCCGGTGCCACAGCTGTGTTACCGAGCCGTTTTTGCCCGTCCTCCGCGGAGTTTCGCCTGTCTCCCGCGGAGCCGAGTCGCTACCATCTTTCGCCGCCCGGCCGCCGCTGGCAGCCACGTGTCACGGGCGCTTCCGGGCCAGTTCGCCAGCGTCCTTTGCGATTTCACCGGCTCAGGTTTCCATGGCGGCGACACATGGTGACGTGAGGAAGCCAGACTGCACAGACTGGAAACTGCTGGGAGACAAGCTGCAGGACATGGTGGCGGCAGCAGTCCGAACTGTGGGACATGGTGGCGGCAGCAGTCCGAACTGCGGGAGATGGTGATTGTAGGAGTCCGAACTGCGGGACATGGTGGCGGCAGCAGTCCGAAGCTGCGGGAGATGGTGGCGATGGCAGTCCGAACCGCGGGCCATGGTGGCGACAGAAGTCTGGGCTGTGGGATATGACGGCGGTAGAAAGCCAGACTAGTGCATGGTGACGGTAGATGGTCAGCCTGCAATGGATGGAGACAGTAGATAGCCAGGCGGCAGCGCATGATCATGGTGGATGATCACACCGCTGAACCTAGTGATAATGGATATAGCCAGTCCGTAGCACATGGCTGTAATAGAGAGCCAGACTGTTAACGATGACAATAGGTAGCAAGTCAGTAGCACATGGCTGTGGTAGGGTGCCAGGCTGTTGTCTTCAGTCTGTAGCACATGGTTGTGGAGAGCCAGGCTGCTGTTTACGATGACAATGTACGAAATGGGCAGATAGTTCAAAAATGTTATACAGTGCTACTGCTTGGGTTTACTTTTAGGCATAGCGAACCGCATGCGCACAGTTTTTGCAATTAGCAACGCGTGCAGTAAGTTGGTTGTAGAGATTCCTGGAGCTTCTCATCACAAACCTAGTGGTGCCGCAGAACGCAAACGGGTGGGGAAGGGGTCAGGAATAATTTAACGTCAGGAGTGGGTATCTGTTGGCGACCGGGAAATTTTCCCTCGGAAAGTGGGTGGATGGAGTATAGGAGAAATGGTGACAGCCCCTTGGGAAATGGGTGGATGCGGTACGGAGGATTGGGGACAGCCCCTTGGGAAGGGGTTGGGTGGGGTAGAGTAAGTTTTCCCGTGGCGGCCTATAGTAGAGAGCCAGACTGCAGCGCGTGATGGTCGCTGGGAGCAAGAGGTGACATCAGGGCCCATACTGCAGCGCGCGCTGAAGGTAGAGAGCCAGACGGCAGTGGATGGAGAATGTAGGGAGCTACGCTGCAGCACTTAGTGACTGTAGCGAGCCAGGCCGTTGCCGCGGCCGCGTCACCAGCCGGCGGTGTCCGGTGCCGGCGCTGGTGCCGGCCGGAGTGGGCGGCGGGAGCCGCGGTGCTGCGCGCGCGCGGTCGATAGCCCGCGTGCCGGCCGACCGGCGGGGCGCCGATCAATGGCGACATCGATTCAGCCGGCGTGACCGGTGCGGCGGCGGCGACGGCGGCGGCGGACACAGCTGCGGCCGGGACACGCCTCCTCCGGAGTCCAGTCTGGCCGCGCCGCCCGCCCCGCCGTCCACGTGTGCACGCGTGTGTGTGAGCCCGCCGCCGCGGTGGAGATGTTCGAGCCGGCCGGCTACGAGTCGTTGGGCAGCCGGCACACGCTGCGCCGTCCGCTCTGTAAGTGTGTGCTGCCCGCCGGCCACGTGGACGCGAGGCGATGGACAGCGGCGCGGTGACGTTGACAGCCTGGCTGCCGCCGTGCTCTGGCGCGGGTGTGTGGTCAGCTCTGGTGCCGGGCTGTGTGGTCAGCTCTGGCAGAGGGTGGGCGTGTGGTCAGCCCTGGGAGAGGGTGGGCATGTGGTCAGCTCTGGCAGAGGGTGGGCGTGTGGTCAGCCTTGGGAGAGGGTGGGCATGTGGTCAGCTCTGGGAGAGGGTGTGTGTGTGCTCAGCTCCGGGAGAGGGTGGGCATTTGGTCAGCTCTTGGAGAGGGTGTGTGTTTGTGCTTAGCTCTGGGAGAGGGTGGGCTTGTGGTCACCTCTGGGAGAGGGTGGACGTGTGGTCACCTCTGGGAGAGGGTGGATGTGTGGTCTGCTCTGGCAGAGGGTGGGCGTGTGGTCAGCCCTGGGAGAGGGTGGGCATGTGGTCAGCTCTGGGAGACGGTGGGCATGTGGTCAGCCCTCGGAGAGGGTGGGCATGTGGTCAGCTCTGGGAGAGGGTGGGCATGTGGTCAGCTCTGGGAGAGGGTGGGCATGTGGTCAGCTCTGGGAGAGGATGTATGTGTGCTCAGCTCTGGGAGAGGGTGGGCATGTGGTCAGCTCTGGGAGAGGGTGTATGTGATCAGCTCTGGGAGAAGGTGGGTGTGCGGTCGGCTCTAGGAGAGGGTGGGCGTGTGGTCTGCTCTGGTAGAAGGTGGGTGTGCGGTCGGCTCTAGGAGAGGGTGGGCGTGTGGCCTGCTCTGGGAGAGAGTGGGCGTGTGGTCACTTCTGGGAGAGGGTGGGCGTGTGGTCACCTCTGGGAGAGGGTGGGCGTGTGGTCGGCTTTGGGAGAGGTTGGGCGTGTGGTCGGCTCTAGGAGAGGGTGGGCGTGTGGTCGGCTCTAGGAGAGGGTGGGCGTGTGGTCGGCTCTAGGAGAGGGTGGGCGTGTTGGTCACCTCTGGGAGAGGGTGGGCGTGTGGTCGGCTCTAGGAGAGGGTGAGCGTGTGGTCCCCTCTGGGAGAGGGTGGGCGTGTGGTCGGCTCTAGGAGAGGGTGGGCGTGTGGTCGGCTCTAGGAGAGGGTGGGCGTGTGGTCGGCTCTAGGAGAGGGTGGGCGTGTGGTCACCTCTGGGAGAGGGTGGGCGTGTGGTCGGCTCTAGGAGAGGGTGAGCGTGTGGTCCCCTCTGGGAGAGGGTGAGCGTGTGGTCACCTCTGGGAGAGGGTGGGCGTGTGTGGTCACCTCTGGGAGAGGGTGGGCGTGTGGTCACCTCTGGGAGAGGGTGGGCGTGTGGTCACCTCTGGGAGAGGGTGGGCGTGTGGTCACCTCTGGGAGAGGGTGGGCGTGTGGTTAGCTCTAGGAGGGGGTGGGCGGGCCAGAACAGTGCCCTGCGGCCTAGCTGTAGAGCTGGCGGCGGATGATGTGAGATGTGCACCTTGTTGCCGTTTTTATCGATGCCATATCGCTGGCTTGATATCGCTATTCATTACGGACTGTTGTGCCGTGGCGTAGCAACACCGACAGCCAACGCTCCAGGCTGTGCCAACCAAACGATTCTCTCACATCCGCTGCCGTGGTCGCCTGGTGCCGCCGCATTTTCCAGACCTGCAGATTGGACGGCTTCTCTCGGGGGAGGGGATCTGTTGCATGCCATAGCACGCTGATCATCCGCTCCGTAATATAAACACCCGCGGTCGGGACGCACTCACGCCCGTGTCTGGTATCGGAGCGGCGGCTGGGCGCTCGGGCCCGGCATGCTGCACTGGACTTTGGCACAATCTGCCCAGGCCGCCAGTCAGTGAGGCTGTGACTGGATGGGTGCACGGACATAATGAGCGGATTTGCATATGTCATCCCACTTATCGATCAAGGTAAACAGCCGCCGCGCTGGTCAAGCAGGCAGACCGTGATTAAATGCAAAGCAACGTGTCGTAATCCAGCGAAACCGGTGTGTTGGCGCACCGGTCTTGCGTGGCGCACGCACGGCCGCAAGCAGTCAGGTCGTGGCCGATTTACCGACCTTCACCGTGGCCGTGCCACGCGGAGCGACAATGTCCAGAGCCCCACCCGTACCCACAGTGTACAATACACGCACAGACAAAGGCCAGTCTCACCGATGTGGGCTTGAATGACAATGGCCTGGAGAAATGCTCGGCATGTCTTTGTGGCGTTCTGGCGTCATGGCCGTCCAAGCTATACCTGGGTTTGTCTGGTGCACTTGAATGAAGCAGGCGTAAGGAAATTCCGATTCTCATGTTTCCAATGAGTTTTACTTCCAAAAGGTTCCGCCGATCCCAGAATGGCAATTCAAACCGTTAAATATCACGGTGTCGACGCAGGGCGTGTTTCGTGATGCTAGGCCTGTCTCAGCCAGTGCATGACTTGTTCTGTGATGCTGGAGCTGTGCCAGCCAGTACAGGACTTGTTCTGTGATGCTGGGTCTGTGCCAGTCAGTACAGGACGTGCTCGGCGATGCTGGGTCTGTCCCAGCCAGTGCAGAGGGCGTGTTCTGTGATGCTGGGTCCGTCCCAGCCAGCGCAAGACGTTCCGCGACTCTTGGTCTGTCCCAGCCAGAGCAGGACGGTGCGGGAGCGGGCGGCCGTCTGTCGTGCGCCGCCCGTGGGAAACGGGTGTCGCGAGCCCAGCCGTCAGCTGCCGCTCCCGGAGCGGGTCGGCCTGAGTGTCTCACGCTCTCCACGAGATCGCCGCACCGGGCGGCGGGCTTCATCTGATCTTGCCGGACTGCCGCCGTGGTGGCATTTGCTTTTGGTGCTCGCACTTCTCTATTGACGATATTTAGGGCACCAGTGAATTAGTACTAATTCATGTGCCATGGGTTTATCTTTCGAGACACGCGTGGTATGTTGAAATGCGCCTCCGATCCGGGTAACACACAGTTGCGAGCCGGGCACGCGACGGCGCGCCTGCGTGTCGATGACAGCGCTGCGGCTCGAGGCGCTGCCAGACGGCGGGTCACGTCACGGCAGATGGTGACCTGGATCGGTGCGACCGTCAGCCTGAGAGCGTCGGCGGTCCCCCGTCGCTTGCCATGCCAGAGACTGGCGGTGTGTTGACGCTGCTGGTGGTTTTCGACTCAGGGATTGAAGGGTGGTGAAACGCCTTGTTCACGCGAAGACGCAGTTTGTGTTCTTCTCCCAGCTTTCCTGCGGTTGGGTGGGCGCTGTGCTACGGCTCGCCGTTGACTATCCAGTGAATATCGCACACGGTCAGCAGTTCATCCCCCCTCCCCCTGTCGGTCGGTTGGGTTTCTGTGCCGTGGCGATGTTTCGATTGCGTCCTATGTATTATTTAGTAAGGCGAAGCCTTTCTTTACTGTTTACGTGGACAACAGATTTGGACAATTCATGTTGGTAATAAGGCGCCCGGTCAGTGCATTTGCCATGACCATTGCCGTTGTTAGCGCCAGCGCGGCGCAGTCGGCCGATTTTTCCTGCTGCCTGTCCGGTTCAGCTGCAGCCGCGAGCCCCCCCCCCCCCCCCCCGCTGTCATCCCGGCATCGAATGGCAACCACGTGATGTGTCGGGTGGCGTGGCCTTGCACGCCCCCGGAGTGCTCCGGAAGGTGTTAAGCTCGCCGTATCGGTTCGGGCCCGGCCCGACTCCCGCAGCAGCCGGAAACGGCACCCCAGGCAGCCGGATATCACGTAACCCCGCACCGATAGCACCGGTCGGTCGCGTGGTCCGGTGGAACGGAAGCGCGAGGTCGTCGCAGCGACTCAGCGTGCCCGGCGCACTGGAAGCTGTAGCCACTGTCGTATGAGAATGTTTCACATGGATATTAATGCAAGCATTACATACGATGAAAAAACATCACTTATAACAGTTGGTGTACCTTACAGTGAAAAAGAGTGCTCCAGACAACACAGTTTTTTATTTAGCAAATGTGCCCCTCAATAAGACATTGTTTGATTGCGAAATGGAGCATTTGTATGCTGTCGAGGTACTGCCAAACCAGCCGTGCGAGATTGTCATGTGCCGGTACTTCAAACCCGTCGAGATGTGGCGGTACTGCCTGGAAGTGTACGCTGAGCTAAGCAGGGTTATGTGCTCTTGTTTTGACCATTTCTCGTGGTGTTCTGGTATATTTATGGGTGAGGTTGTGATGTTAACTTGTATTTACATGCTCGGTTATCGTGCTTTTCTTTCAAGTCTGAAGTTCAAGTTCCAGTCTCAAGTTATTCCATTATAAGTCTTATTTCTGTAGTAATTAGCAAGGAAAGAAACCATGTTCAACTTCTTATTTATGCAGCACAAAACGTGTTCCGTAATTGAAGTTTCCGCACCTTGCTAAACATTTTGTTAGAACTTTTTTAGAGCCAAATGACGACGATATTTGGAAATGGCGCTCACGGACGCCAGATCTAAACGGCTGAACGTTAATGGTCAACCTGGCTGTGAACGTCGCCTGGCCTGTGGGTAGCAGGATTCAATGACGTTGCTGTGGCGTCAAGCATGCCTGAATGGCTTTAAAATAGGCCTTGCGAAGTAGTCTGCACATCTTCGTGGGTGTGTTACTCAGAACCTACAGGGGTTTAGGTCTTAATAGGGCCAGGGCTGTAAACTGCACCGAATGCTCTTCAAAATGGTTATTTCAGCTCAGAACCCCATACGAATGTGGAGACTTACGGATTACGAACCTTGTGCGGTTCGGAACCCTTAAACAGATAACGAACCTTTTGCGGCTCGTTATCGTTTTTTGCGGGATGAACGGCGGTCGCGATACGTCCGCGCCCAGCCAGGTTCGTTGCGCATCTGGAGACCGGAGGGGGGCTGAGGTGACTCGAGGTGGCATGTCACCAGGCAGGCTCCGCTGTGTCGGGCTGCTGTGCAGCTCGGCCTGGCCGTGCCTGCGCTGCGTCGCCACATCTCTGACTGGGTGCCAGCACGGGCGGATGCTGCGTCGCCACACCTCTGACTGGGTGCCAGTACGGGCGGACGCTGCGTCGCAACACCTCTGAATGGGTGCCAGTACCGGCGGATGCTGCGTCGCCGCACCTTTGACTGGGTGCCAGTACCGGCGGACGCTGCGTCGCAACACCTCTGAATGGGTGCCAGTACCGGCGGACGCTGCGTCGCAACACCTCTGAATGGGTGCCAGTACCGGCGGACGCTGCGTCGCAACACCTCTGAATGGGTGCCAGTACCGGCGGACGCTGCGTCGCAACACCTCTGAATGGGTGCCAGTACCGGCGGACGCTGCGTCGCAACACCTCTGACTGGATGCCAGTACCGGCGGACGCTGCGTCGCAACACCTCTGAATGGGTGCCAGTACCGGCGGACGCTGCGTCGCAACACCTCTGAATGGGTGCCAGTACCGGCGGACGCTGCGTCGCAACACCTCTGAATGGGTGCCAGTACCGGCGGACGCTGCGTCGCAACACCTCTGAATGGGTGCCAGTACCGGCGGACGCTGCGTCGCAACACCTCTGAATGGGTGCCAGTACCGGCGGACGCTGCGTCGCAACACCTCTGAATGGGTGCCAGTACCGGCGGACGCTGCGTCGCAACACCTCTGAATGGGTGCCAGTACCGGCGGACGCTGCGTCGCAACACCTCTGAATGGGTGCCAGTACCGGCGGACGCTGCGTCGCAACACCTCTGAATGGGTGCCAGTACCGGCGGACGCTGCGTCGCAACACCTCTGAATGGGTGCCAGTACCGGCGGACGCTGCGTCGCAACACCTCTGAATGGTGCCAGTACCGGCGGACGCTGCGTCGCAACACCTCTGAATGGGTGCCAGTACCGGCGGACGCTGCGTCGCAACACCTCTGAATGGATGCCAGTACCGGCGGACGCTGCGTCGCAACACCTCTGAATGGGTGCCAGTACCGGCGGACGCTGCGTCGCAACACCTCTGAATGGATGCCAGTACCGGCGGACGCTGCGTCGCAACACCTCTGAATGGATGCCAGTACCGGCGGAGGCTGCGTCGCAACACCTCTGAATGGGTGCCAGTACCGGCGCCGCGCGTCGCAACACTTGATATGGGTGCCAGTACCGGCGGACGCTGCGTCGCCAACACTCTGAATGGGTGTCCAGTACCGGGTGCTTACCGCGACGCTGCGTCGCAACACCTCTGAATGGGTGCCAGTACCGGCGGACGGCGCGTCGCACCACTCTGAATGTGCCAGTACCGGCGGACGCTGCGTCGCAACACCTCTGAATGGGTGCAGTACGGGCGGACGCTGCGTGCAACACCTCTGAATGGGTGCCAGTCAGGACCGCGTCGGACGCTGCGTCGCAACACCTCTGAATGGGTGCCAGACCGGCGGACGCTGCGTCGCAACACCTCTGAATGGGTGCCAGTACCGGCGGACGCTGCGTCGCAACACCTCTGAATGGTGCCAGTACCGCGGACGCTGCGTCGCAACACTCTGATGGGTGCCAGTACCGGCGGACGCTGCGTCGCAACACCCTGAAGGGTGCCAGTAGGGGCATACGGCGGACGCTGCGTCGCAACACCTCTGAATGGGTGCCAGTACCGGCGGACGCTGCGTCGCAACACCTCTGAATGGGTGCCAGTACCGGCGGACGCTGCGGTCGCAACACCTCTGAATGGGTGCCAGTACCGGCGGACGCTTGGGCCCGCGAGACCCGCATCAGGGTTCCGGTTCAAGTATGTCTGTAACTGTCCAGCTGCTGAGAGCATTGAAAGACCGTAGGGATATATTTTGGGAATTGTCCGGACTTAGTAATGCCGGCGCTCAGAATTGCATTTACGAAGTATTATTCGTTTCCAAGAAATGCGTGAGCAAGTAGCATAATATGATGGGGTGTACAGTATTGTGATTAGGTGAGGTGTTGTAACGTCTGTTTTAGCTGAAAAATCGTTTTCGTATTTGGCTGTACCTAGTTCAGGTGAATGACGTGGTCAAGAGGCTCAAAAATGCATCTCCAACAGGTCTTGAAGATTGCCGGAAACAATGTAACCGGCCGGCGATTTTTCGTGCGGACGTGGGGGGATTACAGGGAATTAAGGGTAAAATAGGACCATTCGTTCCACGTGACACCAGACGTGGTGGCCCAAGGCGTGATATCGGGTTTCGAGATTACAGTCGCCACGTCCCCATCTCCTCGGGCAGATTACGCCGTTCCTGATCTATATTCGGATACTGAAAGGCGCTTGGCATAAGAAGCTCCGGTGAGTTGATTCAAAAGTGGCTACTCAGTTTGTGAGCAGCAACAGATATCAGCAGACACAATGTGCCTCCTGGAAGCCAATCAAGTAAAGTCCTGCGAGAGCGTGGGACGACCGCAAGGGAGGTTCTAAAGAAAGCCAGACGCGGACGCGGATGTGCCAGATGAGCTCAGCGGTGGGTTGAGCGCCGCCACCTCCGTCTCGATCTCGGCGGCCGGCGCCGAGGAGTGGCACCCTGCCACCAGCGGTTAGGCCGTGGGCGGAGCGCGTCCCGGTACGGCACTGACGTAGTCGGTCCACCGGCCGGGGCGTCACCACGGGGATGTGGAGCGGGATGTGTCGGCGCCGCTCCGCGCGCGCGCGCCGGCCGGCTATCCGGCTCGCTCGGCCTTCCGCGTTCCTCGCCGGCCGGACCTGGGGCCGCCAGCGCGGCCGGGCGTCCCCCGCCGCACCGGTGGCTCACCGCCAGCCGGCCGTCAGAGAGCGTGCGGGGGGGGGGGGGGGGGTGCGTCGACGTCCGCGAGGCACAGCGTCGTCGTGCAGGAGGCTATGCGTCGTCGCCTCGCCCGCGGGCCGGCGACGGACAGCGCGTGCTCCGCAGCGGCGCGCGGCCGGGCCGGGCTGTCAGCTGACGGCCGGGCAAGGCCGCCGTGTGACGCACCCGGCGGCGGCGCTGCAGGAAGATGGGCCCGATCTGGCGCGGCAGGCCGCGGCCCGGACACATCTGCATAGGCGCCGCCGACATATAACGACGTGCGGCCGCGCCGCCGGCAGTTGTGTCATGCGCCGGGGAGGACGGGGGCGGCTGTGCTGCCATGGAGCTGGCACCAGCTGCGGAGCCTCCGGCGGCCTGCTCGCTGACCGGTACGTGGGGGCGCGGCGGCGCCGGCGGCCGCGCTCTGTCGGCCGGCTCGCCGTGGTGTCACTGCTCCGGTATGCGGCCGGCCGGCGACGCGGCCCGGCCTCGCTCGGGGCACGCGCGGTGGCGCGACTGGAGGCAGTGGACGGCCGCGCCGCCGCCCGTCACTGCCGGACCGGAGCCGTCGGTGCTGTCTGGGGCTGCGGGAGGGGCGACGGCGGTGCCGGAGCGTTACTAAACCGCGGCGAGTGACGGCTCCAGGCGGCGGGTGCGGCGGCAGGTTCGTTTTGGCGGCTGGGGATGTCGCCCTGCGAAACGAAGACCTGGTGCTCCTCTGACCCATCTCCTGGAGGGTTTGTTGTGGTTGAGACCCCGTGTACACCGATAATACTGATGTTTGTGTACAGTAGCCGCACACCGTCGTGCAATGCGGTCGGAATGCCGCAGTTTCATCCACCAGTTAACGTGTTAGTTGCGATCGTATCATTTTCAGCTGGATGGAGAATGCTACTTGACGCCGTTACGCTTCTGGTAAAAGGTCCCATAGCACCGCTTTCAGAAATGCATAGTCATTATCTCCCGCCGGGTCTTATGGGTTCCGTGTGGCTGCCTCGTCGGTGGCTGTTTTAGCTTCTTGCACACGAACGATTACGCCAAATGTCACTGGCCGGATGTCGACGTTGTCCATGTTGATGTTGCCACCCCACCGCACCGGCGGCGGGTTGGCAATATTGGACCGGATGTTGCATCTGCTCTGGACCGGATGCTGGATCCGATCCGCTGCTGCCATTTCCGCCCGTGCGCTGTCGGGAGCTCGTGCTACCGCGTGATCCCGGCGCGCGTCTGCGGGCCGTTCTGACGTACCCGTCCGTTCCAGATCGCGAGCGGTACGACCCGCGGCGCTTCCAGGGTCAGGGCGTGACCTTCAAGGGCAAGCTGATCGGCGTGCTGGCGGTGGCCGAGGCGCGCGGCGACCGCATGTGTCAGGACGCGCTGGCCGAGCTCAAGATGGCAATCCGTGCCGCCGGCGAGCACAAGCAGAAGGTGGTCATCAGCATCGGCATCGACGGCCTCCGGCTGCGCGACGAACGCTCGGGGGTGAGTGGCGTCAGGGCTGGTCCGGGCCTCGTGCTGACCAGCAGCTGACGGCCTCCGGTGGGGGTACGGGCGCCGCGGGTCGGCGGGCGCACGTCTCCCGCGGGCTAGAAATGCCATGTCCGGGGCTGGTTGGGCGCTGCTGTGACGAACCCGTCGGCGGCGTTTCTGATTTCGGAAGGGTAGGTGGATCTGCTCTCCCGTCCCCAAGGCTCATATGTTTCTAGACTGTAGCAGGTCCGAGATTGTCACAGGTGACGAAGCCCATAAACCCGGAACGGGGCTGCTTTTCCTTCCGTGCGTTTTTCCGGGTTGTGCAATGTGCATGACGGCCATTTCGTCCTGACAGGACCTTGGACGCTGAGCACGTGACTTGGAAAGTCCGGACATTGCCAGTTATTGACATTCAAAGTAGTGCAACGCACATGGTAGTATGTTATGTATATATATATATATATATATATATATATATATATATATTCGGCTGAATAGTGTCCCATGATCGGGAAAAAAGTTCAGAAGGGTGCCTATATTACTTTGTGACGGCTTATTGGTCCTACTAACATCATCGGACAACATAGGCACAATTATGCATAACAACAGCATACAAAACATTGGTGGTGGTGTCGGCTCAAAATTGCATCGCTGCGCTTGTTTTGATCAAAATGGGTCATTTGGTTTTATGAAAAGCTGGTCGCATGCGCAGTACTGGTGGGCACCTCGTATAATGGTGAACACCAGTAGGGCCCTTACCCGGCTCTGTCGTCCCCCTGTATAACGCCTATTCTTAAGCGCCAGGGGCTGTCCCATCGCATGACCAATGCCCTGCACTTCCATCTGCCGGAGGATTGTTGAACCTTTGTCTCGGATACAAACGACTTCTGGGAATTTTGTTTTCGCTTTTTTTGCATGCTTTTACCAAGCCAGCATTATGGAATACTCCACCAATTCGGAGCGACGTACTGTCCTTCGTTGAGCTGGTTTCACGTCCCGCTCTGGTGCACTGTCATATTGGTAGCTTGGTCGTAATATTGCTGATGTGTGCGTTTTGTCGGCGCGCACAATCGATGGAGCATTTGAACTCCTCGACAACGTTTGTGATTTTTAATAGTCAGTTATTTGCGCGATATTATAGGTTGGCTGTATAAAAGTCGCCTCAGGCATCCTAGTCACCTGACGAAGAATCGTCGTCCAAAATATGGTGATATTACTTGAGCGTTTCTACTATTTCTGCACTTTTGTTGGCAGGACGAATGAACCGTTACAAAGTAATGACGGCATGCGTCTGTACCATTTTTCTGACCACGGGAAGCGTTTTATTCGGAGAATAGGATCATTATCTAAGACGCAAGTCAATGTCACGCATGCTGTCATTATCAATGAAATAAGTCTCCGGAAAACTTGCAGCTAATTTCACTATGATATTTTTCACTATTGTATTATGCTACCTATGTATTTATAGCTATATATATATATATATATATATATATATATATATATATATATATGTATATACATGCCAGGTGATTATGTGGTAATATTATCTGTCATGTATGCAATGTAATATGTAACATGAAGATGCGGTGTGCCGATGTGATAATGCAGTAATGCGACAATGAGTGAGAGACAGTCGGACAAATTTAGCCGATGACTGATACATCCTGTCTGATACTGGTCAGCCCGGTGTTCCGTTCCGGTGGGTTTTTCCGTGGTCAACCATCCCCGGATGCAACGGTTTGGATGCTGGCGGCCGCTCCAGGAACTACGTCTGTGAATGAGCTGCTGTTGGGCCCCGCCAGGCCTGAGGGGGAGAGGGACGAGGAGCCAGTGAGGAGGAGGTGCCGGCATCCGCCAGATCCGCGGGGCCGGGCTGAGCGGTGTGGGGGGGGGGGACAGCCGCGGCCCCTGCAGCACTCGCCGTGGCCCGGATCGGCCGCGCAGCTGGGAACTCGGGCCGCCCCCACCCTCACCCCCGCCCCTCCCCGCCTCCGCCCGCGGATGTGTACCTGTGACTCACGGCGTGTTGCCCCGGCCCACTTGAGCCAGTTGGCCGCTCTGTGTCGCACCATTGGAGCGGCCTGATCGGGGGGCGGCGGCTCAGCGGCGCCGGGAGGGACCGAGCAGGGCCACCGCCGTGCCGGGCCGCCGAGAGCTCCGCCAGCGGCGGGCTTCGGCCGGGTTAGATTCCCTCACAGCGTGAAAGGACCGGATCGGCTTACATGCAGATCCGAAGCCACGTGACACTGACGAGGGCGTTGTACGTGGATATGTATTTTTCAGTGGGGGTAGTCGGCTGACGGTCGTTTGAGTCATAACGGCAGTATTGTATGTTCAAAAGCTGTGCACGCTCAAGACTCGATATCTGAGGAGTTGACAGGCAGATGTCGTGACGAATCGAGAACCCAGCACGACCAGAGCCTAAAGGCCATTGCCAGTTCAGACGGCAGGGTCTCGGAAGTGTTCGCAGTTATCACGCCACATCAGCGCCTGAAGCGTCACAGGAAGCTGGAAGGTTAAATGGCAATTTGGCGCTACGCGGATATGTGTCGCTTTTGCACAAACAGATGCGGGCCTGTGAAAGGCTCCCATCGTAACCCAATGATGCTAGAAAGTGGGGAATGAAGGACAATGTTTGACATGACATGGGCATATAGCAGTATTGCAGGGGCATCATTCGTGATCGAACGACTTGAGAGCTGTAGAGATACGGGTCCCCTCAGCAAGGGGTTTGACCGGGACGGACGGGCTCCCAAGCCACGAAGTCCCGGCTGGCTAACGTTAAAACAGGCTCGGCCTTTGACCTCGCTCGTGTTTAAAATAGAGGCGGCCGAAGGGTGCATGTGATTTGCGTGTCACGAGTAAGTGATATTAAACTGCCGCCATTTAAATTTGACGTCTGTTGCGTTGCGTATAAAATTAAGAGCAGGTCCTGTTATAACCCCGTAGAGGATGCGTTGTCCGGCGGTCATTGCGAGCCACTTTATCCGGAGATGAGTTGTATCAGGGGCGGGTATCCCAGTAATGGCGCACTGAAGCTCTGGAGAATACCCACCGGCAGACCAGCAGAACTGCCAGCAGTAGAAGTTTGTTCACCATCCGGACGATGTACCGCTGGTTGAAGTCTGCCGTCGTCTGTTTGACTGAAGATAGGCTTGCGCGACGGCCTTGGTTCCCCCTGGTGGTGTAGGCGGCCCATCGGTGGCACGGGTACCCGCTGTTGGAGGGCTGCGTGACCGCGCTGTCCGGGCGGCAGCACTACATCGGCAAGTCCCAAATGGCGCACCCCAAACAGCGCCGGTAACTTCTGCCCGCTGGTGCATCCTGCCCACCAGAACTGGTTAGGTCTGGGGCTGGTACCGCTCCGCTGTGCACGCCAGGTACCGGGCCAGTATACCCGCTGTGGGGTAGGTAGATGGGGTAGGATTGTCACGTGGTTGGTACTGTATAGTTTCTGCACCATCTATCCAAAAACACGCCGGGTATTTTTCGGTCTTGCTGGTTCGCGGAATAGTACAAAACGTGCGGAAATGTCAGACGCAGCCCCGTTCTGCACGTTCCCGAGCTCTGTACTCAGAGTGGGAGGCCCGTTCAGTGACGCCTTCGGTCCTGTGCACGTGGCCACCCAGTTCCGCGGCGGTGTGTGACGACCGCGTGCCGTCGTCACCGACTTACGCCCAGGCATCGCACCTGCAGCGAGCGCCAGTGTCCGCCTCTAGCCGCGCTCAGTCCGGCCTGTCCGCGGACGCGCCGCAGGCTGTGGACCGGACAGTGGCTGACTTCCCCCCCCCCGCGGCCATGGCACCCCCCTGACGTCAGTGCAGCGCGCCTCACCGCCGCCGTGTCCGCCTCGCAGGACTGCCTGTACCACCACCCGGTGCACAAGATCTCGTTCATCGCGCAGGACATGACCGACAAGCGGGCGTTCGGCTACGTGTTCGGCTCGCCCGACACGGGCCACCAGTTCTTTGGCGTCAAGACGGAGAAGGACGCCGGCCAGGTGAGGCCCCGCGCTCGCTCGGCTTGGCCCGGCGCCCGCGCCTGGAACGGTGGGGCTCGTCGGCCTGGCTCAGGTGGCGTCTCTGGCCAGCTTGTTCTGTACTGGCATTGCAT
>NW_023596297.1:7024762-7071743 GCF_011947565.3 Pollicipes pollicipes | reverse complement strand
AGGACTGTAACTCTCCACGGCGCGCAAGCTTTGCGTACTTCGCCAACAAAATTGTTGGGCGGCGATAGTTGTTCAATGGACTCTGTCCGCTCAATCGCTCTGGCACCGTTGGAGCGACAAACAGATGCAAAATGATCCATTTTCTGACAGTTGTCACAGATTTTTCCCTTAGCGGGACAATCTTTCGGAGACACGTGACGTGCTCTTCCACAGTATCTGCATACTGTTCAGAAGTCGGCACGCTGACTATGCTGTTGCCGTTGCGCGGCGGAAGGCTGCTGTTGACGTCTGCACTGCCGGCGCTGCTGCTGTCGCGGGTGGCGTGGGTGGTGCCAACAGGATAATTTCTGGTTTAAACTGAACACAGGGCTAATAGTGATGTGTTCCATACATTCATTTGGCCCAATCTTCCCTCTTTGCTCATTTGAATCGAGGAAGCCCAGGGAGCAATGGGGAGGGGCTCAAGTCAACATTAGGCTCCCCAAAAGGACATAAAGTGACTTGGATGTGGAGGATGTGTCCAAACGAAATTTAGTGCCCCGCGCTTACGTCACGCACGTGCTTACACGCTTACGTACCGCGCACGTCATCGCCTGCAGCTCCGCATCGTACAACCCATACATCGAGTAAGCATGGATTTGCGATTTCCATGTTCTGTGGACACGAGAATTTGTGTACCGCGATTTGTATATGATTCTAGATGCGAAAGACGCGTACAAAAATTGTTGAGCGAAGGTTTGCATACGAAGTGACACGTACGAATAACCGTCATGCGATGATATGTGTCCGTCATAAGTTTTGCTACAGACATAATTGTGTTTTACATAAATAGGAGGACGCCACGTATAGACCCGGAAGGCCAACAAATATTTCAGAAACACCCAAATCCGACTGGCCGATCCCTTCAAGGGTCACCAACTTATCGGCTTCGAGTTTCTTTTTTCTGGCTCAGCTGCAGATCCGATCCTATGCTCTGATCCAGGGTATCCTTGGCCAGAGCTAAGGCTATTACGACTTGGAAGTGACAGAGGCGGATCCAGGATTTCGTCAAAGATGGGCCACACTTCACTGTGGTGCTCCCAGGGACTTAGTGCCACCCCCCACACACAGACAGAGTCCCTGGATTTTGCCCCCTTCATTTCCAGATTCTAACTATCTTCTGCTGGGATGGCCCCTAGAAAATAGTTTTTATATATTCAAAAGCAAAAAAATGAAACAAAGCAGAATTAAATGGCTATGAAATGAACAGCGGGCGTTGAAGCAGCTAATAAGATTTCAATTAACACTGTTCATCAAACAATAACAGCCAGGGGCGTTGTTGAATTTCTACAGGCTTTCCAAAGCTGACGAGGAGCCCTTGGGTTGAACACCAGCATGGGTCAAAACAGGGTTCAAATTGGCATTGATATGTCCAGACACCAAGGGAAAAAACACTGATACCAGGCGTTGCAGTCTCCTTGGGTCGCGCGTCGTTGGTCTCGCAGTAATATCTGGCGGCGGCCGATGAACCAGCAAAAGTAACCATGTATTGAAAAGCTGTACTTTCCAACGCTTTACGCAATCAGTTGGTATACGTGAAAAAGTATCCGGGGCCGCACGTTTCACCTGTGCGATTTTCGGATTGATACTTGGAATGGATTACCACATACCGTAGCACGAACTTATGACGCAATAAAATGAGTTCTCCTGCTCGTGGTGCTGTAACTGCTAATTCTGCTCAGAGAAGCAAAGCTGAATTCGAAAATCTGCAGCTTAAAATTTGCACCGTTAAAATATTCTGATCAGGAGCTGAACGGCATTCCAATCCATCCTGGCATCCTGAGGTCCCTCGCGGCTGTCATTCTGGCGATACGGAGCAGTGGCCCCCTGGTCGGCAGAGACCCTCAGAGAGACGCACCACGGCGCAGGAAGTCAAATCCTTGGTACCGAGACACCAGTTTGTCTGATCGACCCCTGGCTGATATGGTACGGTCTTCTTCTACTTCTTCGGTCCTGGGGTCTCTGACATGGGACCTTTTCACTGTCTTATTGTGAATGCGAAGCCTTGCATCTTCATTTCTCGAATCTTCTTCTATTGTCAAGAGGGCCAGCACAAGAAGCCCTTTGACATTCGGGGGCCCCTCCCTGTCCCTATTGGTGGTCTCAGTCAGCTGACTTAAATAGAGGCCCTCACTGTCCCAGGGTGCCTCCGATCGATGCAAGGTCCTTCATAGGACCTTCGGCCTGCCCTTCAGACCCTCTAATCGGGCCCCTGATCATTGGCCCCAAGCGGGTCAAAGAGCGCCTCGGAATCATCGGGCCTAAGGGACTGGGGGGCGGGGTTAAGTGCTTTCATCCCGTCCCCCGCTTCCTGCGCCCCTTATGGTGACGCCCTTAAAATTCGGTTCCCCGTGAATTTTGAGGCCGTTTGTTGTACCCCTGGAATTCGACATTACCTTAAAGTGAAGGTTATGGCCTCTTTGTCTTGTCCCCTTGTCATTGGGCGCTTCTTGAAAATAAATTCTATGATGCCCCGAAATGAAGGTTTTTGGTACCATTTCGCTGAAGGGACCGACCCAGGATTTCGTCAGAGTGGAAGGCAAAGAAATTTTTGTGCCCCTGGATTTTAGTGCCGCTTAAAGGGTAGGTTTCGGGTCCCTTTCAATCGCCCACTTCGCTTTGCTGCCTATAGAAAATACGACGACGACCCGAAAGAAAAGCTTTCATATCCCCCTTGCCCGATGGGCCAATACAGGATTTCGTCAACAAAGGTACACGGGCATTGAAGTGTCCCCTGGAATATGCTTTCTCTTGACAAGCAAGGCTTGGGACCCTTTAAGGTGTCACTGAAATTGCGTTCCTCTTGAAAATAAAGGTTATGGTGCCCCGGAACGATCTGTTTGGTGTTGCCTCGTCGAATAGGCCGATCCAAGATTTCGTCAAGGGACACGGCACGGAATTGTGGTGTGCCCCCGGAGATTGGTGACACGAAATCAAAGATCTCGGACCCCTCGTGGCGCCCCTGAGACTTGGTGGCTGGTGAAAATACAGGCTATGTGGTTCAGAAACGACACTCTTTTGTGCCCTTTCACCGTGTAATTTGTGTGACTCTTCGAGACACCGAAGCCTAATGGGACCCACAGGCAAGAGGCGTGGCCCATGCCACCTCCCCCTCTGGATACGCCCTGGTCTGTGGTGCCCATGACATTAAGTGCCTTTTTAAAATGGAGATCACGATTCCCGGAAATGAAGCTTTTTGGTGCAGTTCGTGGAACGGTCAGACCTGACTTCCGTCAGGGTGAAAGACATGGAAACTGCGGATCTTCTAGATTTTGATCGTTATTTAAAGTCAAGGGATTTGGTCCTTTGCGCGCAGGACCACAGGGGCATGTAAACTCTCTGGTGCGGGTGGCAACCTTACTAGGTGATCGAGAGCCAAAAGATCGCACTCGGCCAAAAGTTCGTTAATTTTGGGCAACCCAAGCGTTCTAAGTGCGTGAAACATACTGGTGTCCTTTGGTTCCATCGAAAATTCTGACGTCAAAATTTGACGCTTTTGGGATCCTAAGTTTTCGGGTTTGAGAGCAGCCATCCCGCGCTGTGAGGCAGCATGTTATGTGAGGATGAACGACCCCTTCAATCACAACATATTTGGTTTGAACTGGGAGCTGATGGCTCAATGTGGCAAAACCTACTTACGCCCTTTCACGTCGTTTCACAGTGGCAGATAACTGACGCAACCAATATAGGCCAACATCAACGACTCCAAGGATCTGCACTGTAGGTGACGGTTTAAAATTTCGTCTTTCCAAGCTTTACCTCAAGATAGTCCCGTACCCTTAAGTCGAGGGGGGTTTAACTAACAGAAGATCAGTTTTACGAGGACTAAGTTTGAGGTGAACAGGACAGTGGTCGTCAACCCCGTACCATCCAAGATTTTTCCGGAGCCGGAAAGCCCAACACTGTCGAAGACTTTTGACGCGTCCGTCGTCGTCAGCCTGGTGATTGGGCCAAGTTCTATGCTACTGGATAGCCATTTGACAGTGCTCAGGTTCACAGACTCTGTGGGGCGACCTGGACGAAAGCCATGCCATTCGGGCTCATATTGTGTGCTATCTAGCATGGGGAGTCTAATGACAACTTGGGGCAGTCGGCCCCAAAGGCAGGGCGGACAACCACGCGTTTTACACGGTCGTTGGATCACCGATCTTCCTGCCAGCACTTGTTGGCCATTTGTGGCAAGTATTGCCCTTTCGAGAGCATCGTTTCCATTCGCGATCCAAGCACAATGAAATGGCATCTATCCTCACGAGGACGTTTGAGGGAAATTAGCAAAGCTGAGACTTGCCTGTCTGCCGTCTTTCCTCTCGCCAATATGCACTATCTTACAACGGGAGGCTGAGGCGTGCTGGTATACACCTTTCTCTGGTCCTATGTACAGCGAAATGAGCGTGGCTAGAGGACGAACTCATTAACGACTTACGTACTTCGCTGTGTCACGTTACCACCCCGCACAATCAGAGACAGGCATCGCACGACTTGTGCGACAATGTTTTGGTGACGTAAACGCCAAAATAGGGAGCATTATAAACTGCACCCACGAGATGTGCTCGGCGCCATTAAAATTGGATTGACTGTACCGGCGACGGAATATCGGGGAAATGCCATGCAGTCAGGCGTTTCTAGGAAATCGTACGAGCAAAGCTATAACACTCAAGTTGACTCCGCTCTGCATGGATCTCAGGTCAGTAACTCGAACCGCAAGCCCGCCCAAGTCAGGACAAGTTCCCTCCTCATTGTCACCAGCCAGCTACACCTCCCACCGCAGATCGCCTCCCCCCTCCGGACGTCATCAAGCCGTCTCGCTCCGGTAGTGACAGTTTCCGTCGCGGTCCCGCGTCCGCCGGCGCCCGGATCATTCCCCTCGGGGCGTCATCAAGCCGCCTACCCCCCCCCCCCCCCCCCCCCCCCCAGGCGGTGGCGGCCAGTTTCGGTGCCGGCTCGACGTCCGCCGCCGGCGCCGGCCGGTCGCCGCGTGTCGCCGCCAGAGATTGAAGCCCACAATTCCTGAGCTATCGAGCGTCGCTCCGTCCGTGACCACGCGTATGCAGCCGACTAATGCGATCAACCCGAGAGAAAATCCATACGGCGGGTGGACCGAGCCGCCGGGGCCGGGCACGCACCACCGCCCGCGCTCCATCCATGTCACGTCAACAGGCGCGGGCCGACCCGCGACCTCACGGTCTCGGGGCGGGAACAACATGTCCGGGACGGGGTCGATGGCCACGCTGCGTTCAATCCAGAGGTAATTTCGATCGGATGGTTTGGTAACTTGCGAATCTGTGGGCCACGCGGTTATGTGGTGTCATCAGTTGTTGGCAAAATATTTTCGATACCGTAGTTAATTGCTGCATGATGTCAGTTGGGGGCTATTCAATGCGTGTTCAGTTAACTCGAGCTCCTTCAAATTCTTCATTCTATCAAGTCCTCTCCCATTTCACCCAAAAGTTGTTAGTCAAAGCACATAGTTTAGTAACCAATGCACCGAATGTATTTTGTGTACCATCAAGCTGTCCAGTTTCAGAGGTTCAACTTGGATATGAACAAATCTTTCAACACTTGCTCACAGCGTCATGTTTCCAGCGCCGTGTCAAGTCACTAAACCCAGCGGGTGTCATGTATGTGCTGATTGCATAGATTGCATGTATGTAGTGCACCCACTTCATACATGCAATCGATTAAAGCGACAAAAAGGTCGGACACTCACTTGTCATCCGTACAGAACACAAACCATAAATGTTTGAACGTAGTACTTTACTATAAGTGCTCGTCTTCACAGCCATTTGGCACCCGACGTTAGCTACGAGGGAAGTGCGTGGCGTATGGAAACTGGAACACCATAAGCCGGTGTTTTTGTTCTGCCCATACTCAAAACTACATCAGTTTTATTTTGCTCACTAATCGATCATAAAGGATGAACATCCACAGGGGAGCATGGATTAGCAAGGTCAATAGCAATTTTGAGCTCCGTTTCGATTTGCGCTGGCGCTCAATTAAAGGTGCCACAGAATCGTCAGTCGGGGGGGGGGGGGGGGGCAAAGTAGGTAGATCTGGCAGCCCAGGTGCCGCTCAGACGGGTTCTTCGGCTTGCGCAACGCAAGAAAAAATGACCGCACTGAATGAGAAACATGGATTTTTCCCCATAACGGAAGTGTAGAAAGTAGCAACTTGCACCTTTTGGATGATTGGTACGCCCCACCCGAAACCTCAGGGGTTCGTCTTGCCATTCAGTGGGCCTTTCCTGGCCAAGAGGGGCACTCTAGTGGTGAAAGAACCCTTGTGACTACTTAGGACCCTCTGGATTTAGAGAATCCCATCAGGACACCAAGGGGATCTCGAGGCAATCCTGGCCGCTCAGGGTTCGCATTGACCGACCCTGTGTGCATAGGGCATCTCAGGCCGTTCGAGATACGATTTCTGTGTGCATACGACGTCTGGGGCCATTTCGGGCCGTGTGCACATGGCATCCCCGGTCGTTCGAAACACTGCGTAAATAGGACATATCGGGCCGTTTGGGGCACTGCTTCTGTGTGCGTAGAGCATCTCAGGCCGTTTGGGACACTATGTGCGTAGAGCATCTCAGGCTGTTTGGGACACTATGTGCGTGGAGCATCTCAGACTGTTTGGGACACTGCGCGTAGAGCATCTCAGGCTGTTTGGGACACTGTGCGTGGAGCATCTCAGGCCGTTTGGGACACTATGTGCGTAGAGCATCTCAAGCCGTTTGGGACAATATGTGCGTAGAGCATCTCAGGCTGTTTGGGACACTATGTGCGTGGAGCATCTCAGACTGTTTGGGACACTGCGCGTAGAGCATCCCAGGCTGTTTGGGACACTGTGCGTGGAGCACCCCAGGCCGTTTGGGACATTATGTGCGCAGAGCACCTCAAGCCGTTTGGGACACTAGGCGCGTGGAGCATATCAGACTGTTTGGGACACTATGTGCGTAGAGCATCTCAGGCCGTTTGGGACACTGTGTGCATAGAGCATCTCAGGATGTTTGGGACACTATGTGCGTGGAGCATCTCAGGCTGTTTGGGACACTGTGCGTAGACCATCTCAGGCTGTTTGGGACACTACGTGCTCTAGACCATCTCAGGCTGTTTGGCACACTATGTGCGTAGAGCATCTCAGGCCGTTTGGGACGCTGTGTGCATAAGGCATGTACTGCACTGGTCTCCAATGCTTTTATTGTTCTGGGGTCTTTCAGGACATCTCAGTGGTAGTCGGGTTATTGGCCCTTTTGGCTGCTCGCATGCCCTTCGATCGTGAAGGTAACGAGCAGTTTCCCTCATAGGAGACACACCACTCACATGTCAACGTTCCGTCGGAACCTAAACTATCCGCAATGTGCTTCGATGTTTGCATTACAAAGCCATCCTCAGCGCCTCAACAGACCTATTTTGCAATAGATGGAACCCCGCGATCGTAAGGCGGTTCCACACCCTGTGATTGGTTAGGCAGTCTATCATACGATGCCGCGCTTGCTTCTCATTGGTTGATAATTACATCATTTCCGTAACACGTGATCGTGACTCGTTTTCGGTTGGAGCTAGTATAGAAGGCGAACCGTTTGTTACCACGGGTGCTCATATGCTCGAAGATACAAGAATGCTGTTGGCTGTACACGTCGACATTGTGGTGTGGTGTGTTGGTGAATGGAAGTTATTGGTAAATAGAAGCTATAGACTGAAAATATTTGTATTTGCATGACTCGCGGGAAGGAACTAGTCTACAGAATAGAACTACCACGCAAGCAGTCAGAAATATGCTGCAGTTTCGTGGGCGCTCTGTCGTTAGCAGTATGTGTGTTAGAAGCACTTTCGGCCCATCCAAAATCGCGTATAACCGGATTCAATTATTTTGACATCTGATGACCTCTGCAGCTCAGTTTTCAATTTGGATCCAAAGGAGAAGGTCCATCGTAATCAGCATAGCAAACTCTACCATACACATGGCCCGGCTTCAACGACCTCGAACCATGTAGACCAACGGTGGCGCGGTTCCTCAAGGGAATGTTCCAAACGTGAGGATGCTGACGCGAGCAGCAAATATGGTGGAAAGGCTCACTTGTATTGGTGAGCTCTTCAGGACACTCCCGTCGGGCCAGCTGATAATCTGCTCGGGCAGACTCGATTATCTGGGGGCCCCCTACATTGGGTGTCGGATACTTCCCATTTGAATGGAGGGCCCTACGCTCTTGACGGGGGTCCTATATGTCAACCTGCTCGGACACGCTCGATCGTTCGGAGGCCTACACATCGCGTCGTATTTCTTAATCGAATGGGTGGCCCTGTGTTCTTGGCGGACTCCATCCATCAAGCTCCTCAGGCCGGCGGCGGATGCCGAGGACGGCTGGAGGCACGGGACTATGCTCCCATGGACCATGCCGAGGGGACCTGAAGGCTCCGAAGGGCCATAACCGACCGAACGGACGCAGTTTTCCAACAACAAAACGCAACAAAATTGGACGCCTTTGGGCCCACAGACAACCAAGAACAATGACTAGTAAAAGTAAAGGGCTCATGAGAAGACGTAGTTAAAGGGAACATTCCACATTGGAAGATACTGAGATAAGCATCAGATATGATGGGAAAAGCTTACTTTTAACTACTGGTAAGCCTTCAAGGTTCGAAAACGACCCTAAGAAGCAAAATTTCAAGGTTTGTAAAAATGCGCCCCATCACGTCATGACGTTATGGAATGGTTTTGTGACGACAGCAAACTCGGCAGCATCTGGCAGGCAGACCCAAAGAATACACCGAAACACACCAGAGTTGGCGCCAACCGGCCATTCTCGTCGCGGGCGCCGTGTTGAGAGGCGCATTAGTGAATGGCTTGTTCGTAGATTTTTTGTCTTGGTACTAGTCGTAACAGATTTGGTGGGCTGTTCAACATACGTAACGTAGCGATCGCCAGCTTTTGGGGCAGATTATTATCAAAGCTCGATATGCTGTGAAGACTGCCACAGCGCCATGAAACTCTTATCGAAACCTGCCAAGGGCTGTTGAGGATGTCAAAACTGTATTGTCGACTTATTCCCGCCTGCACCGCCGTAGTCCTGATACTGTATCATGTGATGTGCACAGTAGTTGCTTTCTTTATCATTTGACCACAAATGCAGCTGCATGAAAATATGAACGAATCTGTAACGTTGCTGACAACTGATTGCGAAAGCATTGCTATTCCTATGGTAGAGATGACGGTAAGGTTAGGCTACCTAAAATGTTTTTCTCGCACTTCCCCCCGCACCACACCACAAGAATCATCACGAAAAAAATGGTCAAACATATATTCTTGCATTAACTCCACGTGTGACATCTGAGTGACCAAAAACACATGATGCAATATACAAGTCACTTTCAGCAACTTTGCAAAGCTGTATCATGCGAGCTCATACCAAGCATGTGCATTAATGAGCCGTGCCGACCTGTCCCTACTGCCTGAATGAATCGCTAATATAATGATATGCACTGGATTAATTGCAAGCCGTAATACTTCAACAGGTTCAAAATGTCGGCAAGATCATAATGAAATAGCAAATTGCCTTTGGACACCCCTTCAGCAGAGGCGCCAGCGTTTCTTCCAGTTCGCCGACATCGCTACCCTGCCATGTTCAAACACAAACCTAAAGACAGAAGCAGGTATCAATGTGTATCTCATTTTATTGCAAGTCATTGGGGTCATGGTATGCACTGGTACCTAATGTTAAAAAAGAGCATTGTACATCAATGGCCGTTTTCAAGGCAGAACATATCGTAAATAATCGTGAAACAGGTACAACTACACTCTTACCTTCGAACTGAAATAATTACGATACCGAACATCCGAGCACCGCGAACACAAAGCAACTGCGACCCTGGCGCGGTTGCTGCGTCACTGGTGCGCGGTAACATTACTGCGCCTCAAGAACTATACAAATGTACGGGGCCAAGGTAACACCAATGCCACAAAACATGTTCTTGCGTTTCGAAGCAGTCTTCCGTGCTGTTTGTAGATTGGTCGACATGGGTATGGGGGGTATGTCTTAACATGGTATGAATATGACATGAAATTTGAACTTCGACGCCAATGGGACGATGGGTCGCGGGGGGGTTGGATGGAGAATGAAAAGCAAGATGAGAACATGGCGGCTAAATAAAACTTCTTAATACGGTACGTACATATGGCATGGAACATGGACGCCCAACGGGACGCTAGGTTGAATGGGATAGGGTGCGGAGGTTGTGTCAGTTTAGGTTACGTTAGGTTAGATCAGTTTAGGTGGTTAGGTTAGTTTGATTTAGTTCAGTGTAGCTTAGTTAAGTTAAGGTTAGGTTAGGTTACGGCACGTCAGGCTAGGCTAGGTTAGGTCATCTTGGCCCTCGGTCTCGAAATCCGGTCTCATTAAGTCCCTAAACGATCCCACTTCGTGCAACTCTACCCTCACTTCTGGTGCAATATCCCCCCTCCCCCCGACTGCTCGGGTACTCAAAAAGCGTATTTCACTGCACTATTGTTGTCACCTTGGCCCCCGTAATTTTTATGGTTCTTGATGCGCAGAAATGCTGTGACCACGCACCAACAACGTAGCAATGGCAGCTGGGGGCGAGGTTGTCGCGTTTGCGACGCTCGGGAGCTCGCTATTGTAATTATTGAAATTCGAATGTGAGAGCATAAATTTACCTGTGTTGAGATTATTTACGATATGTTCAACCATAAACATGACGAATGGTGCACGACGCTGTTTCTTAACATTAGGTACCAATGTATACCTATACTGTCATTAGATTTGAAAGATACCGAAACAATGTTCCCTTAACACATCAAGATCAATACAATCCACTGGCACGCACCACCAGTGATCACAACCATTTCAAGCGCAAGATTCACAACTTGCACAACCCGCGGGACTAGCAAATTGCAGGTTTTCTCGCAATTTCCGCGCAGATTTTCCGCTGAAACACCGCATTTCACCGTGAGCCCCGTTCAAAACAAAGTCCCGACGGAGGTTCATGGTAATACAACTCAAGAAGCTGCATTTTTAGGACGCAGTTTTTTGTTCAAGATTTAAATTTGTCCTGCAACGTGTTAAATATTTAGTAAAATACATATCTAAAATAAGTGTAATGCTTCCCTTATTTTATTATGCCTTGCTAACCCCTAAGCCCGTGGAAGGTTCTTTGCTCCGGTACCCAACGTGCCAACCGAAATGTCTGTAAGAAATACGTCAGTAGAAGAAGAGAAAACGCCAGCAGGAGAGTCAGATTTGCCGTCGCGTCTTCTTGTTCATAACACTCGGGAGAGTGCCGCCCTGTTTTCCGATACCGTACTTCTTTGCACACAGCGGAGTTCTCTTTTTATAGCAATGACCTATTGTCTATAAATAAGGAAAAATGCCCCGTTGGCGAAGAGTGCCGTACAACCCGAAAGTGCTCACGCTGACGTTTGCGACACGCATTCAGTAGCGAAATCTTTACTAACAGCTCATCACCTTCCGCGGATTGTTTCATACGTGCCGCATCATCGCTCTTGCGACTATATCACTGGCCACGCTGCTCTGACCAAAAGGAGAAAACAGCTTGTAATGTAGCGACAATCCTATGACGTTTCTAGACATCAATGCCAGGGTGGCTGAAGTAGCCTCCCAATACACCTTTTCGCACTTCGCGGGTGGATAACCCGGGAGATAGAGGGCTTTGGGTCTTAACAAGGGGTCTTAAAGACTGCATGGCCGTGAACTGCACCAACAGGTCCTAAAGATGGTTATTTCAGCCCAAAGCCCCATGTAAAGGTGGAACACTTCCTTTAATTCTTCGCTGGTTGAGCGGGTGCTGCTTGAGGAAAATTTTAGTGCGCGTTACTGCTGTCTAGAGGCACTACGCTGTTAATTGCCCTGGCCCTGTATGTCCATTTGACGGGTCGATCTGATCGCCAAGGAGATTTCCACGTTCCCCTCGATCTCTGCATTTTCTCGTATGGCCCAACGCTGTCGTTGGGACGTTGTCTGCTTTCATGCCTGGGCACTCTTGGTCGATGCAGTTCTTCCGCGGATTTTATCATTCGCCTGAAAGGCTCTATACGCTTTTCCCGGGGTCCCATATGCCAGGGCACAGTAAGTTGCTCAGGGGCCCTTCATAGTAAGTCTCCGGTTCTTTCGACTTGCTTGGAGGGCCTTGTGCTGTTGCTGGGGCGCTTTCAAGGTAAGGTCGATGTCGGCGACACGTCGGATCGCACCGTGAGTAGATGCCCGGGGGCCCTCCACTTTGATCGCGGGCTCTTTCCCTTCGATCCCATCTGCAGAGGACCCTTCACTCCCTACCGAAGCTCTTTCTGTCAGCCGTGCACCCTCGATCGCACAAGGGTATTAACTCACGGTCTCGGGCAGTTCACTTCACTCAGAGGGTACTGTCTCTGGCCGGGGCCTTGTCAGCCTGCCGGGGCACTACCGTTCGTCTAGGGACTCACCACGTTAGCCTTGGGCTATTTTTGCTTGCTGAGGGCCCTATACTTGTTGACGGGGGCCTACTTTGTTGGCCTCCTGCGGCACCCACGATCACTCAGGCTCCGTCCCCGCTGGCCTTGGTGCCTTCGCCTTAGAGCAGTAGTCGAACATGCGCCGGTGAATTTTTACGCGCAATTGTGGAATGCTATTTTACGTGCTGCCGACATCGCAGTGCGTCATTTCCATTAAATGCATGGCACCTATTATAATAGCGCATCACGTTTGTAACGTATTTCGAATGCTAAGATACTCTGTACTATTTTATAACAAACGAAAAATTATGCATTAGTTATCAGCCATCACCTCATTACATCGCCCAGCCGGATAGCCGTAAATAAGCTAGGAATCGAGTCCGAACTCCAGGCAGGACAGCCCACTGCGAGTCTGTGTGTAAAATCACTTGGTTAGAAAATTGCGGCGAGTCATGGCCTTGGTTATGATGCTGGTTGAAGTAAACATAACTACCTACGTTACAAAAGAGCATTGCGCAGTATGTCGTCTTCTTTCAGGCAACACATACCGTAACTGATCATTCAAAAGGAGTATCTGAAGCTAATAATAATGACGGCAAGCATTCAAGCGTTCCAGAAAGCGCAGTACCCCCAACCTGTCGGCGCCACTGCTGCCAAGTCATAAATATTATTCATGTACGAAGAAATCAGATATATGCGCATCGATAACCATGAAAATGGACAGGGCGAGACATGATGATTAAATAAAAAACATTTTTTGTATCAAAAGCATAAAATACGCTGAGCAAAATACATTTCTGCGTATCCAACCAGCGTGAACAAGCGCCGCTGCATCGTAAGTAAAGATTGATCTGCACGAAGTGGGATCGCTTGGACTTAGACTTAGACTTAGACTAGAATAGAACCACAGCCGACATGTTCCGGAGAAACATGCTGGATCGCGAGCACATACGACACGGAAAGTAAAACCGGAATTCTGGAAGTCGTTCAGAACAGGTATATGGCAGAGATGATACCGAAAACCCCAAAACACGTAGAGCTAAGCAGCACAGTAAACACTGATGAACACCGCATGTACGGCTCGTTGGAGAGGCTCGGCTACATCCACCACACGGTGAATCATTCCCAAACATTTGAGGCGGGGACGGCACGCACACGAACCATGTGGAAGCCTACTTCAGTCGAGTTGGCGTTTTCTGCGGAAACGACACGTCACGAGCATGGATCTCACCCCAAGTTATCTCGATGGGTCCACGTGTGTTGTGCTATGTCATGCCATGCTATGAAACCCTGTTCAATATGCCTACCGGCAAGGTCATCATATTGGGGATGCTCTGCTCGACGCTGTCGGAGAGCTATTGAAGAACGTGCACGGCGGAGAGATGTCTGCAAATTGCTGTCGACATGTGCAAGGTTTTCGATAGCGTTGATCATGGTTCTATTACAGCAAAGCTCCAGTGGTATGGCGTGAACCCGAATTGGCTCAAAAGTTACTTGCGTGGTTGGGGACAGGTGGTGCGTGAAGGACTGACGACCCTTCCAGAAGCTTACGGAGCAGTCCCAAGGATCCATAGTCGGTCCCGTACAATTTACCCTCTTAGCTTGCCCTGCCTTGTCTCTTGTCACTTGCCCAGTCCCCTGTCACATGGACGCTTCACCTCCATAAGCAGATGACACATCTCTTGGACCACACTCCTCCAATGAAGCCTTCGTTCTGATGAATTAAAAAACAAAGAAAACGTGTGATTTCCAACTCGCGATGAGTGGGGAGGCCATCTCACCTTCGAGGAACATCAAATTCATCGATACGATCGTTGATTTTCTTGACGTTTGACGCCAGAAGTTGACGTTGATTTGACGCTTTCGTAGGGGATGCGGGTCGCCAAGGCCGTGAAAGAATGCAACAAAATTGTATTCTCTCCGTTATCGCCTCATGCATTACCGTGCACCGGATATTGCCAAAATTATGAGCGAAGCATATGTTTTCCACATATATCTGGCTATGCGTGGCGTTTTTTTGATGACCAATCTGACGCGACAAGACAAATCACAGGTGACGTCGGCATCACCTGCACATGGCACGAAGCGCACGGCGTGAAGCATGCTCAACCATATAAATCCGGCTCTCAACTCCTTGGATCGTCCAGGATCACGGCCATGAGAGTGCAGTTTCGAATCGATTCCCGAACTCGTTTCAGTACCAGGAACTGATTGGAAGCGAATCCCGAAAAGAAGTCTGGGAACCAGGCCTGTAACTTCCCACCAGTATGCGTGATCGTGCTTACCGGTATCGCTGCACGCCTGTGCGTCGCAGTACGCCAGGGCGGTCCAATACACGCGGGTTGCCAGTTTGCCAGCATTAAAAATGCGATGAGACCGGGCTCGAAATATGCCTTCAAGTCGGAACAAGTGCTTGCCACAATGACGTTGTAAATGATGATAGACAATAGCGATCGGCCAAAATAGACAAATAGCAATCGGCTAAAGCCACCCCACTTTTAACGGGGTTAACCCAACTTATTGGCCGTAAGTCACCACGGATGCAACATTTATGTGCCAGCCGCATGACCCGCTAGAGTCGGACACATCCTGGCGACGCAGCCCAAAACATGACACCTCAGGCAGCTTTTCCATCGCGTCCATGATGGAGCGCCCCGCAGGCGCCCTCTCGCGCGGGGGCTCGCGACGACAGCAGTGTGATCAGCGAGTAAGCAGCAGCTGGGTCCGGTTGGCGGCCGGACCCGTCGCCAGCTCGGTCGTCGTTAGCTCTAGCTCGCGCCGGCACAAAGATGACATCACTTCGGGATCAAAGAACAGCCCCTGCAGACCGTCGGCGGCGGGTAGCGGCAGAGGATCGTGGTCGCGTCCCAGGGCCAGGAGTTCTCGCCGCGTGGGGCGAGCATGACGGCTACGTCGTTCGAACAGGCGCGATCACCAGCGCCATGAACAGAGCCAGATGGACGGCGTCCCGTGGCGCACGGACACCGATAGCTTGACCCGTAGCCGCGGACGGGCGTGGCACCTCCAGGGTTGCAAGGCCGTTGACTGGAGCAACATCCAGGGCTGTTACCCGGCCCGAGCGAATAGCTCTGCCGATATACTACTTCCAGTAAGTGGTGTCGTTTCTATATTCTACCACATGTTATCCAACAAACGCTGGACCAGAATGATACGTGACACTAGGTAGTATGCATATCGCTGTCACAATAATAATTGATATATTCCCTCAAGCATTATCCGGACGCCATCGCACGGCTCAACCCACATCCGTGTCAGCACATGTAAGCAGATGTTGACATCACCAGTGCTTACGCCCACACTGGTGCATCCCAAGCTTTACCATTGTAATTTTGATACACACAGGTCATAAAACAGCACCACGTCACTGCATTAAAAAATCCATCAACACGAGATTGGCCATTCAAGTGAGAGTAAATGTGGAGACCGACAGCTGGGTAACTCAATCCTTGCCAACGTACTGCGATTATCCGTAATTTTACGTCTGAAACCAGACGGGTATCCATTATAACACGGGTATCTCGCGTCGTAACAGCCGAGGCATTTACAGCAATGAGCACAGCTCAGCAATTTTTTTTACCGATGCTGCGGGGATGACCACCGCGGCAACTGGGGATTCATGGGGCTTAAGTTGTGGCACCACTTCCTCCGACCAATTTAATGACAATATCGGCGTCCGAACTCGCAGCGCCGATTTCGAAACAGCGACATCTTTTCGCCATGCTGAAGTCACCGAAGCACACCTCCGTGGTTAAGGGGAGCATCCCACCTGCATACTTTCATTTGCACATGCACCATGCATCGCCTGCACTAACATCAGGCGATTTGATGCAAAACCATCCGATGACTTGACGTTTGAATATGTCAGTAAAACCAGTCTTATCTAACTGCCCCTGAAAAGCCCAGATTTTCTATTCGGTGTAGCAGATCCCGCAGGGCAATCACATTTAACTCCCTGCTCACCACTGAAAATATTACGTTTTATTCGACTTGCTACTTCCCAACGTGTGCTCCAGTGTTTGCAACACACGGCGTTGAAACGTTTCTGCAATAAACGGTACGAAAGCTTCGACATAACCTGATCAGACAAAAATATCCCGGCAGACCGTGTGGCGTTTACCAGTGGCTTATTGAGGTGCACAATGCCTTTAGAAATAGGAGTATCACATGATCTACCTGGCGCACTACTTCAAATTTCAACTAATCAACTCCTAGGTAACAGACCCTTGCGCGCTGGGCCGCCCGAGAGAGTCCTATCCACAACAGTAAAGGTGCGCACGGCGGCTGCCATGACAATCGCCGCCAGTGCAGGGAATACGTGCAGCATCACTGGTGAGGCTAGCGGCTAATACTTTGTCATGACGGTAGTGCGGCTGCAGGGAAGAAGGAAAGTAGCACCGAGTAGCGCTGTTGCGGAGCGTTGACAGCGTAACTTGGGCTCGAAAATTATTCAAATTGATATTCTCATGCATTGACAGTGCTGCAGTGACATCATCCAGTGGCATTAAATCGACTGGTCCTGAGGTTTCACTAGAGTATGATTTTGAAATACGCCCCAAAAGGCGGGAACACTTTCTACCAGGCTTACCCGGGCTGCTCATGCATGTGGGCTTGGTTTCATGTGTCGCCGAATGCCTTTCTGCTAGCACACTCTGGGCATAGCAGTTCCAGAAGGCTATTAATTAGGTAATGAGGAGGGGATAGATGTTGCATCACCATCTCCCCGTTTGCCAAGAGATGCACTCCAAATATCAGGTAGTTTTGTCAGATTTGAATCCCATTGCCACAGGAGCTAAAAGAGGCATCGGTCCTTTTAGTGGACAATTTGGTCTATTTGCTGATGATAGTAACCCTATTGTAATAGTAACAGCTCTGGAGGTGTTATTCTGCAGCGCTCATTCGTATTGTAGTTCGATTGTGGCCGCACAGTCGTAAACAGCAACGTAATGTGGCGGTGCTTGGAAAAACACAAGAAGCTAGAATCGCTTTTGAACTAGGGTGGGAGTGAAGAATTCCATCGCAAAAGGACTGTGCAGTGAAAGTGAAAAAATCAGTTCACAAAAGATGGAACTTACAAGCTCGTGACTGACGCTTCAGTAAACAAAGACATCTGTTTCAAGTTCGCATGGCCGTAATATCATAAACCTGACAAAACTGTTTGTTTTTTTAATATCTTAGGCCATTGAAGTGAAACAGAATACAGTAAAGCACGGTAATTTCATAAGCATAACAAATTATTAACACCAATAATTTAATGCTGCACTTTGCACTTCCATTCCACAGCACTTTTAACACAAAACATCGCAAATGAATTAAATAACAGCATAACAACAGAAAATTAAACAAGCATAAAACACTCAAACAAAAAAAAAAACCTTGGACTCATGCACATCAGCCCATCACCGCGTCAAATACACTGGACATGCCTGTGGCGTCTGTTCAGATGGGGTCAGGGAACACAAAAATTTTGTCACTGGTTCTTACAAAATACCAATGCTTATTTCCATGGAAGTAGCCTAACTATGCGTAGCATAGAGACCTAATTTTATCTCTCCCTGTTTAACCTGTTTGTATCACAGCAGCAGTTGTGAGCTACTTATTCTTGCACAATTTCCATTACCGCTTGTCATGCACTTAACCAACTCAACCTAACTTAGAGTAGCCCTATGTCGAGCATCATCTCAACCCGCCTATCTGTTGGCGGCAGCACTTCTGATAAAAACATGATAAAGCTAATTTTTGACTGGTTTCAGCTTGCATTTTTATTCGGTTCATTTGTGTATGCTTTTGACATCGGACAAAGTTGACAACACATAAATCAAAACACTTCAAATCACTTCGAACAACTTATTTTGATTGCCTTAGTTAACCTGTCGAGAGCAATAATGAGTATGATCCACAAAACAATCTCTCTTCTCCAAAAGTAATGTAACTTTTAGATGACCATGCCAGTATTGTTGCTTGTCTTTTCAGCTGCAGCAAAGGCATCTATTTAGGCTTGCTTACTCATAGTTAATGATAAAGTCTGAGATGTTGGGGTCACATTTTAAATGGATGGTCTCATTAGTTGTTATATACTAATATTTAGCTCATATTATCATTGCTATGCAGCTTAGAGTATCCCTGTGTTAAAAATATAGTGCATATATACCGTACAGTCATTTGCCAGCCAGCAAACCATGACAACTATAGAGAACAACTGGTTGAAGCAGTCATGAGAGCCCGCCTCAAGAAATTTGGGGCAAATAATCAAGAATATGGAACAAAATAAGTCCATCGCATGCCTTGCGGCATCATGATTTGTCTTATGACAAAACTCGATGGATTAAAACAGAAAATGGCTAACTGGTTACCAATCATGTCCTGAAAGCAGGCAAGGTAAGCGATCACATGGTCCACAGGGGACTTACTGGCTTCTTCCTGTTCCCCCAAAACAAAAAAGTACCTTTTGCATGGTCTCCCGGCAGACGTCATCCCACTCACCCCCCCCCCCCCCCCCAAATATAAATGTCAATTATGCCCACCAACCTACCAGATCAAAATGCGAAACAAGTAAGAGGTGTGCATGACAAACATTTCCAGAGAGCAGAATTTCACCGTCAAACACTTCCGTATTAGCTGCGTCAGGTCTGTCCCAAAGCGCTGTGTGGCAGCATTAGGATAGCGTTGTCAGGTAGCCTGGTGAGTTAGACACTCGAAAGGCTTATATTTATCATTATTGAGCACCGCCATGAACCAAGAAAACGGTTAACTGGGGGTTTACCAGGGCAAAAAGGGCGGTGAAAGTAAGCTCAGTGCTTCAAATTGTCTCCTTCATTCCCTGTGAGTTGTTCACTCTTGGGTGCGTATCAAACATGTTTGGGCGGCTGGTGAATTAATTCAATTAATGTATGAAATACAAATTTGCAGTTCGAGCATCTTGCAGAGAAATTGGTCAACATTTTGAGCAGCAGTCGATACCTTTAAAGGCAATGGAAAAGGAAGGAAGAACAAAGTGGTATCACACTCGCATGGTACCAAGAAAAACAAAAGCAGTTAAATAGATATAAGGACCGATACTTTTCTAAAATTTTGTTATGAGCTTTTTTTATTTAAAGATTTTATTTGATTCAGCAGATTTGACTTAAAATTTGCTAACATGAGTGCGCAAATGGTGACATTCATCCTGTAAATGTAATTTAGAAGACATATCTTGAATTTTTCACTCCTGCATTTCGGGAGTGATGTCATTCAGTTGTCAAGCTTCTTCGGGCAAACATAAATACGTTGAGTAAAATTCTCTACTAGGCCTTATGGTGTTTGCGCCAGGCTCTGCTTTCGTGGCGTGGCGGTGAGACCAAAAAAAATAGGGGATGCGTGAAAACCTTGCATTGGTACACAGGTGCCGATTGTGACGCATTTTGTAAACAAACCAAACTTAAAGCGGCTGGATTCGCTGGGGTTCTTGGGCTTGGAGGTACCTGGCGCCCTTGCTCTGTGCATACATGGACATGATTCAGATGTCGGTGAGGCAGGACATAGCTATAGGTGTCATGTGTGACTAGACAACGTCAGGCAGGAGTGAAAAATTCACCTAAAATATGTGGAAAAGGAGTGAAAAATCCCTCCTCATAGGGTATTGCTTTATACCCAAAGTCGGCAATTCTAGGACACTGGAAAAATACGCAGTCACACAGTCACTTCTGTAATACCTGTAATCAGTATTTGTGTTGTGTTTGCTCGACAACTACCCTTGTGGCTTTTCAAGTTTTGGCTCGTTATAACGTTCGCTTGCTTCGGGTCGTGACATCACTTACTCGTTTCAACACACTACAAAAAATGTCATGAAAAGCGATGCTACGAAATTAACTAATAAAAATCGTACTACGAACTGGCTATAAAACATGGTGATGTAAAAGAGGATGCGATAAAATGCGGAGCCATAAAATGCGTGCGAAGTCGGAACGGTGCATCCAATAACTGAGCAAGTCGCCAACAGTGTGCCAAACATAGCATACACGCACTCAAAGATGAACGCATATTCATTATAAGCGCATGGGATCCGCTGACTTTCAACGATCACACACGTACATGTATGTATATATATATATATATATATATATATATATATATATATATATATATATATATATATATATATATGTATGTATGACATATAAGCACACAGGTAATTAGCATGGGGTTCAAACTGAGGCGCATGACCTAAACACCTGCGTTTAAAAATGCAAGTTTTTGGATTGTTCAAAAGTCAGAGGTGAGCACATAGTGGTGGTCGGACGGAGGCGGTTCCAAGCTGCCACGGCACGATGAGGAAAGGCTCGCTTAGTGGCTTCCAGCGGGCGCCCGGGAAGGTGGGGAGATCTTGGCATAGAGGAGCGCGTCTCCCTTAGTGAAACGGAGAAACGTGGCTTAAAAAGAAACTGGACAGCGGGAGGCGATTCTTTCCTCGCCCTCGCCTTTCACCAAGTCATCAATCCGGGGCCAACTGAGAGATTCCATAGTCGGTGCTGTATGCCCGCTGCGCGTTGTGCCAGGGACAATCCTGGCGGCAAAATTTATGAGTTCTTGCATCTGTTTGCACCTGACAATTGATCGCGCTATCTCATACGCATGGATAACGACATTTAGGTGGGAGAACGTAGGCCCCCATAATGATTTTGAGAACATAATTTATAAAGTAATGTCTGAGGCGGTACAGCGAGTTAAGAATTTCTCTGCATATGTGCACGAATGCGGCGACATGCTTTTCCCACGAAAGCGTCGAGTCTGCGATCACAGCGAGAAATTTGGCGTCCCGTGAAGGTGAAATAGCTTCTCCATCTGTCGTAACGTAAAAGTAGCATATTTTCTTTAAAGAAAATGCTTCATATTTGAAGATATGGAAGCAAGCATCGGATGTGACGACACAAGCTTACTTATAGCTATACGTTTTAAGTGGGAAAGGCTGTTCTACGCAGCACAGTTTTCTGTTTAGTAACTATGCTTGTCGATATGTGTCATGGTTTGATTACGTCATCGTATCTTGCACAACATTGATTGAGAGCCAGTTGACGGCCGTTATACCTGGAAATCGCGCCCACAGGCGCCAGATATGAACGCCTCGGCAATCACATCTTTACTGGCCTCAATCACCGAATAGCTTATGGAATAGCAAGATTTGAATGGCGTTATTATGACGTCATGAGTACTAGGGTGACTGATTTGCTCTCCCCGATATACCTTTTGTCATTTTCGCGGGTGTGTAGCTCAAAAACTAGAGCAGCTTGGAAGAAGGGCAGGATTGCGAACAGCACCGAAAGGTCGTTAAAATGGCCATTTCGGTTCAAAACCCCACGTGAATGTGGAACACTCCATTTAAGTTATGTTTTCCACCTATCGGAAGAAAGTCGATTTCCGCCTTGTTGATTTTCAGTGAGTTTGCTTTCAGCCAAGCCGAAAGTTCGCAAATTGATATTTCCAGACGGTGTTTTGGTGCCTCGAGTCCGCTTGCAGGGAGGAGCGTGATCCAACAGTTCAGTGTCATCTGCATACGACATGAGGCGTCCATGAGACGGGTGACTGCCACATGTCGCCTCGCATATGCGATTGCCCTCACGGGCAAGCCCCAATTTATCGTATTCAGCACTTAGCACTTAGCACAGCCATTTGTGGTATCGTGTTTTATGCTATCCTATTTTACAGCCTAGTTTGTAGTGTCGCATCTATATGTTGCATAGCATCGCATTTTGTTTTTATTTTTGTAATGGGTTGCAACCATGCTTGCGTTCGAATCAGACTGTTTAGTCGGCCCAGGACTGGTTCACAGATTTTGGGATCCGATTCAGCTCACGATTCATGGCTGATCCAAAGTTTTATTCGACTCAGTCCAGACGCATTGTTTGCATTGAGTCGTTTGGCTCACGACTCACGGAGCTTGCAAAGCAAACATTGCCAAAACCCAACTGGCTCTCGGCCATGGAGATAAGTTTAGATCCGGATCTACAATATTGTGTCTGCTGCTTATATATACATATATATGCACTCCTTGCTAAGTACATCATAGCATGGACAATAGTTCCAAATAGTTACAGAAAGCCCAGCAGCAAGTTTGTAGTTTGAGCATGCCAAGCAGGGGGTCATCATCGCAGCTTGAGAAATCGGTCGGGCTGGCGGCTCGTTAACGTTAGGCGGTGAACGCGGACTGCGTCAATTGGAAAACAGTAGTCACGCAGAAATGTTGTGGTCTCATTTACTATCGTGCAGTGTGATATCAAGTCTGTGTTGTTGCATCGCCTCGGTGCGTGCTATTATGTCGCAGATGTAAGAAATTCGAAGTGGCGTGTAAGGTTCTGGCAGAAGTTGGCATCAAAGACAGTTTTTTTGCAGCAAGGTGCCATCCTGTGCAGTGGCTTCCTGCAAGAATACTAAACGGCACAGTAAAGGCATTTCGTTTTTACGTTTCCAAAAAACCATCCAACTGTCTTAAAAACATGGGTTCACCGTTGCGCTAGGGCTGACACCATAAATGTGGAAAATGCGGTAATCTGCTCGGCTTATTTTCAAGATCATGACTATGACCCGGGCTATCTGGTTAAGGCCAGTCTCATGCCCAATGTAAAACCACGCCCGCGACCAGTGCGGTTCCTTCAATGCAACTGGACATCGCCGGCACGCCGAAGTGAGTGTGCTTTGCTTAAAGAGAAAATGCCCGTCTGTTTTATGCAGAAATCTTTTTAAGCCCAATTTACCGTCACTAATGCGTGCATAATCTAAGCCGCTCTGTGCGGTGTGTTGATTTCAATTCAAGATTCAAACGAAACTTTCCAACCATAATCTTGTTTGCAAAGTGGGGTCTAACTACCACACAAGTGGCAGCGCCATCCATGGTACACGGGCGAAGGGGGTGAGGGTGGGGGGCGCAGCCGGTGTTTGCGACGAGGGGGGAGGGAGATCAAGTTTGTATGAGCGAGTCCTAACTCCGTTGACAGTACATCTACGCACTGTGAACTTACTAACACACCCCACAACCGCGAAAAAGGGCAGTGGCTCAGCGCATCGATGAGCTTCCGATATTGGTTTGGCCTGGTACCTTAGTTCTTTCAGCTGCGTACCGTATGTGTTCACTTAGCTATATGCGAGCCTCGTTACTAATCAACCGCTTTTGCGCCTTTCGTGTTACTGTCCATGGTAGTGTTTGAGATTTCCAATAAAACTTTTCGCGGTCGCCAAATTCCGGGATTACATACTGTATCATCGTGGTAAAAAACTGGCCATTGACACGTTCTTAGAGCGGTACCACAATAATGATCCTCAGAATATTATCGGTGTGTGTATCTTTTGCGATTGCAAATATTTTTTTTACATTGGAACTGGAAAAGCAAATCACTAAGTTGCTCAGTGCATGTGCGAAGAGCATATTCACATAGATAGGGCACTAAAAATAGCTTTATTCCTCGCAGAAAAGTAGGAAAGTGGAGACATAGATCCGTTATTATTTCGGCAACATGCCTTTATCGAAACATGCCATGCCTTCATGCGACGGCATTTGGGTCACGGTGCAGCGAGCCGTGACCCGAGAGGGGCTAACTCCTAATATTACCGGCCACATTTTTTTAGCCAGGGAGTGTACGAATTTTGCATCAAGAAAATGGCCTCCTGTATCTGGTTCTTTCATATCGAAGCAACAGAGGTCGCAGCCGTGGACGAGAAGCTCGCTGCACGGCTCGCGTTGCTGCACGGTGACAGTGATTTACTGCTCTTCCCAGGCTTCCGGACAAAGCGCCCAGAGAGTGCGACTGGCGACGCAGCTGTTCTCCCAGTCTGTGGGGATCGGCATCGCCACCTATCTTCCTCGCCGTGGGGCGCAGGCCGAGGCAGTACTCACCACCGCCCGGTGGTTCGACATCAACAACAGCCGCACGCCTCACGACGCGAAGCCGGAGCGCTGCGGCTACGGCATCACGCTGGCAGCAAAGGTGGCGCAGGACGGGGCCCTGGCGGAGGTGGAGAAGCTGGTGCATGGGATGCGGAAGTTTACACCAAGGCATCCTGACGGCCGCGTGGCGCTACTCCCCTTCCAAAAGGGACATACTGCGGAGCATAACGTCGCTCCGCGGCCTGTACGAAGAGCTCCAGCGAACAACTCCCGCCTTAGGGTACATTCTGACATCACATCTTAATCAGGATTGCTTGGAGAATTGCTTTTCACAGATCCGTGCTCTTGGTGGCACCAACACGGCACCTGACGCGGTGGGGGCGCGATGGAGGACACGAGCGCTGCTGATGGCGCCATCTCCAATGGTAGTTGCCAACAGGCAAGGCCGCGCCGTTCAACTGGAGCCAGTCACAGCTTTCCTTAGCACAGGCTAGCGTCTGGACCAATCAAACAACCTGACAAACGAAACTCTGCAGGGTCTCCAGATCCAGGTAGCATTGCTGACCATTGTCTGGATGCATTACCATTGTTTTCCGATAATGATAAAATATGTCACTGAATTCCAGGAGTACTAATGCAAAGGAACGGAGCTCACTACATAGAACACGGAGAGTCTGTCGGAACGCTGGGTGGATCCGCATGCAATATTTCGGTATGATTATTTGTGCCTGATCCCTAATTGGCCCGGTTTGATCGCACGTTTAAATGTCACGTACAAAACATAATGCAGCGCAGCGCAGTGCTCGTCGGCCGTTGACCGTCCTTCCTATGCGCTCGGATTACGTCACGCTGGACCACAAAAAAACGTTGGTGTATAAGAACAAGGATGCGATAACAAAAGAATGGACATGTCTGGGTCCAAGGCGCTTTGTTGGCGCAATGGCAAACAAAACTACTGACTTGTAATAGGGTCTGATTAATGCACCTGTCAGGTACTTCGAAATGACTGCGTTTCGTTGTGTCGCAGATCCAAGATCCAGCTGTGGTGGAAGCGGCAGCGCATGCGGACGACGTAGAGGCCGCATGCCAACAAGCAGCTGCGATTCCCCCAGGGCCCGTCCTGGAAGAATTCGAAGAGGACGACGAGGTTAACTAGTCGGGCGAACGCAAGCTCCATGGCGGTGACGGGGAAAGAACCGAAAATGGCCACCGCTGCGGCGCCGACACGGACGAGGTCAACATCGAGCACGAGGCGCTGGCCTTCGTTGCCGGCTTCGTGGCAGCCAAGTGCAAGCGCTTCGATCCAAGCATGGGATTGTCGATCCGAGAAGCACCACCCAGCTGTGTGCCAGACGCCTGGATACGCGCGATTAGTCGGGGTGGCCTGGTGGTACCGTCGCCAGCCTGGATGAGCGTTGTCGAGGCTTTCGAGGTCGTTTTCCAGCTAGTGATGGGCCGAGGCATGGACCGAGACATTGGTATTGTCGACCGTCTCACTAAGCTTCTGCTGAAAAAGTTTTCTGCGTTGGACAAGCGGATCGCACGGAAGCTGGTGACGACGGCATCCATTTCCGCCTCAGATGGCTCGATCAAGCTAGGGCTGAGCGGGCTGCTGCCAGGCGCGCAGCCAAACAGGTGCGACTGCGCGTGGACAGCACGATGTGAGCATCGTTGTGCTTACGTGAACATACATTGATGAGCTTGAATGAGCACCGTTGTGCCTTCTTTTTTTGGTTCGTATGCTTGTGTGTCCGAGACATAGACGGCTCTTTCGCAGAGAACCATTTGGGCTGTTTTAGACGGGTTATCTTGTCGCGCATTTCTAGAGTTAAGCTGAAAGTCTATACTTGTGTTCTCCGCCCTCCACCCGCCCCCCTGTTTGCTTTATGTATTCGCCAAGTGTGCACAACAGGAGTGCATGTTGTGCGCAAGAATTGCTTTAAATAAGGGACGGTTAATTAGGAGTCATACGTGTGTACGATGGATTGGCAGGGTGGCGTGACTGATCTGATATTGATAAATGCCACGCGCCTCGACCTTCCGAGGCTTCATAGTGCGGTTGACGCAATATGCGATGTCCACAATGTCCTATGTTCTTCCAGGCAGCACACCACTTCCGTCGTCTCAAACTGCCTCCATCGCACACCAATGCAACCCGGCGCGTCATTATGTATAGTGCTGAGGTTCAACGCGACAGTTCGGATGATGATCCTGGTACCGCATAGTTCCTCCTTTGGCAGTGGCTGGACCTTGAGCAGGTTCGCCAGCCCGGATTTGAGCAGTTGTGGGCTGGCCAATTTCAATGCATCACCATAGACTCAATGTTAGGCATCACAAGCAAGTGGGAGTGGCATGGCACATGGGCTCCCGGTTCCTAGGCCTATGTTCGCTGTTATAAACCCAGCGTGGCGACAAATCCCTCTCCCATATTTCCTCATCGCACTTGTTGAAATGCCCTGCGGCAATCACCAGATGCATTTGGTCGTAGGTACACCGGTGTGACACGCGAAGGTAATGCAGGCGGGGCGGCGATGCTAGGCTGCGACTTTGTGACGTCACTATAATGGTGAGGAAAAAGTGCGGGAAAAATCCCCGGATGATCATACCTTATTACACGGCCTTGGTACCAAGTACAGTGCAGCAAACAATACTTTTTCTGTGACCTGTTACGAAATAGCTCCCTCAAACCTCAGCTATAAGGCTAGCATATTTTACCTGGCACCCATCACCCAGACCCACTAGTTACATAGCACCGGGTGTGTACTAGACTGCACTTAACCTGACATTTGGCAGTCTGCACCTGCCGAGCGCCAGCGAAGTATATTCACACGGAGGTTTTCTCATTTCTACTAGCCAGTGCTACCCATATCGTCGGCGATGGTATGTCAGCTATTCAACATCGGGTTGCAGTTTTTGCAAAAGTGGTGAGCTAGCATCAGTTACAAACATAAGGTGAACTTGTCTGCTCACCTGGACTTATTAAGTATTACGAATTACAGCTGTATTTCTCAGAAACCTAACAAACAATCCCAGCAAAAATCCTCTTCATTCGACCCACGTCTTTCAGTCAGCAAGGCACTGTGCTGAACTGAGCTCTGAACAACTGAACTAGAGATTCGCTAACGTAGGCGCCGACCGTTGTCTCCACCGCGATACCTCGACCTCATCCCGTCAGGTCACTATGATGGGTTAGGGGTCAAAACAGTTTTCCCCGCTGCGTAGAAATGAGTGCTGCACGCCAATTTTTCCGCATTCCGAGACTGCTTAATTTGGTGACGATATTCTCAAAAAGTCGTGTGTTGCGTGGACATAATTATTGGCAATATCCCTGTGAGGTCATGAGCGAGATGTAATGCGCGGATGGGGCAAGACTGCCTCGCTGTTTATTTCATAAAACTCCAGCAAAAGCATGCTTACGGCAGTAACGTAGTGGTGAATGAAAGGTCAGGTATGGCTTGCTTCATTGTTGTGACAAGTGACGAATACAAATATGACCATCTCTTTGATCTAATGTGTGGTAGGCAATCTTTCGCTGATTTCGGGGTAGGATATAGGGATGAAGGATGTCTGTACCATGTAATATCATCTGGTTCCTGGTCGGAATTTGGCAAATTTAAGTTCAGGATCAAGGATATTGTGTTTGCTGCTTAGAAATAAGGTAAGTTGTTCAGTGCATTAGCGAGTAACATTGTTCGCATAGATAAGGCTGGTATTAGCCTTATTCCTCGAAAGGAAAAAAACAGGAGAAAAACCCAAATGTATATCCACTCTCTTGGTTTTTTCCGAGGAATAAGGCTAATTCTGCTGTCTTAGCTTAGAAATTACGATAGCAAACCTTGGGCCGATTTTGAGTAATGCTGCACGCTGTTCTTTTTAATACTCTGAAGTGGTCTATTTGTATTGGGTGTACTGTGTATCCTTATGTTACCATTTTCGTTTGAGCCGTGCGACTCACTGACGCAACATTGTCTGTGATGAGTGACTCACGATTCAGCTCATTAAATTTACAAAAGGGTGATTCAGCATATGACTCAGTGACATCTGTTCCACTGAATCGACTCAGCCCATGACTCACCCCAAAATGGCGGACTCATGAGTCGATTCATGACCCAGGCCGATTCGAGCACAGGTCAGATCGTAACGAGTGAGTGACGTAGCGATCTGAAGCTAGCGAACGTCGCGTCGTAGGCTGCTTGTGCATGCGCATAATTAAAGCATACGCTGAGCATAAACCTGCCGTCCAGCGGTGATAGATATTTTCGAATACGGCGAAAGTCACCGTACCAGATCACAAGACCTGCATCGGTCCCAGATTTGCATTCCGAGTCCCCGATCTGAGGGACGCACCCCGGCTGATCCGCCGGTTCCATCAGGTGAGCTCAGGCTCAATACAGACGACGAGGAGGCACATCGATTGGCCTCGGTCTCAGCGGCGTCGGTCCTGCGGGCAGGTGACCACGGCGCTCCGAGCGCGCTGGACGTCACCCGACCCGCCGTAGGGCACGGGCCCCGCGGGCGACGCGCACCAGTGGGCGTGGCCTGTGCGTGGGGGCGGGCCGCGACATCGGCCGCCGACGCCACTATAAAGCGGCCTCTGGCCATGGACTTCGGCCGGATTGGCGTGCTTCGGTTCCGCTGGACGGAGGCGGCCACAGCGCAGCGGGCCACCATGGGCGGCACGGCGCCGAACGCGCCGTCCACGCCCACCACCCCCAGCCCGGCCGACGCCGGCGCCGTCCACCGCCAGCGCCTGGCCATCAAGAAGAGCTACAGCATCGAGGTGGGCCCGACTGGCGCGCTCGCGTCATTTAGAGCGCCAGCCTCCCCTCAAACAGCGACCATGTCTCTGGTGGGCGTATGTAGTCATGGTTATGGGCGTCACTTCTTATACTTCGGGGGAGAGGCTGAACCCACGTCCCCCTATGCACTGTTGCTTTCTCCCCCTCAACGCTTCACTGCGCTCCATCAGTGTATGTGACCGGAGAGAATGCTGGACCAAAAACGTAGAAAAATTGTTTTAAATCTGGGTACACTTGGTACCTAGGTACATCACTAGTATCATGCTCATTTTGTACCCAATATCTTGAAGGCACCTGTTGCGCCTGTCACGCCAACACCTTCAAAGCTTAGGCCGGTTTGCAGATATTTTACAAGTTTTCGCATGTTGATGTCTGTATTATGACAACGAACGACTGACCGCGACATGCGGCGGCGACCCATCGATCGCGGAGTCCTCCCAAGGCCGCTCAGAGGGGTATCAGAGCGGTAGCGATGTGGCACTCTGAGGTGGTCCTGACAAGGCATTCGTTCTCGTCCTCATAAGAGCATCCTCTGCGATCATGGTTTGAAACGTGTGAGATAAATAAAGACTACCACTGTTTTTATCACGTTTGCCTCTTAAAAGTTATTCGAAAACCACTGCATTCCTTGATTGTAGGAGAAATACGGTAGTCACTCTTGAGTAAAACGTGAGTTAACTTTGGTTTGGGCCACCTTGTGTGAACGGTAGTGTCGCACAGACGTTGCTTATTTCACCTTTCTACGACTTTTCCGATTTTTTTACCTCCAACTTCTTCATCAATACCGAGTGCTCGTTTCTCGAGTACTGACGTGATCGTAGAACTTCGGATCGACGACAGAACTTTACGATGAAAGCTTAACGTCCCGCAATGCTCGGCATGGTTCATCCTGTCCTGTGACGTTACCTCATTGTTAACGCTTGTTTGCGTATTGACGTAATCTACGCATCTAGAAGCACATTTACTAAACAGAAATTCTACTGTCTAAGCAGTCTTTTCTACTAAAAAGTATAACACCAGTTATAACTGAGCTTGATGTCTCTTATCCTTCGCTTATTTCAATATTTTTCAGTTGTGAAGCATTTCCTTAAATGACGCCGTTGAAGCCACTATCACCTGGAATGCTGAGGGCCGATTATTTTCAACACGGCGACACTACAACAAAATATGCGATCGTTTTTCATGTAACCTCCAACACGGGTCAAGTCGCTGGCCACGCATGCTTTTAGACGACCACTATGGAGACCCACTTGGAAAGATTGCAGCTGTTGGCGATTGATAATTGTTGCTTCACTTAGTTTATTCTTTCTTCTACATCGGCACAATATCACTCTGTTCTTTAGTTACTAAGAATCTGAACCAAATCTGACTAAGCGGTTTGGTACTTCTGTTATTGCTTCGATAAAGAGATGGTGCCGAAATATCGACGCATCTGTTTCTCCATTATCCCGTTTTTTCAGAGAAATAAAGCCATTACTTCTGTCTAATGTACGTGAATAATGTTCCTCGCTAATGCACTGAACAACTTACGTAATCGTAAGTGGCGTCGTGTTCATCGATGAAAAAGGCCGGTAATAAGGTCCTTTTTCTGTGAATTACACCTTATTTCGAGCTCCTCACCAAAATAGAGCTTCACGTTGCACTGAAGCGGGAAGTCATTCCTCCGCAGCGAAACAATTTTCGCATCCACGGCATATTTTAAAAAACTAGTTTGTTTCTTTAGAATCGGGAACGCAAATTAAGGTGGCAGAAATCTGCGGCGAAATCAGATTTTGGGGAAAGGTAAGGTTAGTCTTATTGGCTCAGTCCCCCTCCCTCACCTAACGATGTTGGGAAGTGGCCCGCTGGTTACCGTTACATGCGAAAACTGCTGACTTGGCAGTATTGCTTGAAGTATGGGCAGACTGCAATTGTTGGCAGGTGCGCTTGGCTTAGTTTATTTTTTCTTCCACATTGGCACAATGTCATTCTGTTCTTTAGTTACTAAGAATCTGAACAGAAAACCTTTTTCAGGTCCTGGCTCTTTCATTCACAACTAAATGTTGTTATACTGGCGCAGCTTCGCAGTCGTAGGAACAGGTGCGACAAAAATATCAAGAGTAACCAACCACAATTCAGCGGGCAAACACGTCCCTAATGCTGCGGAAGTACCGCGGATTTCTGGTTGGTGCGGGCCAGAGATCGGCGATTCCAAGCCATTAACGCTCGTTACAATGTCGTCTTCCTCTGACGGAGTGGCCAAGTTTCATGGGTGGACGATTCACATTGCGACGAGCGTTATTAGACCTGGCAGGAAAATGTCACTTCTCCGCGAACGCCAACGCTGTGCTAACATATACTAGTTGTATCATTCAATACGCAACAATTTGTACACGAATGAGACTGGCGAGAACTTCTTCGCAGATACCTAAACGATTGTAAGAAATGCTGCAGACAGAACTAACTCCATGCAGTTGCTGCAAACATTTCAAGATGTTCCGTTGACTGTCATCTCGTAAATATGATGGTTAATTCCTTATCCCTCACACTACATTCAGAAACCCATTTTTGAAGTACAATCCAGATTTAGTTTTTCAGCAGTCTCTTTAAGATGAGTCATAGTTTCAGATATTGGAATGAGTGAAATTCAACAGTTTCACTCAGTGTTCGTTCATAAAAATGAATGTTTGGAGATTTTGAGACCCTTGTGGTGTCCCATATATTATGATCAAGCCAGGTATGTAGAACTTCAATTAACATGAGATCCCTCTACGTTAGCGATTACATAAAAGAAAGTTCCGTCAGGTTTGTTAAAGCTTCTGTTTTGACAGTAATAATATTATAAGGTTGTACCTGGAATACCATTGATAATATGCTATGTATTATATCTTAGTATTAGCATCCATGATATTTATAATGTTGTAGTTATCATATATCGAATTAGCCTTGTTATACATCAGTAACGATCTTGTAAGATTGTACCTGGAATGAAAAATAAGGTTAGCGGACTCGTGCGTGCTTTTTCGGGAACACCCGCCTGGCGGGGCGGGTGCGGGCTTTCGAATTTGGGTGTGGGACGGGTGAGGGTGTTTCGAATCCAAAAAAGTGGCAGCTTTATCCCGTGCGTATGTGCGTTACCATCATGCAGCTCTACCATGAAGGGGTTGAGATGTCACCCTGCAAGACGACTGCGCAGAAGGTACTTTGCCTTACCGCTTCATGTCGCGCTTTGTGGTAAGGCTTTAGTCCACGCGGTCCGACCACCAACCAAAGGCTCCGCCCACAGCTTTCACGCTTCGTCACGTGACATGACGTCATCGCAGGATAACCCATCGGCAGGTGTCGCGTGCTCCGCGCCAGGCCGCGTGGTCAAGGGCAGACGTTCGGTGACGGCGCCTCTTCAGCAATGATCTGTTATGCCGCAGGTCCTTTCGTTGGCATGGCAGTCCTTGTCAGGAGGCCAAAACGCCTTTAATTCATTTCAGTTATTAATTCGTGTTTTCATGCAAGCTGCTATAGCTATTTTGCAGCTACTTATCCAGAAGGGACGATTGATTTCTGTATTATTGGGGGTGCCCAGCAAAGACGCGGCATATCGGCGTATATTGCTTCATGCATTACAGCGGCAATTTGACCTGTGACACGTGAGAGTCACTGGCCTGTTACGTCACAAAAGTTTGGGTTAGGTAGTTGAAGACCTCCGTATGATCTATTCGGTGCCGCAACTCACCCATGAGTCTTCTTTCCGTGGGACATATTTAGTGATGGCTGGCCCGTGTCAAATGAAGGATTGCGCGTGATGTGCGCCCACTCCCCACCCACCGCCCAATGCATGACTCGAAAGGCAGGGGGTGATGAAGGGCGCACCAGCAGAAACTAATCACGGCCATCCCAAGCCGCACGGCGCCCACTTTGATCAGGCCAGAAGGCTGCCCACCGACCTAATCCAGCTGTCGACGGTATTAATTGGAAATCAGGCCGGTGAGTGCGCACGTCATCCAAATAGACATCGACGACGCCTGGAACTTCCCTGACCTGGCGAGCTCGCGCTGAGACAGCATTTATGATGTTTCCGGCCAGCCATGGTGAACAGCGGCCAGTTTAACATCAATTGATATGGCTATATGCTGACAAGCCAGCGCATAGGCCTTTTATTTTGGGTCAAAATTCGCCTGATTTAATGTTCTTTGACTTGCTATATAGGATAGCTTCTGGTGTTCATTTTTAATTCATTTGTAACAGGAACGGCATGATACATCTACCGTGGATTTCGTAAATGTTAAAATAGTCGACATTTTTGGGGAACATACTGCCTAGTCTAATCCTTGACGCTAGTTCAAATGCAAAGATCAAAGCAGCCTTGTGTTATTTTGAGCACCATGACCATCAAAAGGTCAAAAAAGGTCACCGACCGTAAATGGGCACCAGTGACCTTTGCCTTAGAGGTATCAGGGTTCACTGTGGTTGCATGAAAAGGTTTGGGGTACTTCAGGTACAAATCAGAAGTTCTACCTTAGTTGACCTTATTTGACCCGTAGTTTACGACCTAGGACCCTCAAATTTTCACACAAGTGAGTTACTGTACGGGCCAACACCCTCTGTTAATTTGGTGTCCTTGGCTTTCTTTGTTTCTAAGATCTGAGCAGGGTCAAATTGACCCCCACCCGTGCGAAGGGTATTCAACCGGCGACGTGGACGCATGTTAATCCCACTGTCAAGAAATCTTGGAATAAATGCAGACGATTTCGACAAACGAGACTTCAGATTGATGATTGCGTGTTTAAAGGCCTTAATAGCTCTTCTGAGTAGGTGCAAACGTTATTTGAGCCCGTCATTTGTCGTCGCCAAAAGATGCAGTGCGTGGTCGAAATCGTTTAAATTATCTTGTCTACCGATTGAAGTTGCATACAATCAGGAGAAATGTACTTGCAATATCTATGTTTGTTCTTACTGCTCGCGTACATTTAACACAAGGAATTGAGCGCACTTATATATCCCACTTTACTAATTAAATGAAATAAATCTGTCTCAACATTTAATTTTTAAGGGAACTAGATTGTATGCTTGATATTGGTTAAAGACGAGATGGGTCTGCGATGGTACGTTTTTTGCCTAGCAGGCCATGCCCAAGGTGGCCCTCAACATCACACTGCGTTTCACCACATTTTATGATAAACATAACAAGTGACTAAAGCGCTTTGAATGGTATCTTCCTTGATCGATTAAATTCATGAGTTCGAAGTGTTTTTTTTCTGCCTCGGTGCCGACAATTTTTTATCGTCCGGTTCCTAGCCTGTGATCTGGCCAACAAATCTTCATGTCATACGTCATGGCTATCTACCATGTTGCCTCAGGTAGCAAATGCTTGAAAGTGATGGACTTTCTGATATTGACCATAGCTTTTCCACTTGTTTTGTGCGTGTGGTTCCTGATCCCGCCCTTGAAAACTTCCGTGGAATCCTAGAGTATTTTTCAGCAACGCTCTTCCTCTGTGTCTTGCTCAGCCTCAAGAATGAAGGATACCAGAAGAGCAACTCGCCCCTCATTGTGTTCGAAAAGACTTAAAAACTGGGCAGGCAGCACGAAAGAAAGAGAACTCTTGAGGAAGCAGTTCGGAATGTTGATTTACCGCCAATATAATCGTTGATGGACGCTGCGTCTTTTAGCCAACGCCTCCTGGTACACTGAAGGCCGTCAACTCAGCATCGGAAGTTTGAACTCACAATAATGGAAATGCGTGGGCTGAATACCTTTTTTATATCAAGTCTCAAAAGCAGGGTCGATGAGCTGTTTATTGGGTGGATGGAATGTCTGAAACTGTATTTGTGTCGCAAAAACGTCCGATGGAAAATGCTTAGCTTTAATAAAGCTCTTGACGGTTGAAATTTCCGCGATTTTCCAATGCAATTTATGTGTTGAATATGATCGAAGTTAAGCCGTTCTACAGCAAAGGGCAAAGCTTAGGCCAAAACTTTCCGAAAACGGTTTTCCTCGTATAAAACATTAACTCCATTATCCCACGGTTATTATCGTAAGTCCATTTTGGTGAGGGACTTTAAATTTACAGTTTCGTTATAAAACAATATCTTTGTTCAAATGGGTTCCGTCGATCAGAATATTAAATATGGGAGTTATGTAGGAAAATATTATGGAATCTATGTTATAATTATGTTATAATAATTAAAACCCCAATTTGTCTTTGAAAGACTAATATTTACAGCAAATAAAACCGAGTCATGGTAAGGACGCCCATTCCCCGTGACATCTCAAGAAACCCTTGGATGATTATGAGAAACGGAACGACGTTCGATTACTTCCGGCAAGTCATCAAACGGGGGAAATGCGATGGTAAGTTGTCACGGCGTCAGTAAAGAAGGTATAGGCCCCAAATTTTGCCCTTGACGGTGCGCAGGGTGGTGGGAAGGGAAGGTTAGCTCAGCTAATCTTTTGCTCAACGAGCAATAGATGTCGACGATCGGCCGCCGCGTTGAAATTCGTTCTAAATGAATGACGCTGGTTTAGCGTGTGCGGGGATACGTCATAGGTATGCCCCTGTCTTTACATGCCGGATTACGACGCATGGTTTGGCGTGGACACGTGATTTGAGCGTAGCCTGTGGAACTGACAGTCGTCCAATGACGGGTGGCTTATGCGTGGCCACGGTCTCCATGTCCTGCGTGAACCGCTCCCCTCACCTCCTATCGTTCCTGGAATCGCACCTTACACGCAGCTCTTTTGTTAGACGTTTACTGCACTTAACTGGGAGATTTCACGTGGCATGTTGTGCTGGTGCTTCACATCTCGAATGTTATGACCTCACTCTCATGCATGGAGAGGACTGTGTCCAAAAAATAATTTTCCGCCCTCCTGCTTCTGACGTGCATATGCTCTCCTCCATTATCTGTCCATATCATCATGGGGCTGGCCTCTGCTGCACGCTTTGCTCCTTTGCGCTCTATTTTTTATAAACCTGAACACGCCTTTTCCACTCTATGAATAAATTGGCTGTATAACCACTCGCAGGCAATGTAAATCTTTGCGTAAAGACGCCGAAAATATCCTGTAAATATTGGCATTGACGACCGTCACGCTCTTCGCACTGCGCGGAAAATACATGCTACCTCTATTGCTCGCTGAGAAAATATATGCTACCACTGAAACAGCCTATACCATCCTGCTTTTGGCATATTGCAACAACGACACCCATGGCGCAACCATTTTATTCACCGGAAACATTAGCACTCCAGCAGTACACCCGCAGCAATGCTCCTACTGCGATGCATATCACGGATGTGCCTATTTGCCTCTCCGTTCTTAAATCATTTGCCTTATTTTCAGCGCAGCATGTGTCGCTGTGTTAGCCAGGATCGATGTCACTTGCCGCTTCCACGTTTCAATGCATTCCTTTGCCTATAAACGAATTCTGTGCAACTGAAAAACGAACAGTTTCGAGTGTTGCCATCAGGCGAAAGGGTATGGACCAAAACTGTGGCTGAATGAACATATGACCACCGCATACTCGTTTCCCTACGGCTGCAGGTTCAGATTTGTGTGCATTTTCAGATCGTGGAAGGAAAAACCACAACATCAAGCTTACCAAATAAATCAATAAGCTTTGTCGATTGTCAGTGTATTTAACAACAAACAACTTTCCGTGCGCTGAATTCCTCAACTGCACGTCACAACGCATGTGCGCAGTGTTGGGCGCGAAGAGCAGGGGACGAGTGATACATAGGCACAAGGACGTGGTTCGCGTGGCCCGTGGACTCCCTCCCCTCGAATCTGTTTACACTGCCGGGGCCGTGACGTGACCGGAAGGCGGGAGATGCACGTTAGCTACACTATAGTAGATACTGCAGAAAATCACGTTCACGTAATGTCGGATATAAACATGAAAAATTGTGATGCTGAATGCAACGAGTGCACGTTCACGTAGCGTCGCATGGAAACCTGAAATCAATCTAGTCTCAAGTTGGCATGCTGTTTGGTTTGCTGTTTGGTATTGTTTGGTAACAGCTGTTTGGCATGAAAGACTACATCATGTAGTTCTCGCTACAATTGAAAGGCATGCTCGTAGGTGCGTCATGGGTCATTTTAAAAGTTTCTCTGGTGATATGGCTTGCGACCAGAATCTAGGGTACGTTCGTCCCGAAAAAAAGCAATAGGTTAGCACAATCTTACACTCCCATGGCACTTCGGCACAAGGCGTTGTTGCACTCGGCCTTGGCATCACTCCCTCGCCTTTGTGGCACTGGACATTGACATCACTCCCTCGCCTTTGTTACACTGGGCGTTGGCATCACTCCCTCGTCTTTGTGACACTGGACATTGGCATCATTCCCTCGCCTTTGTGGCACTGGACATTGGCATCACTCCCTCGTCTATGTGACACTGAGCCTTGCCAGCACGTCCACGCCTTTGTTACACTGGGCCTTGGCACCACTGCCTCGCCAGTTACGAACCTGCACATTCGGTTGGGGGCTTACAGTGCAATACCCGATCCATGTGCGGCCGGGAATTAATCTCGCAGCCTGTTAGGTCAACATGGCGATGGTCTGCAGCAAACATCGGACCCGCCCTATCGGCCACGCAAGACAACGTCACGGCCACTTCAGTCGATTGGGATGAGGGGGAGGGGCAGCAATTAGATGGGCGTTCTTGCCGTCTGGTCGATGGCTGGGAGAAAGACGCAGGATGTTCCATCAGTCCGATAACGACGTGGTCCTTAATGGGATGCAAAAATGTTCTGCCAAAACATGCCTCCTGTTTGAGAGCGGGTAGAAAAATGCCCCTCTAACTTCCATTGTCACTCTTGTTTCGAGGCAGTTGTGGTACTTCAACTCGTTCTGGCCTGTAACGCGCGAGAAATAGGATAAGCAGCAGCGAGCCCCTGTCGCCAGGGCTACCAAAACATCCGTTAGGTTTTACCTCACAGATGCTTTTGTTGAGTGTAGGGCTGCTGGTTTTAACGTCTAAGCATGTTCTAAAATGCAGAGTATAACGTTGAAGCATAATTTGCCATGAACATCAGACATCATGATTATCGCGCCAACATGACGAAAATTCCAGCCATTCAGGCTCTCACGCCTGACGCCCAATACACGCTACAGTGTAATCATTTGCTCGTCGAAAAACCGGTGGCTAATCCGACGGGTTCCGATGACCACTACCGAGCAGGAGAGATGAAAGAACCAGCTTCTCTTTTAAATGTTATGCTATGTATGAGGATCGAAAAGACAAGAGGTCAAATTGCACGACCCAAGTGGTTGTGCAAACCGCTCAGTGGTACGGCAGCATTTATCAAACTACTCGAACCGCTCAGTGGTGCGGTGGCATTCACCAAATCACTCAAACCGCTCAGTGGTACGGCGGCCTTCACCTGCAAACCACTCAGTGGTACGGCGGCGTTCAGCCAACTACTCAAACCGCTCAGTGGTGCGGCGGCATTCGCCTGCTTGCACAGCTCGGCATTTGTGAACGTGAAGTTCACTTAGACGTAATTTGCTTGTTTTACCTTTCTGCGACCTTTTCATTAACATGATCCATCGTTAACCGAGACCGTGCAGCGCAAGCGATGCAACTCACGTCTTGCTGAGGGTATCCGTTATTACATAAAAGAGGCGGCATTTTAGCACAACTACGCACACTCGACTGGGTATCAGGAGGTGCACGCAACGCACTCCGCACTCACGATGCAAAGGCTGCTTTTTGGAAGCCATTTGGTACCATCAACCGTAATGAAACGTTTGGGGGCGGCCATATGTTTAAAGCACAGTTCGGCGGTATACCTTCACCTGATTGTCCCGCAAAAAGGGTGTCGTGGAACAGAATTGAGACATTTTATTCGGTGTGTTCCAGAATGAAATAAACATTGGGATGCTGATAGATTTTTGCAACTAAATCTGGTCATGAGCTCATCTTCTAAACGTCGAGTATTCTTTTCACCATAACCAGCCTTATCACGTCGTTAAACCAGTACTCATTACCCCTTGATGTATTGAGTCGATTATTTTTAACACCGCAAAAACTAGTTACCCAAGCAGACGGAAAACCTCTAAGTCAAGGCCTTTCTTGATTGCACTAACTTCCAACTCGTGGTCGTGACAAAGCGCTGGCCGCGTTACCTTTAGAGATGGTGACTTTGGTGGCCGGCTCTGTTGCCGGGCTTTATTTACTCTGTCCGTGGAATTATTAGCTAATGTTTTGAGGAGGTCATACAATTTCAGTTTTACTTATATGCGTATATATATACATATAAGTAACTGTGTACCAGCGCACTGTGTACCAGAAACATTCTCCCTGGCCTCTAACTCGAACGAATAAGAAAGCAAGAGGACGAGGGTAATACGAACTAACACTTGGCTCATCGAGTGTAGATTAGGGCCGTCTTGGCCCCCACGTGCGTTTGGCGATATCAACAAAATTGCCCGGTTAAAGATATGATATTTTTGTTTTCTACGTTTGGGGTTAACGTAAATGAAACTCTGGCCACCAAGTTATCACCAGTGCAGGCTGTAAATTATCACCTCGCCGCTTAATGTGTGCGCCGGAAACATGTGTAAAATCTGCACTCTAGTTATCAGGTGCGCCGCTAAAAATCTTCTCACTCTGTCTCAATAGACATATGAGTTGAGAGCCACCACTAGACGACTTCCTGCCCAAGTGCTCAGTGAAAAAGCCTTGGCCAATGCATCTCGTCCAAGAAGAAAAAACGGCTTAGAGCGCCAGAGGACGCCGTGACGGAGGCATAATGGGGCAGCCGGCAATGTGTTGGACCTGTAGCTGCCATTTACCAGGCTCGGCTCTGACTGCGATTATCGGCCATTAACACCGCGGGCACGATCTATAAGTCAGAGTCACTTATGGCGTTTCCCTGTTGTCGCCGAAAGGTCTTTGTTCGCTTCCGAGCGAAGCCAAGAGCTCCAGCGACCTAGCCACCGCGCCCGCATATCCCATTCAGACCGAGCAAAGCCGCAAGATGCATGCAAAAGGCGACTTCAGATTTTCTAAAGAGCGGATCTTACTACCAACGCCTAGAGATGAACAACACTGATGCGTGAAAATCCGCCTGCTTATTTTTGACTGAACTTTCTCATCAATGGCTTCGGCACAAAAGTCTCTGCTCAAGACAGCCTCTCACTAAGAGAGGTTATGCACAAAGACATTGACGAAGACATCGATCCTACCACTACAATAATGAAATGATGCCTGAAATCCATAGGTGGGGGTAGCTTTTCCCGTCATCACGTTCCGTCTGTAGCCGTGCGGTCGGCGAAATAGTCAATTTTAGGGGTTGTCTATCAAGCACTGAATTTGCTTGTTTCCAAAAATGGTGTCTAAAATCGGCTGTAATTGCTTTTAATTGTGTGAGCTGTACGGATATATAGGCAACATCATCGTGTGTATGACTTGTTCAGCTTTCTTGTCTCAGCAGTTTCATTGAAATGTCCTGACGGGGTAACCTAGGTCAGTTAAAGTGTCAATTTTACATATTTTCCGAAAAGGCGGTCTCATGCATGTGTAGATGAAAAACAACTGTGCAGATCCCGGTTTGCTTATCGCGACTCATGCTGACAGCCATAGACTGTTTTTGCCCTTACCTAGTTATAACCAAGTGTTTACAAGGTAAAGTCATATCAGGTCACAACCGATAATAAGATGCTTGTGTTGAACCCTTCACTTTCAGGCTTGTCATTGCTTTTGATCGCAATGAGGTTTTGCCGGATCTACACTTTTACGTTTAGGTCACGAACGGGAACGTATCTGGCTTGCATAGTTTTCTCCAAGTTCGCTCATTTTTGCAAAATAAGTGCAAAATGACTGCAATATTTATTACATTGTGACGCGCCCCAGACAAAAAGTTATGCTGCACTCTTAATTGTGCTACATGAAAGTGATCTGTTGGTGGACACATGGCAAACGTATTTTTGGACGCATTTGCTTGAAATTCAAGGTTTTAAAACTTAACGCATCCATGACAATTTATGTGTTCCATACGCAGCCCGAAGTCCGGGAAAATATTAAGGAAATGAGGAGGGTGGTGTAGTCCAGACCATCGTAGATAAGGGGCATGCACTGGTTCCATTCCCTTAATCAAATCCAACCGCTACTCACCCATTGTATTTTTCTGTCTTAATTTTATATTGTGACAAGGTTTCAGGAACGTTTCATGCTTATTCTTGGCGTTGATATTGCAAAAGTAGTGTAAATGCTGCTAATTACAACTTAAAGAAGCGTAAGCAGAACCATTGTGCTGTATTTCTCAGAGAATCACCCCGATGGTTTGAAAACGGATCACACATACCCGTATCCGTACCAATACCGATGTCAATGAGTTTCCCACAATCTGTACGCAGCTGAGCCGCTGCCCATATCGCATGGGGCACACATGGATTTATCCCAGCCTTGCAGTCTTCTAGCCCACACCTAACCGTTTCCCATTCGTAATCAGTTCTACACGTACGCTATCTACCCGTTTACCTTTTTTCAGCAGTTAAGCTCCAAATGATGGAAAGTTTTCAGGAAAGTTCCCGTCCGTCTCGATAACTCAGTTGGCTAGAATGTATGCCTTCCGATTAGCCCACCTGTGGTCGGTTGGTCTTAAGCCGCTCTATGCAATTACCGTTTGCCTCTGACTTGGATGTCTTGGGGGTTATGGCAGCAGCTGCGTTTAAGGTCAAGTGACAGAGGGCCCATGACGGCCCATGCTTTGCCGCAAAGTTCCGTCGCTGACCCGAACTTTTACGATCGTATGGTGGAGGTGCTCATGCAGGAAACGTTGCCTAGCATGGGACTGATCCCAGAAGTTTGTCTTATCAAAAGACTTGGACAAAGTCTGAGGTCAGAGATAAGTACGTGTGTTAAGATTGCATCCGAACTCACTGTTAGGCGTTCATAATCGTAAAGGCGTTGTGCATAGAGCTAATTGTGACGAAAAAAGCGTATGCAGCAAAATTGCGCACTGCTGATTTAAAATATCTACCCCGCATTGTAAAAACCTTGCTCATGCCTGTGGACATACCCGTAATATTTCCAAAATCTGTAAAAATATAAACCGTTAATCATGTCATATAGGCATCCATAAGTTTTTTCCCGCTCAGGAAGTTCTTAATTGTACATCATTTCTATTCAGGCCTACCTACCCTGAAGCTTTTTATTGGCTTCGCACTTTCAAAAATTGATGCCAAGGTATTTATTGCAATGCATTTTGACTTCACCGACCTCCTCCTTCTAGCAAGACCTGCTCGCTTCCATCTAAAAATATAAACTCGGAATCTCCTTGATTACCCATGACATAAGATCGGTAATGATTTAAAGTCTGAACCAAAAGACGACAAAGAGTTCGCCGCCAATATTCTGGTCGGCTATCACGCGTCAGCTGATGGGTCAAGCAGCCACCTCAAAAGTGGCCGCCGAACTACCCGCAATGCATCCAGTTTTGAATTTTCGTCTATGCCGCCCATAAATTCAGCAATAGGCAGAACGCGTTCATAGATGCAGTTAACATGCTATGACGTTCACGAAACTAACACGTATGAAAACGATACCTAATAGGTTATTGTCTTGGTGAGAAACCTAATGCTTAATATCCTTTCAATCTGTACGTCAACTGGATAGTTTTACGTGCAAGACCCATGATTCAAACACTGTTCGAAGCTGAAGCCGAAGCCAGTCGTGAGAAATGTCACCAAAAGCCGTTGAAGTAAGCTCAAAGCCATTGGAGGAAAGCTGCGGCATAGCAAAGCTGAAGCCGAAGCCGCCATAACGAGGCCGAATCCGGGGCCGGTTTCGTCCCCACTCCTGCCCCCACGCACCATAGACAACCAGCTTACACGCACACCGCTACCATAACACAACACATATTGCAGTCATCAAAAAAATATGGTAGCGTACATGTACGTGCATGCGCACGTGCGTGTGTGTGTGTGTCCAGATTTGTCGCCGCGACGCACAACGCAAACGACTGCACCAACGGCGCTGGGATTTACACACACCACTGTTACAACCTTTGTGACGTTCCACGGCACTGTTTCACTCCGTTCCGACGTCGGCGACGGCCGTAGCGTGCGAAAAGGGGAGCGGAGCATGTTCTCGGATGTGGAAACAATAAAACCTAACGTGTGTGGGAGGTGAGCAGAGCAATATCTGAGGATTCAAAAGCGTGTTGTGACAGCTCAAGCTGGAATGAGCTGAATGCCACCGTTTTCGGGACGCTCGGTATTTGCGCTGGATACCATAATTTTACAGAAAAAGCAGCCCAGACATTCGAACTGTACGTCCCGCCGATCTTCGAATGAAAATATTCCACACGGTCAAGAACACCGTGTAAATATTTCAAAAGTCTGTTTTCATGTAATGCAGCGCCTGCGTAAAACGCAGGCATCCTAGGTGTAGATGAGAAAGAACGTAAAACAGCGGTCTTCCGCCGTTCATTCGCATTTTCGCAGCATCATCCATTGCTTTTTCCAGACTATTCCATCGGCAAATTCCATATGAGATAATGACGTTACATAATACGACGATGAGCGAGGCTTTGATGGGTGACTCGGTGACGGGACAAAAAAAAAAGAACGCAGGATAGCGCATGCGATGTCTGACACCGGTTACGAGCGCGTGCGTGCACGCTAAAAACGCATGGGGAATGCCCGCCTTCACCGGTATGCACGCATGGCCAGTCATATGTGGCGCTATCGCGCATTTGGAAGTTCAGTGCGGCAGAACTGAGCCCAAAAGCATGCACACGCAGCTTCGTGTATCGTGAGATACTGAAGCAGACTGTGGTCGTGGCGTCAATTGCAGTGATGCACCTACACCCCCGCCGAGGATCCAGAGGGCCTTGATGGGCTGTCGTATGAAATAGGATCTGGAAACTCTCCTTGGATAAATAGGATCTGGGAACTCTCCCCCCCCTCCCCCCGTGAGCCGAATACTCGTGAATATCCTACGAAGTATACGCAAGATATGTGGGGAAAATTGATCAGCAGATACCACGTTTCAAATCGCAGGTAAATCCTCATCTGCCAATAAGAAGGAAATCACATGCCAACGACAGTCGCCGACATTGGATAAAGGGCGCATGTCATAGTTTCCATTGCAAACATAACCATTACCATCCTTCAGCAGCTCAACAGCTATTTACGCATACAGATATTTACAGATACATATATTTACAGGTATACATATATTTACCTGAAGACTGCCAAGCTTTACCTCCCGCATCCACCGACGCGACAGCTTAGTGTTGGCATGTTATGTTACCGCAAACACGTGACGCATCCCTCAGCCCCGAACGTTCCGAGCCGCGCACCAGGCGGCGGCCAGTTCTCTTCTAGGAACCGTAAGTTTGCTTTTTTGGCCAGGCGCCAGTTCGCATGCCGTAATCTTGTTGTCAGCATTGATAGCTTCATATCCCTGGTAGTGCACAGCGCGAGCGCGTACCTGCGCCTGTATCATTCGAGGCTGCTAAATTGCATCATTTTTATTCTCCTGTTGTATATACTGCGTAGAATGAACCATTTCTTTCACCTCACTGGATTTTTCGCCCAATCCTGCTATATCAGTTAAAATCCCATTGTAAAGGTGGACTTGGTGATGGTGGTGGAAAGGTGGTGACTTGGTGGAAAGGTGGAATCCCCTTTAAGTGAGCCACATTTACGACTGTACACACAAGGTAGGTGTGTTGCGACTACCCGTAACTGTACGGGCATAGTGTTTGTGAGGTGCCGTTGCAACTACGCGGCGACCTCAGCGTATGATGTGGCTGTAGCCGACGTTGTAGGCCCTGGCCATGTTGTTAAAGAGAGCGTTCCACATTTATATGGGATTTTGAGCTGAAGAAGCCGTTTTGAAAATCATTCGGTGAAGTTCACAGTCCTGCAGACCTGAAGACTTAAAACCCTCTGGTTTCTGAACTACCCGCCTGCAAAGATATGCATGCTATTTCGTGCAGACTATTTCAAGGTCAGTCAGTCACGCATAACGTCACAGCGACGTAATTCAAATCTTGCCATCCCACACGCCTGACATGCAAGGCATGCGTGCAACAGTTGGAAACTGCAGCTTGCGTGAACCACCGCCCTGGTTGTGCACGTATTTTGACGCGGTGGACCGTGCGCAGATAAATGCAAAAGTTTCGGCTACGATTACGTCGTGGTTCTGACCGCAGTGGATTGACCTGAAGTGTTAGTGGGCTGTCGCTGGGATTGTGCGGAGGTAATGTTCTCGTAGAATGCAGATGATGTTTGACAGGCACCGCTTTATAAGTTACCCTGCCTAAAAATTTTCATACTTTTTGCTAAGCAGGCACCCATTACAAACCGCCATTTAAGCCAGCCGGCTCATGTTTTTACCACTTGAAGCCGAATCCGAGACAAGTGGCTTCAGACTTCGTGCAGCGTTGTTCGGTGAAGCTAAAACTGGTTTTACATCCGCTGCAGTTCTATGGGGTCAAAAAATGTCATAGGGTTTTTGCGAAGTCGTTAGGGGGTTGTGTTATCATTACGGATGAAAAAAATGTTAGGACTGTCGCCCTCGTCTTGTGTGTTAGTATGGAAACAACGTTTCGGACAGTTAGTCCCCTGACCGTGGTCAGGTCTCAATTGGTCCTGATAATGACCGAGTTTTTCAGCTATGAACGTGTCGTAGCCATGAAAAGCTGTGTGTGGGGTCGACTGAGATGACATGACGAGCGCGCACGTTTTTGTAAACTGAAGCTGCAACAAGCCGAATAAAATAGTTCGTGGGCGTCGTGGCCGAGGATAAGTGCGTCGGACTCCCACGTTGGCCCGGGCTTGAATCCCGTTTGCGCCGTGGCCTCTGAGCACTAAAACAGCTGTTGTGCTCGCAGGCGCTCCATAAATAAGGCGTGATGGGGCGCGTCAAATTCGTTTATCAAAATATGAGAAGAGAGGGCATCCGCTCAGGATCCCTTGGAACCGAAGCCAGATCGTTAATTGAGGCATTTTTCAAAGTCAAGGCTGAACCCAGCCGTAAAATATGGCACAAATCCGAAGTCAAACCCGCAGCCGTTGGAGGAAACCTGTGTCTTGCTGAAACCGGAACCGAAGCCGGCTCAGTTCCATGCCTGCCCCAAGCGGTAAAAGCAAACGCCTCCTGACATGCAGTATCGCATGTGAATGTTGATCGTCGTCCAAAGCGTGTAAATAATTCAGTAATTTCGGGTTGTTTTCGATTCAGTTCGATTTTATTTTGTCTACCACCGCTCGAAAATCACCTGGTTGCAAGGAAAATTTGGAAACATTTTAAGGTGGAAAGGAAACCTCTGTCCACGCAAAAGCTCAGGTAATCCGTCATAACACAGCTGCGACAAATGATACAGAAATTGGGATTGGTAAAAAACCTGGCGTGGGGCAAGTGCTGGCTCCAATGTTTTCCTGTCACGATTTGGAAGATTTCAAAGCAAGGAAGGGTTCCATCCAATTTTGGTGAAGCCCGAATGCCAGTGTTGCACGGAACGGGGCCTTTATCTTACGGGATGCGCGTGCACCCATTGGTGCATCCCAGAACCCGGGGGTGCGCAGGTACCCAGTGGTGCACACCAGATTTCAAGGGATTTACGAGTACCCAGTGGATGTCCGATGGAGTGGAAATCCAAAGCAGGAATGTAATTCACCAGGGATGTCTTTTTCTGTGAGGTCTGGACCACTGAATGTTGATCTGGTACCCCCGAATGTCTGTTCTGGCCACCAATACTTTTTACTGGGCATTACACAAATGAGATAAGGTTTAATATTTCACAAATACTACTTTCTTTGGACAAGATTTGATGGTAATAACCATTTGGTGTTGAATTAGTAACTATGCCATAGATGATTCC
>NW_023596297.1:7015959-7023762 GCF_011947565.3 Pollicipes pollicipes | reverse complement strand
TCACTGTAGACTTCAAAACCGTCGTCCCCGGTGGATTTAAACTTTTTATACAATACGTCATTCTGATGATGCGGGAGCCAAAACAATGCAGAATTATTGTAACGCAACACGACGACTTTTAGCAAAAGTAATGGCGTATGCATTGGGAGAGTTAGATGCAGCTGTCTACGACTTTGATTTAACATTAGTCTTTGGTAGGCCTTTTGCCCGTGAGAAAATACTACGACAGATATGAGTGTTAAGCGATGACACAGACCTATGCCGTGTCCCTTTTTATCACGAGAGGACAGCTTGTGCTGGACCTCAAGCCATTATCAGACCTCTTGAAGTAATGTACCACAGCTGCTCCGCCCAGTACTGTACTGCCGTATCGTCCTGCCGACCTTGCGCGGACGGTTGCCGGCCGCGGGTCCACTTTGGTCGTGTGCTGAAGGGTGATGACAACACCGTGCCGTATCTCTTGCAGCTCTGCCACGCCCGGCGAGCCAAGCAGGAGCGCCTGCACGCCCAGCTAAGGGAACTCGACATGTCGTGGGCCTCCTGAGCCTGGCAGGAGCGCCTGCACGCCCAGCTGAGGGAGCCCGACATGTCGTCGTGGACCTCCTGAACCAAGGAGCGGCGCCTGCACGCCCAGCTGAGGGAGCTCGACATGTCGTGGGCCTCCTGACCCAGGCAGGAGCACCTGCACGCCCAGCTGAGGGAGCCCGGCATGTGGGCCTCCTGAGCCAGGCAGGAGCGCCTGCACGCCCAGCTGAGGAAGCTCGACATGTCGTGAGCCTGAGCCAAGGAGCAGCGCCTGCACGCCCAGCTGAGGGAGCTCGACATGTCGTGGACCTCCTGAGCCAAGGAGCAGCACCTGCACGCCCAGCTGAGGGAGCCTGACATGTCGTGGGCCTCCTGAGCCAGGCAGGAGCGCCTGCACGCCCAGCTGAGGGTGCCCGACATGTGGGCCTCCTGATCGCCCCGCTGCGCCGGCCCGCCTCAGCGGCGCTGTCGAGCGGGCTGCCGACCGTGTCAGGGAGACGTTCTGAATCTCTGCCCCAGCACCGCCCTGCGTGACGTGACGTGGTCGAGACTCGCTCCCATTTGGTGCCGTGCGTGTGTGGGAGTGTGTGGGTCGACTCTCCCGCTGCGCTATCCGTGCAGGCCCGAGTGTCCAGTGGCGGTGGCTGGCTCAGTGGACGGCATTTGGGCTGTTCGCACGTCCTGACTCAGCGGTAGTCCGATCTGATTGGACGAGACGTGGTTTTGCGCGGGGCGTGACCGTATGTTTGATCAGTGGCCACTGTGAGCAGAAACCGGACGGATGTGGTGTCGGCGCTGTGCCGCGCCTTGTGTCGAGACGTATCTGATGAAGTCATATCCGGGACCGGTGTGGGACGCTGCGCCTGATGAGGCTCTACTGTTCCGTGCTTTCTTCAGCACTTGTGTTAGGAATGTGGTTTTCATCCATGTACCAATATTGTATGACCTCAATTACATAATTTATATGCATTGCTGGTATGTGCGACAGCTCAGGCCTGCTAGGGGATTGGATGCACGAGTCGGTGTTCACATATTATGAACGGATAAAATAAAAGGCTCTAACATGTTGCCATTGCTGGATCGCTCACCTTTACGGTCTGGGATGGGTTTTAGTTGTTGATTATTGCGCGAATGTCTTCCAATGCGCAGTTGCTGCGTAGTTTATGCAGTCTGCAACACGCATTCATTCTAAGAAGCCACGACGCCTGAGGCCTTTGGGGAAACCAGAGCCACCACAGGCATAGGATTTGATTTCCTGCAGATCTTTGATCGCCTGCCCCTCTTGTCAGAATGAGAGACAGGCGACGCCACATAGCCTCAGCTGCTAGGTGCATCGTAAAACATCTATGAGGACACCGTGTTTCAGGAAAAAAGCCAAGCGCATTAGAAGGTGCGAAAATTCAGTCCAATCTAGATGCGAAAGTAACCGCCATGATACACGAATGGTGGGTTCAGTAAACGCTGATATGCATGCAAATGGCCCACGTCCATTTTTTCCAGAGACTGATGGATCCCTCCATCGATATTTGGGAGAAGATATGACAAAACGAGTTAATGTTGCACAACACGACTCGGCAGACTACCCACTGTCAGCTTACGTACAACAAACCAGCAGAAAGCTAGACTCGTAGGTTGCTGACCTTGCAGTGAATGGTGCGTCATTGGGGCTTTACGATGCTACTGAGGTTTATGATGACGCCTGCCTCTCATCCTGGCGGATTGGTCGGGTACCGCGGCGAGTCAGACGTCACAGCGAATATTTCAACGCGCTTACTTGCACACGATGAGGGGTGGCAGCACGGAACACATTTCCAAGAATCCCCCTTATGCGCCGCGTCAGCCGATTGAGTATCTTTCGCTTGGTGGGGGGGGTGATCTGACCCCCTGAGGTCCCAAAAACTAAGGGCTAGAGACACTGAATTCACAGTGTGTGTACGCCTGTATGCGAACACACTTGTGTAAAAATTTAAAGTTCCTGGGTCATGATCTTTGCGCCAAATATTGTCAAACAAGGCCAAACCCCAGACTGGTGTCTATCCAAAGTGCCTCCAGACCTTCCCATGCAACCGCCGAGCCGTGAACGTAGATACCTGCTCTAAAGCAAAAGGTTGCTGGTGCTCATTTTAGGTTAGTGACCTTGTTTGGCCTTAGCAAGTCATGGTCGCCAAAAGTATACACGACTGCTTCGATTTTTTGCATTTGAAAAGCATCAAAGATCGCGCAAGGTGGTATGTCTAAAAAAATGATGTTGACGTGAGCCATTTTTGTTTAGTGACCTATTTAACCTGTAAAATGTCCATTGAAGATGCATAATGGGCTTGTTGTTACTAATAAATTCAAACTGAGCACCAGAGGCTGTCTCATACAGCAAGCCTTCGGGGGAAAACGGGTTTAACCTTGGTCTGACCGTCATACCTGACCCTAGGTCAAATAAATTTATTAATTCGATGGTTGTGGTGCCTAAGAAAATACCTTAGAGATGTGTAGCCTCGTCTTACACTCCGTTGTTGCATCGATTGAACGACTTCCAAGAAATCGCCTTCGTTAAATTCATGGCCTGGCTTTGAACTGCCTTAGGTCCGCAACCTTATAAGGTGCATCTAAAATTTTAATATCAAAAGATTCGCTATTCGACTGTCTACAGCTATGCAAAACTTGCAGCGATTCGGAAATTCCTTTTTTAAATCCTTCGGGGTCCAACTGCCCCCCGCCCCCCCCCCCCCCACTTCAGCGCGTGTTAATACGGGGTTCTCGGTCTACAGCAAACGCCCTCCCTTTCCGCAAACAGGGATTCGTGTGCCAGAAAGGACCTTACGGACACATAGAGGGACCTCTCGATCCAGGCCGGGAACCCTCCTTTTCACAAAGGGGCCTAAAAAAAGTCGAGCGAACGGCCTGGTCATCCCACAACGGCATTCCGATGCGGAGCTGCGGCTGTCTAAAATTTGGAATACAAGGCCCGTAGCCGGGCGGGTGTACTGGGTGGCCGTCCATTCCCTGGGATCTGGGCTGCGTCCCCGGGCCTCGTTCCGTGTAGCCCCTGTACTGTAAAGAATAAGTATAATACATATAATACATAAAACTATATATATATGTATACACACACATGTATATGTATGTATATGTATATATATACATATATATATATATATATATATATATATATATATGTGCATATATATACATATATATATCTATATATATATATATATATATATATATATATATATATATATATATATATATATCATACAGGTTCAAAACGAACGCTTGAAGCAGCACGAAATTCTCGGTACTTGCTCATTTATCAATTTGGCATTCATCTGGTACCATATGGCCACAGCGCACATGACCTTGGCCCAGGCCATGACCTATCTCTATGGGTATCGTCTGGAAAACACATCCTAAGCTCAAAATAGGCAGTTTTATCAGGTAATTTTGGACGCGGAACTCGAATACTCCATCGAAAACATGTGATATCATTTTAATGGATGATGAGGTCACAACATGTCATGAGAGAATATTCAAGGTCATACGAGGTCATCCCAGGTTAATGGCCTATGTTGCCAGCAGCAGAGAGGTAGAAGAGGGAGTGCGAAGCGTGTAACTATCTCTTTATCGTGTTTGGGAAGCTTATGACGCGTAATTTCATGTACCGGCGTACCTGCTATCATTTTGTTACACATACATTGCCAGACGTCGAAGGGACTATGTATAACGTTAACAACGGCTATGCGATCATGAGTACCTGTAGATGTACAATACACTATTTTTGACCACAGAAAAGCATTGCACCGGTCACATAGACCCGGTTAGCACTTATAAATTCTTGCAGTTGGGCATTTTATAAATTTGAAGAAAGCTGACCTCAGATGACCTCTTGGTCACCTTAAAATGACATTTTTGTATCTGCAACGCTTTTGTCTCACAGCAGCAGCTAGTAAAATAAACTTAACCAAAAGCGCACTGTGAAGAAAAGCATCGTCCCTATAGGCCACTGGTGGACCTATTTTGCACGATAACCTGTTCTGACCTGACTGCAAGGACAGAAATGGTCGGAATGGACTCCTACAGTCTTAACGCTTACTTGCATGCCTTCAAAATCCATCTTTAGGTGCTAACAAATGTTTTAAATGCATTTGTCGGAACGACCGTTTTCACCTTTCGTGACCTATGGTAACCTCAGATTTGACCTGAAATGAAACAATTTGCGTACATTATTTATGAATTGACGAGATCCTCAAAATGATATCTTTGCTTTTAAAGATACCATTTACAATCTTAAAAGACGCGAGTGATAAAGTACTGGATTCGGAAGGTAGCGTATTACAAAGCTTACGATACTATACAGGAGGTGTCGTCTACTCGCCTCCATCCTCACACGCGGCGTCTAATATTTAACACGGCGTTTGGAGGTTGGAGATCCCAGGGGAGATCTACTTCTCCCTTTGCTAGATATATTTTTTATGACGCATGGCTCCGTTAATTTGCTGATGCCTCCCGGCCGCGGGCAGTCAACGAAAACTTCGGCTTCCGCCATTCGCTCGTACCGGCCGTAGACCACCGTGCAACGTTCCTCAAAAACTGCCGCGGCTCCAGAACTAGAATGGCTAGGGCAGCGTTTTAGGTGTCAAGACACGAGCAATGCGTGCAAAAGATCTTGAACTTTGCGCTGGCGTTGCCAGCGGCCGTTGCATATTCATCATATCTCGGACGTGCGTGCGGAACTGGGCTGGCCTGCTGCCAGTCAGCTCCACCAACAGCACTCCATAAGCCTGCTTCACGAAGTACGTGTTACCGGCGAACCGCAAGCCCTTGCCTCCCAGATGTAGGCCAGCCCTTTTCTTTGCCCTCACTCTATGCGTCAGGACACTGGTTTAGCTGTCCCGCGCGTGAGGTGGGATGCGATTTGGCGGGGCCCCCTGTATAGTATCGTAAGTTTTATAGTACTTTACCTTCCGAATTCCGTACTTTATCACTCGCGTCTTTTAACATTATTGCAACGAGTGTCCTTTTGAACAAGTCTCACCTCTTAAACCTCATCACGGCTCGACTCCGCACTCAGAATAGCCCTTTATGTTTTATGTGCTTTAAACATGACACAAATATACTTGAGGCCCTTCATTGTTTCAGGGACCCCGACACTGCAGATCGCAGGCCTCGACCTGGCTCGTATTTGGGAAATGGGTCCCCTGGGCTCAGACCGGCACGGAGCTCACTGTTTGGTGCTGGGGGTCTCTAGCCAAAACAGGCCCGCACTGTTCCAGGGGTTTCCAATCGATGTAAGATCTGATCTGACAATCTGACTGAGATTAAGGTCACATCTCAACGGACGGGCCCCTGCCTTAGTATGTGCCCCTCTTAGTATGACCTATATCTAGTCCCTCAGGCTCCTCGCACACTTCATTCAACCTTTTAATCGGGTCCTTAATCTTTGGTCCTGAGAGGCCCATTGGGTCACTCTTCAGGCCTCCAGCCGACAATGGCGCAGGCGGGGCCCCTGGCCGAGTCGGGGCTACCTGCCGACACAGGACCCCTGGTAGTCATTGTGGGCCCGTGACAGACGCAGGTGCCCGACCACTGTAGATCGCTGGCCCGGGCTTTGTCCCCGCTTGGGAAATGGCCGCTCAGCCCCAAACCAACATGGAGCCGACTGCCCGGTATTGGTGGTGCCTTACTGACACGTAGGCCCTTGTCGACCCAGGAGGTCCCGATAGGTGCAAAGAGCCCTCTGGCTGACATTTAGGGGGGCCTGACTGCGACCTCCAGCTGGCCTTTGGGAGTCTTCGGGCCCTCCAATCGGGCCTTTAATCGTCTAAGGGGAGATATTTGCCCTCTGTGCCTCCCTCGCCTGCGACACTGACATAAGCATGTGAAGCTGAAAATATTTATGGGAAATTTACACCAGCGACCTGGCGTAATGGCATCAGATGCGGACTCAGCAGCACAAATCTTTTACCAATTGCGAAATCTAGATGAGGTCAATACAATGGTACCTTTTTTTGCTAGGCTCTATCATTCCTAGTTCAAAAATGAAAACGGCAACGGAGAAGAAGAGCCCCCCCCCCCATTAGTCCGCGTTATGATCGCAAACAGCAGATCAGGGCGGGGGTTAAACCATGCAGGAGCCTTTTCTCCAAAACTGGTATTGTCCCAGCATGTCGTGCAATAGCGTTGGGTTTATCTTGACCGTGCCATTTGTGGTCGTGATCCGGCCGCCGAGTACACGTATTCTCGCCTTTCTTCGTTCATGTAACGCCTGGGTTTGTCCCGGGCCGACGTGCTCATCGGTCTTAAGCCCACAGCGCCGGCAACTCGTGCGACTGAGACTAGCGTCCTAACCACCAGGACTTTTGGCAAGGCCACCAGATGAACCTTTGGTACGAATGAAGCTCCACAAAACGAGCACGGTGACCGTTTTAATGTCCATGATGTTTACAACGCATTGCATTTAATTTGTCCTGATTTTGTGTGGTTTTTCGTTTAGTAAAGCTATGCTGCAATGTTTTCAGGAAGATTGGCTCCAAGAGTCCATTAGAGCTGTGACAGATTTCTTCGGTGACGGAACAGGCACTCTGCATCCCGGGCATAACCAATGATGCACCCGATTACCCCATTCACCCAGCCTACCCGCGTTTACTGCGGGCGGATAAACCGGCATTGACCATCGCGTTCAGGAATTCAGAGTGAGCGACAGCGAGTGGATGAGCAGAAAGCTCCGCCCAGCCAGCACAATCTGGCTGGTGGCGTGGAATGACACGTTCGGAAGGCTGCGAAGCTTTTGGCTGGACGTGGACTGACATGTTCAGAGGACCTCGAAGAAGCTCGTCGGAATGGCCAGTGGTCAACGGCTCTAATCCAACGACACCAAACGATTTCAGAGTAGCAGAGTAATGTCTGAAAAGCCGTTTGTGTGCAATATGGCTTAAAGGGAGTGTTTCACATTTCAATGTGGTTTCGAACTGAAATAACCATCTTGGAGATCATTCGTTGCAGTTCACACCTACTCTTTTAAGATCTGAACCTCTCTAGTTTTCTGAGCTACACCCCGCGAGATGTGTAACTATCTCGTGTAACTATTTCAAGGTCGCTCAGGCATCAATGACAAAAATAACATCAGTCGAATCCTGCCATTACATTGCCACGCGGCGATCGAGGCAAGCAAAATGTAATTGTCGAGCATCAGTCTGGCGTGGTGAACACGACTTCCAGATAGCCGTCCGTTAATTGGCTCTCAATCCATGTCGTGCAGGGTACGATAACGCAACCAAACAATTC
>NW_023596297.1:6901734-7015064 GCF_011947565.3 Pollicipes pollicipes | reverse complement strand
CCCTAATGCTGCGGAAGTACCGCGGATTTCTGGTTGGTGCGGGCCAGAGATCGGCGATTCCAAGCCATTAACGCTCGTTACAATGTCGTCTTCCTCTGACGGAGTGGCCAAGTTTCAAGGGTGGACGATTCACATTGCGACGAGCGCTATTAGACCTGGCAGGAAAATGTCACTTCTCCGCGAACGCCAACGCTGTGCTAACATATACTAGTTGTATCATTCAATACGCAACAATTTGTACACGAATGAGACTGGCGAGAACTTCTTCGCAGATACCTAAACGATTGTAAGAAATGCTGCAGACAGAACTAACTCCATGCAGTTGCTGCAAACATTTCAAGATGTTCCGTTGACTGTCATCTCGTAAATATGATGGTTAATTCCTTATCCCTCACACTACATTCAGAAACCCATTTTTGAAGTACAATCCAGATTTAGTTTTTCAGCAGTCTCTTTAAGATGAGTCATAGTTTCAGATATTGGAATGAGTGAAATTCAACAGTTTCACTCAGTGTTCGTTCATAAAAATGAATGTTTGGAGATTTTGAGACCCTTGTGGTGTCCCATATATTATGATCAAGCCAGGTATGTAAAACTTCAATTAACATGAGATCCCTCTACGCCAGCGATTGCATAAAAGAAAGTTCCGTCAGGTTTGTTAAAGCTTCTGTTTTGACAGTAATAATATTATAAGGTTGCACCTGGAATACCATTGATAATATGCTATGTATTATATCTTAGTATTAGCATCCATGATATTTATAATGTTATAGTTATCATATATCGAATTAGCCTTGTTATACATCAGTAACGATCTTGTAAGATTGTACCTGGAATGAAAAATAAGGTTAGCGGACTCGTGCGTGCTTTTTCGAGAACACCCGCCTGGCGGGGCGGGTGCGGGCTTTCGAATTTGGGTGTGGGACGGGTGCGGGTGTTTCGAATCCAAAAAAGTGGCAGCTTTATCCCGTGCGTATGTGCGTTACCATCATGCAGCTCTACCATGAATGGGTTGAGATGTCACCCTGCAAGACGACTGCGCAGAAGATACTTTGCCTTGCCGCTTCATGTCGCGCTTTGTGGTAAGGCTTTAGTCCACGCGGTCCGACCACCAACCAAAGGCTCCGCCCACAGCCTTCACGCTTCGTCACGTGACATGACGTCATCGCAGGATAACCCATCGGCAGGTGTCGCGTGCTCCGCGCCAGGCCGCGTGGTCAAGGGCAGACGTTCGGTGACGGCGCCTCTTCAGCAATGATCTGTTATGCCGCAGGTCCTTTCGTTGGCATGGCAGTCCTTGTCAGGAGGCCAAAACGCCTTTAATTCATTTCAGTTATTAATTCGTGTTTTCATGCAAGCTGCTATAGCTATTTTGCAGCTAATTATCCAAAAGGGACGATTGATTTCTGTATTATTGGGGATGCCCAGCAAAGACGCGGCATATCGGCGTATATTGCTTCATGCATTACAGCGGCAATTTGACCTGTGACAAGTGAGGGTCACTGGCCTGTTACGTCACAAAAGTTTGGGTTAGGTAGTTGGAGACCTCCGTATGATCTATTCGGTGCCGCAACTCACCCATGAGCCTTCTTTCCGTGGGACATATTTAGTGATGGCTGGCCCGTGTCAAATGAAGGATAGCGCGTGATGTGCGCCCACTCCCCACCCACCGCCCAATGCATGACTCGAAAGGCAGGGGGTGATGAAGGGCGCACCAGCAGAAACTAATCACGGCCATCCCAAGCCGCACGGCGCCCACTTTGATCAGGCCAGAAGGCTGCCCACCGACCTAATCCAGCTGTCGACGGTATTAATTGGAAATCAGGCCGGTGATTGCGCACGTCATCCAAATAGACATCGACGACGCCTGGAACTTCCCTGACCTGGCGAGCTCGCGCTGAGACAGCATTTATGATGTTTCCGGCCAGCCATGGTGAACAGCGGCCAGTTTAACATCAATTGATATGGCTATATGCTGACAAGCCAGCGCATAGGCCTTTTATTTTAGGTCAAAATTCGCCTGATTTAATGTTCCTTGACTTGCTATATAGGGTAGCTTCTGGTGTTCATTTTTAATTCATTTGTAACAGGAACGGCATGATACATCTACCGTGGATTTCGTAAATGTTAAAATAGTCGACATTTTTGGGGAACATACTGCCTAGTCTAATCCTTGACGCTAGTTCAAATGCAAAGATCAAAGCAGCCTTGTGTTATTTTGAGCACCATGACCATCAAAAGGTCAAAAAAGGTCACCGACCGTAAATGGGCACCAGTGACCTCTGCCTTAGAGGTATCAGGGTTCACTGTGGTTGCATGAAAAGGTTTGGGGTACTTGAGGTACAAATCAGAAGTTCTACCTTGGTTGACCTTATTTGACCCGTAGTTTATGACCTAGGACCCTCAAATTTTCACACAAGTGAGTTGCTGTACGGGTCAACACACTCTGTTAATTTTGGTGTCCTTGGCTTTCTTAGTTTCTAAGATCTGAACAGGGTCAAATTGACCCCCACCCGTGCGAAGGGTATTCAACCGGCGACGTGGACGCATGTTAATCCCACTGTCAAGAAATCTTGGAATAAATGCAGACGATTTCGACAAACGAGACTTCAGATTGATGATTGCGTGTTTAAAGGCCTTAATAGCTCTTCTGAGTAGGTGCAAACGTTATTTGAGCCCGTCATTTGTCGTCGCCAAAAGATGCAGTGCGTGGTCGAAATCGTTTAAATTATCTTGTCTACCGATTGAAGTTGCATACAATTCTTGAGAAATGTACTTGCAATATCTATGTTTGTTCTTACTGCTCGCGTACATTTAACACAAGGAATTGAGCGCACTTATATATCCCACTTTACTAATTAAATGAAATAAATCTGTCTCAACATTTAATTTTTAAGGGAACTAGATTGTATGCTTGATGGTGGTTAAAGACGAGATGGGTCTGCGATGGTACGTTTTTTGCCTAGCAGGCCATGCCCAAGGTGGCCCTCAACATCACACTGCGTTTCACCACATTTTATGATAAACATAACAAGTGACTAAAGCGCTTTGAATGGTATCTTCCTTGATCGATTAAATTCATGAGTTCGAAGTGTTTTTTTTCTGCCTCGGTGCCGACAATTTTTTATCGTCCGGTTCCTAGCCTGTGATCTGGCCAACAAATCTTCATGTCATACGTCATGGCTATCTACCATGTTGCCTCAGGTAGCAAATGCTTGAAAGTGATGGACTTTCTGATATTGACCATAGCTTTTCCACTTATTTTGTGCGTGTGGTTCCTGATCCCGCCCTTGAAAACTTCCGTGGAATCCTAGAGTATTTTTCAGCAACGCTCTTCCTCTGTGTCTTGCTCATCCTCAAGAATGAAGGATACCAGAAGAGCAACTCGCCCCTCATTGTGTTCGAAAAGACTTAAAAACTGGGCAGGCAGCACGAAAGAAAGAGAACTCTTGAGGAAGCAGTTCGGAATGTTGATTTACCGCCAATATAATCGTTGATGGACGCTGCGTCTTTTAGCCAACGCCTCCTGGTACACTGAAGGCCGTCAACTCAGCATCGGAAGTTTGAACTCATAATAATGGAAATGCATGGGCTGAATACCTATTTTATATCAAGTCTCAAAAGCAGGGTCGATGAGCTGTTTATTGGGTGGATGGAATGTCTGAAACTGTACTTGTGTCGCAAAAACGTCCGATGGAAAATGCTTAGCTTTAATAAAGCTCTGGACGGTTGAAATTTCCGCGATTTTCCAATGCAATTTATGTGTTGAATATGATCGAAGTTAAGCCGTTCTACAGCAAAGGGCAAAGCTTAGGCCAAAACTTTCCGAAAACGGTTTTCCTCGTATAAAACATTAACTCCATTATCCCACGGTTATTATCGTAAGTCCATTTTGGTGAGGGACTTCGAATTTACAGTTTTGTTATAAAACAATATCTTTGTTCAAATGGGTTCCGTCGATCAGAATATTAAATATGGGAGTTATGTAGGAAAATATTATGGAATCTATGTTATAATTATGCTACAAAACCCCAATTTGTCTTCGAAAGACTAACATTTACAGCAAATAAAACCGAGTCATGGTAGGGACGCCCATTCCCCCCGTGACATCTCAAGAAATCCTTGGATGATTATGAGAAACGGAGCGACGCTCGATTACTTCCGGCAAGTCATCAAACGGGGGAAATGCGATGGTAAGTTGTCACGGCGTCAGTAAAGAAGGTATAGGCCCCAAAATTTTGCCCTTGACGGTGCGCAGGGTGGTGGGAAGGGAAGGTTAGCTCAGCTAATCTTTTGCTCAGCGAGCAATAGATATCGACGATCGGCCGCCGCGTTGAAATTCGTTCTAAATGAATGACGCTGGTTTAGCGTGTGCGGGGATACGTCATAGGTATGCCCCTGTCTTTACATGCCGGATTACGACGCATGATTTGGCGTGGACACGTGATTTGAGCATAGCCTATGGAACTGACAGTCGTCCAATGACGGGTGGCTTATGCGTGACCACGGTCTCCATGTCCTGCGTCAACCGCCCCCCCTCACCTCCTATCGTTCCTGGAATCCCACCTTACACGCAGCTCTTTTGTTAGACGTTTACTGCACTTAACTGGGAGATTTCACGTGGCATGTTGTGTTAGTGCTTTACATCTCAAATAATATGACCTCACTCTCATGTCTGGAGAGGACTGTGTCCAAAAAAACGATTCTCCGCCCTCCTGCTTCTGACGTGCATATGCTCTCCTCCATTATCTGTCCATATCATCATGGGGCTGGCCTCTGCTGCACGCTTCGCCCCTTTGCGCTCTATTTTTTTATCAACCTGAACACGCCTTTTCCACTCTATGAATAAATTGGCTGTGTAACCACTCGCAGGCAATGTAAATCTTTGCGTAAAGACGCCGAAAATATCCTGTAAACATTGGCATTGACGACCGTCATGCTCTTTGCACTGCGCGGAAAATATATGCTACCTTTTTTAGCACTGAAACAGCCTATACCATCCTGCTTTTGGCATATTGCAACGACACCCATGGCGCAACCGTTTTATTTACCGGAAACATTAGCACTCCAGCAGTACACCCGCAGCAATGCTCCTACTGCGATGCATATCACGGATGTGCCTATTTGCCTCTCCGTTCTTAAATCATTTGCCTTATTTTCAGCGCAGCATGTGTCGCTGTGTTAGCCAGGATCGATGTCACTTGCCGCTTCCACGTTTCAATGCATTCCTTTGCCTATAAACGAATTCTGTGCAACTGAAAAACGAACAGTTTCGAGCGTTGCCATCAGGCGAGAGGGTATGGACCAAAACTATGGCTGAATGAACATATGACCACCGCATACTCGTTTCCCTACGGCTGCAGGTTCAGATTTGTGTGCATTTTCAGATCGTGGAAGGAAAAACCACAACATCAAGCTTACCAAATAAATCAATAAGCTTTGTCGCATTGTCAGTGTATTTAACAACAAACGACTTTCCGTGCGCTGAATTCCTCAACTGCACGTCACAACGCATGTGCGCAGTGTTGGGCGCGAAGAGCAGGGGACGAGTGATACATAGGCACAAGGACGTGGTTCGCGTGGCCCGTGGACTCCCTCCCCTCGAATCTGTTTACACTGCCGGGGCCGTGACGTGACCGGAAGGCGGGAGATGCACGTTAGCTACTCTATAGTAGATACTGCAGAAAATCACGTTCACGTAATGTCGGATATAAACATGAAAAATTGTGATGCCGAATGTAACGAGTGCACGTTCACGTAGCGTCGCATGGAAACCTGAAATCAATCTAGTCTCAAGTTGGCATGCTGTTTGGTTTGCTGTTTGGTATTGTTTGGTAACAGCTGTTTGGCATGAAAGACTACATCATGTAGTTCTTGCTACAATTGAAAGGCATGCTCGTAGGTGCGTCATGGGTCATTTTAAAAGTTTCTCTGGTGATATGGCTTGCGACCAGAATCTAGGGTACGTTCGTCCCGAAAAAAAGCAATAGGTTAGCACAATCTTACACTCCCATGGCACTTCGGCACAAGGCGTTGTTGCACTCGGCCTTGGCATCACTCCCTCGCCTTTGTGGCACTGGACATTGACATCACTGCCTCGCCTTTGTTACACTGGGCGTTGGCATCACTCCCTCGTCTTTGTGACACTGGACATTGGCATCATTCCCTCGCCTTTGTGGCACTGGACATTGGCATCACTCCCTCGTCTATGTGACACTGGGCCTTGCCAGCACGTCCACGCCTTTGTTACACTGGGCCTTGGCACCACTGCCTCGCCAGTTACGAACCTGCACATTCGGTTGGGGGCTTACAGTGCAATACCCGATCCATGTGCGGCCGGGAATTAATCTCGCAGCCTGTTAGGTCAACATGGCGATGGTCTGCAGCAAACATCGGACCCGCCCTATCGGCCACGCAAGACAACGTCACGGCCACTTCAGTCGATTGGGATGAGGGGGAGGGGCAGCAATTAGATGGGCGTTCTTGCCGTCTGGTCGATGGCTGGGAGAAAGACGCAGGATGTTCCATCAGTCCGATAACGACGTGGTCCTTAATGGGATGCAAAAATGTTCTGCCAAAACATGCCTCCTGTTTGAGAGCGGGTAGAAAAATGTCCCTCTAACTTCCATTGTCACCCTTGTTTCGAGGCAGTTGTGGTACTTCAACTCGTTCTGGCCTGTAACGCGCGAGAAATAGGATAAGCAGCAGCGAGCCCCTGTCGCCAGGGCTACCAAAACATCCGTTACGTTTTACCTCACAGATGCTTTTGTTGAGTGTAGGGCTGCTGGTTTTAACGTCTAAGCATGTTCTAAAGTGCAGAGTATAACGTTGAAGCATAATTTGCCATGAACATCAGACATCATGATTATCGCGCCAACATGACGAAAATTCCAGCCATTCAGGCTCTCACGCCTGACGCCCAATACACGCTACAGTGTAATCATTTGCTCGTCGAAAAACCGGTGGCTAATCCGACGGGTTCCGATGACCACTACCGAGCAGGAGAGATGAAAGAACCAGCTTCTCTTTTAAATGTTATGCTATGTATGAGGATCGAAAAGACAAGAGGTCAAATTGCACGACCCAAGTGGTTGTGCAAACCGCTCAGTGGTACGGCAGCATTATCAAACTACTCGAACCGCTCAGTGGTGCGGTGGCATTCACCAAATCACTTAAACCGCTCAGTGGTACGGCGGCCTTCACCTGCAAACCACTCAGTGGTACGGCGGCGTTCAGCCAACTACTCAAACCGCTCAGTGGTGCGGCGGCATTCGCCTGCTTGCACAGCTCGGCATTTGTGAACGTGAAGTTCACTTAGACGTAATTTGCTTGTTTTACCTTTCTGCGACCTTTTCATTAACATGATCCATCGTTAACCGAGACCGTGCAGCGCAAGCGATGCAACTCACGTCTTGCTGAGGGTATCCGTTATTACATAAAAGAGGCGGCATTTTAGCACGACTACGCACACTCGACTGGGTATCAGGAGGTGCACGCAACGCACTCCGCACTCACGATGCAAAGGCTGCTTTTTGGAAGCCATTTGGTACCATCAACCGTAATGAAACGTTTGGGGGCGGCCATATGTTTAAAGCACAGTTCGGCGGTATACCTTCACCTGATTGTCCCGCAAAAAGGGTGTCGTGGAACGGAATTGAGACATTTTATTCGGTGTGTTCCAGAATGAAATAAACATTGGGATGCTGATAGATTTTTGCAACTAAATCTGGTCATGAGCTCATCTTCTAAACGTCGAGTATTCTTTTCACCATAACCGGCCTTATCACGTCGTTAAACCAGTACTCATTACCCCTTGATGTATTGAGTCGATTATTTTTAACACCGCAAAAACTAGTTACCCAAGCAGACGGAAAACCTCTAAGTCAAGGCCTTTCTTGATTGCACTAACTTCCAACTCGTGGTCGTGGCAAAGCGCTGGCCGCGTTACCTTTAGAGATGGTGACTTTGATGGCCGGCTCTGTTGCCGGGCTTTATTTACTCTGTCCGTGGAATTATTAGCTAATGTTTTGAGGAGGTCATACAATTTCAGTTTTACTTATATGCGTATATATATATATATATATATATACATATAAGTAACTGTGTACCAGCGCACTGTGTACCAGAAACATTCTCCCTGGCCTCTAACTCGAACGAATAAGAAAGCAAGAGGACGAGGGTAATACGAACTAACACTTGGCTCATCTAGGGTAGATTAGGGCCGTCTTGGCCCCCACGTGCGTTTGGCGATATCAACAAAATTGCCCGGTTAAAGATATGATATTTTTGTTTTCTACGTTTGGGGTTAACGTAAATGAAACTCTGGCCACCAAGTTATCACCAATGCAGGCTGTAAATTATCACCTCGCCGCTTAATATGTGCGCCGGAAACATGTGTAAAATCTGCACTCTAGTTATCAGGTGCGCCGCTAAAAATCTTCTCGCTCTGTCTCAATAGACATATGAGTTGAGAGTCACCACTAGACGACTTCCTGCCCAAGTGCTCAGTGAAAAAGCCTTGGCCAATGCATCTCGTCCAAGAAGAAAAAACGGCTTAGAGCGCCAGAGGACGCCGTGACGGAGGCATAATGGGGCAGCCGGCAATGTGTTGGACCTGTAGCTGCCATTTACCAGGCTCGGCTCTGACTGCGATTATCGGCCATTAACACCGCGGGCACGATCTATAAGTCAGAGTCACTTATGGCGTTTCCCTGTTGTCGCCGAAAGGTCTTTGTTCGCTTCCGAGCGAAGCCAAGAGCTCCAGCGACCTAGCCACCGCGCCCGCATATCCCATTCAGACCGAGCAAAGCCGCAAGATGCATGCGAAAGGCGACTTCAGATTTTCTAAAGAGCGGGTCTTACTACCAACGCCTAGAGATGAACAACACTGATGAGTGAAAATCCGCCTGCTTATTTTTGACTGAACTTTCTCATCAATGGCTTCGGCACAAAAGTCTCTGCTCAAGACAGCCTCTCACTAAGAGAGGTTATGCACAAAGACATTGACGAAGACATCGATCCTACCACTACAATAATGAAATGATGCCTGAAATCCATAGGTGGGGGTAGCTTTTCCCGTCATCACGTTCCGTCTGTAGCCGTGCGGTCGGCGAAATAGTCAATTTTAGGGGTTGTCTATCAAGCACTGAATTTGCTTGTTTCCAAAAATGGTGTCTAAAATCGGCTGTAATTGCTTTTAATTGTGTGAGCTGTACGGATATATAGGCAACATCATCGTGTGTATGACTTGTTCAGCTTTCTTGTCTCAGTAGTTTCATTGAAATGTCCTGACGGGGTAACCTAGGTCAGTTAAAGTGTCAATTTTACATATTTTCCGAAAAGGCGGTCTCGTGCATGTGTAGATGAAAAACAACTGTGTAGATCCCGGTTTGCTTATCGCGACTCATGCTGACAGCCATAGACTGTTTTTGCCCTTACCTAGTTATAACCAAGTGTTTACAAGGTAAAGTCATATCAGGTCACAACCGGTAATAAGATGCTTGTGTTGAACCCTTCACTTTCAGGCTTGTCATTGCTTTTGATCGCAATGAGGTTTTGCCGGATCTACACTTTTACGTTTAGGTCACGAACGGGAACGTATCTGGCTTGCATGGTTTTCTCCAAGCTCGCTCATTTTTGCAAAATAAGTGCAAAATGACTGCAATATTTATTACATTGTGACGCGCCCCAGACAAAAAGTTATGCTGCACTCTTAATTGTGCTACATGAAAGTGATCTGTTGGTGGACACATGGCAAACGTATTTTTGGACGCATTTGCTTGAAATTCAAGGTTTTAAAACTTAACGCATCCATGACAATTTATGTGTTCCATACGCAGCCCAAATTCCGGGAAAATATTAAGGAAATGAGGAGGGTGGTGTAGTCCAGACCATCGTAGATAAGGGGCATGCACTGGTTCCATTCCCTTAATCAAATCCAACCGCTACTCACCCATTGTATTTTTCTGTCTTAATTTTATATTGTGACAAGGTTTCAGGAATGTTTCATGCTTATTCTTGGCGTTGATATTGCAAAAGTAGTGTAAATGCTGCTAATTATAACTTAAAGAAGCGTAAGCAGAACCATTGTGCTGTATTTCTCAGAGAATCACCCCGATGGTTTGAAAACGGATCACACATACCCGTATCCGTACCAATACCGATGTCAATGAGTTTCCCACAATTTGTACGCAGCTGAGCCGCTGCCCATATCGCATGGGGCACACATGGATTTATCACAGCCTTGCAGTCTTCTAGCCCACACCTAACCGTTTCCCATTCGTAATCAGTTCTACACGTACGCTATCTACCCGTTTACCTTTTTTCAGCAGTTAAGCTCCAAATGATGGAAAGTTTTCAGGAAAGTTCCCGTCCGTCCCGATAACTCAGTTGGCTAGAATGTATGCCTTTCGATTAGCCCACCTGTGGTCGGTTGGTCTTAAGCCGCTCTATGCAATTACCGTTTGCCTCTGACTTGGATGTCTTGGGGGTTATGGCAGCAGCTGCGTTTAAGGTCAAGTGACAGAGGGCCCATGACGGCCCATGCTTTGCCGCAAAGTTCCGTCGCTGACCCGAACTTTTACGATCGTATGGTGGAGGTGCTCATGCAGGAAACGTTGCCTAGCATGGGACTGATCCCAGAAGTTTGTCTTATCAAAAGACTTGGACAAAGTCTGAGGTCAGAGATAAGTACGTGTGTTAAGATTGCATCCGAACTCACTGTTAGGCGTTCATAATCGTAAAGGCGTTGTGCATAGAGCTAATTGTGACGAAAAAAGCGTATGCAGCAAAATTGCGCACTGCTGATTTAAAATATCTACCCCGCATTGTAAAAACCTTGCTCATGCCTGTGGACATACCCGTAATATTTCCAAAATCTGTAAAAATATAAACCGTTTATCATGTCATATAGGCATTCATAAGTTTTTTCCCGCTCAGGAAGTTCTTAATTGTACATCATTTCTATTCAGGCCTGCCTACCCTGAAGCTTTTTATTGGCTTCGCACTTTCAAAAATTGATGCCAAGGTATTTATTGCAATGCATTTTGACTTCACCGACCTCCTCCTTCTAGCAAGACCTGCTCGCTTCCATCTAAAAATATAAACTCGGAATCTCCTTGATTACCCATGACATAAGATCGGTAATGATTTAAAGTCTGAACCAAAAGACGACAAAGAGTTCGCCGCCAATATTCTGGTCGGCTATCACGCGTCAGCTGATGGGTCAAGCAGCCACCTCAAAAGTGGCCGCCGAACTACCCGCAATGCATCCAGTTTTGAATTTTCGTCTATGCCGCCCATAAATTCAGCAATAGGCAGAACGCGTTCATAGATGCAGTTAACATGCTATGACGTTCACGAAACTAACACGTATGAAAACGATACCTAATAGGTTATTGTCTTGGTGAGAAACCTAATGCTTAATATCCTTTCAATCTGTACGTCAACTGGATAGTTTTACGTGCAAGACCCATGATTCAAACACTGTTCGAAGCTGAAGCCGAAGCCAGTCGTGAGAAATGTCACCAAAAGCCGTTGAAGTAAGCTCAAAGCCATTGGAGGAAAGCTGCGGCATAGCAAAGCTGAAGCCGAAGCCGCCATAACGAGGCCGAATCCGGGGCCGGTTTCGTCCCCACTCCTGCCCCCATGCACCATAGACAACCAGCTTACACGCACACCGCTACCATAACACAACACATATTGCAGTCATCAAAAAAAATATGGTAGCGTACATGTACGTGCATGCGCACGTGCGTGTGTGTGTGTGTCCAGATTTGTCGCCGCGACGCACAAAGCAAACGACCGCACCAACGGCGCTGGGATTTACACACACCACTGTTACAACCTTTGTGACGTTCCACGGCACTGTTTCACTCCGTTCCGACGTCGGCGATGGCCGTAGCGTGCGAAAAGGGGAGCGGAGCATGTTCTCGGATGTGGTAACAATAAAACCTAACGTGTGTGGGAGGTGAGCAGAGCAATATCTGAGGATTCAAAAGCATGTTGTGACAGCTCAAGCTGGAATGAGCTGAATGCCACCGTTATCGGGACGCTCGGTATTTGCGCCGGATACCATAATTTTACAGAAAAAGCAGCCCAGACATTCGAACTATACGTCCCGCCGATCTTCGAATGAAAATATTCCACACGGTCAAGAACACCGTGTAAATATTTCAAAAGTCTGTTTTCATGTAATGCAGCGCCTGCGTAAAACGCAAGCATCCTAGGTGTAGATGAGAAAGAACGTAAAACAGCGGTCTTCCGCCTTTCATTTGCATTTTTGCAGCATCATCCATTGCTTTTTCCAGACTATTCCATCGGCAAATTCCATATAAAATAATGACGTTACATAATACGACGACGAGCGAGGTTTTGATGGGTGACTCGGTGACGGGACAAAAAAAAAAAACGCAGGATAGCGCATGCGATGTCTGACACCGGCTACGAGCGCGTGCGTGCACGCTAAAAACGCATGGGGAATGCCCGCCTTCACCGGTATGCACGCATGGCCAGTCATATGTGGCGCTATCGCGCATTTGGAAGTTCAGTGCGGCAGAACTGAGCCCAAAAGCATGCACACGCAGCTTCGTGTATCGTGAGATACTGAAGCAGACTGTGGTCGTGGCGTCAATTGCAGTGATGCACCTACACCCCCGCCGAGGATCCAGAGGGCCTTGATGGGCTGTCGTATGAAATAGGATCTGGAAACTCTCCTTGGATAAATAGGATCTGGGAACTCTCCCCCCCCTCCCCCCGTGAGCCGAATACTCGTGAATATCCTACGAAGTATACGCAAGATATGTGGGGAAAATTGATCAGCAGATACCACGTTTCAAATCGCAGGTAAATCCTCATCTGCCAATAAGAAGGAAATCACATGCCAACGACAGTCGCCGACATTGGATAAAGGGCGCATGTCATAGTTTCCATTGCAAACATAACCATTACCATCCTTCAGCAGCTCAACAGCTATTTACGCATACAGATATTTACAGATACATATATTTACAGGTATACATATATTTACCTGAAGACTGCCAAGCTTTACCTCCCGCATCCACCGACGCGACAGCTCAGTGTTGGCATGTTATGTTACCGCAAACACGTGACGCATCCCTCAGCCCCGAACGTTCCGAGCCGTGCACCAGGCGGCGGCCAGTTCTCTTCTAGGAACCGTAAGTTTGCTTTTTTGGCCAGGCGCCAGTTCGCATGCCGTAATCTTGTTGTCAGCATTGATAGCTTCATATCCCTGGTAGTGCACAGCGCGAGCGCGTACCTGCGCCTGTATCATTCGAGGCTGCTAAATTGCATCATTTTTATTCTCCTGTTGTATATACTGCGTAGAATGAACCATTTCTTTCACCTGACTGGATTTTTCGCCCAATCCTGCTATATCAGTTAAAATCCCATTGTAAAGGTGGACTTGGTGATGGTGGTGGAAAGGTGGTGACTTGGTGGAAAGGTGGAATCCCCTTTAAGTGAGCCACATTTACGACTGTACACACAAGGTAGGTGTGTTGCGACTACCCGTAACTGTACGGGCATAGTGTTTGTAAGGTGCCGTTGCAACTACGCGGCGACCTCAGCGTATGATGTGGCTGCAGCCGACGTTGTAGGCCCTGGCCTTGTTGTTAAAGAGAGCGTTCCACATTTATATGGGATTTTGAGCTGAAGAAGCCATTTTGAAAATCATTCGGTGAAGTTCACAGTCCTGCAGACCTGAAGACTTAAAACCCTCTGGTTTCTGAACTACCCGCCTGCAAAGATATGCATGCTATTTCGTGCAGACTATTTCAAGGTCAGTCAGTCACGCATAACGTCACAGCGACGTAATTCAAATCTTGCCATCCCACACGCCTGACATGCAAGGCATGCATGCAACAGTTGGAAACTGCAGCTTGCGTGAACCACCGCCCCGGTTGTGCGCGTGTTTTGACGCGGTGGACCGTGCGCAGATAAATGCAAAAGTTTCGGCTACGATTACGTCGTGGTTCTGACCGCAGTGGATTGACCTGAAGTGTTAGTGGGCTGTCGCTGGGATTGTGCGGAGGTAATGTCCTCGTAGAATGCACATGATGTTTGACAGGCACCGCCTTATAAGTTACCCTGCCTAAAAATTTTCATACTTTTTGCTAAGCAGGCACCCATTACAAACCGCCATTTAAGCCAGCCGGCTCATGTTTTTACCACTTGAAGCCGAATCCGAGACAAGTGGCTTCAGACTTCGTGCAGCGTTGTTCGGTGAAGCTAAAACTGGTTTTACATCCGCTGCAGTTCTATGGGGTCAAAAAATGTCATAGGGTTTTTGCGAAGTCGTTAGGAGGTTGTGTTATCATTACGGATGAAAAAAAAATGTTAGGACTGTCGCCCTCGTCTTGTGTGTTAGTATGGAAACAACGTTTCGGACAGTTAGTCCCCTGACCGTGGTCAGGTCTCAATTGGTCCTGATAATGACCAAGTTTTTCAGCTATGCACGTGTCGTAGCCATGAAAAGCTGTGTGTGGGGTCGACTGAGATGACATGACGAGCGCGCACGTTTTTGTAAACTGAAGCTGCAACAAGCCGAATAAAATAGTTCGTGGGCGTCGTGGCCGAGGATAAGTGCGTCGGACTCCCACGTTGGCCAGGGCTCGAATCCCGTTTGCGCCGTGGCCTCCGAGCACTAAAACAGCTGTTGTGCTCGCAGGCGCTCCATAAATAAGGCGTGATGGGGCGCGTCAAATTCGTTTGTTAAAATATGAGAAGAGAGGGCATCCGCTCAGGATTCCTTGGAACCGAAGCCAGATCGTTAATTGAGGCATTTTTCAAAGTCAAGGCTGAACCCAGCCGTAAAATATGGCACAAATCCGAAGTCAAACCCGCAGCCGTTGGAGGAAACCTGTGTCTTGCTGAAACCGGAACCGAAGCCGGCTCAGTTCCATGTCTGCCCCAAGCGGTAAAAGCAAACGCCTCCTGACATGCAGTATCGCATGTGAATGTTGATCGTCGTCCAAAGCGTGTAAATAATTCAGTAATTTCGGGTTGTTTTCGATTCAGTTCGATTTTATTTTGTCTACCACCGCTCGAAAATCACCTGGTTGCAAGGAAAATTTGGAAACATTTTAAGGTGGAAAGGAAACCTCTGTCCACGCAAAAGCTCAGGTAATCCGTCATAACACAGCTGCGACAAATGATACAGAAATTGGGATTGGTAACAAACCTGGCGTGGGGCAAGTGCTGGCTCCAATGTTTTCCTGTCACGATTTGGAAGATTTCAAAGCAAGGAAGGGTTCCATCCAATTTTGGTGAAGCCCGAATGCCAGTGTTGCACGGAACGGGGCCTTTATCCAACGGGATGCGCGTGCACCCATTGGTGCATCCCAGAACCCGGGGGTGCGCAGGTACCCAGTGGTGCACACCAGATTTCAAGGGATTTACGAGTACCCAGTGGATGTCCGATGGAGTGGAAATCCAAAGCAGGAATGTAATTCACCAGGGATGTCTTTTTCTGTGAGGTCTGGCCCACTGAATGTTGATCTGGTACCCCCGAATGTCTGTTCTGGCCACCAATACTTTTTACTGGGAATTACACAAATGAGATAAGGTTTAATATTTCACAAATACTACTTTCTTTGGACAAGATTTGATGGTAATAACCATTTGGCGTTGAATTAGTAACTATGCCATAGATGATTCCCAAATGCATCTATAACCGCAATTCTTCAAAACAACGCGCACTAAAACCGTAAGAAATTTACTTTTTGAAGGAGGTTGGGACCTTGGGGTCCTCACTACCCTCCCATTCATACGCACAAATCGACCCCCCTGAATTACCCCAACCGCCGTCGGATGCTGCGGTGTTCCAGAAGAAGGTGGAGTGAAAGGCCTGTTACCGTCAACCTCCCGAGTTCCCTGATTCCTTCGCGCGGCATGCTCGCACGCCCTGGGGAGCGCCGGGCAGGAGCAGGTCGGCAAGAGGTGTCACTCGCTCCATCCGCCGCAGGGAGCCCGCAGTGTGAAGGGCCGGCTTTGAGACCCGCTCACTAGCGGCACGGGAGTGACTTCAGAACCCTCTCCTCCAGGTTACCAGGGGGACGGGGAGGGGCGCCGGATCATCTCACATCATTCTTGTTCTTTGCACCTCTGCTGAGAGGGCTCGCTGCCAGACCGATCGGTGGAGGGATGATCTCATCAGAAGAGCTTGGCCTGTTCTGCGCTGAGCATGGGTGGTCTGCCCTCTTTCGAGAGGTCGCCGTGTCCGGGTGTGCGACGTGACAGTCGCGCACGGGCGGCGGCCACCCCAATGTTCCGGCGTCAAATGGTCATCTGATCACTAGCGAGGGGAAATGGGCTCTGCGCTTTGGTCGCAGACCTCAGCTGCACGGTTCACGATACGGTCGACGGCCCCATTGCCCTCCAGTACTGCGTGGTCCGGTGCCCACTGAAGTGTGATGCGTTTCCTCTGGTACACGGTGGCGTCGAGCGGTGTGCTCAGACCTCCCGAGCGGGACACATCTGCTGTTAGCCAGCTCTCCTCTGCCCTCCTCCGTTGTTAGCCTTCCTCTGCCCTGCTCTGCCCTCCCCCAGCCCTCCTCTGCCCTCCTGCTGTTGGCCCTCCTCTGCCCTCCTTTGCCCTCCTTCAGTCCTCCTTTGCTGTCAGCCAGCGCCGCGGTTCAGCGACTGGAGCTCGGCGTGGGCGTCAGTGCACATCCGCACGCTGCCGACCAGGCAAAGATCACGCGGCGTCGCGCCGAACAATCGGATCCGGAGGTGTGAGTCGAAACTTTTATTGCCACAGCAGTCGCCGACTCTCGGTGCGGAGGTGAGCCGGGAAAATTGAGTACCCCACGCGGAGTGCTGCCACGTGTCCTCGCCTGGCCAATAAAAATGCACTCATCTGCAGTTCACTGAATGGAAAATCAGGCGATACCGATTTTTGACCCTTTTCTTCCCTGTGCATCCAGAGGCGCGCACCAGGAAGAAGCACACCGAACGCTGCCCCTTCCCCCACTCTCCCCTCGCCAGTTCTCAGCGAATACGGGGTATCTGCAACACAAGACATGACATGAGAGCGCCAGAACAGCGTTTTATCTCACGTATCGCTCAGTACAGTGCACTTAAGGTGTAAGGAAGCCCCAAGGAGCGACTAGAAGGACATTGCTCTGGCAGTGACACAAGGACCTCTGGTTGCTGTGCCCGGAGTGATTCCCACAGATAGGTGTCTGAATGGTCGGCAACTATACACGCGGTCGGCAACATTGAACACGATAACGTGGGCTCACATTTTGATTTAGAGTTGATTGAGGTGGCAATGGCTACGCAGTCAAAGTCTCAGCTTCACGATAACGCTCACATAGCGCTTGAAAAACTGCGGTGGGGTTGGTTACATAATCACAATTACATAATGGCCAAAACTTCACAACGAAGCGGGCAGAGACATGCCGGGTTTGGGTACACAGCATATACATATTCCTACACGATCTGTCACTGAATGCAGTGAGTGAAAATGATGATCCCTTCACTCCGGTTCAGCGTCTTCCCAAAAATGTCATATCACCGCAGCTTTCGTTGTGCAAGTCTGCAGCAGTGTGATCCACCGACGAGGTGGCTGATTGAGCGTGGCTACCCGGCTCGGTGGACCTGACGCGACGACCGTTTCAGAACGGCTACCCGGCGCGGCGCCGCTCCCTGGTCGATGACGCCAAGTTCGAGACCAGCATCAACAAGGAGACCCGGCAGGAATGGCTCAGCCACATCCGTCAGAGCGAGAACGGTACGTGCCGGCCGTCCCGACGGCCGCCGGCGCCCATTGTGCCGACGCGGACTTTCATCGCAACATTTCTCCGGCTGCTTCCGCTCGGCTGCACCAGAAGAGAGGCGGCTCCTGTCCGGCGACTTGGTCCGGTGACGTTTTTCACGCAGGCGGCGGCAGTAATTGGCATTGATCTGCGCAGGGCGCCGCCCCGAGTGCCATTGACTGATGACGTCACCGCCGCGCTGAGAGCCGATGTGCTCCAATCCATTACTCTTGATTTGAGTCGTCCAAACGCTCGGGCCGCTTCCGCGGGTTCGTCCTGATTTCTGTCGAGAGGCTGTGAAAACGGAAATAATGCGATGCGTGCGTGCAGCTCTTAACCACAGGAGTGGTAACGATTTCAGCAACAGTGTGTGCGAAGCAGTTTTGGCAGCATGAGTTGACACCGCGCCTGATCCATATGATTAAGCATCTGTAACATATATGATAAAAAGTGGCGCAGGGGGAATAGTGCGGAATGAGTAAATGCATGCATATACATATAGGAAGTGAGAGAGACCCTGCTTGCATATGCAAAAAATAGAAGAAATTGACACAAATGTTTCCAAGCGAACCTTTCTGGTTTTAGTTGTGGCGAAGGAGCAGAAAACATTCGCTGACAGACACCCGGCGTCTTGCAGCTGTAACTCGGTGTGCAGACATCTCAAGTGCGGCACTGCTTTGTGACGCCAAAATCGTGCTATTATGTGCTCCGGGAAACGACGCCAGATGAAATGTTTTCACATTGCCAAGGTTGAAAAACATGAGGTGGAGACGGACTCGCCCAATAGTAACGGAACGAGTGATAGCACGCCCCGGTGGCAGCACCAGCAGCCGGCGCCCCCCCCCCCCTTCTCTAAAGATGCGGCGCAGGCGACGCGGAGCGCAGGCGGCATTGTCCCAGCTCGTCCATCACCGGACCACTATCAGGCGGAGCGGGCCGGCCGGACAGCTCGGCAGGGTGGGCCGCACAGCTCGGCAGGGTGGGCCGGACAGCTCGGCAGGGTGGGCCGCACAGCTTGACAGGGTGGGCCGCACAGCTCGGCAGGGCGGGTCGGACAGCTCGGCAGGGCGGGTCGGACAGCTCGGCAGGGCGGGCCGCACAGCTCGGCAGGGCCGGCCGCACAGCTCGGCAGGGCGGGCCGCACAGCTCGGCAGGGCCGGCCGCACAGCTCGGCAGGGTGGGCCGCACAGCTTGACAGGGCGGGTCGGACAGCTCGGCAGGGCGGGTCGGACAGCTCGGCAGGGCGGGCCGCACAGCTCGGCAGGGCGGGCCGCACAGCTCGGCAGGGCCGGCCGCACAGCTCGGCAGGGTGGGCCGAGCAGCAACCATTGTGCTGGTGCCCTGGGGTGCAGCAACGAAGCTCTGTAAATCAGGCGGCGGACTGCTGACCGGAAATGGTCACGCTGTGCCTACATGCCAAACCTTTGAAGATCCGCACTGGCAAAGTTGTACGGTTACTTGCAGGGCGAATGTGTATCAATGTGGTGCACATTTGACGTTGGAACTTTTAGCTGTAGGAATGCGTGAGAACATTTCACAGGGCGTAAGCGGGAGAGGAGTACGCCGAACAGTTGCTCAGTCAATTTCCACATACATTTCAGTGGGATTGGATGCTGAACACCCAATAGAGCGGGTTTGCTATCCGCCCCGACCTGACCTATCTTCCACGTACACGATTGGGTCGGAACAAACACGGACAATTAGAACGAAAGACCGTCCGAAGTAATTGAAACACCGCGAGATTGCATCGTCCGCAGTGCTGACAGCGGATGCAGGGAGGATACGCCAAAGACGTTATCGGCGTGTAATCCGGGCGTTGACGTAAAGACGTTCCTTCCTTAGCCGTCGTAGGCACCCTACAACAACGAAGCCGGTAAAACCACCGGAACTCCGTCCGAGCGTGGGCGCGTTGTCAGCATAGGGCCAATGGATATGTCACTTGCGTCTGCTACGTTATGATAATTTGATATGCCATCGCATACTGTTGGCGGTCGCCTCCGCACACGCCGTGCAGTCCTAACCGGCAGGCGTGTCAGCTGGGCGCAAGTACTTTTCTTAACAGGCAGCACTCCGCTCCTTGACACTATTTAACGTTGCCCTGGACCCTGCAGCGCGTTTGTTTCTCGAGGACACGTTTCATGCGCCAAATTACGCTAAGGGAAGACGGCAGCGATGATTGACACCAATCCCGGGCATCGTGTTAGCATGCCGGGCTACACACACGCCGTCTTTGGATCGAATGGTGATGAAATTAATGAGTCGTGCCAGTCGTTATGTCAGCGGTATTGCCCCAACGAAATGTTCGCAGGCCCTATTCGAGCAAGGTGATATTCCATCCATCAGCATTGCCTGGAGTTGAGTCCAGTAGCTACCTCCCGCCCACCCCACTCCCACGCCCACTCTCAACCGACTCTAGGCCGGCGGGATTTATGTTAGCATAAATAATTACCGACGAGCGGAAACCGCGTGCACACGATAGACGTGGATATTGATGTTGAGTCTTTGACTGGCCCTGTTACTCGATTGGCGGATAGGCGCATGTGGTTACTGTTCATATTAACTTACAAAAGCATACCTTGATGGCGTGACAAAAGTGCATTGGTAGCTTGCTGGTGCAAATGGCCATGCATCATGCTTCCTCTCAAGTTGGATACGATTTGCCACAAAAAGTTGCACCGGTCTTCCGCCATACCGCATATTTCGCGCCATATTTCCTCCCGCGCTACCGCCGTTTGACTCAGCGTCTCGCATTTGATAAAGTGGCGCGACTTTGCCTGCCGATCTGTCGGGATCCTCAAAACAGCGTCCAGCTGATCGGTGCTGGCGATCTGTGGCGCGGCAGATGAAGACCTCTCGGAGGAGGAGGTGCTGCTGGCCGCCTCGTCACCCACCGACGAGTCGGCGGCCGGACCCCTCAACATCGTGCTCGTGCTCTCCATCAAGTCGGGCATGAATAGTCTCGGCCGCATCATCAAGACCATAGAGGTGGGTGGTCATCACGTCTGTCACCGAAAAATGTCCCAGTAATGAAACTTGACCGGACGATGTAACACGTGTGTCGAACGAAACGAAGAAAATGTTAAGTCGCGCACCGAGCCCGAGCTTTATGAAGACTGTAACCAGACGCTCTATTCGAATTTCATCTAGACTTCAAGACGAACTCATTTTTATTTCAAGTGTCACATATCAAAAGTGTCATGTGACATGTCTTGTAACACAATGTTCATATGTCCCACGCCACATAACGTTGTATATGATACACGTATGTCCCATGTCGTATCATATTGTGATGTTCGAGCATCGACCCAGCCTGGGGCACCCATGTGGAGCCACGCTCGTCACACCTGCCTCGCCCCGGCACGTGCCGCAGAGTCACCACGGCTCGCTGCAGCACATCGAGTCGCGCGCGTCGCGCCGAGCGGACGCCTCGCACCAGGTGCTGCTGCGCATCACCCTACTGGCCGAGAACCTACGCCAGCTGACGCGCTCGCTGCGCCAGAGCGCCGCAGTCACCGCCTGCGACATCCTCAACGAGGCCACCGCCAGCATCAAAGGCACGGGCGGCCGGCCGTGGCGCGGGCCCAGCCACTGGTACACGCTGACCGCGCAATCGATGTATTACCACAGCCTACAAGATGTAACACAATCGTTTTTTTGTATTATAAGTTTTACGGACGTTTTGATATGATATTTGGTGCTGTTGACCATGTGCTTGACAACTTGTGACACGGAACAAAAACACCAACGTTTGGAAACAGGATTCCTCAAAGTATATCAGGGGCATGCATCTTAACATCATTCGAAAGTGTTCATTACTCACGGCCTAAGATGGTCCTTACACTCATTCTTACACGAACGGTTAGTGGGCATACGTGGGCATACTCGCATTGCTGTAAATGTCTGCACGTTGTTCGCATGTGTTTACGAGGATGACAAAAAGGTGAAAGGATACAGCACAAACAATGCGGGGCAGAAACCACCCAGCGCAGTGTCGTTGGGAGTCGACACTCTGATTTGGCGTCGGCGCCGGTCCGACAGTGAGCCCATGGCGCGAGACGGCCTCGCCCCGCTGACGTGGCTGCCGGCGCCGGCAGAGCCTTGGTACCCGCGCCACATCAGCGAGCTGGACCAGTGCAACCACCTGATGACCAAGTACGAGCCGGACCTGGACATGGACCACCCGGGCTTCGCCGACGCCGAGTACCGCAAGCGCCGTCACGCCATTGCCAGCATCGCCTTCAGCTACAGACAGTGAGCGCTCGGCACCCCCGCTCTCGCCGGCAACCGCTCACTGGTAACTGTGCAGTCGCGCGTAGGCCGACATGGTGTCTCCGTTTCTGGCTCTGACAGCTGGACTTTTAAGAGACTTACCCCGGCACGCTTCGGTAGCTTCTTCACACAAACGGTATGGCTTTGTCCCAGCTCCGAGTTGGCACACTGTCCCGTACGGGTTGGTGTGTAGCTAAACAGCTCCGATGTTTTACAAGAACGGACTAACACTGCCCAAGACAGCACTAGGCTGCGGCGGGGCGGATGTAACGCTCATTGGGCCGGCGCGCTCGTGCCGCAGCGGTGAGCCGATCCCGCGTGTCCAGTACACGGCCTCCGAGGTGGAAACGTGGCGCCAGGTGTACACCGAGCTGATGCGCTGCGTGCCTACTGGCGCCTGCTCCGCCTACCGCTCCGTCATGCAGCTGCTGCAGCGCGAGTGCGGCTACTCGGCCGACCACGTGCCCCAGCTGGAGGATGTCTCCAAGTTCATGCAGCGTGAGTGCAGTGCCGCGCGGCGCGTGCTCGGTAGCCCCGCTCGGCAGCTCGGCACGTGCTCCGCAGCCCCGTTCGGCGTGCTCCGGTGGACGGGCCTTGAGCCCGTCGGGTCACTGACCCCTCTCCCGTCGATATTGGCTTCGCGAGGGAATCTTTGTGCGGTTACGAACGTCCGACCGCCGTGATGACCAGCAGGCAGGCCGGCGTGATACCACGTGCCTAATGTGACATCATGCGGCACCGGGTTCGTCCTGTCCTCTTTTGCCGACCTGCTGACGACTCGGCGGACAGAGGTGTGACGTCACGGATTGACTGTGTGACGCCATCAGGCCGCACCGGGTTCGTCCTGCGTCCTGTGGCCGGCCTGCTGACTGCTCGCGACTTCCTGGCATCGCTGGCCTTCAGGGTGTTCCAGTGCACCCAATACGTTCGCCACCACAGCTCGCCGCACCACTCCCCGGAGCCGTGAGTCTATGGTTACAGGCCACACAGTATGTCTGCTCCCCGTAGCCGTGAGTCTATGGCCGTAGGTCATACAGTATGCCCATCATCACAGCTCGCCAAACCGCTCCCGGAACCATGAGTCTATGGTTATAGGTCAGACAAAATGTTCATCAGAACAGCTTTCCGCACCGCTCTCCACAGCCGTGGTTCTAACCCACAGGTCACAAAGTATGCCAATCATCACAGCTCGCTGCACCGCTCCCCAGAGCCGTGCATCTGTGGTTATAGATCATACAGTATACTTAGCATCACAACTCACCGCACAGCTCTCCGGAGCCACGAACCTATGGCCATAGGTCATACAGTATGACCACCACTACAGCTCGTCGCACCACTCTCCGAAGCCTTAAGTCTATTACTACACGTCACCCCGATCTCGTTACCGTCACCTCAGATCGCCACCCTGCTCTCTGGAGCCGTGATTCTATTGTCATACGGGTCGCACGGTTAGTACGGCTCACCGGAACCCTCAGGACCGGCGAGTGTGTGTGCCCAGGCTCTTGGCAACGCTGAAGTCCATGGATCTGACGCTGGCCTGCTGGCGATATTGATACATGTGTCCAGTTTAAACCGTCTTTCGGGGCTTGACCCCGTGACCCAACTCCATCATCAATTCCCAAGCCAATGTGTGTCATAGCTAGTGTAATGATGTGCTGCTTTGGTATTACAGGCGATCCAGGTAATGTACTATGTTGTTGGACTTCAGACAATAGCTCCCGGCGTACCCCCGTCTAACCTCTGCGCACAATGACTACAACGGCCGTTTCGCGTTGGTGTTAGGGTTTAAAGATCGTCCATCGTTTAGCCACTCAGCAACCATACAGAGTCGCGAATTATATCTCTTCGCGAGATTGGAAAACGAAGGAAAATGGGAGGCTTAAGCATGATGGCAAAAAACACTTAAATGTGTAAACAGTGTGTGGAATTGGAACTCTTGGCTCGCCTTGGACCCAAACACCGTTCTCCGGTCATCCAGCCCGATCCAGCAAGGTAAGACGGAGTGAGATATTTTGTACGGACGGGTTTAGCGCTGTAAATTCGTCTGTAAGTCACTCCTGAGTTGTCAAGAGGGGTGTGACGGGACCTTGTGGAGCCAAATCGGGGCTTCATGCTCCTCCGAATCGGCCCAAATAAGGAACATAATGACGGCTGACGTGGTCACATTTTACTCTGTAACGGCAGGGGGCCTAAAGGTCTTAGTGTTATTTCCACTATTTTAAAGGTTTTGTGTTATCAGGTTTTGTGGCTTCTATGCTTGCTGTGTGAACCCGCTGCATGGCGTAAAATAGGTTGTCTTTATCTTTGGGCATTGCCCGATTATTTGAGCCAGAGTAAAAATGTATTGGCCCTATGAGCCGCACGGGACATCTCAAATGTGAAGTCATCAAAACATATCTGCATGTGGGTAAGAATGTGTCGAAATGTGTGTGAGGGGGGGGGAATGAATGTGAGCTTTGGTAGCCCCGCAATACGCCGTACTCAGCAGGAGGTCTGGGGACAGAATAAATTAAAACAGAAAGACTCCCTTGGTTGCCGCATACATGCGACATGTGGAGAGCAACAAATCTGGCGCTACAAACTTTTAGTGAACGCTTTTGAACTACGCTCCGCGGCACTCGTGCTGGCTGCTCTAGGCCCGCAACATGGCCGACCTGCTTGGCCCGACTGTAATCACAAACGTCTCGCTCGGAATCGGGCTGGAGAAAGGCTGCACGTGCAAACATGCATGGCTTTTCGCAGCCCCGCTATTGAACGATGTATATATGAACCAGCAACTATAAGTCATTTAATTATTATAATTACGGATATCTTTAAAGCCTATTTCTACACGTTCCAGCGCGGTAACGATCGGACACTAAAATTACCCATCAAACTGTCATGACACCAACAAGGAAGTGGATATCGTTACACACAGATAACTGCAGTAGCATGCATCTCAAAACCACGCGCCTGCGTACGTGTGTACCTTCGATACACATGTACACTTGTTCGATTCGACGCTGTGTACTGTGCATCAATAACACAGGTAATCATAAGGTCACGAAGAGGCGAGGCGCTACCCGCGCAACCAGGGCTCTCAAAGAGGGTGGACAGCGCTTCCATTGCTCAACGTTCAGTTCGCAGATCAGCTTAGTCAAGTCGAGGATCTTGTGATTATTTATATTCAGGCTAGCTTTATGACAACAGATAACAAAGGAAGAACACACGCTTACATGCTCGTCACTGCTCACTCAGCCGTCGTCGCTTTGTCGCTCCCACAACTTCAATTTAACAGATGCGTGTCCCAAGCATAACAATCACCAAGTGGCCGCAACTCCCACAACACCGCGGCCAAACATTTCCCCCTCCCCCCCCCCCCCCATTGCAAGCAAGGCACATGGCCTCTGTTCCGTGTTGGTCCCGCGGAAATCCTTTAACTTAATCGCAAAATAGCTTGGACCACCATCACGCTCAGCCCGCCTTTAGCACACCACACCGACGGCGGAAACGTAACTCTTGCCCGCTGTGGAGCTCCTGGCCGACTTCCAGCCCACTAGACCACCAGCAGGGCCTTGAGCTGGTCAGGCGGCCGCGGCATCAGCTTGTCCGGCTCGGCGTACTCGTTGGCCGGATCGTGCACGGCGGCGTGCAGCCGGGCGTAGATAACGCTGACGACCTCCGCCGATCGGCGCTGCACGGCCAGCCGGTGCGCGGAGCTGGACAACAGGCGCAGCTGCGGCAGCGCCAGCATGTCCGGGCTGGCCAGGAACACGTCGAGCCGCTGCAGGAACTGGCGCACGGCCGCCTCGCCGAGACCCGGATGCCGGCTGAGCGGGCCGGCCGGCGCCGCCTCCAGGCCCGAGTAGATGTGCGTCAGGCCCAGCGACTGCACGGCGCTGCTCGCCTGCTCCGACGTCAGGGTCTCCAGCTGGGCGTCCAGCTGCGCCTGCAGCGCCTCCAGCCGCGCCTCCATGTACTCGTACAGCGCCAGCGTCGTGTGCAGCCGGTGCAGGCAGTTGAGCAGGTAGACGGCGCAGTCGCGCGCCGACAGGGCGGCGGCCGACTCGAGCAGCGCAGTCATGAGCGGGTCGAGCAGGCAGGCGGCCGTCTGCTCCACCTGCTGGCGGCGCGACTCGACCACGCCGCCGCCGTCCAGCGCCTCCCGTAACAGCGAGAGCGCGCTCAGCAGGGCGGAGCCCGGCGCCAGGTCACCGGCCGGCGGCGCCACGCGTTCGCAGAGCCGCGCCGCCTGCGCCTGCAGCGCCTGCAACGCGGCGCGCTGGCCGAGCGCCTGCAGCTCGTCCAGCGTGGCCGGCAGCGCGCCGCCGGCCACCACCTGGCCGATGGTGGCGCGGTAGAACTGGATCAGGCCGGCCACCTTGTGCAGCACGACGGCGCCCGGCGCGCCCAGCAGCACCTGCTCGAGGCGCGCGCGCAGCGGCCGGCACACGGCCTCGCACACGGCGGCCAGCGCCGCGTCCAGGCGCGCCGGCGTCTCGGCCGGCCGGCACTCGCGCAGCAGCGCCTGCAGCGCCTCGCGCTCGGACGGCGTCGCCTGGTGCAGCCAGGCCAGCATGTCGCCCACGTAACGCAGGGGGTCGTGCGCGTGAAGCTCGATGGGTCGCGGGGTGCCGCCGCGGCCGCCCGACGTCAGCGCGTCGATGAAGGCGCGCACCAGCAGCTGGCGTCGCACGTTGCAGTACTCGTCCATAACGTATCTGTGATGATGACACGACGGTTCAGGTTTGAGAGCTGCGGCGGAGGAGTAGGCGGTCTCGGCGGGTGCTGCTGTCCCCCGCGGAGCTCAGCAGTTCCCGGCCACCGCAACCGCCCCTGGTACGCCATCAATGACGCCAAGAAATGGCGGCAATTGTGCACACATATCCAGATATGCGCGACGCACCAATCCCCGCATAAGCCTGACAGCCTGGCACCCAATGGTGGACAATCGCTAATGCATGCCACTGCACACAGTCATAACCTGCGAACGTCAGAAAAAGATGGCCGTCGTAAGTTATCTCCCTTCTCAAAATGCACGGAGGCAGCTGTGTTACACCGTAAAGCGCAAAAACGACATCCCGCCCATCCAGCAACATGACAAACCATGGTAGAGCTCAGTGGTACCAAAGTAACCTTGCAAGGAGACGACCTTACCCTGCGCCCCTCGGCGGCACCGAACAGCACTTACTGAAATAGCACAGGCCTGTCCTGCAGGCAGGCCATGGCTTTGGTCAGGCAGACGTTGATGTCGGTGTCGGAGCAGCGCACGCGTGACTGGGCCCACTTGTACAGGCGTTCGTACGCCGCCTCCTGAAACAGCGGATGACACGGTTACTGAGCGATGCCTGCCCCTCGCCCACACGCCCACCACCCCCTTCCCCCCTTTAGGCCGAGCTGGCTGGCAGTCAGCGCTCGGCTCGCAACATGCGATGCACCGGGTGAGATCGACGGATGGATGCCGGTGGTTGACGAGTGCTGGCCACGGCCGGCACCCGGCCCCACCGCCGCCAGACGCCGCACCTGGTAGATGGACATCTGCTCCATGACCTCGAGCGCCGTCTGCTGGTGGCCTGACTGCAGCAGGAGTTGGACGTCGCCGTGGATGCGGCCGGCCCGCTCCAGGGCCGCGAAGAACGCGGGCGTGACCTCGGGCGCGCGCAGCGCCGCCAGCTCGGCCGGCGCCAGCTGGAAGGCGGCCGTGAAGGCGCCCAGCAGCCGCTGCTGGCGGCCCAGCCGGCCGGCCTCGGCGCGCAGCTGGGTCGTCTCGTCGAGCAGGTGGCGGCTCCGGCGGCGCGTGGCCGCCAGCCGCGCCGCCATCTGGCCGCAGTCGGCCGCCATGCCAGTGACGTCCGCGTGCACAGCCGCCAGCGAGCGGCGCACGCCGGCCAGCGACGCCAGGAACTCGGCGTTCACGGCCAGACTGCGCCGCTCGATGGCGCCGCGCAGGTTGCGCCGCGTCAGCAGCGTGTTCTCGCGCACCACCGACGACACGTCCTTCAGCGCGTCCAGCAGCTCCTGCGGCGGGGGCATGGGCGTCAGACCGGATCTGGGAGTTGGGCCATGTCTGTCCAAGTCATGTCTGAAGTGAAATTCAGGTCATGGTCAACACCTGTAAAGATCAGAATGACTTGACAGTAAAAGTTTGCTTTATTTACATTTGGCCACATTTTTGGAGGCATAATTTCATCCTTCCTAGGCAGTGTTATTGGAAATTATCTGGGGCCTGGCATATGATACAAGCTCATTATACACATGATCAAATATACCTGGCATGCTAGTTGGCAAACACGACCTGCTGGAATCACATCTCCTACAATTCATCCTCCAACCTTCAGAAATATCTGACAAACAGCTTCCCATCTCATACTGCAGGCCCATTGCAGGCCACTGAAAGGATGTACCCATTTTCCTCTGAGAAACTTTGAGACACTTACCTTGTCATCTTCAAGCTGCTTGGAGAGAATCTTCTGTATTTTGTTAGCCAAGGGATTTGATGTAGCCTTGTCATTAAGTTCGCTGTCTCCTTGAACATTTGCCATGATCACCTGCAAGGGGCGTAACATTTGGCTCTTGGTGCACAGATGATAGAAAGGGATATCAGTACATGAAGCAGATCTGGTTTCAGACATGTGGGCACATTGAAGCTAGTCTGCAAACTTTGACATTCTTATAAGAGTGCATCACAACAACACAGTCATATCTTGAAACCATACAACATTCCAGTTACATCTTGCTGACATTGTGCTTCCGCACCCACAAATCACACCTCGTCAAATATTGATGTTCAACCAATTTTGGGCAAGCAGAGCCAGCACAAAAGCCCACAGTCTGATTACAGGCCAATGGTGAATCACTGTAAAGGGCAGCTCCTGTGAAGTAAGACCAAATTAAGCATTGGTTCCATGGTGATCTGCCTCTTATAAAAAAGTCAAGCATCAGTACATAAACCGACATATTCCTTTCTGTCATGCTGATTCTTACTTTCCAAGATAAGGCTGAATGAAGTGTGAAATGAGGGGAGATGTGTCATAAACTGTGTTGTCATAAACAGCCTAATTTAGGCAGTCCTCAGTGAATGAAACAGGGAGGGGAAAGAAGCACAGAAATGGCCAATGCTTCAAAGTATTATAATGGTGACAAGGTAACTTTGGGTAGAAATTGGCACGCATCAGCTGGGTACAACATACTGATGCGGTATATACATCCACTACAGTGGATGATTTTTTGCAGACTGGGCCACAACTAAGTACTTCCCAGTCTGCAAAATGCAGATTTCAATGAGATCTTATTGAGACAGGGTGGGAATTTATACTTTGAAGGAGGTTACCAAATTTGGGGTGGGGGCTCCTCAAATTAATAGGGCAGCTCATGTCATTTTGCAGCAGTTCATCACACCTTGGAGCAGATGTTGAGCCATGGCAGATGTCAGAAAAAAACAGGTAAATGCACCAGGGCATATAAAAAACAAAGGGATGATGATTCACAGTCATAGCAGCACCTAAACACCAAATGCAAAGGCCTGTCTGGATCTGGATTTGACTGCTAACAACACCCTGGTAGCCAGGAGGCTATCAAGTAAACTGAAGTGATGAACAGTACATCCTGCCAAACCACAACACACTATGTGTGCTGAACAAACAGTTGCAAACAACCATGATCTACTGACAGTTACTAGTACTGTCAATAGATGCTAATGAGATCATGGGGAAAATCTCAGAGACTTCACCTGGTCTTCTTTACCCATCATTAATCAGTATCATCTCTTGACACTGTGACAAGCCATGAGCACTGCAGCTATACAAAATTGTCATTTTATTTTCAAGGGCAAGATGATACAATGCTGCTGCTTGCAGATACTGGTTGGTTCATGGTGGTCAAAGGAAGTCCATGCAAAGGTCTTGTAGATTGTTATATCATGAAAGCTTGTGTGGGCCCAAATCAAGTTGGCCACCACATTTGAGGCAAGATGGACCTGTCCTGAATATTATGTTGACTGGTTGGCCACCTTTTACAGACTGTCATGCCTAACCCACACACCTAAAGGTGAACCTTTAAGCGCACCAAGCATGCCCAGCTTAAAGAATATAGGTATGCACCCAAGCACAGTGAAATATTCTACATAACTGGGGCAATCAGGAACTGTCAAGTGATGATAATGTCATTGTAAACTGGGCCGGCACTGGTGCATAACATGTGGATTTCCCACCAGCTATGTCACAAGCAATGTAAACGGGGTGGCTGAACGGAGCAAATGAACAAAACTTTAAAAATCCATTGCACCTTGATTCTCCAATACAACTAATAACTCACGAACCTCAGTCACATTCACAACAAAAACACAGCATCAACCAAACCCGTGTAAGTGCGCTCACACCACCTCACCACCGGCGAGAAGCCGACGTCAATGTTATCGTTCAGACGCAGATCTGCCGGAGGCGCGTCACAAACGCCGCGCCAGCAGCGAAGGTGTACGCGTGTAAAAATTCCACTGAAGGTAAAAATGTGCTGCAAAGCTGCCAAAATAGAGAAGTTTTTTTGCCCGCGCTCCATGTCCGCTATTGCATTGCACCTTGGCTTCGCATAAAGGAATGGTACACAAAATAAGTGCGGATGTCGAGCACATAAGTGGTATGGGTGGTGCGTCTGGGTCCTGTAGACATATAAGTAAAACGAAACGAGACCGGAGCAAGTAAGGGCTTCATAAAATTAACAACGCAATTTGATTTTGAACGACACCTTCGCCTCCTAGGGCACATAGAGCCCCAGGGGAGGGGATGGTACGTAAACAGTGATGCGGTAGCCGGGGAGGGGGCAATGGAGGCAGGTCATCCCTCCCCTCCTCTCCCAACTTGAAAGCTGGGGGATGCATGCCAAAGTCTATGCTGGCCTGTCGAGGGCTCATTTTGAGCTATTTACCGTCTCTTCTGACCAAAAAGAGAGCAATTCTGAGCCAGAAGAGGTCTTATTCCGGCCTCCAGACCCATTCTGATCTGCAGGCAGCCCGTTATTGATTCCACCATTTTGACCTGTAAATGGGCCATCCTGTCCTTCAGAGTGGTCATTCTGGACTTAGGGGGGGGGGGCATTTTGGCCAGCAGAGGGCTCATCATGATATGTAAACGCATTATGACCAGTGGGAGGTCCATTAGTTTTTGTTGAGAGTCCAACTTCATCCTGACTTGGAAGGGGCCATTCTGGCCTGAAGGGCCCATTATATAATCTTAGAGGGTCCATTTTGGCATTTTGGAGTTCCCATTCCCCTTTCCCCAGCTTAAGCATAGTTCCCGCGCGCTGGTACCCAAATCCCCCTTGACTTCATCGCCATCGGCTGCATGGGTAACGCGATCAGCGCGGCGCTAGGCCGTGCACCTCAGGGCTGGGCTGGGGCTTCAACTACGCCTGCGTCTGGGCTTGGTTCCGGAACTCCGGCTGGGCCTGAGCCTGGTACTGCGGCTGAGCCTGGGCCTGTGCCTGAGCTTGGGCCTGGGAATGGGACTGGGGCTGGCACTGAGGCTGGGGCTGGGGCTGGGGCTGGGACTGCGGCTTAGCATAACATGGCTAGGGGCAGCCGATTTGGGGAAGGCAGGGGGCGCTTACCCCCTGACAAATCCGGGCAGCATCTAACACGGCGGCAGTACACATCACGACAGGGGCAAGTCAGGTCGGCCCTCCCTAGTCTCCACAGAGGGTCCGCCACCATCGGAAATGACATGACAGGGCAAAAGACGGGACGGGGGGGGGGGGAGGCAGGAGGCAGCAGAACAGTACAGAACGGGTCAGCATAGATCAGCAGCTGGGGCAGGGTGGAAATGCACAGCATAGAAGAGTGCAGAACAGGGGACAGCGGGATGGGACAAGGCGGGGATGGTACTGCGGAGCAGGAGAACAGATGATAGCACAGGGCAGGAAACGACAGGACGACACTGAAGGTATGGCCGAGAGCTAAGAGGGCTGAGAGCTGAGTGAGTTAATGAGTTTGTCGAATAAGAGAGGTTCCATCTGCACGCGACGGGTTCCGGAAATGACAGAACAGATCAAGAAGGATACGACAGAGCGGAGGACAGCACACCACATTTCAATAAGGTACAGAATGTGGCAGAGCCAAGGGGAATTTATATAAAAAACAAGATTTAGCTGAAAGACCATTGTAAAGGATGCTTCCTTCAATGCATGAAACTCGTTTCTTGCACATCTTGCACGTCTGCGTGGTTTAACGACGTGTGCGTATCATGCCGTTCGAGTTACTGGCCATTTTAAGGTGCCCATAGTGCACACGCACCTAACCAACCCCCGGGAACAGCCTGCATGGAGTGAGGTCTCGAATGTTTGAAGTCACATCTTCTCAGCTTTGCAACATTATGCATACGAGGCCATTATGACCATTATGACCATTATGACCATTATGCTTCGACCATTATGCTTAGACCATTATGCTTCATGGTAACACGAAACCTGAACAGGCGTGTTCCTCACTCAGTTATGGGAACAATGGTGTATAGTGTTCCGCGTGTTTTGACCAAATGTTCATGATGTATGGTTTCGTTACTGTAACAATGTCGTCCTGCAACGCGCGTTCCGCGGCATCGCCATTCTATTTAACATGACGTTAATATTGGGAGCTCGATGACTAATCGCAACTGAGGGGCGCGACGCGCAAGCAATAAGTGCTTATCGCAGCTAGTTTTCATTTTATTCGTGAAGATTTTGCTGCGGGCGCACGGATCCAAACCGCATGAATTTCAGTCGCGTGAACTGATACGACACAGCATGGCTGTGGTTACCCACTTGTTGATGTAGCAATTTGTTATATTCCCGCTTCTGTGCGCCGTAAAAACCTCAGTACGGGGCAGTGATTATCGCGGCATGCGGTTCCAGTATGCTGCAATGTCCACACCTGACTGATGCCGATGCAAAAAAAGGGATTCAGCGAGGTAAAACCGCGCTTAACCTCCTTTCAGGCTTCTAGGGAAGACGTCAGTACCACTGAATTAATGCGCTGACAACCACTGCAGTGATGCGCTCTTTAAGCCCAATAACTCACTAACGGGTGTATCCACCCTGTTCCACTTCAGAGACTGCATTCATGAGCTGCTGGGCCACGCGCCGCTGCTGGCCGAGCCGTTCTTCGCCGAGTTCTCGCAGGAGCTGGGGCTAGCGTCGCTCGGAGCCACCGATGAAGAGATTGAAAGATTCGCCACGGTAATAACTACTTGAGAGTACCCAGATAACCTACCAAGCATTGGCACTTCCTAGGCGCACACTGCTTGTACGACGATAAAACGACCTGTCACGTTGCCCTGGTCGTCTTCTAGCAGCAGGCACTATCACCTCCACGCGGGGAAATCACTATTCTTTATCGGTCCGCGGTAAGCACAGCCTCTGGTTCACAGACCTCACTGCTTTACACAGCAGCTGAGGCAGGCAGAACTTACATGTTCTCATCACCGTAAAAGTAACACCTATCCAAGTCACAAGCAACGATAAAATGGTCAGCGGCAGCCAAATGACGTCACGTTCAAAAAGCCACGCCTTATCCTAGCCTTTTGCTAAAAGAGGCGACGCAAGATCTGTGTCACCTTCGGCCGGCCTGGATCCGGCACTGTTCCTGATGTCCGGCTGACCAACTTCCGTCCGGTAGGTGTACTGGTTCACGGTGGAGTTTGGCTTGTGCCGCGAGGGCGGCGAGCTGCGGGCGTACGGCGCCGGCCTGCTCTCCTCGTACGGCGAGCTGGAGCACTCGCTCTCGTCACGGCCGCAGCATCTGCCGTTCGAGCCGACCGCCACCAGCGTGCAGCCCTACCAGGACCAGGACTACCAAGACGTCTATTTCGTGGCCGAGAGTCTGCTGGACGCACAGGACAAGTTCAGGTGCGGCCACCCAAAAAACATAATAAACAAAATATGTACGGAAAAAATCGGGTGCGTCCGAGCAACAGGTTCAGGTACAGGACAGGTTCAGGTGGGCCCGGTCTGACCGGCCGGTCGATCACTTGGATAACAGGAGAACCATACAATAAAGTACCAGATAGGGGACCGGATTGCTGCCGGCAGTTAGATCAGTTTTTTTAGTTAGTTTAGGTGAGGCCGGACGGTTACGCAGGGCAAGCTTTGATGGGGCCTGGGGATTGTCCAGGACAAGCACCCATAGAACTACCAGGCAGCTATACATCGAGGTGGGGTCTAGGGGCTGGCCAGAACAAGGCCACGTAGAGTGACCTAATGTCCACACATTCAGATGGCGTCGGTTTAAGACGGATTCACGTACGTTCCACTGGCGGACGCCCCTCACTTGGCGTCCGCCAGTGGAAACGGGCGGGGTCGGCTGGCTAGCACCGAACGTAAAGCCGAGTCAGTTAATACCTTTCTCCAGCTGACACTGTCTCGCCAGAATGTAGACAACACCATTCACGTTTCACGTAAGAAAACGTCCAGTCCAGAGCCGCCCTGGCCATACAGGACACGCATGCTGACCGCAGTCGGGCGCCGTCCACAGCCCACCCTAGCCCTGGCGCCGTCCACAGCCCACCCTAGCTGGCGCCGTCCACAGCCCACCCTAACTCCGGCGTCATCCACAGCCCACCATTGCCCTAGCGCCGTCCACAGCCCACCCTAATTGGCGCCGTCCACAGCCCACCCTAACTCCGACGCCGTCCACAACTCCGACGCCCGTCCACAGCCCACCTTAACTCCGGCGCCGTCCACAGCCCACCCTAACTCCGGTGCTGTCCACAGCCCACCCTAACTCCGGCGCCGTCCACAGCCCACCCTAACTCCGGTGCTGTCCACAGCCCACCTTAACTCTGGCGCCGTCCACAGGCGCTGGGTGGCCACCTCGCTTAGCCGCCCGTACGAGGTGTGGTACAACCCGCACACGCAGACCGTGGAGAGAGTCGACGACGTGAACAAGGTGGGCGCCATGGTCTCCCAGCTGCACGGCCAGCTGATCCGGCTCAACAGCGCCGTGCAGAAGATGAAGTTCTGAGTCGGCCACTAGAGGTGCCACCGGCGCGCGCCGTCGCCACTAGCCACATGTTCGGTCTCAGCAGCGGAGGCGCATTTCCGGCCGCGCCGTCCGTTGCCGTTGTTTCGTTTCGTTACGGGCATGTCTCGGCTGTACTTCAGCAGGCTGTTGACCGCGCCACCGGCGCTCTCTGGCGAAGCAACCAGAGGATGTGACCGCGATTCCGCCGCGTGTCCCGGCCCTGTCGGCGCTCTGGGCGGCGGCCGCCCCCGTGCAGCACAGGGCCAGCTTCGGAGGGGCCGCCGTCCACACCCGACGGCGCCGCGCCGCGTGATGCCTATCTCAGTGTGTACGCATAGGGACCAAAGCAGCTGGTGAAAACGGGGCCAAGACTCGGTGTTGTTCGTCATGACTGTATTACTGTTCCGTGTTTACAAATACACACTCATTACGGCAAAGTCCATCGCCTCGCCTTGCCACTGATGCCACCCACAAGTTCAATGCACTCCCTGCCCCGACCAGGCAGAGCCCGGCAGCGTTCGCAGGGCCAGAGCGGGCCGGTCCACCTGCAGGCCCACCGCCGACCTCACAGCGAGTGTACGATGGTCTTGCTGCGCCGCTGCTCCAGCCACTGGCGCAGCATCTCCTCTGGCGGCAGCGGCGCGTCCGTGTAGTACTGCTCCGGCGGCGCGCCCTCCTCCAGCCGCAGGAAGTAGTGGGTGTAGCGATAGTGCACGACGCCGACGCGGACGCGCGCGTGGCGCCGGAGGCCCTTCAGCACGCGCGCCTTGGTGGCGAACGACTCGGCTGCGGGGCAGAGCACAGGCATCAGCGCCATGCGGCGGCGGACCACGACAAAACCGTGCCGGCCGCGCGCGCACACGGATGTCCGCCAGTGCCCCATGCGGAGCTCCGGTTCACTTCACAGGCCACTGTGGTGCTGTTCTCGTATGCCTCTGCCACTACTCTTCTTCTCGAGCAATAACGCAACAGTGTTGAGGCAACGTAAATTGGGAAGGGTTCATCAAGTCCTACGTTTACAACGACTGCGTGAAAGCTTGCGACGTCTTACAAGACCTTACCAAATTGCAGCACTGCACAATTATAACGAGTTGATTGCAGGTGCAGTTTCGACCGCAATGAGCAGCATGTGACAAAACAGCTTTTGTGCCAGCGGAACGCGCCGGCATCAACGCGATCACGACGCTCAACCCCTAACTTTTATGTGAAGGACTCTTCCTTTGAACGGCGGTTGGCGAATCACCGGAGCGACATAATGGAGATCATCGGAGTGCGTACGAGGCGGCGACACACACTGAAACGTACCGACCCACAGGTTGTTTTTGAACTCGACGTTGTGGAATTTGACGGCCATGTCCTGAGCCTCCAACAGCGCCTCCGTGGCGATCTTGGCACCCTTCTTGTTCACAAACTTCAGCTGTTTCAGGGCCTCCTCAATGCTCATGCCACGAATCATCGACGCAATGTACCACATCTTCTTCTGGCTGTACTTGACGTCGGTCTTGACGTGGCACACGAACTGTGGAGGTGGGTTGGCGGTCAGCAGCGGCCACATCGCTCACGCCGACACGGCGGGCCGTGGTGATCGCCCGACTGGACGTAGACTGCCGCACGGCTCCACAGCCCAAATCGTGGCTGTCGGGTAAGGAAGGCAGAGGACGTCGGCTTTTTTATGTCGCGCTGGTCACACCAGGGCTTAGGTTTCCTATCAGATTGGGAGACTTCAGTTCCCCCAGCTCCCACACACACTTTGAGAAAAACGTGTCCAAATCCGGGGAGAAACGGGTCTGTTGGTAGATTTTCGGGGTAGACACCGACGTACTTTTATCCTCAACCCCCCCCCCCCCCCCCTCCTCCAACACATTTTCCGTAACCACACCATTGGATCATACGACTGTAGCAATACTGTCACCCGCGACATGTTCGAGCCCAGCTCTGTGCGTGTTAGATCTCCAAATTATCGCGAAGGTCCACAGGTTAAACCTGAGTAGATGGCTACATAGTACCCATTGAATGGTAACAATGAGATCCGCGTTAAAATGTAGGACACAGCGCCACTCTCCTCAGCTGTCACAACTAACGACTGACCGATGACACATGACCCGCAATCATCCATTGTCACAGTCTCACCGTCCAGCACATCCATCGTCCCAATCCCACCGTCCAGCACATCCATCGTCACAGTCCTACCGTCCAGCACATCCACCGTCACAGTCCCGCCGTCCAGCGCATCCATCGTCACAGTCCCGTCGTCCAGCAAATCCATCGTCACAGTCCCACCGTCCAGCACATCCATCGTCACAGTCCCACCGTCCCGCACAGCCATCGTCACAATTCCACCATCCAGCACATCCATCGTCACAGTCCCACCGTCCAGCACATCCACCGTCACAGCCCCACCGAATAGTACATCCATCGTCACAGTCCCACCGTCCAGAACATCCATTGTCAAAGTCAAACCGTCTAGCACATCCATCGTCACAGTCCCACCATCCAGCAAAACGCCCCGATCACCGATGAGCCACCGACAGCCGGTCCGCTGTGGCGCCCCGCCGCACCAGCGCAGACCTCACGCCACTCGAGTAGCGGGGCAGGGGGCGGCCCGGCAGCGGGCCCCACTCACGGCGGGTCGGGCCGGCTCGTCGGGCGCCGTCGGCGGGTACACGCGCTGGTTGTAGAGCGGCCAGCGGCGCGGGCCGGTCGGGGGCATGTAGGGCGCCGGCCGCGGCCGGTCCACGTGCAGCGCGGCGAGCGCGGCCGCGCACGGCGTCCGCGCCGCCAGCAGTCGACCGCCGGCTGGAGCGGCCGCCCAGAGAGCTGTCGGCATCCGAGGCAGGGCGGTCACGGCCGGGGCAGGGCCGTAACGGCCGGGGCGATAGCGTCACGGCCGGGGCGAGCGCGTCACGGCCGGGGCGAGAGCGTCACGGCCGGGGCAGGGCGGTCACGGCGGAGGCAATAGCGTCACGGCCGGGGCAAGGCGGTCACGAACGAGGCAGGGTGGTCACGGCCGGGGCGAGAGCGCCACGGCCGGGATCCAGGCTGAACGCGGCTGGCAACGAGCCAACAATGGGTCACGTGTGGACTCGGTCCGCACCTGACTGATGGGAGGACTGACTCAGTCCGCACCTGACTGATGGGAGGACTGACTCGGTCCGCACCTGACTGATGGGAGGACTGACTCAGTCCGCACCTGACTGATGGGAGGACTGACTCGGTCCACACCTGACTGATGGGAGGACTGACTCGGTCCGCACCTGACTGATGGGAGGACTGACGGGGTTGTTCGTTATGTTTGGTCAAACACGTCAGTCGACAGAACAGAAAAGGACACTTTGCCGCGAGACGCCCGCCGTAATAGCACGCAGGTAACATAATTTCTGCGCAAGGGGGAGCGCCTAGTGCTATAACTATATTTCACCACAGCTGACCTGCATCCTTTTTTATAAATTTAGTCCCTACATTTTGACTCAGTAGAGTTCTGGGACTAGCCCACAGGCAGATTTAGCAGCATGGGCCCTGGCCAATCATCAGCTCTGTAAATTCTGATCACAAAAGTCCAGTCCAACAGCAGAATTTGGTGGCAAGTTTACTGTGTCACAATGTCTGGCACGGTCAACCCCATCCTGACCTCATCAGACCTTGAGCAACTGCTGTCACCTGCCACAAGCTGTTCCAGTCAGAAGCAAAAAGTAGTGAGTGCCAAAGGAACTCAAACCCATCCACCCCACCACAGCAAGATTGGGTAGCTGGTTGAGCTGATTGAACTGAAGTGATTTGATTGATGAAATTGATTTGATTTGAATTGAACTGATTGAGGTCTGGGATGACTTTTGGGCACAAAAATGAGAAAATGAAATTAATGAGATTAATGAGAAAAATGAAATTAATGAGAAATACAAACGCGGATGAATCCGGGCTGCAAGGGTAGATTCATGGACCAATGTTTCATAACAGTATGCTAGTCCAGGATCATGAAATCCAACTTTTGGACCCAGATAAACAGTCACCAGAATTGGCAATCTTTGTTTCAAAACGTGGTCCCTGCACATAGGATCCATTATCCATTGTGCTGGTGCTGCACCTACAGAACAACCCAATTTACAATGAAATTATCATTACTAAATTTGTTTTTTATTAAGCCCTACATGAAATATCTGTGCAGCCTACATGACCCAGAGCCTCTCAGACCACAACCTACACTTCATAACACTGTGCATAATTTAAGCACTGGGGAAAGATGCAGTTTGTTCCTAGATGGGCTGACAAGTAGTCTTGTGCATATCCATTACAATCCTAGTACTCAAAGCACATGGCAGACATTGTTTGGGACAGATGCTAATACAGGTAAGATGTCATCTGTTAGAAGGCATTTACTTTAACAACATGGCCAAGCAGTGAGATAGATGTCCATGGTCAGGGTGGAAGCTGGAGTACAAACACAGACTTGCCACAGGCTGATGTTAGAAGCAAGACTTTGATGAAGTCAGAAACTTGGATCCATGCTTCCATGGGCCAACTAACAGGTATGTGCTCATGATCACAAGCTATTCTGGATAATAGTATGCAGTTTCATACATCCAGTATGGTATGAAAAGCAGACCATTTTTTCTCTCCAAAATATACCTACCACCTTGATTTTCTAATGGTGAATACATTTGCCATTACATACTGATTATGTTGTAGCCAAGTCAAGGTGTGATTGTGGCTGAAAGACATCCAGCCCAGTGAATGGATTTTCTCATCATGGGCTGCAGACATAATGGATGGGTGGTTCCTGGACTCACACCTGGTCAGTCACAGTATCAATAAATCCTTCTATAATAAGATCTATAAAAATCCTTTTAACCATTGCCAGAGCACTTGACAGAGTTTTCTGGTACAAGACCTAAAATGTGGTTGGCTTTCCTCACATCTTAAAATTATTTTTAGCTCTTTCCTTCACACAGCCATATACTGGCCCTGATTTTTGTTTTGGTACTATATTTTTCTTATGTGAGATAAGATCACCTGTAAATAATTCATTTATCATCTACCATGCTCAAGGTGACCAGAAGTTCTTCATCAATTTCTTGTCATAATAGTTATTCATGTATATGGCTGTGTCACATTATCAGACAAGATTTTATTTCATATAACCTGTTTTGGATATTTCACTGGAGAGGCTGATTTATAGGTGCTCATTTACCAGCTTTCCAATGACAACACCTCAAATGTAACCCTTTCTGGAAACAAAATTTATTTTCTGATTATTATGCAGGACATCACAGGCTGTGCTCATTATTCAATTATTTGCCTTTTAATAAAGCATGGATGTCACATCTGGCCTGTCAGTTCCCTGGCATAATAGCTCATATAGAAAGTTACTTGTCTTTCCACTGTACCACTATGCTGTGTAGTTTTATGCCATACCCACTACTTTAAGTGACCAAGCACTCAATTAAAACCCACAGCAGCCTGATCAATTATGATGCAGGCATAGGAACAGGGCAGTGTGGTGGTTTTCATTGTTCCTTACCCTGTCCCCATCTTTCCTGAATGGTGAACATTTATGCCATCATCATCATGGAAAGGATCAACTTCAAAACTTCAAAATTGGCTCTGGTGCACACTTTTCACCCAACCTTTACCTATGACTCTCAATGCAGAAAACAGACCAGACAGCGAAATAAATACAATAGCTGTAAGGATTCAGATAAACATATCAGGACATGGTGCAGGCTGACATCGGTACCTTACAACGTCTTACCTCTACAAGTCATAGCCCTTTGGATGCACGAAAGAGACATCATTCCTAGCCTAATGCACGTTGAAAGCAGTGAAAGCACTGTACTCGGGACGCATTCGTGGCGTATAAGTTTTTACACCTGTTTTGCTACAAATATTTTGTCACGATGCTCACAGAGCACACTAGGCAAAGTACGCGGCTTCCCGACCAAATATCACGCCCGAACTCTCATCTGCACACGTTCCATAGCCGTCCCACAGCAGACCAACATGGGCACAAAACTGGTACGAAATACGGCACTGAATAACAGCTGACTGAATGATGACGTAATAAAACCCCCATCCATCTGGCGACAGCTGGAAGCGCGTCACGCGAGTTCGGTGGTCCACCCCCGGCAAGTCCATGGTGACACCTGGGCACGTCCCGTCACACATGCAGTCTCTAGCAGGTACGCGGTGACCGAATGGAACTGGGCGGGACGGAACGAGACCACACAGAAACAGACGAAGCCGGACCGAGCCGGATGAGACTACTCCAGATAAAACCGGACGGGACAGCGCAGAAACAGACCAGGCCGGATCCTCTGGAACCGGACGAGATCTGATAGGACCAGATGAGACTGGATGGAGCCAGATGGCACTAGACGAGACCCGATGGGATCGGACAGAACCAGAGGAGACCTGGGACCGGTCTCCGGACTGGACCTGGACCGGTCTGAAAGGATGAGGCAGGCTCTGACGCCACGAGACGGGATCGGACGGCCAGGAACGTGACCAAAAGGAACGGGACAGACATAACAGAGTCAGAAGGATTAAGAACAGAAGCGGAAGGGACTAGAAAATGCTGGCCTGACTCAGACTGTCCAGTCCAGACAGTAACAAATTGCTCTCTCTCTCTCTCTCTCTCTCTCTCTCTCTCTCTCTCCTCTCTCTCTCTCTCTCTCTCTCTCTCTCTCTCTCTCTCTCTCTCTCTCTCTCTCTCTCTCTCTCTCTCTCTCTCTCTCTCTCTCTCTCTCTCTCTCTCTCTCTCTCACTCTCACTCTCACTCTCTCTTGAGGATCAATACCTGGCCCTAAGTGGCAAATTCGGATCTCTCTGGCAGTTCAGCAGGCTCTTTATGACCACCAGGGGCACACTGCCTTCATCGTCACTTAGAAATATCTGGTCTTTTAAAGTCTCTTTAAAGTCTCTTCTGACGCTGCGGATGTATTTCCCAAGCAGGGACGCGACAGAGGTTTACATTTGTCGGGGGCTCTGAAACAATGAGGAGCACTGCGTTGATCTGGGGTCAAAGTGCTTACCAGTGGGTCCTGTGGCGGCCAGGGCCTCGGGTCAGGCAGGGACAGTGTTCAAGGGGGCCCGAAAAAGGGCCCAAAGGACCCCTCGGGACCAATGATTAGGGGCCCAATTTGAGACCACAGGGCTGGACTCCCGAATACCATTCAGTGACCCTTTTGCGCCCATCAGAACGTTCTCTGAATCGGTGAGGACCTCTGTGTAGTTCAGGCACCACCACTACCGGACTGGTGGAGACCCCCGGGGTCTCCAGCCATCTAGTGAGCCATTCTCGAAATGAAGTGGCCTAAAACTGAGATGCTCTTAAATGGGAGGGAGGACCTGGCCCCTTGTATGATTAACTCGGCTCCCAATGGCCCGGGGCCCCTGGATCCTGGGTCCCCACTTTCCGAAAGCGATCTCCAGCTCTGTCCAGTGCGGCCTTGTTTGGACCGTGCCGTCCCTGCCGGAACTATCACAGGGTTGGCGATGGTTTTTTGGGTTTATGACGTCACCGTAAGATCAGAATAGTAGGTGGATCGACAGCTGTACCGCAACAGACAGCCGTATCTTGAAAAACCGTGTGCATATTTATTCCGGTAGATCGAGTATCGCGCAAGGGACGCGTTAAGGTTTACGTCGGAGGGGGAATGGGTGAGTTGGGGTGTTAAGTGAAACGCTATTTTTTTATCATTATGAGACACGTCGAGCCAAATCAATCTGCTCGAGGTGTTAAGGAATGCCTTGTGCGTCTGCTGATGTCAATCTTTAATGAGTTTTGTGCTTGATTCTGTTAATTCGGACCGTTTTAGGAAGTATGGGGCCTGCACCGTTGACACCTCAGAACTTTGGTTGGCTTCACAGCAGACTTCACACCCTCCATAAACCCTGGAGGCATCACAATGGTTGTGATGCTTTATGTTGAAGTATGCCTTCAAATGTTTCTCTTTCCCCCGGGTGGGCTAGTGCTTATGCACCTTACGCACTGTTTTGGGTTGTTTAGTTATGTATCAATGCGTTGTCTTTTTCAAGCCTTTCTTATTTTCAGGGGTAGGAAGTGCATACGTGCCATTTCAAATGAATATTGCAATGTGCTTCACTTGATATTCTTGCTATATGGTGAGGCTAAGGAAATGTACCACCTCTAGCCATAGAAGCCCTTATCTGGAAATCAGTGTTCACTGAGCTCTGCCCCACTCCAGCACATGTGCGGTATAGTTTATTTGCATGTGGGTGTTTTGACATGCTAAGATGCACTGTTCTGGCCTCTAGCATTGTCTTTACTCATTCAACCTCTTATGAGCCCCAGGAATTTCTGCAGAAGTTGCATCATGACCATTATAGTCATCACTTCAGATCATATCATAACCATTTGTAGGTCATTCAGACCTATGCATGATGCCCTAGAGACATGATATGGATACTGCCATCCCATTGGCCACATGGTGCATGAGGCCAAGATAAAAGAATCATTGAATTTTTTGTGTCTGGTGTACATCAGCAGATTTTTTGCATAAATGAAATTCAATTAGCTATAAAGCAATGCTGTGCATGGCATGCAAGTTTCAAGAACAAATCACCTTAAATGCCACATAATACAGGAAGTTGGACAATGGCTCTAGTTACGGAGACTGAATGGGTGATGTAGGTATGGAAACATGAGTCAGCTAAGCATTTTTTATGTGGTGTGGTATTGTAAGTCATATCCATGTAAGATATTAATAATGTGTAAGTTTAATTATGGAAAATTGATGATGCAATGCTTATCATGTGGCCAAGCCTCTGTGTACCCATAGCAGCACATTTTTTTGTGGCTTTGTCACAGATGTTTCTGGTTTGTTTGACATTGTGACAAATGAGCAGTTCAAATGTGAGCAAAAGGCTCCTTACCATGCAGAAAATACATCTTGGAAATGATTCTGGGGTGTGATTGTGATCAGGCTTTTGTTTTCCTCCAGGCACAACATGTTCAAGAGTATATTTGGAAGAGACTCTCCTGATGTTTCCAGAAGCAAGCAGATAAAAACATTGCGGATCTACAACAAAGAGTGGGTGATATGATTTTTCATTGAAAAATAGGTTACATTTCAGCAGTCACATAGCTTTCAGTGATGTTCCCCTTATCTTCTCTGTATTGCTCTGTTCTAGCAAAAGCTGGAGAAAGGAAGTCAATCCATGTTGAAGGAACCATTTCATTGAATTTTTAATTCCACAATGTTGTCTGCACTCAACCATGGTGTTGAGAATTTGCCTGCATGTTAGCATTCCAATGTGCACTGCAGGAATAGTATTAGAGACACATTTACAGGTTTTTACTGTGTGGGATGTGGTAAGGATGGGTGTGCATCTCACTGAAGAATGGTGGAAGTATTATTAGCTGGTGGGCATGTCCCTGACTTTATTGCGTGTGCAGTGTGACGGAGGTGACGCGGGACCAGGAGCACTGGGTCATTAGCTGGTGGGCATGTCCCTGACCATATTGCGTCTGCAGTGTGACGGAGGTGACGCGGGACCAGGAGCACTGGGTCATTAGCTGGTGGGCATGGCCCTGACTGTATTGCGTCTGCAGTGTGACGGAGGTGACGCGGGACCAGAAGTACCGCGTCATTAGCTGGTGGGCATGTCCCTGACCGTATTGCGTCTGCAGTGTGACGGAGGTGACGCGGGACCAGAAGTACCGCGTCACTAGCTGGTGAGCATGTCCCTGACCGTATTGCGTCCGCAGTGTGACGGAGGTGACACGGGACCAGGAGTACCGGGTCGACTTCTCGGTGGACGGCGCCGCGTACAGCGTGAACGTGTTCCTGCCGCCGGGCTACCCGGACGAGCGGCCGCTGCTGCAGGTGCGGCCGCCCGTGCGGCACCCCTGGCTGGACGCCGCGCAGCAGGTGGTCGCTGCGCCGGGCATCGTCAATGTAAGCAACTTCCGCCCGGCTCTCGCGTGACGCGTGCTGGCACGCTCAACGCTGAGCTGCGTGTTGGAGCTTGACATGTGAAGTGGCATGGTCTCGGAACGCCACGGGTGCATGCGGGAACACTGCTGACCAGTTTCTTTTTGTTTTACTCGGCATGTGTAGTAGCGAGGCCACCTGGTGTTGGGAGGGGGGGGGGGGGGGGGGTCAACGTGAAAACGATTCGAGTCCGTGGTTGTTGATTGGTTCGGACATTGAGTATTGCCCTCTAGTTGACTAGCGACTTATTCCGCTTCCCTCGAATCAAATTGTTCTGTTTCAATAGCCGTTGTATCACCGGATTTAGACGGAAGCCGATCTTAGACCCAAAACGGCTAGAGAACGCTTAAAGCTTCGGCAATATTTCACAATGCCGCGCGACTCATTCACGGCATTCATTGACGCGTGGCCTTCAGCCCCGGATCGCAGCCGCTGCCCCCGTGCGTGCGCCGCTGCCCTGTGCGTGTGCCGCTGCCCACGGTTGCTGTGCCGCCCCGTGCTGCCCCGTGCCGTGCTGTGCCGCTGCCCCGTGCGGTCCGCTGCCTGTGCCGCTTGCCCCGTGCGTGATGCCGCCTGCCCCGTGCGTGTGCCGCTGCCCCGTGCGTGCGCCGCTGCCCCGTGCGTGCGCCGCTGCCCCGTGCGTGCGCCGCTGCTGACTGACGGCTAACCTCTGTGTCGCAGTATACGAAACACTGCGACCTGGGCCAGCTGGTGCAGAACATCGTGCACGAGCTGGAGAGGAAGCTGAGCGGCGGCACGGCGGCGGCCGCCTCGCCGGGCTTCTCGCCCGGCCTGTACCCGGCCGCCGGGCCCAGCGTGCCGCAGCCCGAGCAAGGTGCGCCACAGGCTTTGTGTGTGCTTGTGTGTCGCGGCAGTGTTCAATGCGTTGCTGCCGAAGCCTGGTACGACAGGGTGAGCCGTGTGCGGGTTCGATACAGTGTACAGTGTGTTGCGGTCAGGGCCTGATATATATATATATATATATATATATATATATATATATATATATATAATTTGTTTGGACCTTTAAGGATTCCTTTTTGTGAATTATAGCTGATCTCTACCATCATTTTGGGATGTTTGAATGCAGTCCAACGCAGACTACATGTTAGTTGAAAATACACCAGTGCATATGATGCTCAAGGAGCTCTGGAGAGGGCCTGGAGCACCTGGATTCATTGCTATTTTGCTGAAAGCAGTTAATTAATCCCTTGCAAAGTTCTTGTTTATGAGCAAGTAGTTTACTGCTTATTCCTTTGAGCAGCATGTCCTCACAAGCCGTACTTTGTGCAAGTCGGGGGAGACCACGGCTCTGCCTGTTACGCCGGCAGCCACCTGAGTTCGTGCCGCTGTTGTCAGATTTCCCGGAGCTGGCGTGCCTGAGTCAGGAGGAGCTGGAGGAGTTGCTGGAGGACGACGACCGGCTGGAGCAGCTGGTCGAGTCGCTGCCTCCCGTCAAGCCGCTGCTGGCCGACCTGCAGACGGCCATGGACAGGGTGGAACGACTTGCCGGTGGGTGTTGGATGTCGTGGCCGCTTTTGAAGCCGTGAAAAAACACTTCTCGAGTATTCCTGAAAACTTACGCCTTGTGGCTCGTGAGTGATTTACTGTGGAGAAGTCACTCGGCAGGGATACAGCTAGTGGTTCAGGCAACCGGTGGGTTTTCCCAGGGCAAGTTGCGCTTGTGTACTGAAAAATGCATATACATGTACATGTACAATGCTCTGTAACAAAATATAGTTAAATGATCTACGAACCACTCGCAATACAATGCGCACCTGGAAATACGAATGCTGCCATTGCAGACAGAGCGATTTAAACGAAGCCGCTCAGTGTACAGAAACCATGCATTTGGCTTAATCACTCGTTAACGCAACTCACAATCCTCACCATTTACGTTCTTGATTTTATCGCCCAGCTAACATCTCTGCATGTTATGGACGCCTGTCAACAAATGCTGCTGTCGGGGACTGCGTCTGACCTGTTGGCCGTTGCCCCTCGCCCAGGTGAGGCTCTGTCGGCGGCGCCGGAGCTGGCCGAGCGGCAGAGGGCGGCGGCGGCCGGGCGCGAGGCGGTGCGCGCCGAGCTGGGTCGGTTCGAGGCGGCCGAGCGGCGCCACGGCCAGCTGACGGAGCGGTACGCGCCGGCGCACCTGGCGCGCCTGCTGCAGATCTCCGCTGCCGAGGCTGACGAGTGTAGCGACCGGCTGGCCGACCAGCTGGCGGACCGCTCGCTCGACGTGGACGGCTTCGTGCGCCAGTTCATGCAGCAGAGGACGGTGCGTGATGGGCGGGGCGGAAGGGGCAGCACTAGATGATGCAGCGAGGTCGGGTGCTGCAGTGTGGGGTGTTTGTGAATGGGGTGGTGTGCAGGAGGGTGCACAAAGCTTTAATTGGGTGGGACGAGTAAGTTCAAGTCAGCATAGGGATAAGGTTAGGGGAAAACATCCTTGAAAAAGTATGGTTACCCAGTAGAAGTATTCTATCTGAAACTTAGCTAAGCGTTGGCGGCGGGACGTGCTCATGGCTCTCCAACCCCCCCCCCCCCCCAACCCTCCCCCTCTCCCGCATCGAAACCCACCTCCATTTGGCGACCGCGTGTGTGGCCGGAGTTGCGTGGCAAATGTTGGGAGCCTTTGAATCATACGGCAGCTGGAATCTGTTCATCACCCCGGAGTGGTCAATTTCTCACGTTAGCGACCATCTGCAGTTCACGTAACAAATAGGAACAATAAATCTTGCGATCTGCCTCGTCCAAGATTGCTGATCCAAGTGTTCCTGAATTTACGACAGGCTCACCCGAGGGCTTTTGAAACTCATTTTGTGATCGTCCATTGCTGGTGCGTTAATGGCTGTTGCCGTGGCGGTCCCTGACCCATGACATTCGACCGCCTAGTATGAACAGCGGCCGATGGGCGAGGTGACCTTGACCTTTTACTCGATCTTGTGCCTGGCCGTGGGTGGGCCACGCGACCAGCTTACGCTCACCCAGCACCAGACCCTCCAACTCCGGGCCGTGCCTGTCGAGGGAGACGCTCCCGTGCCAGCGGTAGCAGGGGCGGTGCCAGGTGGAGAGGGCCGGAAGCTGGGTTCGTCCACAATGAATCGCTAATATGCCAAGTCATTATTCGATCTCTCAAGCCGAGGCGCCCAGATCTTCGTGTGGCACTTCCTGAGCTGTATCAGTGTCAGACATATTAACAAGAAGCGAGATGTGGCTGTCAACTAGCGTCCCTCTACGATTGCTAACTGTCGTCGGGTATAGCAGCCCCGTCGTTGCAGGCCAAGTTCAAGCTCTTTTCCGAGAGGATGCGGATGTGTCCCTGTGGTTATTGGCGCCGCCTTTGGGGCTAGAAAACATTTAGGTTGAAATCCGTGCTACCGCAAAGCGGTGTGCGACATTAGCCTTTTATACACATCCAACAAACTAGCTTCGTCGGATCGGAGATGACATAGACGACCTTGATCATCAAGCTCAGTATGTAACTGCCGGATGGTCCAGGCAGTGTCACTGGCGGGTGATCACGATCTCGGTGAGGTGAACATCACGCTTGGGTCAAACGGGCTCCGACTGAAGGGCATGCTCGTGACGCACGGGCTTCACTCATGCAACATAATGCATCCTACGTATAGGCTATCTAACCCACCAGGTGACATGATTCCTGTGAACAGTGCCACTGATGTGCTGTGTCGTGGGTCGCACGGTGCCATCCCATTCCCCATATTTATGGAGCTCTAAAGATTAAGCCCAAGTCGCGAGCTGTCCTGTCACGCTGTCTGAAAAGAACAGGGTGGCGCCGGGAGCATGGATCAAGACAATGTCGAGGTCCTGATGTGGTTCTCCGTCTCGGAGGTGCTCAGTAGCAGTCGTGACCGAGATATGTCAGCAAGAAGTCAGCTGACTTTGTGAACTGAAATATTTGTGACAACTTCAAACTCGTTTCTCACACAAATCTTGTCATAATCCATTCTTAGGTATAAATTCTGGCAACCATAGCTTCCTCATTTTTTACCATTTTCTGTAGGCTGCATATTTATAAAATGATCTTCCGAGTTTCCTCAGCTGGCCAAAGCCAAATGCAAGCAGAACTTTAGCTGACCCAAAGAGCTAGCCAGAGGTGACTGTAAACAAACCGTCGGCTGTCAGGATCATGCAACATAGGTGCCACCATGATTCATTAATACTGGTATATAGACATGAGAGGTCAGAAATTTGATATAGGTTAAAACTTCAAATTAAATGTATATATATATATATATATATATGTGTGTGTATGTATATGTATATGTATGTATATATATATATATATATATATATATATATATATGTATATATATATATATGTATATATATATATATATATGTGTGTGTGTGTGTGTGTGTGTGTGTGTGTGTGTGTGTGTGTGTGGTGTGTGTGTGTGTGTGTGTGTGTGTGTGTGTGTGTGTGTGCGTGCGTGTGCGTGTGCGTGTGCGTGTGCGTGTGCGTGTGTTTATGCATGGATATGTGTAGACCCTGTAGGCAAGTTATTCTGAAAGTGGCGATCTAAAAAACGACAGCTGACCAGTCATCCCGTAGGGCCCGTGTTGTGGCCTCGGTTCCACTTAACCGAGTGTTTCTTTTGCCTTTGAAAAAAATTACTTCGACCACCGTAATCAATGCGCATTTCCGTGCAGTTGGCTCCTGTGTGCTCCTTCCTGCGACTTCCGATAAAAGAGATAATCTGTTTCCCTGCCAGGTTAAGATAACTCACTTTTTGATCTATATTTAATTAAGGCGCTGTTGCGCCGATTGGACGCATCCGTGTGCGCCGTCTATGTCGCACAGGGCCGACGGTGCCGCAGGGCCCGCCGTCGTCAAGCCCGGGCTGACTGCGACCTCCCGCGCTATAAAACCCTGAGTAAGCAGATGAGCGCCGCTATCAGACGTGACTGCGGAGATGATTGCGGGCATCGGATAGCTAAGGCTGGCCGTTCTGGCATGTGGGGATGCCTTTATCCCATCACAGGCAGCATGAAGTAGGGTGCTGCTTTTCCCAATGCGAGCCCGGACGCCTGAAACCGCCATTTTGTGGGAGTGAAGGCGTCCAGGGCAACGAGCGTCCCACGGACATCACAGGATGTACCGGTCAGACTGCCACGAGCTGCTAGCTGCTCGTTGCGTGTGTCCCTGGTTGGTTGGTTATCTCTGGTACATCGTGTCATTTATGAAATTATCAAAATCCACTTATGATGACGGCGTTAGCGTTCAGCTGTTCCAGAAGTGTTTCAGTGACGTTGGGCATGTCCTGTTGGACGTGTCCATGCCCTGTTGAACGTGTCCAGTCTCGTGACTGGACACGTTCCTCAGTAGTGAACTAGCTTCCTTTAACTAAGGACAGAAGACGCATCCCTTCGGGAAGGCGCTGTCCCTGATGCCAAGACCGTACGGTGACCGTGGGCTTCTTTGTGGAGCGGGGTGGGGTCTAGCAGCAGATGGGGCAAGCTGTACATTCCACAATACTCGCACTGCCCACTTTTCCCTGCATGGCCGTGCTGAATAAGAGTTAACCGTATCGCAGTGTATTGGACGGCCGTCATCAAGTTATTTCGAGAAGAACTGCGAGCTTGGAAAGTCACATAAAAATGCAGGCAAGTGGAAAATATTGCGCTTTTAGCCGCGCTCTGTGCCGGCCAGTGGATTCCTGTTAGGAAACAGAGCATTACATTCAGCAAGGCTCTGCTCAAGATTGCTAGGATTCTAATAGCATATGGTACTAGGTATTGTTCACGTCAAGGCGAGGACGAGTTCATATAGCGCGGCCGATGACTGGCTGCCTGTGTCGCGCGGTTTTGTGGACGCTGGTGTCGTGGCATCCCAGCAGACGCGGCGCAGGGCGGCTGCGGGATTTCAGGTCGGTGGTGGCAGTGCGTGGTGATTGTTGGGCGTTGCCCCGGCCTCCGCTGTCTCTGTCTGGTCTGCTGTTCCACGCGGCTGTCGCGTCCCGCATCGCAGAAGCGCTAGTCCGGCAAGGCCGCTGTTGCAGTGACAAGGTCATTGAGCGACTTGATAGCCACAAGTGGCGGGGCTATCAGTTGACGCATCAATCAGACCCTTTCGAGCGGCTAGTTGAGCCTGAGTGCCCACATCTGAGCTTGAACCCGCTGAATCTCCTAGATTTGTTACCCTTGAAATCTGACTGATTCTCGAGGATACCAATCGTACCACAACATGCTCAAAGGAGCAGGGGTCATGTTTTGTGGAAAGTATCTCGAGAAATTAATTATCTTAAAGTTAGGTTGTATGCAATCTCTGATTTTATGTTGTAAATCAAGCTGAAATATAATGTATGTGTCCCTGTCGGAATCAATATATATGCTGAGTGAACACTGAGCGTTCGCAAGTGTTTATTTGTGCGCTTTTTCAAAGCCTCAGTCTAAAGAGCGTTAGTAACGGTGCTTTTGCATACTGTTAGTCCACATCTTCCAAATGTCAGTTATGACAAAAATCCACTCAGGGAAATATATTTTCGGAATCTACATTATTGGTAGGCAGGCGAGTTCAGGCTATGCGACAGTACTCGAGTGCGCGGGTGTGCCATACTGAGAAAGGCGACGGTGATAGCGACATCGCTGATTGGATGCACTGTGATGCGCGTTATGATCCATTTATATTTCAAAACTCTTGCGTGTAAAAGTGCGCAAGCGGGAACCATTTTTGTGGAGGCGATACGGCCCGAGCGCGTTCAAATAGCTCGGTGCCTCTTAACGCCAGCTGTGATGTCACGATTTATATGACTGATGTCAACTGAACGCTTCCTTGCTGACGCTGATCACGACTGTCCATGGTGATATCAGGTATCTGATGGAGAAGCACGTCTGCCTTCCCCCGCGAGATGGCTGGGGCTGGGGGACAGAAAAACCCCATTTCTGCTATGTGATGTGAAGTTTTGCGGCTTACATTCCGATTCGAATTTATACTCGAGAATTTCATTGGCGTTCGGGTGCTCGGGAATCTACAATAACGGTATATCTCTGGCAGCCTCGAGATGTTCAGAAAACGGCTACCTGGAACCAAACTTGGTGGTTCTGGCTGCAGCTTCATATCTATATACGAGACAATTGCCAAATTTCGCATAACGCTCGTAAGGCCACAGCCACGTGCACATACGAGCGCAAATGTATGGCAGTACGATTACCTACTGCTGTCTCAGTCGCATTGTTTTGGTTCCGTTTTGCTACGCCCCTGGCTGCCAAAAGCCCGTTAACTCGCCTGTGTAGCTGTACTTGCCTCACGGAGGAGCCTCTATTGTGTAGTTGCACGTGCCTCACGGAGGATCTTCGCCTTTGTAGTTGTACGTGCCTAACGGAGGGCCTTCGCCTGTGTAGTTGTACGTGCCTCACGGAGGACCCTCGGCAGAAACATGTGACTGCACAGCTGATTCACAGTCGGCGGCGGGCCTCCGGACCGGCGCGGCTTCATGCACCGGCGAAATCTGCGGAGTGTCAGCGGTTTACATGTTAGGAAATCGCGGCCAAAGTTCTGCGAAACACAAATACTCTGTGGGTGGATAGTGGTCAGCATAAATTGGGTTTTACGCCGTCATTTGGGTCTCCACCTCGCTCTGTTTAGGCGACAGCGTGATGTATTCAAGATCGGTCTCGAAAAACGTTACATCGTTAGCCTGCCGATCGATTGCTGACGCCGCTGAGGATCGGACAGCGCTGCTGTGCAGGAGTCATTCGCAGACGGTGTGCACGCCTGCATCGTGCAGCTGGTTATCACTGGGTTATCTGCTGAGATTGTCGAGGTCTGGAATCAATTCCGACAGACGTCTAAAAAAGTGCCTGGTTGGTGCGCTCGCATGACCGCACGCGCGACACCGCATGCGTTGGCCGACGCTTTCGCCAGTGCGATTGCCCGTGTTTTTTTCCGAGTGTAAATGCGCTGATATCGTCTCGCTGTGGCGCATAGTAACGAAGAGATTAGCTCCATTTTTTCCGGCAGTCGGCGTTTTTTGGCGAGTAAAAAATTTACCGTCTCCCGCGTAAAGCCAATGGAGCCCGTTTGTGCGTACCATACACGGCACGTCATGGTAAGCGGCGTCACATCGTACCAAAATGCATTGCATCACAAGTCCTCGAGGTCATTGATCGTTCGGAACTGCAAAAACACTCAATATTCACTGTAGACTTCAAAACCGTCGTATCCCCGGTGGATTTAAACTTTTTTATACAGTACGTTGCATTCTGATGATGCCGGGGCCAAAACAATGCAGAATTATTGTAACGCAACACGATGACTTTCAGCAAAAGTAATGGCGTATGTATTGGGAGAGTTAGATGCAGCTGTCTACGACTTTGATTTAACATTAGTCTTTGGTAGGCCTTATGCCCGTGAGAAAATACTACGACAGATATGAGTGTTAAGCGATGACACAGACCTATGCCGTGTCCCTTTTTATCACGAGAGGACAGCTTGTGCCGGACCTCAAGCCATTATCAGACCTCTTGAAATAATGTACCACAGCTGCTCCGCCCAGTACTGTACTCCTGTATCGTCCTGCCGACCTTGCGTGGACGGTTGCCGGCCGCAGGTCCGCTTTGGTCGTGTGCTGAAGGGGAATGACAGCACCGTGCCGTATCTCTTGCAGCTCTGCCACGCTCGGCGAGCCAAGCAGGAGCGCCTACACGCCCAGCTGAGGGAGCTCGACATGTCGTGGGCCTCCTGAGCCAAGCAGGAGTGCCTGCACGCCCATCTGAGGGAGCTCGACATGTGGGCCTCCTGAGCCAAGGAGCAGCGCCTGCACGCCCAGCTGAGGGAGCTCGACATGTCGTGGGCCTCCTGAGCCAGGCAGGAGTGCCTGCACGCTCAGCTGAGGGAGCTCGACATGTCGTGCGCCTCCTGAGCCAAGGAGCAGCGCCTGCACGCCCAGCTGAGGGAGCTCGACATGTCGTAGGCCTCCTGAGCCAGGCAGGAGTGCCTGCACGCCCAGCTGAGGGAGCTCGACATGTCGTGGGCCTCCTGAGCCAAGGAGCAGCGCCTGCACGCCCATCTGAGGGAGCTCGACATGTCGTGAGCCTCCTGAGCCAAGGAGCAGCACCTGCACGCCCAGCTGAGGGAGCTCGACATGTCGTGGGCCTCCTGAGCCTGGCAGGAGCACCTGCACGCCCAGCTGAGGGAGCCCGACATGTGGGTCTCCTGAGCGCCCCGCTGCGCCGGCCCGCCTCAGCGGCGCTGTCGAGCGGGCTGCCGACCGTGTCAGGGAGACGTTCTGAATCTCTGCCCCAGCACCGCCCTGCGTGACGTGACGTGACGTGACGTGGCGTGACGTGACGTGGTCGAGACTCGCTCCCATTTGGTGCCGTGCGTGTGTGCGAGTGTGTGGGTCGACTCTCCCGCTGCGCTATCCGTGCAGGCCCGAGTGTCCAGTGGCGGTGGCTGGCTCAGTGGACGGCATTTGGGCTGTTCGCACGTCCTGACTCAGCGGTAGCCCGATCTGATTGGACGAGACGTGGTTTTGCGCGGGGCGTGACCGTATGTTTGATCAGTGGCCACTGTGAACGGAAACCGGAGGGATGTGGTGTCGGCGCTGTGCCGCGCCTTGTGTCGAGACGTATCTGATGAAGTCATATCCGGGACCGGCGTGGGGCGCTGCCCCTGATGAGGCTCCACTGTTCCGTGTTTTCTTCAGCGCTTATGTTAGGAATGTGGTTTTCATCCATGTACCAATATTGTATGACCTCGATTACATAATTTATATGCATTGCTGGTATGTGCGACAGCTCAGGCCTGCTAGGGGATTGGATGCACGAGTCGGTGTTCACATATTATGAACGGATAAAATAAAAGGCTCTAACATGTTGCCGTTGCTGGATCGCTCACCTTTACGGTCTGGGATGGGTTTTAGTTGTTTATTATTGCGCGAATGTCTTCCAATGCGCAGTTACTGCGTAGTTTATGCAGTCTGCAACACGCATTCATTCTAAGAAGCCACGACGCCTGAGGCCTTTGGGGAAACCAGAGCCACCAGAGGCATAGGATTTGATTTCCTGGAGATCTTTGTCGCCTGCCCCTCTTGTCAGAATGAGAGACAGGCGACGCCACATAGCCTCAGCTGCTAGGTGCATCGTAAAACATCTATGAGGACACCGCGTTTCAGGAAAAAAGCCAAGCGCATTACAAGGTGCGAAAATTCAGTCCAATCTAGATGCGAAAGTAACCGCCATGATATACGAATGGTGGGTTCAGTAAACCCTGATATGCATGCAAATGGCCCACGTCCACTTTTTCCAGAGACTGATGGATCCCTCCATCGATATTTGGGAGAAGATATGACAAAACGAGTTAATGTTGCACAACACGACTCGGCAGACTACCCACTGTCAGCTTACGTACAACAAACCAGCAGAAAGCTAGACTCGTAGGCTGCTGACCTTGCAGTGAGTGGTGCGTCATTGGGGCTTTACGATGCTACTGAGGTTTATGATGACGCCTGCCTCTCATCCTGCCGGATTGGTCGGGTACCGCGGCGAGTCAGACGTCACAGCGAATATTTCAACGCGCTTACTTGCACACGATGAGGGGTGACAGCACGGAACACATTTCCAAGAATCCCCCTTATGCGCCGGGTCAGCCGATTGAGTATCTTTCGCTTGGTGGGGAGGGGTGATCTGACCCCCTGAGGTCCCAAAAACTAAGGGCTAGAGACACTGAATTTACAGTGTGTGTAAACCTGTATGCGAACACACTTGTGTAAAAATTTAAAGTTCCTGGGTCATGATCTTTGCGCCAAATATTGTCAAACAAGGCCAAACCCCAGACTGGTGTCTATCCAAAGTGCCTCCAGACCTTCCCATGCAACCGCCGTGAACGTAGATACTTGCTCTAAAGCAAAAGGTTGCTGGTGCTCATTTTAGGTTAGTGACCTTGTTTGGCCTTAGCAAGTCATGGTCGCCAAAAGTATACACGACTGCTTCGATTTTTTGCATTTGAAAAGCATCAAAGATCGCGCAAGGTGGTATGTCTAGAAAAATGATGTTGACGTGAGCCATTTTTGTTTAGTGACCTATTTAACCTGTAAAATGTCCATTGAAGATGCATAATGGGCTTGTTGTTACTAATAAATTCAAACTGAGCACCAGAGGCTGTCTCATACAGCAAGCCCTCGGGGGAAAACGGGTTTAACCTTGGTCTGACCGTCATACCTGACCCTAGGTCAAATAAATTTATTAATTCGATGGTTGTGGGGCCTAAGAAAATACCTTAGAGATGTGTAGCCTTGTCTTACACTCCGTTGTTGCATCGATTGAACGACTTCCAAGAAATCGCCTTCGTTAAATTCATGGCCTGGCTTTGAACTGCCTTAGGTCCGCAACCTTATAAGGTGCATCTAAAATTTTAATATCAAAAGATTCGCTATTCGACTGTCTACAGCTATGCAAAACTTGCAGCGATTCGGAAATTCCTTTTTTAAATCCTTCGGGGTCCAATTGCCCCCCGCCCCCCCCCCCCCCCCACTTCAGCGCGTGTTAATACGGGGTTCTCGGTCTACAGCAAACGCCCTCCCTTTCCGCAAACAGGGGTTCGTGTGCCAGAAAGGACCTTACGGACACATAGAGGGACCTCTCGATCCAGGCCGGGAACCCTCCTTTTCACAAAGGGGCCTAAAAAAGTCCAGCGAACGGCCTGGTCATCCCACAACAGCATTCCGATGCGGAGCTGCGGCTGTCTTAAATCTGGAATACAAGGCCCGCAGCCGGGCGGGTGTACTGGGTGCCCGTGCATCCCCTGCGATCTGGGCTGCGTCCCCGGGCCTCGTTCCGTGTAACCCCTGTACTGTAAAGAATAAGTATAATACATATAATACATATAACTATATATATGTATACACACACATATATATGTATATATATATATATGTATATATACATATATGTATATATGCATATAGCGCTTATATACATATATATGTGCATATATATACATATATATACATATATATATATATATATATATATATATATATATATATATATATATATTTATATATATCATACAGGTTCAAAACGAACGCTTGAAGCGCACGAAACTCTCGGTACTTGCTCATTTATCAATTTGACATTCATCTGGTACCATATGGCCACAGCGCACATGACCTTGGCCCAGGCCATGACCTATCTCTATGGGTATCGTCTGGAAAACACATCCTAAGCTCAAAACAGGCAGTTTTATCAGGTAATTTTGGACGCGGAACTCGAATACTCCATCGAAACCATGTGATATCATTTTAATGGATGATGAGGTCACAACATGTCATGAGATAATATTCAAAGTCATACGAGGTCATCCCAGGTTAATGGCCTATGTTGCCAGCAGCAGAGAGGTAGAAGAGGGAGTGCGAAGCTTGTAACTATCTTTTTATCGTGTTTGGGAAGCTTATGACGTGTAATTTCATGTACCGGCGTACCTGCTATCATTTTGTTACACATACATTGCCAGACGTCGAAGGGACTATGTATAACGTTAACAACGGCTATGCAATCATGAGTACCTGTAGATGTACAATATACTATTTTTGACCACAGAAAAGCATTGCACCGGTCACATAGACCCGGTTAGCACTTATAAATTCTTGCAGTTGGGCATTTTATAAATTTGAAGAAAGCTGACCTCAGATGACCTCTTGGTCACCTTAAAATTACATTTTTGTATCTGCAACGCTTTTGTCTCACAGCAGCAGCTAGTAAAATAAACTTAACCAAAAGCGCACTGTGAAGAAAAGCATCGTCCCTATAGGCCATTGGTGGACCTATTTTGCACGATAACCTGTTCTGACCTGACTGCAAGGACAGAAATGGTCGGAATGGACTCCTACAGTCTTAACGCTTACTTGCATGCCTTCAAAATCCATCTTTAGGTGCTAACAAATGTTTTAAATGCATTTGTCGGAACGACCGTTTTCACCTTTCGTGACCTATGGTAACCTCAGATTTGACCTGAGATGAAACAATTTGCGTACATTATTTATGAATTGACGAGATCTTCAAAATGATATCTTTGCTTTGAAAGATACCATTTACAATCTTAAAAGACGCGAGCGATAAAGTACTGGATTCGGAAGGTAGCGTATTACAAAGCTTACGATACTATACAGGAGGTGTCGTCTACTCGCCTCCATCCTCACACGCGGCGTCTAATATTTAACACGGCGTTTGGAAGTTGGAGATCCCAGAGGAGATCCACTTCTCCCTGTGCTAGATATATTTTTTTATGATGCATGGCTCCGTTAATTTGCTGATGCCTCCCGGCCGCGGGCAGTCAACGAAAACTTCGGCTTCCGCCCGTCGCTCGCACCGGCCGTAGACCACCGTGCAAAGTTCCTCAAAAACTGCCGCGGCTCCAGAACTAGAATGGCTAGGGCAGCGTTTTAGGTGTCAAGACACGAGCAATGCGTGCAAAAGATCTTGAACTTTGCGCTGGCGTTGCCAGCGGCCGTTGCATATTCATCATATCTCGGACGTGCGTGCGGAACTGGGCTGGCCTGCTGCCAGTCAGCTCCACCAACAGCACTCCATAAGCCTGCTTCACGGAGTACGTGTTACCGGCGAACAGCAAGCCCTTGCCTCCCAGATGTAGGCCAGCCCTTCTCTTTGCCCTCACTCTATGCGTCAGGACACTGGTTTAGCTGTCCCGCGCGTGAGGTGGGAGGCGATTAGGCGGGGCCTCCTGTATAGTATCGTAAGTTTTATAGTACTTTACCTTCCGAATTCCGTACTTTATCACTCGCGTCTTTTAACATTATTGCAACGAGTGTCCTTTTGAACAAGTCTCACCTCTTAAACCTTATCACGGCTCGACTCCGCACTCAGAATAGCCCTTTTATGTTTTATGTGCTTTAAACATTGACACAAATATACTTGCCGAGGCCCTTCATTGTTTCAGGGACCCCGACACTGCAGATCGCAGGCCTCGACCTGGCTCGTATTTGGGAAATGGGTCCCCTGGGCTCAGACCGGCACGGAGCTCACTGTTTGGTGCTGGGGGTCTCTAGCCAAAACAGAGGCCCGCACTGTTCCAGGGGTTTCCAATCGATGTAAGATCTGATCTGACAATCTGACTGAGATTTAAGGTCACATCTCAACGGACGGGCCCCTGCCTTAGTATGTGCCCCTCTTTAGTATGACCTATATCTAGTCCTTCAGGCTCCTCGCACACTTCATTCAACCTTTTAATCGGGTCCTTAATCTTTGTTCCTGAGAGGCCCATTGGGTCACTCTTCAGGCCTCCAGCCGACAATGGCGCAGGCGGGGCCCCTGGCCGAGTCGGGGCTACCTGCCGACACAGGACCCCTGGTAGTCATTGTGGACCCGTGACAGACGCAGGTGCCCGACCACTGTAGATCGCTGGCCCGGGCTTTGTCCCCGCTTGGGAAATGGCCGCTCAGCCCCAAACCAACATGGAGCCAACTGCCCGGTATTGGTGGTGCCTTACTGACACGTAGGCCCTTATCGACCCAGGAGGCCCCGATAGGTGCAAAGAGCCCTCTGGCTGACATTTAGGGGGGCCTGACTGCGACCTCCAGCTGGCCTTTGGGAGTCTTCGGGCCCTCCAATCGGGCCTTTAATCGTCTAAGGGGGAGATATTTGCCCCCTGTGCCTCCCTCGCCTGCGACACTGACATAAGCATGTGAAGCTGAAAATATTGATGGGAAATTTACACCAGCGACCTGGCGTAATGGCATCAGATGCGGACTCAGCAGCACAAATCTTTTACCAATTGCGAGATCTAGATGAGGTCAATACAATGGTACTTTTTTTGCTAGGCTCTATCATTCCTAGTTCAAAAAAGAAAACGGCAACGGAGAAGAAGAGCCCCCCCCCCCCCCATTAGTCCACGTTGTGATCACAAACAGCAGATCAGGGCGAGGGTTAAACCATGCAGAAGCCTTTTCTCCAAAACTGGTATTGTCCCAGCATGTCGTGCAATAGCGTTGGGTTTATCTTGACCGTGCCATTTGTGGTCGTAATCCGGCCGCCGAGTACACGTATTCTCGCCTTTCTTCGTTCATGTAACGCCTGGGTTTGTCCCGGGCCGACGTGCTCATCGGTCTTAAGCCCACAGCGCCGGCAACTCGTGCAACTGAGACTAGCGTCCTAACCACCGGGACTTTTGGCAAGGCCACCAGATGAAACTTTGGTACGAATGAAGCTCCACAAAACGAGCACGGTGACCGTTTTAATGTCCATGATGTTTACAACGCATTGCATTTAATTTGTCCTGATTTTGTGTGGTTTTTCGTTAGTAAAGCTATGCTGCAATGTTTTCAGGAAGATTTGGCTCCAAGAGTCCATTAGAGCTGTGACAGATTTCTTCGGTGACGGAACAGGCACTCTGCATCCCGGGCATAACCAATGATGCACCCGATTACCCCCATTTCACCACAGGCCTACCCGCGTTTACTGCGGGCGGATAAACCGGCATTGACCATCGCGTTCAGGAATTCAGAGTGAGCGACTGAGCCAGGCGAGTGGATGAGCAGAAAGCTCCGCCCAGCCAGCACAATCTGGCTGGGCGTGGAATGACACGTTCGGAAGGCTGCGAAGCTTTTGGCTGGACGTGGACTGACATGTTCAGAGGACCTCGAAGAAGCTCGTCGGAATGGCCAGTGGTCAACGGCTCTAATCCAACGACACCAAACGATTTCAGAGTAGCAGAGTAATGTCTGAAAAGCCGTTTGTGTGGCAATATGGCTTAAAGGGAGTGTTTCACATTTCAATGTGGTTTCGAACTGAAATAACCATCTTGGAGATCATTCGTTGCAGTTCACAGCCCTACTCTTCTTTTTAAGATCTGAACCTCTCTAGTTTCTGAGCTACACGCCCGCGAAGATGTGTAACTATCTCGTGTAACTATTTCAAGGTCGCTCAGGCATCAATGACAAAAATAACATCAGTCGAATCCTGCCATTACATTGGCCACGCGGCGATCGAGGCCAAGCAAAATGTAATTGTCGAGTCCATCATGTCTGGCGTTGGTGAACACGACTTCCAGATAGCACGTCCGTTAATTGGCTCTCAATCCATGTCGTGCAGGGTACGATAACGCAACCAAACAATTCATCACATCTGACGTCTGCTCTGTCATCTCTAAATGTGGATAATTGCCTTCAAAGGAAGTGCTGCACATTTATATGTGGTTTTGAACAAAAACAGCCTTTTAAAAGTCATTAAGTGCAGTTTGCAGCCTTATCCTTCATTGAATTTAAAACCCTCTAGTTCCTGAGCTTAACGCTCGCGAACTTGTACCGACTATTTCGTGCCGACTATTCCGACGTCGCCCAAGCTTGTAGGACGTCATAGGAACGTCTCACGAATATTGTGACGACCTTGGCCATGTAGCACTCGCGACCACTAGAAATTCATCATCAAGCCATTCGTACCTGGAGCACGTCAGCACGATGTCTGGCATCAGCGGGTTTCAATTGGCTCTGGACCAAAGTGATGCGTTACATGCAAGTTTCGAACATGAATCACATTTTGTGCTATTGTGTAGGAACTTGGCGGCGGCTTGAGCTAGGACGGAAATGCGTGCGGGAATCGAAAAGACTAAGAAAAGCGCCATAGCTGAGTAAGCGACTGCAGGTAAAGGATATCAAATCACAGGCATATATGCAACAGGATCACGAGAAGGGGCCAAAACATGAACGCATAACGGTTTTTAGTTTCTGCAAACAACGCACCGCTTAGCACGACACCTTTCAAGAACTTGAAGTACTGCAAGTGAGCCAGCCCGTCCGCTATGGTGGCAATTTTGCACTGCCAGTTTGACAGCCAATCTGACGCCACAAAAACGATCCATGACGCAACCAAACGACGATGCATTGAGAGGCATATTTACGAAAACGCGAAATTGTGTTGTCTGGGGCAGTCTTTTGCACTGCAAAACATGCAAATAGTTACAAGTATGCTGATTGAATCAGATATGATGCTTGCCCCAATACTTTCAAAGTTGGGTCCTTTCAGTTAATTGAATGGGAAGATTTGCCGCAACATGCGAAGGGTCTATGCATGAGTCCAGAGTCAAGTAAGGTGATAAGTCAGCTGCAGTTATCATAAATCGAAACTTATTGCAGATGGGTGAGCCAACTATTGCGATTATGGGAAATGCTCCACATTTGAAGACATTGAATCAGCTATGATGAAAAAATTCACTAATAACTGTTGATACGCTTTAAGTGGAGAAGATTGCCCAAGACAAAACAGTTTCTCTATTTGGTAAAAGTGCTCCTCAGTGCGTCATTGTATGATAAGCTATCGTACCTTGCACAACATTGATTGAGAGTCGATTAATGGCCGTTATGTCTGGAAAGCGTGCTCACTAACGCCATTTACGGGCGCCCCGACAGTTGTACTTTTCTTGGCCTTGATCGGCACGTGGACCATGAAATGACATGATCTAAATGACGTTATTAAGACGTCATGCATTCAAAGGTGAGCCTGAAAAAGCTTTCCCACCATTACTCTCCCACATCTTTGCAGCATATAAGCTCAGGGGCTAAGGGTTTTAAATCTTTAAAAGGGCGTAGCCGTGGGATGAATTAAAAGGTCTTCAATATAGCTGTTTAGGTCTAAAACCCCATACAAATGTGGAGTACTCTCTTTAATCATAATCGGAACGCGGTGTTGCTCGGAGCGCATGGCGCCCTGTCCTCGGTTTCCCGGGGTACACACGCTGGCCGGTGTCAGCGGCCCAGCGGCAATTGTTGGCCGATTCAGTTGTACGCACTGACACCAACTGTGGCGAGTATGGATTGTTACAATGGTCTGGCCTGGAACGGCTCTGCCAGCGGCCCGCGGTTCGGCGGTGGCAGGCGGTGGCTGGCACATTAACAACAGTTCTCATGACATGAGGGTCATCAACCATTACGTGTTATGAGCATGTGGGCCACGTGCGTCACTTTATATACCTTTGTGGGCCCTGAGTCCGTCCCCTTCCCCCAATGCTGACTTGAGCCCCCCAATGCTCCCATAAACTCCCCGCAGGATATTAGCAAACAAGGGAAAACTGGGCCAATGAAATGCAGGCGCTTTCTCTGGACCGTTGGTACCATAGCTATCTAAACAGTCCACAATAGTCATGCTCCTTTTGTTTCAAGTGGTACCCTGCAGGCACATAATGGTTTTATACCCACTTCCTGATTTGTTAGGCGAGTCTGCATAAGTTGGAAGGGTTTTCAGGGATAGCACAGATCGAGCAGCGGAAAAAATGGATCGCAATATGCGGCAGCCTTTCGAAGTTTCGAAATACAGGTTGTCTCAGAATAAAGTTATTCAACGTTTTACTCAACAGTGGTAAGTATATTTGTCTGGCAATTGTTTCTGTCCTAGCATATAATCGCCAATTCAATGACAAAACACGAGCAGCGACAGAAGCAGTCAACAGAAATTTCAGATCAGCCAAATCGTGGCTACGAAAGATGCACCAGATGAACGTCTGGCAGTCCATGATGCACAACAGCTTAACATGCTGCAGGTGGTTCATTGCGCTATTGATAATGTCAACAATAAGCGTCCTATCTCATATCTGAAGGAGACCTTCAGGTCTTGAAGGTCGCAGCATGGACGGTAGCTTCAGATAGAGACACAGTCTGTTTGTTCAGCCTTTCTACGACTTCTTCACGAAGATGACGCTGTTGTATTGTTAAACCTTACGGCACAATCGGGACAGCTTAGTCAGTGTTCCGGGTAGGCGTTCTTAGGGAAAAGAAGGAATTTTTGCACAGCTACGTTCGCATGACTGGCCATCAGAAGACATGCACAACGCACATGCTGAAACACATTTGCTCGGGAATGCACAGACACTCGTCTTAATATTTGTCAGAAAACGATTGTTTTTTTAGTGGTCGTGGATTGTGCCTTTTGCAATGGGTTATGATGCAATGAGTTTTTGCTTGGCGATGATCTCTTTTAAGATTCAGCCTCAGCCTTCTGATTGGATGTTTTTCTAGGATGAGCACCCACGCTGAGCAGCGCATATTGAGTGAGTCCTGACTCCATCATCCGATCGTAAAATTCCGGGTCAACGGCAAAATTTTGCTGCGGAAGAATAGCGTGTCTCAGTGCTCGGCACGGTTCAGCCAGGTATCTGAGACTACCTGACCAGTAACGCGTCTCGTGCCACCGGCCGCAGGCCGTCCCAATCAGGGACGCGTAGCGAACACCTAAAGCGGCTCGAGACTACCCGCCACGCGTGGATGGATCGGAAAACAGGCGATGTGTAACCAGCTGGGCTAACGGGACGGTGAATTACACTTCGGGACGGGATTATTTTAAGCATATTTCGGTGGTTTATGTTCATTGTCTTAAAGTATGTCTTGTACCTTATCTATATCTTGGCATATCTTCCACTTGAAGGGTGTTGATAAATGGACTCAGCACATTTTGTACGATGCGAATCCTGAGTGAAACATCGATACGGACCAGGATCCTGAGTGGAAAACAAATATTGCACAGTATTTGATCGATTCTTGCGAATAATTCTTACCGAGGGGAAAGCTTCCAAGCGTTGAATCGATAATTTCCAACGTCCGTCCGAGCGTTGGCCGTGTTATCAAAAAGGTAACACGGACTCCTGGTGGCCCGTCCAGTAACCAGGCTTTGACTGTACCGTCTTCCCAGTTATCAGCATGTCCGTTAACATCACGCAAGTTCACTGTCATTTCCATGAGAAGGTACATTCTGGCAGTGTACACGAAAACAATGTTCATGACCTCTCCGTTTGTACGTGTCAGGCCACACCGCTCTGCCTCAAACCATCTTTTTGAGCGTCAGGCCACGTTCCATGAAATAAAAACGGCAGCATTTTGATTGGCCGTAACCGGTTAATTTGCTTTTTCCTGTGAATTATCTTCCATTCTCACCTTGTCACAAGATTCGACTCCGAAAAAGAGGAAGCAAAACAATTCTGAAATGGACTTATCCTTCATTGATGTTTTCTGAGGCCGTACTAATTGAACACTTCTTTACTTTTGACATCGATGGCGCAAAAGTGGCCAAATTCCGGGAAGTCTCGGGTTTTGAGGTTGTATTGGGTCAGCGTTATCAGGTCAGCATCTCAGCAGACCTTAGAAAGTGACATCTCTAATAAGTTCTCTTGATAAAAAACCACCATCGCTCTGCTTTCTGCCAGCGATATCGCGAAATCCGCTCAAGTGCGTGCGCGCGCTCGGCTTCCGCCTCGTGCCATCGCCGTCCACCGCCGGCAGGTGTCGGCCCACAGCTGCAGACACAGCCGCGCCACCACAGTCACGCGCACCGAGCGCCCCCCGGCCGGCGTCAGAGACGGAGCGGCCGCGCCGCGAGACTGACCGCGGGCCCTCTGGTGACGTCACGACGGCGGCGGCCGCTCGTTGGTCGCGTCGCTCGGCCGCTCGCTCGCTTGCAGTTCGCGGCGTCCAGGCGGGGACCAGCGGCCGCGCTCAGTCTTCCAGTGGCGCGCGGGTGTGGTGAGGGGCGCTGCCGGTCCTCGTCGAGATACGCGGATACACTGTCCTGCTGAAGGGCCGCGGAACGTCGCCATGGGACGCAAGCAGCTCTTCGATGGGCCGACCAAGCGAGACATCTGCATGGGTACGTGCTGCTGCCATGTGGGTTACAGCCAGTTATTGCTGTCAATAGGCGGCCATTGTTTGGAAAACATGGCCGGACTTGCCAGACAGAGGCCGGTTTGGAGTCGTCTCGGCGGAATAAGCCACGCGGATTTGGTCTTTGATCGTTAAACCGCGGCACTGCAGCCGGGTGAATCATCCCTCGGCGCAGATGGAGGCGTATGGCGGCGGTGTCCTGGGAACTTTCTCCAGCCAGCTGTAACCGGCGGCGAGCGGCGTGATGAAAGTTGATGGCTCGGCTGTGGTGTGGCCCTGCTCCAAACGCGTCTGTCCGGGCCGAGGTGGGCCGTGGTGCTCGCTTCTTGGAGGGCGTCACACTTCACAATTGGTAGAATATCTCTCAGTTATTTTGGTTAGTTATTTTGTATTCGCGAAGTTGTTCTTGCCCTGTATGGCCATGAACTTCCTTGTACTGCCTGCCATGTGTGACATGGCACTGCCTTGTACCGCGTGTCATGTGGAACACAAACCCTTTGAAGTCCTAGCTGCTTAAAAGGTATGGGCTGTAACAACACGCGCCTCAAAGAGCATCGGTGGCCCTTCGTTTCGCTTGCCCGCTAGGGCAATGCACCCTCAGTGCGACGCCAACCTCGGGGCTAAAAGCTTTTGAGAGGAACCCAACAGCATTCTCTGATCCGCTTCTCCTTACAATGGCAAGCTTTCCCTCCCTCAGAAAAAACTTTTACGTACCTCTACGCCTGCCGCGTAGTCAAGGGACGTCAGAAAAATATGGGATGGAGAACCGTATTTTCCAGACGTTTTCTTCGTGCATTGTCATTGTTGAATAGCGTGGAACAGGGAAGGGAAGGTTGCAGGAGAGAGGCGTAGGATCCATTTTCTATCACTACGCAGTGTTTCGACCGACCCTGGATTGGAGCCGAGGGCTATGCTAGCCTTCCACGGCCGTAACGACGATCGTGAGTTGCCGCTGGAGGTACGCGCGCCTTGCCCCAGATATGCTGACCGAGCTCGCCTGGCAGGTCCGGCGTGCGATGCGAAACTGTGATCCAACAGTCGTAAGAGGCGACAGTCCCTGGCCTAGTCTAACGCCACGGAAGAGATGCCCCCCTCCCCCTCCACACCTCTTCACCTTGTTGCATGGTTATGGGCGTCTCAGCCTGCGTCAAGAGCAGGCCGCACGCTGGCCGCACGCACCCCGTTCGCTCCCCTCGCGCTATTTTTAGCGGGAGGGGAAGGGGGTTCGCCGCAGCACCGCGGGTATGGTCCGGGTCGGGTGACGTACCTGGGCCGATTGTGGGCAGGGCTGGCCGACCGACCGTGGCGGCGGCGGCGGCGAGTCAGCGGCCGCCGCCCAGCCGGCGCAGCCACGTGGCCGGGAGCGGTCCAGCTGGGACGGCCGCCGGCGCAGGGCCCGGCCTCCGCGCTCCCTCAGCCCAGCCAGCGGGGCGGGCCAGCGTGACGGGCCCGGGCCCGCTGCGGCGATCCAGACTCGCTCCGGTCGATACAGCCTAGCGGGCCGCTGACCCCTGCAGGGCGCCGCGAACCGACGTTTGAATGACGGCCCGCACCAGGCGTGGGTGTTCCGAGGGGATGGGGAGCGATGTTGAAGTCGTCTGTGGCAATCTAGAGCCGGATGGCAGTGTTGTTTTACGTTAACAGTAATGGAGTACTTTCAGAGCTGGAGGCAGAGATGCCAGTTTCATGATCTGATCGGTTGGGGAGGGAGTTGAATTTGAGCCGACGTACCCCAAAACCTGTTTTTTTGCGGGATTTCACCCTACTTAGTTGCGTTCCCGATGTTTAAATTAAGAAGATAACGATGTTGTCGCTTCCAAAGAAGTTTTGCTGCGGAGGAATTGCTTTTTTAGATGTGGGAAAACTTCGTTTTTCCCGGTTATTTTAACCACCCTAGATTTACGTTTCCGATGTTGCAATAAAAAAGGTTTGTTCTTAACTGGTTTTGTTGTGGAAGGATGGCCTCTCACTTCAAGGCGATACAAAGCTATGTTTTTGTGAAAACTGTGGAATGGGGTATAAGTCATTGTCAAGAACATCTGAGTAACTCGAATCCTTGCGCTTATCAGGAAAAGGTATTCTTCATGGTAGGTCCCCAGGGCGCAAAAGGACATCTTTAGTAGGACGGATTGACCTAACACGTACGTGCGATAGCCTATGAATAATTTTCAAGCATGTCGCCATGACGTGAATATGCATATATATATATATATAATATGTTAAATTTATGCTGAACTCAACAGGTGGGGTGGGGGAGGGGACTTCACGGGATCGATCAGGATAAGAATGGAGGAGGATGGAGCCACCAGCAGGGCGGAGTGACACCGCACACGACACGGGCGGCGCTGGATCGTTTCGAGGATCATTTCGTTGAAATAAAGATCAGGTTAAGATTGTCGCGCCGGGGCTTCACACTCTGTCGTCCCTGGGGCTCATGCTGTGGGTTGACCTCAACGCCCATGTCCGACGTGGACAAGTCAGCGAACCTTCAAAAGCTCGAGACCACCTTCAGACTTTGTCTTCTTCAGACTTAGACTCGGACTCCAGACTGGGGCCCACCACCGTGGTCAACCGCCCGGACCATCGACTACCCGCAGCAGATTCAGCTGGTGCGCACTATGGACTGCCAGGGGCAATATAGAGCGCCTTATGTTGTGATATCACGGGCGGGGAGCTACTGCTCACTACCGCCGGCGAGGATTGCGCTTTGCTATTCCATTGGCAGTCGAATATTACCTTAGTCACGATCGTGCGACACATACGCTTGCCACTGGTAAGACAAACATGGGCTAATTTTGTATCTGGTCCACTCCATATTTTTGAAATCTGGCGTATATTGCAGTCAATTGTTCTTCATTCCCAGCCAGACGCTATCACGTGAAAAGCTTGTCTATCACGTGAAAAGCTTGCAGACTAGTCTAAAACATGGAGGAGTTGACATGTCAAAAACATTATGTACCCACAGGGCACTATTTGACTCAAAATGAGCGTGAGGTTTATTATCGTGTGTTTAGGTACATAGCGTACCATTACTACAGATAACACATCTGCATTTCTTTGGTCCACTTTCCCTTTTTACTCATATGCAGTGAGGGGCTCAGAAGATCACGGGGAGAGGGTCAATTCAGCATCAGGCGGGGGGAGCGGGTACATGAAATATAAAATCACGGAAAATATATTAAAAGTGTATGCCCCGAAAGCATGTAAAAAGTAATGCCTGGCGGGAGGGTTGCATTGAGCACCGGAGCACCCGTTTCACCGTACAATGTCGAACGCTTGCGCTATGATTGTGAGATAGCTGAACGCGTAACTCATCTACGGTATCTCCGCCCTTGCAGGCGCCTGCACGAAAACGGCTGCATGATGCACTTGCGCATAAGCGAATGCCGTTGAGGTGTTGTAAACTTTGTGGGTGTGGGGTGTCACGTACATCCATAAAGAACAAATCGTTGCCTTTCTTATGCTTACGTTCTGCTTGTTTTGAAAGCTTGGTGTCACGAGGGACGTAGGACCGGAGTCACCAGGGCTACAGGTTCTGTGTCAGCAGGGGCCTAGGTTCGGTGTAACCGGAGCCATAAGGTCGGTGTGGCCAGGGGCGTAGGTTCATCGTCACCAGGACTGTTCAAAGCCCGCTGTCACCAGGAGTGCAGGCTCGATGTCGCCAGGAACGTTGAAAGCCCGGTGTCACCAGGGGCGTAGATTCCTTGCAGTTGGAGGCGGAGTCAGTCGCGACTCCACGGCCTACTGCTGGACCATTCCTGGACAGGCATTCTCAAACCTTGAAATAAGAACAGATTATTCGATCTACACCCAAGTCTAAATAGGCCGGGCTTGGAGAACAGGCCAATCTGGCTCCCAATGCTGCGAAAAAATCCCCAAATACCCAGGAGGTTAGTGGCACCAAGTTCCAACTCCGAACGGGAATCCTTCCCGGTTAGTTCATTGGTAGAGCACCAGACTCGCGAACAGAAGACGGGTCCCGCAAATCCCGCAAATCCAATAGGAGCATTAGGGTTGTGACGCATGCACGACTGAAAGCCAAACATCATTCAGTGCGTCTCGGAACACAACAGCACCTGACGACGGCCTGCTAACCGCCTGAAGCGTTGCTTACACACCAAACAAGTACGGTAGTCCGAACAATGATTTCATCCGTAACAGCATTTGTGTCTGCTTGTTGTTGTTACTGGGGAGGGCTGCTGTGAATGGCTAGGCTCACTAGTGGAACAGATACTCATATAATTAGATTGCTTCGGCCGACAGTCATCGCATACCTGATGTTGTAGAGTCGGAACGCACTCGCTGATCACCGCCATCATAAATGGTTACAGTAACCGAACCTGGTGAAGGCCTTCGGCACAAAATACGAGATGGTGCATGTTAAGGGCCTGCTCTGATGTCTACTGCGGCGTCATGTCCGATGGCCGGCTCCGCGTCGGACGGGTGGGGGACGCCGCGGGTGCCGCTGCGAAGCGTCCTTTCACGTCAAGGAGGGGACGGCCGGTCGCCGTGTGGCACAGGCGGTGGCGCTGATCCCAGCCGGCACGCCGGCCACCTGATCGGTCACTGAAGGTCAAAGGCGAAGTGCACGGTTGCCTCTGTACTGTCACGAAACCGCTCACGGCGGTCGCAGCAAAGCTGTGAAGTGATTGGGTTCCTGCCATGCTCGGCTACACGGTTGTTTTCCCTTGTTCCGTCGGCTCGTCATTCCTTGTTTTTTTTGGTCTTGTGATTGTTTTTTTTTTGTTTGTTTAAGGTCGCGCAGGTGCTCGCGTAGCTATGTTGTTGGTTCAGGTTTTCTAGTGTCACGAGAATGCTTATGATGATACCCGCAGTATCGCTGTAATGATACAGGTTAGATCAACCTCAGACGCCAAAGCGACATCGTTCGCTCACGGCTGACTGGCTGGTAATTTGAACAGTCGCTCATTTCACCTCGCGGGCTGCCTTGTGTTGCCGTCGGTGCGTTCTTGACTGTGCTTGCCGGCCCGTCCTCACGGACAGCTCAGTCCCCACGGACAGTCCTCACGGACAGCTCGCCCCCCGCGCACGCGCCTGTCATGCGTTGCGAGACCCTCGCCGGGCTCAGAGCTCAGGTAATTTGAAGAGCCGCTGATCTCACCTCGCGTGCTGCCTTGTGCTGCTGCCAGTGCGTTCTCGGCTGGGCTTGCCAGCGCGTCCTCACGGACAGCTCGCCCCCCGCGCACGCGCCTGTCATGCGTTGCGAGACCCTCGCCGGACTCAGGGCTCAGCTCTGGATCGAGCGGCTCAGCAAGAACCAGTCTTGCAGGGGCCGCCAGCTTATCTGAGGCGGTTTGCGATCAAAGGTCAAGGCTAACTGTTGCACGTGAAGACAAGTTTTCCCGCTACTCGGTAGGGGGAAGTCCGTTTTTTCACTTTCCGAACATCATGCTCCTGATGTTGGGTGATTGTTTACGAAACATTATATTTGAACTTCACTTGTGTTTACGCATACGCCTGCAGAAATGAATTAAAGTGGTGTTTCAACTTGCCTTCACTTTGTCTTCATATAGAGCTCATTTTTTTTGCCGGCCGGCGCAAATTCCAGATAAAGTTAAAAGATTCATTGCTGCCGGAATTCGTTCAACCCAATTATGGTGCGTTGCCATCGGTTGGCATCAAAGCTTTGGATTCGTATTCGTGGGATTGGGTTGTATTAGAATTGACGAAACTATTGATTCATGAAATGAATGGGAATTCTCGAAGCATCAAAAAGTAGGATGAAAACCTCGAAAGTCCGGATTAAAGTTTAACACGAAATCCTAAAATATATTATTAAGTAACGAAACAAATGTATTATATCTTGCGTAGGCTCACATTTTCTGCATGTGAATTAAAGGGAATACGTATGTCTGTTCTCCGTCCGACTGGATCGCCCTTCCTCCTTTAGTAGCATTGTATTAGTTCGAAATTTTGACTCAAAATAAAATATACCGGCATCTATTTGACCCTCGAAACCGAATCTGAATCCGCCTCTCTAGAATTCAGATGCCGAAATTCCGCGAATCTTCAGCCGTAGTTATCATAATTTAGGGATATCAACGCATCCATTGGAATCCAAAAGTACCAACGCTAAGCTTTTCGGTGGAGTAATTATGATTTCAAACGAAAACATTGGTCAGAAGATTTTCTAACGCCTTCAGATGAAAAGTGTTTTGAGCCCATGATTATGTTAGCCGTGATGTGAACCCTCAAAAGCAGTAGCCCTTTGTCTTTGTCCAGGCACGTGGGCGATGGCCTTTGTGGGCTGCTGCAGCTATTGCGATGACCGCCATGCTTACCCGTTCTCTGATCGCTGTGGATGCCTGGGGCTACAGCGGGTCAGGCTATCACAGGCTGCAGTTGCGAGGAGCACTGCAGTGCCTAACGCCAGCGTCGGGTCAGGTCATCCGCGGACGGGAGACGGGAGACGGGTCAGGACCGCGGCGGGGAGTGTCTGGAGGTCGATCGATGGCGGCGGGGCGAGGTCACCCTTACCTGCCGCGGGGGTAGATAATTTTATATAATCATATGCAATATTGCAACAAAAAGCAACAGCTTGTTGATGACGTTCCACTCCGCTCTCATTTCGGGCATGGTCTTAGATCATTTAGACCGAAGGCCGGCAACCGGAGCTACGGCAGGTAGTTAAGCATGAAGGTCGAGCGCCGACAGCTGGTCCGGGTCAATGTCAGCTGGTCCGGGCCAATGTCAGCTGGGCCGGGAGGCGACCGAAAGGTTGCGAGTCGTCCAGCTGCGGCAGGGTGGAGCAGGAGCTGCTGCCGCCCGGCTGGCGACCACACTGATCTGCGTGTGCAGCGGTGGCTTGATTGCGGGGGTCGGAGTGGGTGCGGGCGCTCCGGAGTCTGCTCAGGGGACGGTCGCGCATCACCATCCTAGTGGGCGGATCACCGCCTGGGCAGGGGCCTAGTGGGCAGATCACCGCCCGGGCAGCGACCTCGTGAGCGGATCGCCGCCCGGGCAGGGACCTCGTGAGCGGATCGCCGTCTCGGCAACTGCACCGCGTCGCGCCGGGTCGACGGTCGTCACCGGCCCCAGCTGCACCGGACGTGGCTAGTTCGGTTGGCAGAAGCCGGCCACTGAATCACCTCAGTGACCTCAGCCCCAGGCTGGCCGTCACGGCCGGGCTCTGAGTCACGGCGTCCACCACGCTGTCACAAAAAGCCGTAACAGTGGCGAGGCCGCGTGAAGGCATTAGTCACAGCAATGCACGGCCCCGGCGCCGCGGACCGCCATTGTCGGTCGTGCCTGCCATCTGAAGTAGCTCAAACGAACTATCGGTACGTTTTTGATGCTGTTGCATCCATGAGCGAAGCCTTCACTATCGTAATGTACTGTCGAGAGTTGTTCTTAAGTCGGAGAACGTTGAGATGCTAAGCCCGAGCGAGCGAAACGAACGTTTTGCACCCCCGCTCACCGCATCTGTCCTGTCCTGATCTGATGTTGGCAATCCGTCCGCTTCTTCGTTCAGCTAATTGTTCGTTATTTACTTTCCGAAGCGTTTTTATAGCTGCATCGTATTTGCTGGACTATGTCCCCCGCCATAACTTTAGCCTTACAGTTGTGCCAGATGTACCTGGGGTGTGAAACTTAAACGGCACATTCCAGCAAGAAAATGGCGTTCTCCATAACGGTGAATCAAATGGTGATATTTTCAGCTATACATCATATCTCAGTAAAAAGCAACAGCTTGTTGATGACGTTCCACTCCGCTTCAATACCAGCATGATCTTAAACCACTAGTGCGTTTCTAATGTGACTATGTCTTTGCATTCAGAAGGTGATCATTTGCGGGCATGTATGGGCTTCGGGTGGGCCTGAGTGACATTTCGAAAGTAATACTGGGTGATAGCGTCGAGGGATGGCTTAACGCGCTGTCGTTTTTTTGGGGCTACGGCTGGGGTCCAAGTATGCGTACCCCAAGTACTAGGTCATGAAATTCAAATTTGGTGCGCCAGTCACGTGCAGTTTGGGGAGTTGCGTGCATTTGGGGCCCAACGTTTGGAAAACCGCACACGAGTTCCAGCCGACTACTGCCCCATCAGACTTTCACGTGACGGGATCGCTCCTAAAGGCGGCCTCTTTTCGGCATGAGCATCTCCAACGGCCCCATGCCAGCGGCTCTCACAGGTCCACATGTGTCATAAAATGTACCAAACCTCAGGCCCTAAGACGTTATGCGCGCATGAAAACGCAGCGGTTAACATCCTGGTCTGCTATCCACCTTCTGGCGCCTTTTAACCTAGGTTCCGGTGCACCGGCGATTCGTCGCCATGTGCCGGCACAAACTCCCCAGTGTTCATCACGTTGGGTTTCAAGCTGGAGCTGCCAGAGACGAGCCGCTCGTCAGGCGAATGGCGACAGTCAGCTGACGACGTTTTGGGCCAGTCCGCTAGCCTCTCGTTTCATGCCAGTGCGCCCTGGTGCTTCAGTTTCGGTGGAAGAATGCCTCGGGATGCTTTCGCTTCCCATTGTCCAGGCGTTTAAAGGGATTGATGAAGTTTCGACGCAGCGGGGAATGCAGTCGTTCAATTAAATGATCTGTTTGCGATTCGTGACACGACCTTAGAATGTTTGGTGTACGCCCATTGTATTAATTTATGGGCTACTAACATAGACATCCTTTTTTTGGTAATTATGGAAGGGAATTAGGCCTCGTCAGGAGTGTTACCGTCGGCGTGTTGCGCCGTCCTGTGCTTGGGGATCGAGTAGAGGGTATGAGATGCAGATTGAGCTGGTTGTGCTTGCTTGCAATGATTGTACGTGTCAAACGTCATTGTTACCACGGAAAGGCAGTTTAAAAAATATTCACTCGTCCTGAACGCACAGCCGTCATGTTGTACACATTTTAAGTAAAAGTGCTGTTTTCATAGTTCCTCACATTTCCATTCAAAGGATAACGCGAGGCAATTAAACCCGTTTCTAGGGCTGAATGCAACAATGCAAAGGCAGCGAGGGTGAAAACAACCCGCTTTCTGGTCCTCGCGCGGAGCACCATTCTCCCGCCAGCACGTTAACCACCGTGGAGCTGCCGCATCGCCGCTTGGCCCGCACGTGCCGCTCGCCGCGCAATCTGGGCGGGATCGTCGCCACGTGTCGCGGTCGCCGTGTTGCTCACCCTCGCGCGGCAGCCCGGGGCGACGGCGCCGGGGCCGTGCGCTATCCACCATCGATCGGCGGTCGTACGTGCGGCCGTGACGCCACGCTCTGACGCTGTGGGCCGCGCCCCCGGGTCACCGCGCGCGCCACCTGAGTCGCGCCGGCGCCGACGCGGCGCCTTCGTCGGCGCGAGCGGTGCGTCGGCGGCGGCAGTCGGTGCACGCCGCCGGCCGGGGCCAGATAGCGGCGCCAGATAATGTATCAGGCGGTGTGGCCGGTCTGGTGTCTTCGGCCCACTCCGGCTCCGGCGATGGCGCGCGACGGTCGCGGAGGTTGGCTGGCTGTGCCGACGTACGAGCTGGCCGGCGGCCGGCCGACCGTTGCCCGTCGAGCCCGCCTCGCCGTCTGCTGCCGCGCCTGCTGTCCAGGTCAGAGACTGGCGCCGTGCGAGTCGTGTGCTGCCGAACGGCTCCAGTCGCCGTCACGTGCCTCCTGACGACTGGCGTGGTGGCCGTGTGAGCCTTGCGCCCGCGGTGCGGCTGACTGGCGTCGCCGCCGGCGGCTGCCGAACGCCGGCCGCCGGGCTATTCTGGTGTCGGCCGCTCCGGCGGCGGCGCCGTGTCGAGGCGGCCGGCTTGGCTTCGGCCACACTTCGGCGTGGCTTCCATCTGCAGCGCGGCGCGGCTCTGCCCACCGTGCTGTGACGATCCCTCAGCGTGGCTTCCGTCTGCGGCGGGGCGCGGCTCTGCCGGCCGTGCTGTGACGATCCTTCGACGTGGCTTCCGTCTGCAGCGCGGCGCGGCTCCGCCAGCTGTGCATTGACGATCCCGCACGACGCCGTAAAAATGTCTCTTGAGGCGACCCCACCCTACGAATGTCCTGTGGTGGCCGACGCGGTGGCGGTGAGTCTGCTGGACGTCTCGAGCCTCCCTTCCTTGCCGCACACCGTACTCGCTGACGCGGGCGGGCTCGAGGGTATGAGTGTGACCACGTTGCCGCCACTCTGTCGGCGTGCGACTGCAGGAGCCTGAGACCGCGCGGCTTCAGTCCAGTCCAGTCCAGTCCAGTCCAGTCCAGTCCAGTCCAGTCCAGTCCAGTCCAGTCCAGTCCAGTCCAGTCCGAAGTCCAGTGTCTGCCGCCCCCCACCCTCCGGACGGGGGGCAGACGGTCAGTCAAGACTCCGGTCTCTTCAGCCCCCAGACTCGGGCGGTGGCTGCATGCCGTGACTCCGACCTGTTGAGCCTTCTGGACGAGTCGGGACTCGGCCTGGGGCTGTCGGCATGCCGCCAGTCTCTGGATGTGAGCTGGGCCTCTTAACTACATTTGAGCCAGTGTCGGGTCTGGCCCGACTTCCGTTGGTGTGTGAGAATACCGATTGTGCCTCCGGTAGACCGGATGCGAGGGTATCACATATCCGCTTCGAGGCATCTGCGGCGCGCCGCCGGGAGCTGGCGGAGTTGACGGAAGCACCATCTGACGCGAGCTGTCGCTCCAGTCAAACGGCGCTGGTGTGGGCCGCGTCTGTTTATCTGAAGTGGTTGGCGGCGTTGTAAAACCCCGTCCGTGAAGTGATTGAAAAGAGGGTTTAGATGGCCGCATCATGTGTGTCGACGCTATTAGCAGGCACGGCCCACCTGACCAGACATACTTGCATTCTCGGCAATCGGAGCCGAAGGGAATCCCCGTAGCTGCCTCATTGTCGCAGCGACTGGCTTTTCCGTGGATCGGTTTACCTTGCAACGATAGAGGCGCGGTGCTAAATATTTCCTAGGCTGGGGCCACCTGCCGCTGCCGTGTTTCATTCCTTCGCTTGTAGTGACTAATCTTCGGAGCATGCGGACAGTTGGCATGTTGTTACCGTGGCATGCTGTTGCTGTGAACCTTCGTCCCCGGACTTTGTACGCTGGCGCCGGGCGAACGGAGCGCGGGCCGGGGCATCTCTGGACCGGGTCTGCCCCGTTCGGTCAGCAGTGGTCGGCAGACGGCGGCACCATTGCCTGGTGAAAGTGCATGTGCACCGAGTGATTCACTTGTTCGTACACAAGCGTTTACAGCGCACTGTATTGAAAGAAGTGAGCAGCTCGAGCGCAGCTGTTACCGGATGTTGTGGGTTTGCCTTTAAAAAAATAGAAGTTGGCTGGCAATTCAGGTCTGCTAAACGTGTTTTAGAGCTCATGCTGGTCCTTGTTTACTGGTTCAGCGATCATATAAATTGTGGCGCGTTTCAAGTAAAGAATTCAGTTGACAACTGATCAATTACCGTAAGCCCAGTGCACACAATGAAACCTTTCTTGCACGCGTCCTCCGAAGCCTAAAGGTGCTGGTGCGAATCGTCACATTGACAGCATTTTACAGCGATGTGGTGTCTCTCTAAGTCGCTCGGAAGTGTTGACTACACTGTGGCCCTAGGCTTGGAGCGGCGGAGGGACCCAGTCATCCTGCGTGCGTGTGATGACTAATGTCCCGGCGCGGGGCGGCGTGACGCGTGTTTGCCGGGTGATGACGGGATGATGACTGGATCGGCTGATGACTAGATGGAGGTGTGCGTCCGCCGAATGGATACGTGTAGCTGGAAGTGGCGACGCCTTACCAGAAGTGGATGCGTGTGGTGAGGCGCACGCGGCCTCTGCGCAGATACCGAGAACGGCACAGGCAGAGCTGGTGACGAGTTTATGGCTTCATCAGCAGTTTTTGCTAGTAGTGATCCGACGGCCTTCACTCACGCCGTTTGCCGCGGACAGGGTTACATGCGGTGCATTTTAATGCATTTTTTGCGTTGCGATGCTTTTTTAGAGCCATGTATTTTTACACCCTCGCCCGATCAGGCGCACGACTCCCCCCCCCGCGCTGCGTAAACGTTCACACACGTTCACGTTCGCGACATCCCCCCCCCCGCCCCCCACCACACCACACTACTAACTCTTAAACTAAGGCCTGTTTTCTATTTTGTTTTTAAGGCCAGTTTCCTACACTGCACTGTGGTTCTCGCAAATATATGCGCCCGCTCAAATAAAACACTCCAGAACGTTCAGTAACGGCTTGGCGTAGAAGTTGACCAGAACACAGGCTCATATTCATTTTTGAGCTTTATTTACGGAATGAAATCAGGCATTCAATAAAACTACAATGAAGGCAATTTAGTCATGCAACCGATATGTGGATCGTGCAGACATGTCCTCTAGTATGTATGAAATAACAAGTAGCATCCCTCTTTGAAAAAGGAAACGTTTTGTCCATATGGCGATAAACCCGGCTGACATTATTTTACAGATGGGCCACAGGTTACGCCCTATTCGCCCTAGAAAGTGCTTAAAATGTGTATGAGTAAGCCATTTGCGTGGCGTTTCTATTACGACCTACATTTATGGGTGGCTTTCAAATAGACGGTGCGAAAAAGGCCGCACGAGTTCGCGTGCGGCAAGCTGGGAAAGAAGAGGGTCTGCACTATCAAAACGGGCATGGCTGCAGACTGCATGAAGCGATCTTGAATTCATTCATTGTATTCATTCATTGTTCATTCTCTGTATCAGCTCAAAACCCCATACAAGTGTGGAACAGTTCCATGAAGTGCGGTGTCCCATACGGCTGTTCCTTTCCTCACGGCCTCCCGCACGGCTACCGCCTGTCTCTGCTCACCGTTGTCCTGCTTCTACTCACCGTTGTCCTGCCTCTGCTCACAGTTGTCCTGCCGCTACTCACCGTTGTCCTGCCTCTGCTCACCGTTGTCCTGCCCACACTCCCCGCGTTCGGCTGTCCCACACTCCGACCTTTTCGGCTCGGCCATCCCACTTCATGACTGATACCCCCTTTTCATCCTCAAGTTCTTCTCTGTCAGCCGTGCCTCAACTGGTCATCTCTTTCATCGCCGCTACCAGCCGCTTAAAGACAGAATGCTTCCTTTGTTTGTGCTTTTTACTGGTTGCCGGATCAGACGCGTCCGGCGTGACCCGTGATACTAGTTTTTTCGAAATCCTTCTGAGTAACTGGGAAGTTCTATTTGAAGAAGCCGCTCACGAGGGAGAAATCTTATTGGACTCCCTGCATACCACTATGAAGTATTACGTTTCATTTGGCTTGCTTTTTCCGAAATGTGTGTTCTCCATCGTTTGCCCGCTGGTATAACGTGTTATGTTACGTGCCTGTGTACTAAATACTATGACGGTTTGAAACACTATTTAGGGAAACGACACGCGAACATCAGACTTTTCCCGGAAATTCAGCGAAACTTCATACAGTGACTTTGATCTCTCCCCCACGGTGTTTAAGTACAGCGGCTCTTTTCGAAGCGGACTTTGGCTTTGGGAAACAGAGTATCACATATTCTATGGGGACACACTAGTACAAGCTCCAACCAATGCGTTTTTTGGTAAACAGCCTTTGCCCAGCCCGCTGTGACAGTAACAAAGGTGCATTTGTGCCGTCGTCATTCACCCTGTAGAAATGTCGCGTTTAAGCCTGCAGGCCCGCAATGTGTCGGTATAAACGGCTCAAAACTTTAGTCTGTAACATCTGACGACGGTCCTTAACAGATTCTGCCGTCGTCACGGCAGACGTGACAAGTCGAGCTGCCCCGGACTCTAGTGTGGGGCTTCCAAGAAAGAAAGAAGATAACTGCGGTGTCACAACGTTGAAGCGTCATCTGAGCTCGAGACTTATTGAGATGTATGACTTGATTATGTTTTGGTGGTGCTGCATTAGCACTACCCAGTGCTATTAGTACCTGCTGTATAGCTGGTCGTCAATTTTCACCAAATAATGTTTGTTAAACGTGGCCAAAACATGGAACGCTCCCTTTAGTCCGCGCCCCGTTCTTCCCCCCGTGCGCAGTGACGCGTCCCCGCACCTCCTTCTGTATGACGTCACGAGCGGGCGCGGCATTCGCGATCCCGCGTGACTGACGATTCCGGCGCGTTTCAGGCTGTGCGCTGGTCACCGGCCTTCTGTTCCTCGTCTTCGGTGTCCTCGTTGTGATATACATGCAGGCGCACGTAGACGCCTATATCAATAAGGTAAGTCCAGAGATAAGAGACGCCGCTGCTCGGGAGGGACGCGGAGTGTTGCTGCTGGGCTGTGCTTGTTCAGTCAGTGCGCTCGCGATAACGATCTCGAATGACTGATACAAAGCGCAGCGCAACATTGCTCAAGGTTCACGGTTTCCCGTTTTGCAATCTGTTCGGCGCGACAAGCGGCGTGAGTGTAGTGATATGATCGCACAGTCGCCGTGCCGTAAAACCCCCGCGACCGTAAAAACGAAGTATGAAATGATGCCACTTCGATTTTCGTGTCAACGAATCGTAAGATCAGTGCGAGCTGTTAGCGCCAGCTCACGAGGACACTGCACGTGGCGCGGTGGGAATAACTATCCAGCCATTCATGCACGACACTCGCTCTCAAACCTTTGCGTGTGGTGGGGTGAAATGGCCAGCAGGCTTGAATACTGTTCCATCCTACCACCACCGGGCCTGGCCCGTTCGCCGAACCATATCCAGTTCGCACCCGCTCGCCGAACCATAACCAGTTCGGGCCCAATCGCCATACCATAGCCAGTTCGCACCCGCTCGCCGAACCATAACCAGTTCGGGCCCAATCGCCGTACCATAACCAGTTCGGGGCCGCTCGCCGTGTACGATTCCGGGTCATTTAAGATTTCGGCCTTGTAGTGGGTGCATTCACCATCCGAAACTCTATGCGCGATATTTGAAGCCATGTACGCTGTCCGTTATATAACCATGATTTGTTGTAATACGAACTCTATACACTAACTACGATGCGCTGCAAAAGTTAAGGAGCACTCTGCATATGTCTATACAGTGAAAAAAACGCAATACAATTCTGTACACTTAAACAGAATCCCGCCAACTATTGACCTGATCTCAATCTATTTCCGCAACGCTATGAACTGTTGAACTAGCAGCACCAAAGCAAACAGTTGATTGGAAATCTATAATTCCGTGCGCTAACAACTGGCTCAGCCGTGGTGGGCACATAGGGGTGGCTGGGGTGGAGCGGTGTCCAGACTTATCCTGGCACGTAGGGGTGGCTGGGGTGGAGCGGTGTCCAGGCTATCCTGGCACGTAGGGGTGGCTGGGGTGGAGCGGCCTCCAGGCCTATCCTGGCACGTAGGGGTGGCTGGGGTGGAGCGGCCTCCAGGCCTATCCTGGCACGTAGGGGTGGCTGGGGTGGAGCGGTGTCCAGGCCTATCCTGGCACGTAGTGGTGGCTGGGTTGGAGCGGTCTCCGGGCCTATCCTGGCACGTGTGCAGGTGTATCCTGCCTTGTTCGAGGATGTGCGTGGCACCCGGTGCACGCCTCCGCTGCGGCTCGGGCTCACAAGTGAAACAGGACTGCTCGTCTAGGAAAACACAGTCGTTTGACGACGGACGTCGTAGTGAACGCGTTATTGATCGAGCGCAGTCCGCGGTCGGCTCGCTCGCGTGATCAGTGGCTGAAGGACGTGGGCATCGGCAAATATAAATAATCGTTGTCGATCCAAAAATACCAATCATCGATAAAATATGGATGTTGCTAGACCCGTTTGGTTGGCTTTGAACGGGGCCCACTTCGGAAGTGATGTGGCGCGGCAAGTGCCAATAATCCGATAGTTTGCGTATTCAAACGTAGTCGAGCGAGTTATTTTATCCGTTCACTTATCGACTTGTATTTCTATAGATGTGCCGGCCTCTCGTCATCAAGGCGGCCGCTTTTAAGGTGCGTAAATAGACAGCCTGAGCAACTGGAGATGCCTCCTTTGAAAATGTCTGATCCATTCGACCTTCGACCTTGCCTGCACCGCTCATACAACACACTGGCCTGGCTCACTGTGAGGCTGCTGGTTTCTAGCTACTTGCTGTTCATAAAACATAGTGCGGCCAATTTAGTTGGGTTTCTTGGCTGCTGGGTACGGCAAAAGTCGCATCAAGAACAGTTTCTGACTTGTAGGCCGGCAACAACAAACACAGCGCAATATCTAGGAACCGGGTTTCGTTCCCACATGACAGCTTTGAGATGCAAGCGGGCCTGTTACCCCCCCCCCCCTCAAACAATTTTTTGACAGTTCGCACGTGCGGTGGTGAAAGTGGTGGATTGCATTGAGAGGGGAGGTAAGAGAAAGGACAGGATAGGGGCAGCCGAACTTCCTGGAATCGATATACGTCTGGCGCTGTCGACACGTTTCCAAACGTCGTCGTCAAGCTGGGCGTGCGGATAATTTCACAAAGGCGTACACATCTGCACGTTTTCAGCCTTATCGGTCAGCTTATATCCAGCGTCATTGGTCAGCTTATATGCACAGTCACCGAACCCAGCTGCTATAACCCATCGAACACCCGAGCGTGTTCAGGCGCGCTTTCGATGCTTACGGGGAACTTACGAGGCGGCGAGGTCGTCGAAACCGACCTGAATATGTGGGTGGATTAGCCGGTCACCAGAGGGAGCCCCACAGGCCTCGCCCATTGCTGGCAATGACGGGCTATTCGCCGACGTGTCAGACGAGACCCAAATGTGTCCATGGTGAGTCGGCTGAACAGCTGCAGTATTCCGTGCACAGCAGGCTGCGTCGGACTGAGCAGGGCTGGCGAAGATGGTGACGCAGTTGGCCTGCGACGTGATCTAATTTAATCGCGGACAGATGACGTATCGGAAATTATGAACTTAAGCGGGCCGTAGTAACATCCCAAGTTACGGAAACATCGCGACATCTCCCCGATTTATATTCCGGTAATGTTGCCGATGAACCGCCTTGCATGGTCTGCATGGTGGAGTTCTATACCGGACTAACGTCGGCCGGCCCCAGGGCGAGCAGGCCGGCCTCCAGAGCGATCAGGCCGGCTGCCAGGGCGAGCAGGCCGGGCCCCGGGGACGAGCAGGACAGCCCCGGGGAGAGCAGGCTGGGTCCCGGGGCGATCAGGCCGGCCTCCAGAGCGATCAGGCCGGGCTCCAGAGCGAGCAGGCCGGCCTCCAGAGCGATCAGACTGGCTTCCAGGGCGAGCAGGCCGGGCTCCGGGACGAGCAGACCGGCTTCCGGGGCGAGGAGGACGGTCCCAACGGGGGGGGAGGGGGGAAGCAGACCGGTCCTCGGGGCGAGCAGGCCGGCCCCCGGGGAGAGCAGGCCGGGCTCCAGGGCGAGCAGGCCGGCCTCCAGAGCGATCAGGCCGGCTGCCAGGGCGAGCAGGCCGGGCCCCGGGGACGAGCAGGCCGGGCCCCGGGGACGAGCAGGACAGCCTCCAGGGAGAGCAGGCCGGGCCCCGGGGACGAGCAGGACAGCCCCCGGGGAGAGCAGGCTGGGTCCCGGGGCGAGCAGGCCGGTCCCCAGCGGGGAGCGGGCCGGCCCTCGGGGGGGGGGGAGCAGGCCGGTCCCCAGCGGGGAGCGGGCCGGCCTCGGGGGGGGGGGGGAGCAGGCCGGTCCCCAGCGGGGAGCGGGCCGGCCCTCGGGGGGGGGGGGAGCAGGCCGGTTCCCGGGGAGAGCAGGCCGGCCCTCGGGGAGAGCAGACCGGGCTCCAGTGCGGCAGCCCCCAGGGCGAGTAGGCCGGCCTCCAGGAGGCAAGCAGGCCGGTCCCCAGGGCGAGCAGAGCGGCCTCGGGGCAAGCAGGCCGGGCTCCAAGACGAGCAGGCCGACCCCAGGGCGAACAAGCCGGTCTCCAGGGAGAGCAGGCCGGCCCCCGGAGCGAGCAAGTCGGGCCTTAGGGCGAACGGGCAACAGCGCTTCGTCGGTCTCGTTGGGCTGCTTATGGGCCAAGGTGACGGCCGACCTTAACCGGAGCAGAGACCGGAACCGCCATGGCTGCCGGGGCGGGCGGCTACGCTCGGGCGGCGATGTACCATGGTGGCGCTAGTGCCGACCGGAAACCGCAGCATCGACTCGAGCCGCGCCTGCACCGACTCTCAGCTGTCTGGGCCGCGCCGGCCGCGCCCGCCAGGCTGGCTAGCCAGCGTGACGTCATCCCGACGCCTGCCGCCTTGCCGACCACTCCGGGGTCGGCTGGGTCAGGCGGCCGACTCCGGGTCGGATGGACGGTATACTGGGCCGGAGGCAGCCATTCCGGAGGGTCTCCGGGCCGGGACACGGCCTGCGGCCTGAGTGGGGACCTCAGAGCGCCGTTCCGCCTGGAGTGTGAGCTAGAGCGGCAACCTGTTGATGGCGACGCCCAGTTCGTGGTGGGGACGGGAGCTCGGCGCACCGGCGGGTGTTGGCGGCGGTGATGGCCGACGGACTGGCTATCTGCAGCCCAGCGGACCTGACGCCGCCGCAGGGCGTCCCCGGCGGCGCGTCCGCCGCCACTGCAGACGAGCGGCCGGGCGAGCGGACGCGTCGGCAGGCGCGGACGCCCCCGTTACCCTGTGGTGCCGTCGTCAGACGAGAGGCTCCGGATGCACACAAACAGACGCGCTGAGGCAACAATCCGCGGTATCGCGGAATCGTTAGCGAAAGGATGGCCACTGGCCAATGCTCAGGCGCGTGCAGCACGCGATCTTGGCACCGGCAGAGCTCAGCCCAGGGCCAGGGCCTGGCTGCTTCGTTTTCCTTGGCTTTCTTTTTCCGTCCCACTCCCACTCTAGCGTTAGGACTTGGCCGGCCGCGGCTGGTGTGTAGACTGCTGCTGCAATTGGCCAGAGCCCGCTGTTTGCCCAGAGCTGCAGCCGGCCGGCGCTGCTCGGCCGACCTCCCGGCGCTTTCACCAGGCGGTGTGGGAGCGTCAGCGTGGGGCCCGGCCGGCGCGCCCCGTCCGGCGCCATGCGTGCCAGGCCCGGCGCCGCCCGGCACCGGTGAGAGGCCGCGCTTCGGTGCCGGAGCGTGCTCAGTGATAGCGCCGGCTGCTCGTCCGCCGTCATATTTGGCGCCCGCGGTATCGAACGCCTCGGGGCGAATCAGCCCAACAGGCGCTGCGGCACACGTGGTTCTCACAAAATCACCCCACGGCTCTCGTAGGGCCAACTGCACGCAGCGCATCGCACGCGCTGTTTTGTTAATTGCTGCTGGAATGAGATACGTGGTGGCCGCCCCACTGCGGCAGGCGTCTGCCGGGATCGCTTGATGTCATTGGTCGGCTGTGGACATTGTCCAGGATGTCCGTGTCCTGAGTCTGATGTCCGGCGTGGAATCAGCGTTAATCTCCTTCGTCGCTGCTCAGCGTTACTTAGCGCCCGACGGGCACCACCGTGGCAACTCCATCGTCCACACGCACAGCAGTCTGATGGCGTTGCGGCGCCGCGCGCGCTACCACCACCGGAAGCCGCCGGCCGCTGATCTGGGCCACCGTGCTGTGAAACAGTTGGACGGCTGGTGGCTTGGCGCTGCTGCGGAATGGGGAGTGTGGGAGCGAAAACAGGTGATGCATTTTGGTGCCAGTTTGACAACGCGACCTCAAAACGTGAGATTCAATGAGAATTATGTAATTTGCCAGGGCTTCATAAGCCGCCACGGCATGTTTCGTTAACCGCAGATATTGGGCATCCTCGTCGATGGCCGTCTTTCGTGGGATTTATGGATTGCATTGAGTAGCATTTCATAGATTCACAGATTCATGGCATTGGTAGATTTTCATGTAGATATATTCATGTGGGAGCTGGGTGGTAGGCAGTAAGAAGCAAAACTTTCGGTGCAGTGGCAGCCTTATATGAGCAACACTGAAAGCAGCACCGTATAGTCGTGTATGCCACCACCCAGGCGTGGGCCTGGCAGTAAGCTCCAGGTGCGGCCTGCGGCTTAGGTGGCCTCCGATGCCTTCGCGACGTGAACAGGTGCAAATGAGAGTTCCTTGTTGCATGACATCTCTTTGTGTTAAAACGCGTTTTTGAAATCACAGCATTTGCCCCAAAGAGCGGAGAAACTAGCCTGGACCACGTTTTGGTACCTTCAGTGCCATAGCGATGCCTTATGTTTGTTTAGAAATGGTCTAGTATTGAGAAAATAATCAACATTTTGCGTTGCGTCGCCTGATAATTGCGACCGGTTGCCAGTTCCCTGTTTATATGGCTTCGCCACATAGCCTCAGCAGCTGAGTGTGTCGCGAAGTTCCAATGACAACGATAACGGAGCTGTCCGTGGTCTACGATGCTTACACCGGAACACCAATTCCAGTGTGTGGAATCATTGGTTTGCGGCATCCCCATGTCTTGCACAGCTAGGCGGCGGATAGCCCAGCGGCGTCGCCGGTGTTCGCAGAAAGATATCTCCCCTTCCCCCCCCCCCCCTCTAAGCTGTGTCGTCCGATGACTGTGTCTGTGACTGACTGTGACTGTGTCGTCAGTGACACTTTTATTGTTTTAAGGGAGAGGGAAGGAGAGGGATAGCGATAGGGATTGGGATAGAGATAAGGATAAGGATAAGGGTAAATAGGAGAGGGAGATAGGAAGGGAGGATGAGAGAGGGAGGGAGTCCATGGCCGGCATCGGCCAAGTGCTGAGCTGTCGGGCAAAACGACTTGTCAGCAGACGGGTGTGGCGCGGTGGTGTGCCGCCCACCCAGGCGCATACGCCGCGCTGGCGCTCCAACAAATTCTCCGAATGAGCCGCTGGCTGACATCGCAAGACACCCGTGCTCGGCGCTCAGCCGTGGCCTTCGGCCGTCTAAATGGTGGCCCACGTTGATGGCATGTAGCCGCGAAAGGTTGGTAGCAACAGGTCAGCGCGGTGTCATGTCGCGGGCAATTCCAAAGTCCAGCGGATTCCAGGACGCCGGTGGTGCGCAGAGGTGTGTGTTGGCATGACCGGGCGCTCGCGTACCCGTCTTCCAGCTGGCCCCCTGCCGCCAGCGGACAGCGGACCGCCAGCGCCGCCGACGCATCCGTGGGCACCCGCCGCCGACCGCTTCCGCTCGGGTGACGTCACGCGATGACGTCACGGGTGGCGTGGTGTCGGACGGTGGCGCTAGCGGCAGTCGATAGGCATGCGCGGCGAGCCTGGGCGGCGCCGCCGGCTTTGTGTGCCGCCGGCCGCCGCCGGACAGGAGCACGTGCGAGCCCTTTGTGCTGCCTGAGCTGGCGCCGACGGGCGGGGGGTTGCCGACCGGCCGGCCGTGGCTGCGAGGGGACGGCAGCCTCCAGACAGTCCGTGTTCGCCAGATGCGGCCGCGGGACGAGACTCGCTGCGCTATCTGCTGAAGGGACCCAGTCGCCAAGCGATAATTACGCGCGCAGCAACTTGTACGATATCAGGACTGCCAAATCTGCGCTGGTCTCTGATTGTGCACAATCTAAATGCCGCAGTAATTTGAGAGTATTCACCTATCATGGAACCAACGGAAGCTGACCGTGCTTCTGAATATGACTAAGTGCAGTATCCCTGAAAATGTGTGGCGTTTGGGACCGTGGCGCTGCCGTGGTGCCATCCGGGCAAATTTTGCAAAAGCAGCGATGCTCCCGTGATTCTGCGTTTGCTGCGACTGGAAAGACAAGTTCTACAATCGCGCTTCCCTACTGCTCAGGCAATATCAACTTCGATTATCTGGCATACCAAGGGCCATTAACCAACACTTAGGCTGCACTCGCCCATGTGTTTAGGTGCCGTCGTCACTTCTGTGGGACGCCGCAGCGTGTAAACTAAACGGACTGAGCTCTGGACTCTGCTCAGGCAGAGGCCCGGCGTAAAACATCGCGCGTTCTGCTGCCTGGCACCGCTCAAAAACGTCCCATGCTCCTTGGCAACGAAAAGCCTCATGGTCATCTGCCGATCTATGAAGGCAGGTGCCATTGAGGAGTTGTGGAGACAAACTTAGCCCATTCGCTCAATGGGATTTTTCACTCGTTTTAGAGGAACACTAAGAGGGCTGCAAGATAAAGCAAAATATGAGCGAATGCTCAGATATTGAAGCTGTTTCACAGTGACTGCAAGACAAGGGGAAATGACAGACAGCATATCAAAATATTGGAGCGGGCACCAATTTAACGTCTCTGGGACTGACGCGAGCTAACTTCTGGAGCCACTGGTTTGGTATGGGATCATCCAAGGTTTTGTAATATCATGGCTCTGTCAGCTGCATCAGCGCTCCTTAGGTGGTCCAAGATAAAGACAGTGAGGAGGACATTTATATATATATATATATATATATAGATATATATAAAAGAGAGAGAGAGAGGAGAGAGAGAGAGAGAGAAGAGAGAGAGAGGAGGAGATAGAGGCAGGCGATCGAGAGAGAGAGAGAGATATATATATCTATTATATATATCTATATATAATATATGTATATATGTATATATGTCTCTCTCTCTCTCTCTCTCTCTCTCTCTCTCTCTCTCTCTCTCTCTCTCTCTCTCTCTCTCTCTCTCTCTCTCTCTCTCTCTCTCCAAAAATAGACTATATGCCTAAGACAGTTTCTTCCTTACACGCGAAATGGCTTTCAAGCTCACAAGCAGCGACGTTTGGATATAGATATATACTTTATAGGTATAGGTATGGATAAAGATATGGCTGTAGATATAGATATAGATATAGATATATATAGATATAGATATAGATATAGATATAGATAGATATAGATAGATATAGATAGATAGATAGATAGATAGATAGATAGATAGATAGATCAATATATATATATATATATATATATATATATATATATATATATATATATATTTCGACCGTTATAATTATTTGGTCCAGTTACTGTTTTACTTACTCATGGAAATATTATTCCACAGCGGCTGAGGCTCGGATGCAATCTTTGGTGGCCCAGGTTTGCTTCCTGGAGCACCTAAAAACGTTCCATTGTCGACGTTCTTGGAAAAATGCAATCATAGATGGCCAGCGTGGTGTTTAACGCCAGTCTTACGAGCTGGTAGCGACGATGAATGCGGAGTACATCCAAGTTGTGAACACTGCAATTTTTGCGTAGTAAGCCGCACGCGGATGCCGAAAAGATCGCTGCTACCGGACAAGACCGGACAATATCGCCAACCGGATGGCGGTTACCGAATGGCGAATAGCCTGGCAACCTCGCGGCCAACTGTAGGGGATTTCTTCCTTATTGCGAAATGGCTTTTCGCGCACTCAAGCAGCGACGTTTGGCTTGTAATTGAAAATCACAAAAGAGTTGAGCTGTCTTTTGGGCCCATTGCGATTAACAATGAAATTGGCATTAGAAGAACAATAAAAAATGGTTCAAAATGAGACCCATCCAAATGCCTTCACAGGTTATCCGAAGGGATAAGTAGGTATATCTTAGATGGAATGTGCGTCGTTGGCTATTATCAAGGCGTGAGTTAACACTTGTTGCGGGGGAATTCAAGGAGGGCTGCTGAACTGCTAGGATTGTTTGTGCAAAGCCAGATAGAAAGACATTTTTGGTGCATTTTAAGCCCTGACAGCATCGTCTGAGCAAACCGCCACAATGCCTACCTGTATTGCAGAGTATGACCGTGATGCAGTTTAGACACAAGTGGCAGCCCTTGCGATCAATGTCTAGAGCAGGGTTAAAAATTTGGCTGTTTTCGCAAGTTTTTTCAGCATTGTTGCGAGTCCGAACCGACCAAGAGTGTATTCACGAACCTTCTCAATGCTGGTCCGACCCGGATCCTCGGATCTCCCCACACACAGCTGGTGTTGCTTCTCCGCGTCTCGCTGAGGCATGTCTTGCATCATGCGGTCCTCCCCACACAAGTCTGGTAATACGCGCCCCTCCAGTGGGGTTCAGAGCGAAGGCTGTGCCCTGGCATTATAAGGGAATGTCTTCTCAGTTCAGGCGTCAGAGGCTTGGTTGGAATCCGAAATATCTTGTGCACGCAATGCTTTCGGTGTTTTTTTATATTTTTCAGTCAAACATTTTGGTCGTTACAACCAGACACGTTGTGGGACCCAAGGCAGGATCGTGGATTCCGAACGTGGATTCTACAAACGTATTAAATAGGTGCTTTATTCCGAAGGATCCTTCAACAAATGTATTAAATAAATGCCGGATTCCAAAGGATCTTTCAAATAATTGAGAAAAATTGAAGACCCTGAAATATCCATGCGCAAAATTCGGAAGTGCATACCAAGCCCCAGTAGGTTATTTCAAAGAAAACCGGAGTAGATACTGAAAAACCACACTTCGGGACATACATACACAACATACGCTATGCACAGGATAGAAACCGGATCTCGGAGTCCATTTGTGCGGCGTGCGATGCGGAGCCAGCCAGTATGCAGCCAGCCCACTGATGTGCCAGCCGGTCCCTAGGGTCGACGCCTGTCGAGACCTGTCTGGGCGCGTGGTATTTCCTGCTCACAGAGAGCCGGGATCCCTGGTCGTGCGCTAGGCACAATCGATGTGACGTCAGGCCCGTTCCCTGCAGAAGATATTGTTCATCGATCTGTTGCGAGGTTCGGTATATGCGCTGTTTATAGGGAATAATGTGGCCCGCGTGTTTCTAGCGTCAATAAATCTCTGCTGTGATTGCTGCGCTTCGTGAGTCGCCAGACAACCAAATTATACCTATAGGATATACCATATTTAGCTACCGCTTTATACTGGCATTCTACGCTGTGTTTGGGAATCGGAATATTCCGTGCATTTGCACCACAGCAACTGTAATATGCCTATATTAGATGCCACGTTCAGTCCTTTGTTATGTTTCAAGTGTATACTATATGAAACAAGCGTTTATGCCTATATTTAAAGATCACCATACCTGACAACTTCCATACATGCGTACCGTGGAACCACATACAGTCACATTTCAGCGCGCATAAAGACACCTAAACCACATTGACAACAGTATGATCTCTTTACCGTTTGTCATATTTGTCAACGGTATAATATATAATAATTATGATTATTATTTGCTGTATTTACCAACTGTTTTCTGTCTGTTATATGCCTTACAAGCTATGATGTTACATCTAAGGTATGTGCTGTATTACGTAGGCATATTACACACACCGTATGTACCATATTTAATAATGCATGTAACGTCGGTCCAGTGAGTATCACTTGAGAGTCACCCAAGACAGTACGGATAGTGCCCTGACTCAGCTGCACGTTTGGAAAACCAGGGGCGTGTTCGACCGACATGTAATCTCAGATAATTACCCCGGAAAGCTGCAAAACTCCAGGATGGCGTTCAGCACCGCCAGCAGGGATAGTTATCGCGGGTAATTAATTTCCGTGCTAAGGGAGAACCCCGAGAGATGTTCAGGACGTGCTCTAGACGGATAATCCTTTTTTGCTGTGCCTATCTATGGCTGCAAGTTAAGATGCGACTGTGCGTGGCGCATGTGAGACGAAATTGGAGGATAACCTGGGACGTGCCAAACTCAAAGCGAGAATCGTCGTGAATGGTTGTCGGGCGAGAAATTATTGGTTGGATATTTTTCCCTCCGCCGAACGCGCCAGAGGTGCAGGGGTTCGGTTCTCCGCAATGCGTGCCCTTCCTGCCACGGAGAGAGGCAAGCGGCACCACTCAGCTGATGACGCGCCGTAAAATCCCCAATGACGGAGCTGCCGAAGGGTCAGGCTAAAATGTGGCAGACATGGTGGGCGGGCGGGCGGCTCCTACTGCGGCGGACCATCATCGTAAAGGTCAGCGGAACACCACAGGGGAGGGGCCGCACGATATGGTCACCAAATGGGTATTGCATTATTGCGTTGTTTCGCACGTTATCAGGTCATTCCATATTAATTGGGATATCCTTGGACCGTTGCCAGTGGGTACATCCACATCACAACACGACATATGCATTCGCACGATGAAGAGGGACATATGCAAGAGCTTAACGTGTCAGATACTCTGAATAATTTGGACACGGGTCTGATGCGTAGACGAAAGGCGAGTCAGCAATGTCTATGATGATGGCTCGGCGCACGCGCCATGGAAGCCGGCTGGGCTGGGACGCGCCTCTCGCAGACCTTGCTGGCCATGACATTCGGAAGCAGTGGTGTTGGAAATGTGGAGTGTGGTCATGTGGAGTGGATTGGCGGATCTCAACGTGGAGCTAGTCGCAGACCGAACAGACACAAGAATAGTGAAGATGCGCTTCACGTAGTGCCCGCAGGAGACCGGTGTGCGTTGCTGGTGCGGTGTAATGTTCGTCTCACGTACCAGGATGGCGCATGCGCGGTAGCACGCGGTAGGACAACGCCATGCCACGGGTAGTATTTCCCTAAGCTCATTGTGTGGGCTGTCATCAGTGCCGCGACGCGGGCCGGACGCATGCGACCAGGGACCATGAATATCAATGTGGGGACCGATGGTTGTTATTGAGAAGCGTGATCGTTCCTCACGCTGTTTTGCCTTATTACGATGTTTTGCCCTATTCCCTGTCGAATAACCGAGTGAAAGGAGAGATAGATATATTGAATTTTGGCTATATACGTTTTTCAAAACGATTATGAGCATAAGTCCAAAATTTAAAGTTGCCTGCCGATACCACTCGATTTGTCGGACTAAAATCGCACACAACTGAGTGGGATCGGCGGGCCATTTTTGGATTTTGAATTTACTCTTTATGATCATTTTGACAATGGCATGTAGCCGAAATGTCAATTCATCTATCTCTCCTTTTTCCCGATCTTTCGACGAGCAATAAGGCTAAACAACTATTTTACGCAAGTGTGAAATGTTCCTCGCGCATGCACTCACCAACTTCGCAATTTACAAGTGCACAACTTACGGTTGTACTTTGCAAACCTGACCCGGTCACGGTTTGGTGGTTCTCAAACTATCCTACGCATAGACGGCGGCGCCGTCTGTCGCTTGTCAGACATATCCGACCGATTGCACGCATATTATGTACGAAATGTGGGGCTGCGCTGTAACCTCTCAGATAGTTGAAGTTAAACATTCGGCCATCTTGCAATAAAAGAAACTGAAGTAATTTTTCGCCTAGACGTCCAGTCCATGCTAACAATGTAAATTTCGCACCATGGAATGCGAAATGTCTTTGTGAAGTCATAGTATTCACTGTTGCAATTGCAAACAGAACGAAGTATTTTAATTGTAAGGACGGCGGTGTACGCGGAATGCATGATGCGTCAGCTCAATTGGCTTTTGATGATTGCATAAGTAAATTGGTAGGATTTATGTCGAAAGCCGCGATTGTCGTGTGATATCCCCTTGATCACGTGACGGTGACATGACAATGTCAGACATAATATACACAGTGTAAAATGTTGCATCAATAATCAGTGCGCTAAAAATAACATTATTTGCGTGGCAAACGTCGACAGAGGAGCTCTTCATCCAGTCTGCTTACAGGCATCTATGTCATGGCTCATGTGACACTCCTGTTTGCAGATGTTAGCCTTCAGTGAAGACTCGCCCACTTTTCATGCGTGGAAAGATCCGCCAGTACAGATCAAGCAGAGTGTGTATTTTTTCAACCTCACCAACAAGGAGGAGTTCCTGAACGGCACGGCTAAGCCAAGGGTGCAGCAGGTCGGGCCTTACGTCATTGGGTAAGTTAAGAGTGTGCGTGGGCCGGAGTAGAACAAGAAATTAATCGTGCTTACTTGTAGTCCTTTTTAGATATATCCGATTTTCTTGCCAATTTTTTCTGCCTCTGCGTTTTGCTCGAGACGTAGCTATCAGTGGCATGACGTGCATATGCAATGGGACAGTAGATGCTTTCATTCCATTTTTCCTCTAAACCCGGATAAACCGTCCAAACTTCAAGTTCACCATGGGCTATGATAATATTAACGGTGGCATCTGTACACGGGCGTACACCAACAGCTGTTTGTAGAAACCTTCGACGTGACTTGCCATCACCAGCTCTGTGCATGTGTGGTCGTATACTTCGATTAAGGTACACAGTTAGCAATGCCCTTCCGTCCACGCCCACACTCGAATAATCAGTTTTTTTATACAGCATGTTACATGCAGATAAGTCCCCTAAAATTTCGGGCGTCAATGCCATATTTCAGCTCCCGTACACCTGAGATCACTCGTGGTAGCCTGTATATCAGCGGCAGCGAGATTGCATGATTCTGTCGCTCTCATTTCAAGCTACAGCTGATCTTATCCAAGACCGGCTTAAAAGGTGGTGTTGTGGGCTTGCTGGCTGATTACCGATGTTGCCATGGTTCTGAGTGTGCTATTATCGTCAACTATTCGCAGATGGTGCATTTGGCTACAACGTGTGGTCGATGCAGTGGTCTGCTTTGGCTGCCGGGATCTGATAAGAATAAAAAAAGTCCCCAAAAACACGTACACAAAAACAAACGCGGTTGGACGGTGGCTTAAACCCGGAGCACATGACCGACTACGAATCTTGGCTCGCGCCTTCCCCGCTGCGTGGAAGAAAACTGCTTTTCGCGCCGCTGCCACATTAAAGCTCCAAGCCCCATATATTTTATTATTTTTTATTTTATATTTTTCTTTTATTTATTTATATACTCCATGATGGCTTACACTCAAAAGTGACACGATGCAACTCAAAACGGTCGTAGGCGGTGACACCACTCTCGGCGCGAAATTCATCGATATTTTGTTAATTTTACTTTGTCCCGTACCGCCTCGGCTGATCGAACATCTCCCATTAAATGTCATAAATATTGCACGATACAACTTTGAGTCGTTGCACCGTGTGTTACGGAAAACTGCACCAGATGTGAACCGGATCTGGCTTCCTTTTACCCCAAGCAGTGTCCTAAACAAACCCCTCTGCAGACGATGCTCAGATTTTCTCCATAAAGTCCATTTTAGAATGTCCAGAGAGTCCAGAAATGCCATTTCAGACGGACACGTGATACGGTAGTGGGCGCCAAATGACCGCTGTAGTCGACGTGCCCCCAAATATAACCATCATCAGATGATTGGCACGAGAGGCTGCTTCCCCGGGTGTTCTGTTCATGTGATGAGTCTGCCCCCTGCCCAGTTTGAACACGTGCATGTGGCGTGTCTGCCCCCTACCCAGTTATTGCATTTTCATGTGGTGCGTTTGCCTTTTGCCCAGTTGTTACATGCCCGTGTGGTGTGTCTGCCCTCTGCCCAGTCGCTCCATGTTCATGTGGTGTGTATGCCCTCTGCCCAGTTATTACATGTTCATGTGGTGTGTCTGCCCTCTGGCCACTTATTACGTGTTCAGGCGCTCCGTCTTTGGATGGCGTGTCTTCATCGGACCTTGCCCTATTCCAGCCAGAAGTGGGAGCGGCGCAATATCACGTTCCACCCGAACGGCACGTTGTCTGCACGGCTCTTCACCAAGCTGTTCTTCATTCGGGAGGACTCGTCCGGACCGGAGACGGACCTCATCACCACGCTCAACGTACCCATGATTGTACGTCACTCTCGCAGCTTGGCAGGCGGCAGCCGCGACTGGCACGGTATCTGATCGATGTGGAGACAGGGGAGCACTTCCAACTCCGCTGGATGTGTTGGTGCAGGTGACAGCTGCAGTGCGTTTTGTTTTCGGTGACGGTCTTGCAGCGACTATTTTCAGCGCTTCCAACCATACCCTTTGTCTCTGATCTGTGCCGTGCCTCACGCCTTGTCGCGTGCCTACCTCGCTCGCCAGGGCTTGTTTACGCCGGGCTAGCTTTAGTCAACATCACTGCAAGATCATCGGTCGGTTTTGCGACCGAGGCCAAACAACGGCATGCTGCAGATCCTCGCAAAAACGACACAATGTATGCGCGACCATCGTTGATTCCTCAACGTGGGACTGTCCCCTGCGCAGTCTACGCTTACGTGCGCTTTGGTCACCTGTGGCCGGCCGGGTGCCCGCATCCTTTGGGGAGACAGTTCCGAGTAATTCACGCACAATGCTCCAGGGTGTTGGTTGTTTTCTCAGACTCGGACGATTGATAGGCCACGTTCGGCTGGGGTCGAGGGGGGGGGGGGGGTCGACGGTTTAAGGTCGAGAGGGCAGTCTGCTAACTCCGGACCGAAGTTTTGGACCGTCAGAGGTCGGCAGTGCGAAAGTCGGTCGTGCGACAGTCGACAGTCGACGGCATCACGCTGCATTGCGCGTCGGGACGGGGGCACTGAGAACGTCACCAATATCTAGTCTTGCAGTGGAAGCAAATGAGCTGCCGTTGTCACTCAGGAGAGGAATACTGGGAATGCCGTACACCTCCAACTTGGCACAGGTCGTAAACCATCCAACGCTTCGAGCAGTTTTTCGCGACGTGTAGACCATGGTGTGCAAATGAACGGCCTGTTCCGTAACAGCGGCATTAACTTGTGTGGTGTACTCAGGTCACGTTACGTTCCAGTACCCCCGTGGGAAATGACTGCACTCAAAGTGGGTGTCTCTCTGTCATGCATAAACAAACAGCGCGAGGTCCCAGCCGATCTTCAGTTACTTGCCTTGGAGCACATCGCCCACATGCACAGAATTGCAAGCCACATATACAGACGTCTGGATAACGGAGACAGGAGTAGGCTCTGTGCTTGTGAACGGCCAAGCCACTCGGTCATTTTCGTTGCCCAAAAACGCCTCCGCGTAAACGCCCGAGCTTGTTGTGTACACGCCCGAGCTCGTCGCCATAAATAAAGCGCTTTGTTTCATCGAAGTTTGCCGTGTACCGTGATGTAGGACATTTCGATTCGCCTGACAGCACTGGGTCGTGCGGGTAAACCTGTCGTCCTATGTTGGATACCCAGCGGCGTGGGCTTGGCGGGTGATGAGCTCGCTGACGCGGCGGCAAAACGAGCAGCGCGTGCACCTTGCACCCGCAGTTTGCTTCTGCGGGCCAGGAACTTGTACCGTCATTACGGCATTAAGCAAATGAAAATGACAACGTGTATTGAGCGTCACCGCAAACACCGAGCCGAAAGCCATCAAGTCACGGCTAGGCATATGGTCGTCGAGCTCACGCGATGCGAGACGAGAAGAGGTAGTCCTTTGCCGAATACGGATTGGTCACACACACACGCGATTCATGGCTATCTTCTGTGCGTTGAAGAACGGCTTCACTGCCCTCGCCACGATGCACCCTTGCAGTCCACCATACCATTTACTCATGCCCACATTCCAGCGAAGAGCGGTTACGCTATTTCAGACGAGATGCTCCAGTTCTTAATTATTCAAACATTACTGGTCACGAATCTCGCGCTCTTGCCACGACTCAGCTGTGTTCATTTTTGACTAATATAAGGTTTTAGCCATTTGCACACCTGGGTAGTCAACTGCTGTGGATGCAAAATGCCCTTAATAGTCTGCGAACCTCTAAAGCCCCAATCAACAACAACGAGACCAATAATGCGACGGCCGTGTCTGTTGATGGTGGGATGCGGGGGATACCTTGTCCACGTCCCTGTTGACCAGCGGTGTGACGGCCGGTATCCGCGTTGACAGTCGGCAGCAGAGAAGGCGCGCTTCCAGCCGCTGACGGCGCGGCTGACCACCTCCTCCCTGCTGGAGGTGCTCGAGGAGACGCCCATCATCACCAGGTCGGTGCACCAGCTGGTGTACGGCTACCGGGACCCGCTGCTCAAGCTGGCCAAGGACATCCAGCCGCCCGGCCAGAGTCTGCCCTACGAGAGCTTCGGATACTTTGTCGGGGTATGTGTGTACGTGTGTGTGTGTGTGTGTGCGTTTTTTTTGTTCCGTTTTACCTGTAACATGCTCGAGAACAGATTCCATTCTCATCCAACCAGACAGGTTACATTATCGGCATGGCGAAGTGGCGCTTCATGATGAAATAATGAGAAACGAGCTTCGATATGGCTGGTGGAAAGCTGTCTCATCCTCGATTCGGCCGTAAGTGGAAGCTTTCTTTACGCGATAACTTCTACTGATGAGATATTGACATGCATGGGTGGAAAGGCTGAAAGAGCTGGTGTGGTAAACCGGCACAAGGGTACTTTTGGTGGGGAAATAATAACAAGATGATGTCGTTTTTTAAAGTTGATGTGGCTGCAGTGGCAAAGGCCACAGCGCGTACTCCATCCATGCTCAGGTGTCACATGGGCGATGACGATTTATCGCAGGTATACTCAGCTGTTTTAAGTACCGATAGGTCTAAGAAGTCACGTTCAACTGGTGTCAGAGATAGGCTATGTGCGAAGCCGGCATGGAGAGCTTAGAGTACCTCTGAACAACAACTCGGTGAATGTTGACGTGGGCGGGGGCCCTTCCTCGCCTGCCTTCCGTTCGTGAGAGTGCGACATGCATCACAGGGTGCAAAGTACGCCTTATTTTGAAAGGAGTGGAGCTCACACGATTCACGGGGCGGTTGCGCGCCTCTGCTCCCATGTAATGCTCTGCACGCTCGTTGAAGGGAGTTCACGTCTGCCATTGCAATGGACAGTAAGGCGTCTGAAAGGATTCATATCACTCACGGCGCGGTGTTGGCGGCGGCTAACGCGTGATGTGCTCTTCTCCTGCTTCCCTCATTCAATTAGCTTAAGTACGCCTTCGTCGTCTGAGTAACCCTTCTCCGTCCCCTCCCCCCCCCCTCCCACCTTCGTCAGGTTCCACTCGGCAGTGGTCGGCCGGCCGGTCGGTCGGCAGGACGTTGGCTGTCGTTTTTACCGGCTGCTCGGGCGTGATTGGCTCTACGAGTCTCTCCGTGCCACTTGGCCGGTTATTTCGGCTGCAGCCGCCGCCGCGGTGCCCGACGCCAGGGTCGCGCTATCGGCTGCAGCCGGCCCCGCCCATTACTGCCCCCAGACGTCACCCACGCTGACCCGCAGGCCGGCGTGTCGATTCGTGTAGTTGACTGGTGGGGGAGGGGAGGGGGTCAGGAGCCCGCCGCCTCCACCTCCCCAAACACGCGTTTCCAGACGGATCTAGCCCACTTTTTGACGTACGGCATGTTCTGTTTTAATTTACCGTGTCATAAGTCATAAAATACCTTATTTCAGCAGCATAGTGGTCGTGCAGTCAAATATTGTTTAATGAAGAAAGGTTTTATATAGCACTTAACCTCTTCCTCAATTTTTGCAACATAAGACACTAGAAACCTGAAAACATTGGAAGGCCCAAAGCAGCAAGTGTGGGGAGGGGCAAAAGAATGCGAACATAATCGACGCCCTGTCGTGAGGACGGCTGGTATCGTCTGCACGCGTTCACAGGGCTGGTAACTGCGGAGCTGGGAGCGAGACCGCGCGCTGGTAGCATGTCTAGAGCCCGCACGAGTCCCGTCATGTTGTGTGGAGTTCTCTTTATGTTCTGTTTCCGCTTTCGCGTCTCCCATGCTGCCCTGATCTGCAGTCACGTGGTTGCTCGCCCTCCTCCCCCCCCCCCCCGATCCTTCGCCGAATCAGCACCCTTTTCGCGCCAGACACGCTATACTGAGCAGCCGCGCCGCCTAGACAGGATGCCCGGCGGCTGCGCGTCCCAGCGACCTTCCACGAGTGAACTTTGAACCAGACCATCAGCGAATCAAGCGCCGGGAGAGGCGGCTAGCGGGTCTGCTGTAGGCCTGGCCGCCGCGGCCGTGCAGCCACGTGACGGGGGCGACATGGTAGCCCTGTCTGCGTTGCGAATCGATGTTGCCACGCGAGGTGGTGTGTGGTCTGGAAATCGTTAGGCCAAGAGTTCGGCGGGCGCCTGGATGGTTATGATAACAGTTTACAGTCTCGAAATGTGGTGTACGGGCTATCAAATCCTTTACCGAGCTGCGCAAACAGGGTTCTTGGTGTGGTGTCATAAAATAGGCAGAAATGAGCAAGCCTTGTGCCTCGTGTTCTGTATTTGTCTGCGTCAAATTTTGGCGAGCGTTCTATGTATGATGAGCTTGAAGTAGGGTTGTAGTTCCGCAACATGACTTGGGGGGGGGGGGGGGGGCTGAGCAGTGGAAAACAGCGATAGCAAAACCTTTTCCTTATATAGCCAAAAACAAAATTCTCTGCTGGATTTGGCCCACTTCCTTCTCAAAGCTGGAGGAGGAGGGGGGGGGGGGGGCTAGAGTCCAAGGAGAAGGGCTGAAGCCCTTCCAGCTGGATGGGAAACTACACCCCAGGCGTGGAAGTTTTTTGACCGGGCAAGAAATTCTTGCTCAGCTCCGAACACGTCCAGTTGTTGATTATTTTTCGTTAAGTGGCCTGTCGCGATGGGGTTTCTCATTGACCTTGGTCTGCGAGCAGCTGTCATGATTTGACGTCATTGGTTGCCCGTCCGACATGAGTTCCACTACAAAACTTCTGACGCAATTACTTCTAACGACTATTCGGACACAAAAACCTCTACGCGACAGAACTTGTAAAGCAAAAGCTTCCGCACGACGTGGATTCTAATGCAAGAGCTTCTAGTGCGTAAACTTCTACTATGAGACAAAGCTTTCATTGCCAGGAGTTCTACACATCACTGCTAATGCGAGAACTCCAGCGCATAAACTGCGTTGCGGAAAAAAAAAACTTCTGATGCCGGAGCCTCTAACGCAAATGACTTCAATAGGCTTCCATTGGACGTCTGGGGAGTGTGCACCGAAGTACGAGCCGCTTGCTTGCTCACCGACAGAGCTTCTTCATCATCGCTGCGAGGACTAGGTTCCCTTTTTCCGTACTCGGGTACTCTGCTCACTACCACCATCAGGGCATGCGACTGGAAGCTTTACCGGTAGGCCAGAACGAGAAAATAGCCCTCTCGTTGTCTCAAGGTAGGCGCATATTTTCGCGCAATGAGCTTGGACGCGGAGTGGGGACTGAACAATGACAAGTTACGCAAACTACCCCAAAATACGCCAACGAACGGAACTCTCCCCGGATTCGGCCGACTGTGTTATTAAGTTTGGAGGCTTGTAGCCAAGTTTTCTTGAGGGGCCTGGAGCCCATCCAACTGAAAAGAAAACCTCACCCCTATCTCAAGGTCATCTGAGCGACGCAGGACGCTATTTGGTCGACGTTCTTGGACCCTAATCACATGTTTACTGGGTTAGTGGGATCCCTGGTTGACACGGAAAACTCCGTCTGGTGCGGTACAGGAACCGAACCTTTTGGTAACGCAGGGACTACTGGGTCGGGAGAGAGAGAGAGAGAGAGATGAGAGAGAGAAGAGGAGAGAGAGATGAGAGAGAGAGAGAGAGAGAGAGAGAGGAGAGAGAGAGAGAGGGGAGAGAGGAGAGAGGGAGATGCGAGAGGAGAGGAGAGAGAGAGAGACGAGAGGGGAGAGGACAGAGAGAGAAGAGTCATGTAACTGATATAGCGGACCCTGACTCTGTCCCTGTTTCCGAGATCGGACCCTGTCGGGGGGGGGGGGGGGGGGGTCGCTGTCTCCGGAGCCGGGCGCCTGACCAGAGGGCCTCATTACCTCACGGGCCCTCCTAGTGACTCAAGAGGAGTCACTTCGACAGAACTCGTAGGGCCGTAGCTCTCCCCCTGTTTGGCTGCTGGGGTTCTGGCCGGCATGAAGCCCTTTCCAGCGTCGGGAATCCCACACTCAGTGTCGGGGGTCAACGGCAACTGAACAGATCTCCTGTTCAGTGTCCTACTCAATAATGAACGCCTTGACCGATTAAGGGTCCCTCAATGAATCGGAGGCCCCTGAGCGAGGCCGGAAGCGGCTCTCTCATGCACTTGGGTCGTGGCACTGGTCCTGTTGGGCATGTGGGTAGCCAAGCGCCGGGCCCCTGTTAACAAACGGGGTCACCATCTCAGTTCCGGGACCCCTGACTGACAGACGGGCCCCATAATATCTCAAGGACCCCAAAACCATGGCCGGCCCTTGGAACCTTTCAGGCCTTTCAGGTCGGCTGTGGGCTCCCGAACCACGAAGGAGCTTTAGCCCCATTGTATCTGCAACTGGCTGGGATGATGCCTCCCGATTCAGCAAATCATGTGATGCTGTCATATGTCACCTGGGCATGCGTCACGTTGGTCATGCGCCAACGTCTCGAGCTATTTGTTCCATACGGATTGCGTTCAGTTTCCTACACTATAAGTATGTCGTGTGGAAGTGTAGGCCTTATCAATTCTTGAATCAGAGGTAATCGATCATATAACTTGTGTGTTAGAAGTGAGATCGCGTGGAAGCACTGCCGCTTAGAAGCTTTGAGATTGAATTTTGAATTTTTGAATTTGAAATTCAAATTTGAAAAATTGAAATTTAGTCACATGGAATGCTAGAAGTTAGAAGCGCGTTAGAAGTGTTCGCCTAAGGGGCAATGTTGCGCATAAGGTCTTGCGTTAAACAATGTGTTGCGTGGAAGAAATTTCGCATCAGAGTTTTTCGTTAGAAAATTTGTCACTGAAATTTTTGCATTGCAAGTAATTTTACGTAGAAGTTTTTGCATTAGAAGTTTTTTCGCGTATGAGAAATGCTGTATGGAAGTTCTTATGTTACAAGTTTCGTCGTGTAGAAGGTCATGTATTAGAAGTCTGCATTGAATGTAATGCCGTGTATAGCTCTTTGGAAAATTCTGTCGTTAGCAGTATTTGTGTTAGAGATTTTGTTGGCACACCTCCGGCTTGCACCGGTTCTCCTTTAAAGTCACCAGTGGTTGCGTGCGCAGAACCGGTCCGTGAAATTATCGGGTATGCGTTAATGATGTGTTGAGAGATTCAAGATTTCCAGTCGATGAAAGTAGATCGAAGAGCTCATTGATGTGGTGGAGTGGCCGTTACTTCTACTTTCTGGCCGTAATGGCGCATATATGTGCAGAATGATGCTACCTGTGACGCCACGTTGTCACGAGCTATTTTGACCCTAGATTTGTTGGGTGGACTACCAGTCTAATGGGATCTACGTCAATGTGTGCTGGAAATATGAGTGTGTTGGTACTTGCGCAAATCATGTTAGCTGTCTTTAGAATCCATAACGAAGCGTTAACAAGTATCTTAACACATCGCATTAGGCAGGTTCTGGGGAAAATTAAATGTATGATGGTATAAAGCGAAACCAAATCCTGCCATAATATTTGGACGAGACAAAGATATTTGTTTGATATAAATGAAAATGCCCCCTCCCGTGCCGCCCAAGTGTGGCCACCAGGAGTGTAGCTCCCTATTCATTTGGGAGGGGGATCCCGCCCTCTGTCAACCTTGGGACGAAAGTGGGCCAAAGTCGAGGAGAACGCCGTATGTTGGCATAGTTTTCGGGATAGGCTTCGCCACTGTCTACTTAACACTTCCCCCTGCCAACTAAACGCCCCTCCCCTCCAATTGTTTTGCGAAAATACGCTCCCGGTGAGCACATCCGAGCTTGCATTTTTGCTAAGAATCTCGCTTTATGCGAGTAGGTCGTCGCAGTGTCGCGGTGCAGCGCATGCTCACAGACACAAGCCCCAGGCGGCTTGCGGCCGCGTCCAGCGTCACGTGCGATGTAAGCGGTGATGGCGCCCCCGGCACCGCCCGGCACTGATTGAGACTGACACGCAGCAAACGCCGGCGAGGACGGCGTGGGTGACCTTGACCTTGACCCTGGCGCCGAGCAGTCCGCCCGGCGGCGGTGCTCGTCTGCGTGCCTTCCTGCCGGCTCTTTGTGGCGGCGGCGGCGGGCTGTGCCGGGCCGACACGTGCTCGGCGGACCGGCTCTGAGCTCTGGACCGCGGCGCGCCCGGTGTCGTGCGACCACACCCGAGCTAACGCGCCGGAGCAAACTGGCCGGGCCGAGCTAACACGCCCGAGTTACTGGCCGCATCCGAGCTAACGCGCCGGAGCAAACCGGCCGGGCCGAGCTAACACGCCCGAGTTACTGGCCGCATCCGAGCTAACGCGCCGGAGCAAACCGGCCGGGCCGAGCTAACACGCCCGAGTTACTGGCCGCATCCGAGCTAACGCGCCGGAGCAAACCGGCCGGGCCGAGCTAACACGCCCGAGTTACTGGCCGCATCCGAGCTAACGCGCCGGAGCAAACCGGCCAGGCCAAGCTAACGCGTCCGAGCAAACTGGCTGCGCCCGAGCTAACGCGCCCGAGAAAACTAGCCGCATCCGAAAAGTCACTCCCAGGTGCCCTGCCTTCCCCCCCCCCCCCCCCATCTGCTAGGTGGATCCATTTGACCTTCGAAACCCTTGAAACATTATGCCCTCAGCCCAAAATACGTGGTAACGATGATGTCCTAAGCTTGAGGGCCTTCAAAGCAGATAAGCTAAGACATCATGACGCAGAACCATCACGCGTCAGGGCACCTTACATCGAGCGGGGGGGGGGGGGGGAGTTCTTCCAGTCCAAATCCGGAACCGCTCTGCATCTTCCGTGCGTTCACAGGACCGTCAATTGGCAAGGGGCCACTGGCTGAACGGAGTTGGAACTCCTCCCCCCCCCTCCCCTCCTCCCCCCGCTCTGCTGGACGGGCAGCTGACCGAGACCCCCTAGTGGATTGTAAGACCAGTTAGAGACTCTTTTGTGGATTTAAGCCATGGCCCTGTCCAGGATATGATGCTATCATTGACATCCTGCTTTGCTTTCATTCATTTGATTTCTGTATCTTTCGGCTTCTTTTTCTTTTCACGGTCTGCATTTGGCTTTTGACATCCGGATTTTTTAAAACTTTTATCCCTTTGTCTTTATCACTTTTGCCTTTTTGCCGGTCTGACTTTGCACCTGATTTCTACCATTTCGAGCTTTTGTCATTTGGCTCTTTATCCTCTTCAAATTTTGTCTATTGAGTTACTGCATTTGCTTTCATCCCGCTCGACTTCTTGCCGTTTACTTTCTTGCCATTTGACTTCTCGTCCTTTGGCTTGCCATGTAACCGCTGTCAGGGCTCCGGAGCTGGTCTGACCAGGCATCCCGTCCCTGTGCAGTCGGACGCCGACAGCTGCGCTGAGGAGCCGTGCACCGCGATAAATGAAAGTACCCGCTGCGGGGTGACCGGGCTCACCGTGTAGGCACTCGTCTCTGATAGCCTCTGATAACGCCAGGCTCGAGATGGACCGATCGGCGTCAAGTGGCGAGTGTGGCTGCCTTTCCGTTGCCAGGCGGCCTCGTCGAGAGGTGCGGGTATTTTGTGACTGGGTACGCGACGGGAGTCCGACGGCGGGTGCAGTGTAGGGCACAGTATAGTTTCAGCGGAGCTTCTTCGCAACAGCATCGCAGTAGATGACAACCGCTGGTAATGCCTATGATTAAGTGGCTTGATTGTCACGACTCTGGCTGATGTGCCTTTTCAACGAGCCCCACCGGGTGTTCAGTTCCGCCACGGCTGTGTGGGTGACGCTATAAGGAACAATGTTCCAGTGAGTGGCTGCGCTGCCATGGCCTCTAGCGGCCAAGGTTGTGATCCTTCACAGCCGAGCACTCACACATAGGTGAGTGCTCACGGACGCCTCAACTCTCACTCTCCATTACGCAGTCGACAGCACTCCAATAGGCAACAAGACTAATTTTACACGGCGTACGCCTCTTCAAAGTCACTAACGCACGCAATGCCACGAATCTGATGTGTTGCGGTACAAGGTGTTACGGGAAGTGTCGTTGGGACCCGCCGATGCCACTGTGTGCCCGTCCGCGTGCAGTGCTGACCTGCAGCGTTCGACTCTGCTACAAAGCTCCTCGACGGCAGCTGCGGAGCGTTCTGTCCGTGAACTCGAATCGATGCTCCTCAGTTGGCGCAGACGATTACCACTCCCATGGCTGAATGTTACGTTTTGTATGGGCAGTGCGACTGTAATGAATTGCCGTAGCTTTGAAAGGCGACGGAGTCGTCCTGACCCATGACTGTTGGAGGCGGTGCTGTACACGCTGGATGTTGTTTTGTGCCGTCCGAAAAAAATCTTTTTTTTCTTCGACGTAGCGCTTACATATCTGGGTCGTACCGCATGGGCTCAAAGACGATATGCAGCTTCTACAAGAATATATAGTGTAAATCGCAGCGCTTGCTGCGATTTGTGTACTGTTGATAGGGGAACGCTTTTCAGTTAACGCGTGAAGACCAGATGCATGATATCGTCACAGTTTTGAAGCTTATTTGCCAACATTATATGTCAATTTCTCTTCTGATCTTTTTTTACTAAAACGACCCTCTAATGGAGAGCTGGATAAATACTGGTTGGGACAGACAACCCACCACTGATAGAAGGCGTATGATTGACAGGACCGTCCGGTGACTCGGAGGTAGCTGATTCAGGACCTTTCCGTCCCCCAGGCGCGTTGTCCAATATTGGTTAGTTGCGCACTTTCCCTAACACCCGGTCGGTCGCCCCGCAGAAGAACAACTCGGCCGAGAAGACGATGCTCATCAACACGGGCCAGTCAGACTGGCGACGCATCGGCATGATCGAGCGCTACGACGGCTCGCGCACGCTGCCCTTCTGGAACACCCGACAGTGCAACATGGTGAACGGCAGCGACGGCACCGTCTACCCGCCGGGCGGCGATGAGAACACCACCGTCTACCTGTTCGCCCGCGACATCTGCCGCAGCATGCCGCTGCTGTTCGAGAAGCACGTGATGCACAGCGGCGTGCGCACGCTGCGTTACACGCCGCCCGAGGACGTGTTCGACAGCGTCGACACCAAGCCGGAGAACATGTGCTACTGCGTCGGCGGCCCGCCCTGCGCGCCCAAGGGCCTCTTCAACATATCAGTGTGCCAGTACGGTGAGCGATCAACAATCATTGGCTGGGGTGATGGGGGGCCGTCGGAGATTGGGCGGTGGGCGGCAGGGGTCGACTACGAGACCGGCCACTTCGCTCACGCCATGGTTCGTATGGAGGCTATCTTGCGGGAGAATTATAAACGTAATGTCCCGGCTTTTATTCGTGGTTTGTCCCCGTGGCGTAAAGTTGCCTGCGCGCTGTGGCCGAAATCGCGGAGGCTTTCTCAAGATAGCGATGTTTTGGTGCTTATTTCCTGACTTACATTACCCCGCGTGACCTCGGTTGCAGGATCTCCGACGTTCATATCATTCCCTCACTTCTACCTGGCCGACCCGTCCATTCCCGCCAAGGTGGACGGCCTGGCGCCCAGTAAAGAGAAGCACCAGTTCTTCGTGGACATTGTGCCGGTAAGAGAAGCAGCGCTTGTGTGGTCGCAGTCCACACCCAGCGGGCTCGCACAACTGCAACAGACCAATCCTGCCCACTAGATAGGACCCTACCGGCGCATCGTCCGCTGCTGAAGATGGCCAGCAAAGACAGACGTCAGACAGACGGCCGACAGCTCAGCAGGCTAAAATTCGAAACGCACATCAGTGGCCTAGTGGGCCATTGACTTTACGGGGCCGGCGAAAACTGGGTCGGGCGGGTTTTTCGGGGCTCGGATACCAGCAGACCGGTTTCCGTTGCCTGCCGCTCACCCCCCGGTTCGTTCCACACCGCTAGCCCTAGCGTGGGCTGGTTGGTGTATTGGCGTCATGTGCTGATCTGCCGAGTTATCAGTGGCTCACATGTGACGGGTCTCCTCGCACAACGCTTATGCTCACATGTTTCGAAGCACGCACGTTTTCAGATTTGGTACGTGGAACCCAAGGGTGTGTTCGATATTATGTTACAAACATCCACATGCGAATTATGACTCGCGGCATGATTCGCAATGGCGGCACCAGTTGTTGCTAAGTTAAATTAAGTTTCTCGGTTTTAGATTAAGTTTCTCAGAGGCCCCGACAATTGTAACGACATACGTCACGACAAATGACGATAGCTGGCTGCCATTTCATTTTAAGCAGCGTACCGAAGATTAACAGCGTCATTTTGTAGGATGTTATATGATGAGCGGCAATTCCCAATAACCACATAACACTCGACCTGAAAAGCTTAAAATTTTGTGCGCTAAATGCATGTTTATGTCTTTTCAAATGATACCGGGTGGTTTCACTTTGTAAGCCGGCTTCTTGTCCCAGATTGTCTGAACCGTGTACGGTTGGCACTACCTACTACCTGTGCCCCGCTGATGTTCAGCCGATTTTCAGCGCGTGGGTGTATCGATGAAGGCCAAGATCCGCGTGCAGATCAACTTCAAGATCGGCCCGGTTCCGGACGTCCTGTACACACAGAACCTCCCCGACATGTTCTTCCCCGTCCTCTGGATGGAAGCGGTACGTGGACAGCGACTGGCTTCGCCTGCTCTCAGAGGGCTTTACAGCGGATAGTTCAGGTGCATGGGCGTGGATCCATGGCAGGGGGGGGGGGCACCGCTGCTCCAGCGTGATGACAAATAGCACCAGTCCCAGGGTTGGCAGCTACCGGCAGAGATCGCCGACGGCAAAGGTCATTGGCAAAAGGTCAATGGGATGAGGTGTTTTGTTTGTTAATACTTGGGTCCAAAGCGGCTTAGCACATTGTAGCCAAATTTGATACTTGACGGCCTCATGGAATGGACGATTTGATAACTGACGGTTTGATGACATCGGCGTTTGCATGGCATTGGCGTTCTCATGTTCATCAATAAATATGTATCATGTGCATCACTTGATAACTGTGACAGGTTAGGCAAATTGTAAGCCCGTAGACAGTGCCAATGTCGAGGAAAGGTTATGTCCCAACCCGGCTGAGTTTGAGTGCCACTGTACAGGAACTGGCTGGTAATTCAAAGAAAGCTACTGGCACCAAACTGAGTGATTTCGATTCTGTACATATCTGAAATGAAACGTCCTGTCACATTTTTGGTCGTACTGATGTGGTCCGGTGTGCTGTTATTGATTGCATTACCAAAGCGATGTGGTATTAAACTAGAAAGCGGTAAAAATTGCTTCAACAGGCTGAAATGCCATCCATGATAAGCCCACGTGCGTGATATGAGTGGATCAGAATCGTTCTTCCCCACCCTCTGTCCCCACCGTGTCATTTTTCGGAGCTTCCTGCCTACTTAATCGAATAGATCACATGCAGGTCAGGAAAGACAGCGGCGGCATAAGTTAAACGTCCTCTGCGCTTCATTCTCCCAGGCGACGTGGCGTCCTCTGGACGCTGCCAACCGAACAGATTAGGGTGCCAGTTCTAGGAAACTTGAGCATAGCGGCTGCTTATTACGATGCTCCTCTCCCCAGTGAGACGGTTGCATGTGTAGGTGTGCCCACATTTCCGTGTTGTGTCGCAGGGCGTGGACCATCTGCCGCCGGAAAGCATCCAGATGGTGAAGCAGGCGACCGACACGCCCGAGGTGGCGCGCACCACCATGACCGCCGTCACGTTCGTGCTCGGCGCCGTGCTCGTGCTGATCGGCGCCGCAGTGCTGCTGTCGCGCATGCGGCAGAAGCGGCGCGCCGAGGTGGCCGCGGCCTCGGCCGCCGGCGCCGCGCAGAGCAATGGCAAGCCGGTGGAGCTGGCCGAGGTGGCGCCGGTCAACGGCGGGGCGCCGACCAACGGCACCGCCCCCGAGAAGGGCGCGCCGCCGTCCGTCTGAGGGCGCGCCGTGCTTTCTTCCACAAACCGGGGCTTCGTCGGGGACGACGGCACGGCCGCCAGCGTCGGCTCGGGCTCGGTGATGCTGCCGCCGACGCCGCAGCCGGCGGACGCGGTGCGGCCGCTCACCTGCCGCGTGTACGAGATCGTTAAACACCGCGCGCCCGTGCCGTTCGCCCCACCCAGTGCCAACGGCCCGCCGGCGCCGCGCCCCTGGATGGTCGCCGATGCATCGTGATATTATCCTATTTTTAATATCGACAAAATGGAGTGCCTTGAATTTCTATGAGTGTACACTGCTGTCTCGTCGAAGTCAGGGCGCCCAAATAAGGTCACAACGATGCGTAGCCATGCCGTTGAGTGCGATGGAGGAAAGCACGGACTCTGATATTGTTGGTATGAGTGGGAGAGAGAGAGAGAGCGTCTCTCGGCGAGGGCGGTTAGTGGCAAAAGACAAGCGTCGGCTGGCCCCTGCTTGTGCGGCAGAGGAACGCTGGTATTCCGTGCTGGACAATATGGCGTCGCTCCGTGGCGCAGTGGCTGTGTGGCGCGTACATTGCTGCTGTGGATTTCCAGTGCCTGAAGCGGCGGGGGCTCCGCCCACTTCTGCCTCTGACCACCCCGGCCGATCCCTGTTCCATCTGGTGGCGGCCGCTCAAACTAACAATGTCCGGGTCTGTGCATGCCATCTCTGATCCCGATCGGGACGCTCGCTCAACCATTTGATTTGGTGTTCGGGGATGTAGCTCTGTTGGGTGGGCTGGTGTGAACTGTATATAACCCGATTTTTCATTCACCTGCAGCCAACGACGTTTCTCAGGAAGCAAAGACAGTCAGAGACAGCAAAGTATGTTTTCTGTCCTTACACTTCCTTGCACTGATAGTGCGGAAAGCAAATAAGCTCTGAAAATTAACTTGGATGGTAACCTCAGGCTCAACGGTTGATGGTTAACACATGGTTAAAATATGGAAAATAGATTCGATGCCCTGCCTTTGTCACCTAAAAACGCAATGATGTAAGTGCACCATGGTCGTTACGAAAAAGAGTATTATTCACACACTAATCCTGAACCTAAAATTAGCTGTTTCCTCCCCACACATCTGATGTGCATTACCAATCAAACCGCTTTGGTTTTCTACCTCCTCATTCGTAATATTACCTCGCTGGCAAACATTTCCAGTCACGGATTACGCTTGGTCATGGGATGGTGTGCTGTTTGACGGTGGGGCAATATTTGGGTCGAGAGGTGTATCCGGATGTTCTTTTTGCGTCCGGCAGGTCTGAAAATTGTCCTCCAGGTTCGTCTTGAATGCGCCATGCATAGCCGCAGGCACTAACAGCCGTAGCTAGGCATGGCGATGTAAGATACTTTGCCGTGACCACGGCCTGAAATTTGTTGCGGCCAATACCACAAGATTCCGGATGATTTTCCGACCAAACGCGCCTGCCATTTGAAAAAGATCAGGAGGGAACTATATGTAGCATTTTTGGTCATTTTGAACTTTCAACCCAGTGGCGTAAGGTTACCATCTAACCGATGTTTGGTTTTTCCTACCTTATTTCTGGCCACTGACGTGCAAGATGCTTACGACCATATTTGCGGTTGCTTCGCTTACACCAGTAAAGTTGGCTTGATATCATCTGTGTTTTGTCACAACTGCATAGTTCCGTCAGCCGTCGGGCATCGACGGTATCGTGGCCTTCACTGAAACAGGTCTCCAGTTTGTATGACGGGGGCCGCCATTTATCCACATCTTCATATTTTGTGTATTGTAACATGGTGTAATTGTACATTCCACACGTATCGACGGCGACTGCAAATAAACCATGACGCAAAACAAGGAGCTTTAGTGTCCATTTGGAAGCCGACGGAGTGGAGAAAATAAACTGGTTCTTGTTCATAAACAGTGCTGTATTGCAAAGGCTAGCGAGAGCCGACGTGTCTACAATAAACACTCGAGGGGAATGTCCCACGTTTGAAGATGTTAAAACAAGCATTAAGTACAGTGGGAAAGCTCACTTATGGCTGCTGGTGTACTAGAAGTGGAAGAACTGCTCAACTGAACAGAAGCTGTCCATTTAGCAAATTTGCTTGTCGGTACGTCATTGTTTTATTGCGTCATCGTGCCTTCAATAATATTAGCTTAGAGGCAGTTGACGGCCATTTTATCTGGGAATCATGCCCACGAACGCTAGATATGAATTATCCGACAATTATATCTATCCCGGTCTTAATCGCCGCGTGGGCAGTGAAATGGCACGATTTGAACGAGATTGTAATAAGGTCATGGATGCCTGCATGACCTTGAAATGGTCTGTACATCTTAACGGGCGTGTAGCTCAGAAACTAAAAGGGCTTAATTCTTAAGCACGGCGTGGCTGTGAATCACAGCGAATGATCTTCGAGATGGCCATATCTGGCTCAAACCCTACACAAATGTGGAACACTCCCTTGAAACGCGATAGCACGAAACGTAAAATTAATATGAATGTAGATTTAACTTCGTGACAAGCGTTTGCACGCTTCCTTCGCTGTGCTCTTTCTTAAACGAAGACATTTGATTTGGCTATGTTTTGATGCTGCATTCACGGCTCTATGTGCTCTGGGCGCCAAGATATGGCACAAAACGCGAAAATGGTCGCAAATGGCAAAATCACTCTTCCTGGCTCGTACGCGTGTGACACAGGCGAGGGTGGGGGGGCACAGGAGGCACGTGCCCCCCTTAAGTTCCGAGGGCCCCTTCGAGCCTCTCGGAACCTACGGTTAAGGGCCCGATTTGATTGCGCTATTTGGAACCAAATCGCGATTGCGCTATTTGGAAGAGGAACCAAAGCCATGGTATACCGTTCCGTTCAATTCAATGGATAAAAGCTTCATGTTCGCTTATCGTTTTGTTTAAGCAGAATGTTTCAAGCTTTCGTAACACTTTTACACAAACATTGTGGCAAATCAAAATGTTGTATGCATTACAGAACAACGTTGAAAAACAAGGCGAATGAAAACTATTACTTTCATATTAATGAGGTGGGAGTCCGATGATATTTATCTCGCAGGAGCAGCTAAATCAGATTAAAATTCGCAGCTACTCAGAAGGTTTTCGAGAAAACGGCACTATTGGTCAAATCGTAGGCGTCTGATGTGACAATAAGTAAAAAATACAAAAAGGTGGCATGCAGCCTTCAAAAAACGCCGGTGGCAGCCGGGAGCCCGGGTAGTGAGACTTCGACCACGCGCAAAAAGACAAAATTAAACTCTTTTCCTAGCCATGATCTCTGCGTGCCAAAAACGATTATTAAAAGGGTGGCAAATGGAGAGAACGAATCGACGAAGACGTTGGCGTGATTTCTTATGTCAAAATGCTTACAGCTTTGACGGCAGCCTCCTCTATTCAGCAGTGTTTTTTTGTTGAAAATCCTGGCAGTCGCAATTTGTCCAGCAGTCTGTGTCGCAATCGTGCTCTGCATCAACTCGTGATGTGTAGTTAATTTGTAGACGGTGCGTTTGTGAAGGCTATGAAATTGAATTCACGCCTTTACCTGCACTGGGTGCCAGGAAGTGGCCCCAAACGTACAAAAACGCAAAAACGGCCAGTTTCATCATCTCAGCTCGTGTGGACGTGACACGTGCCACACGACACCTCGAACCTGACAAAAATCGATTCCTCGTCCGATTCCCAATTTTGCTGTGCAAATTTCGTGTCGCCACGACCTGTCGTTTTCGAGATTGGGTGCGGGAGTGAACGCTTCACGGCTATCCGCCGATTGGTGGCGAGTTTGCGTCGCCCATGTTATTTCACCTTTGAAGCATGTTTCCAAAAAAGATACTCTAGTGACACTTTAGGACCAGCTACGTCTAGTAATAGCACTGAGTAGTGTTACTGCAGCGCTGTCAACTCACAATAAGAATGATAGCAATTTTAATTATTTTCGAGTCCAAGTTACGTTGCCAACGCTTTGTACCAGCATTAGACTTCTTACCTGCAGTTGTCGCGATCACCCTCGTCATAACAACCACTGGGTCCGGATAAAAGAACGTTTGTGTTTGGCCCAGTGGGCGGCACCGGGTCCTGCTGTCGGGAAGCTCGTTGGTTTAAATTTGAGGCGGTGCATCACTTTAGACCATGGGACGCTTCCATCCCCAAAGCCAAAGTATGAACCGTCAAGAGCTACGTTAGTAAACGCCATCAATGCAAAACATAGGGTAGAAGTCAAAGCCTTAGTAAAACATACCAAAACATGGAGGACACACCAAAGCAATATCACAGCGCCTCGTTTAATTCGCGGGATAAAGCTTCACGCATGCATTTTTATATAACATTCATTACACAGGCGTTTTGAAAAATTCGTGTTACAACCATTACAGAACACTTACGTTGGAAAACAAACAAAACACGCGTCCTTGCTTGACCATGCGCTGGTTTCGCTTCCCCCCAACCAACCCGCGCGACAAACCGCAACCTGTTCGCGGTTCGTTACCGCACGCCACCGGCACTCAAGAACGTTCCCGATGACCGACCGGTGAGTACAGCCTCTTGCAACACACACACT